>NC_088249.1:44742000-45348000 GCF_036013445.1 Caloenas nicobarica
GAAAGGGAAACAGAAGCAGAGGAGGGAGGTCTGAAAAACAGCAGAACAGAGCCTGCTGGAATTGAGTTCATTCTGAAATTTAGCTACCACACCGTACAGAGCAGAATGTGCTCAACTGCTTTTTACTCTATGTGGATTATTCTTAAAATTTCTTTCAGTTAATAAAATAAACTGAGAGAAAATGCTGTGACTGCAGCACAGTCCGTAATGCTGTTGGGAAGCTCTGTGAAGGAAATAGGCTATTTTTCTTCCTTTCCTATCTGAATGAGAGTTAAGAGATCTTTCTGTGTTTCAAACCAAACAGGAGTATCTATACAATTGTTCATAGAAAATGCTTCACCTCTTGTCTACTTCTTAAACATCTCCTTTTCTGCAGTGATTCCCATGGTCTTTCAGTGTCTCCAGGAGGTGGGCTTCTATTTAGCATTAGCCAGAGCTGTAAGAGGAAACCTCCAAAATCCATTTCTTGTTCTGCCATCAATTCCCTTAATGCTTGTGGGTGAATCGCTTGGGGCATGTGTGCAACATACAGTCAAGTACAGCATGGAGACTCCAAGCTGATGCATTCACATGGCATTGCTTAGTAAGGAGCATCATGAGATCTGAAAGCAGTCTGAACACATTGGATATTGCTGTGCCAGACCTTGTAAGTTCAGGCTTTCATCATTACAGCTTATTGGTTCAGAGGCTGTGCTGAAACTGTACTGCTTCTGGTTCTGAAGCAGCCATGAACATTGCTATCTCAAGGAGGTATGTTTCACACGCCATTGCACTGTGCAGACATGCCAGCCCTCTTCCTGAACCTTGAAAACCTGTAAAACAGGGACAATAGTTTGACCTATAAAACATAGAGATACAGTAAGTAATATGTTTTGACAGTATTGTAAATTTCTCTAGAGCTCAGTATAGTGATGAGGGCAAGATGAATAATGCAGATGTTTGAGCACTCACGCAAAACTGCACAATCCTTAAATTTGTTTCCTCAGGGTCAGTGGATACTTTTGAAAGCATCACTGATTTTCCCAAGTTCTAAGGTGAGGTAAGGGCAGCCCTGGTGTCATGCTTCTCAGGGTACTCACAGGCCTTGACATCCCTGAACAGCCTCACCTGGGATCTCTATCCACCACTGTCACCTGCTGCCCACAGGACCAGGGGCCCCATTTCAGGTCAAGACTGGACCTTCAGCCCGTCCCTGGTCTGTGCCATGAAGGTGCCTGTTTCCAGTTCTGTCTGGGCCTCTCGGCCTCACTCCACAGCTCTGTCTCCTTCAGCCTTTGTCAGGACTGCCCAGAGCAAGCAAGGTCTCGTCCCCTTGCCAAGCCTGGGGCTGTTGCAGGGCCCTATCTCTGCCTGACCTAGCCTCTGCAGAACAACACTGCTTGGTGAGCGCACAGCCTGTGTGGGGCTCACCATGGCTCCTGCCTTGAGTCCCTTTTTGTGGGCAGCTAGCCCTGCCACAGTCTGTTCCGATCAGGACAGCACATACCCTCATCAGGTGCCAAGCACATCTGCTACAGCATTGTTCACAGTTGGCTGCCTCCACCCAGTTTCAACCAGTAGCTTTGTTTGTGCTCCTCTCTGGACCCTTGAATGGCTGAGAAAGTGGTTAACATGAGTGACACTGAGAGGAGAGATACTGAAGGATTCTAAGTCCCAGGTCTTGATGTCCCTGAATTAGAAGTTAATGCACCTATTCATATTCTCGGTTTTATGAAAAACCAGGATTTTTCCTTTGTGTAGTTAGAAATGCGGAAAATTTGACAGAGTGACCATGTAGTGAGAAAGACAATGGCCTCCTGGCCTTGGAGACAAGTAGGGATTTCACTAAAAGTACTAGATGTTGAATTATGAGAGTTCTGGAGCACAGAAACTTGGCATTAGCCTGCTTGGAACATATGAAGATACAGCGCTTGCACTCTCCATTTCAGCAGCATACTTGCAATGACACTGTTGAATGCTTAGCTGAACTGACTCTGCTGTGCTCCAAATACTTAGCACTTATATTGGGTTTTGCATCTTCAAGGTACTTTTTGGACATAAATTAATCGGTAGCATTTTGATAGCAAGAAAGAGGAAGCAAGAAAGATTAGAAAAATCAGAATTATATCAGCAGCAGAGGATAAATGTGCCACATGTTTTTCTGATTTATTCTCAAATATGGCAAAGAACCAGGTAAAACATAACACTGATAAGAAAAGTCTGTCAATCTTTCAGGTTACTTCTGGGTGATAGGATTTGGAGGAAGTAGGGTGAGAAGGAAATCTAGCATAATTTCTACTTTCATAGAGTACTTTTTGCAAAAAAAGTCAAGGGACTTTTAACAAAGATAAAAGTGCTAGGAATTTTATTACTGCTGACTGAAGACCTCTAATTATCCACAGGAGAATATGGCATAGAATTGCACTGTACATTGCTAACAATTAACTTCCCCTTGAGTGTTTTTCTTAGAAGTCATATATATTGCTTAGTCATTTTCTGTTTTTTATGAAACCACCAATGACAGTGGCTTGAGATCAGATTGAGACTCTCTAAACACTTTGTATGATTCATCAGCAATATTTAAGATGGTGTTTGCTTTCCTTTTGACTTAATCTGATCTGAATTCCAAATCAATACTCAGGTTGTGAAATTTTGTGTCCATCTATTTATGCTATTTTGTATTGTTACAGGTGGAAGATGATAAGTGTTAGTAGGGATTTGCTTGCTAGTTGTTCACCCACACCATGGATATGACTGCTCTTAGTGACTATTCTTTCTGCTTTAAGACTATTACCTGCATTTGCATACACACATAAACTTTCCAAAAAGTTAAATTTTATGGGAAAAGCAGAGATTTGCAACTGTCCACTTGTGTACAAAAAATGGTTCTTTGACAGATTCTACAAACTATCAGTCTTATGGGTCAAGTTAATCCATACTAATTGCACCAGTGATTTGATGCTACTACTGTAACAATCTGATGGAGACTTACTGCCATAAACTCCTAGGATTCCCGCTGTCATATTTTTCTCTTCCTGTGCTCTCATCTGCTTTGTCACTAAAACCAAGTGTTGCATACAGCTACTGCAAAGCTAACTCTTCCCATCAGACTGCTCATTTTCTCCATCTGGTATTTTATGTCAATTAGTAAATTAGGACATGAATGAAAGACATAGAAATAATAGTTACATCCTATTTTCCCTCTTTTTGGAAGGGGTCAATATCTGTGATGAAAGTGCATACACTATGACCATGTTAGCTAGACAATCATTCTGATATCTCTACAAGGTACAAATTTCACTTTGTTACTCATTTTTCACATCAAGAGACTGCCAAAACTGAACGTCTTTCCTATGGCCTCACACAAGCTGAAGGTAAGTGATACCTAGTCTGTAATGGCACAGTTATGCATTGGGGGCTTTATGCTACCCATGCTAAATTTAATAGTCAAATTTCTAGGATAGGGCCAGTGGCATTACAATATAAGGTTGACTCAGAGATATATATAATCCCTACCTTTTGAAAAAGTTTTGCAGTGTTTATGTATATAGTTGTTCACTCTTGGGTGTAGTTTCTCCTTTCCTACTCCTCCACTTTGTTTACCTCTGCCTTTATTCAGTTAATGCTCCTAGATTGCTTTAAAAGGGAAAGATCCAAAGTATGATAAATTCAGCAATATTCTATATCTTGTCTTCTTTGCTATAACAGTCACTTTGTCTAACCTAACTCTCATTCAAAGGCAGCAATCTCATCTATTAAATGAGGAGGACACTCATCTGAAGATCCACAGGGTATATGCATCTTCTCTGAACAGAGGTAAAGATCAGGATAGTATTCGGACGATAATCCAGGAGGACCAGATGGGTACTCACTGAAACTCACTGTTTCGGAGGAGAAATTCAAACTTGGTTTCTAGCCTTACCTTAAAAAATCCACTCTAGGATGCCAACTCCAGACACCAAAAAACAGTTTTCCACAGTTCCTTTAAGTAGCTATTTGCATGGAATGGAAATACGGCCATGGATTCACCATCAGAAAGTGCTCCTTTCAGCCTTCTCTGTAATGCCCCCAGTCCTTGTCACTGTCTGGTTTCTCTGTCAGACAGATTTAGTGCAACAAACTTATAAGTCTTGGTGAAGAGACTAGGCATAAACCTTCCAGTTTGTTGCGTGATGGAATTACTCTGTTGTAAATGAGCAATGAATAAATGTACTAAAGGAAAGCATCACTTTTTGTGGGTTCATATAGTATATAATAAAAATATATAGTTCCCCAGTTATAAAATCTATCAAAGTTTTTCAACAGTCCCATATTTTTTACATGCCTTCACAACTGCGAGCAGCTGCCTCTACATATGTTCCTTGATTTTATGCCCACATTACGATGGCATCAGAAGACTCCTAGCTGTGCAGGCACATTTTTTATCCACCTCCAGCCTCCTGTTGC
The DNA here is from genome assembly GCF_036013445.1 of Caloenas nicobarica. Taxonomy (NCBI): domain Eukaryota; kingdom Metazoa; phylum Chordata; class Aves; order Columbiformes; family Columbidae; genus Caloenas; species Caloenas nicobarica. The sequence continues at coordinate 44,746,426 of NC_088249.1, forward strand.
TGGGACGGTAAATGCATTTGGTGGAAGAAAAATGGGGGCATGGGGGTAATATCAGGTATGTGGCACAAAGCCTGTAATGTACGTTGAGAGGATTAAATCATAGGTGTTTCCTAACGAAACTATGCAACAATACTCTATACGAAGCATTCAGTCAAATATATTCAACCTGGCAGGCCTGCTTTATAAGATGGCTTATTTATCTTTCATGATAGGGCCATAATTTTATACAGTGGCTCTGATCTGAAGCTCTCAAAATAATTAAATGGGTTTGCTGTGAAAGAGGACCACTTTTGTCATAGCTGAAGCACAGCCACCTCCACAAAAGAACTCTGTAGATGCTTTGCAGTGGAGTATGGCTGGGATACAGGGTTATCCTCTTTCGATAGTGAGGAATTTGGGACCCCTCAGTCGTGTTTAGTATTCTCCTTAATGTAAGAGCCTTCAGAGCCAGTTAGAGTGAAAACAGCAGTTTTCAGATCTCATTCACACATGTTTTTACTAAATAGACTTGGTAGTGACTAGAGTGGTTCCTTCGGATTGTTGTGTAAAGAACAAAAGATGCAAGTTTAGGACCAGAAGTGAAGGTACACTGTCATCTGCAGGAGACAGTAGTGGGCAGAATGCAAATAGTTATTGGAGTTTAATTTGCACAGTTTGGCAACATCCTCCTCTTTCCTTTTTAAGGAAAAGTATCAAGTACCCTCTGTAGTTTCACAGACAGGGTTGACATAATACAAAATTGCAGCTATAAATTATTCTGTCTCAGTCTTCCTTATGTTTTCAAGTTTTCTATTAAGTGATCCTACTGAATTTGTAAAATTTGATGTTTTAAGAGAACACAGTTGGCATGCCATGCTGGGTCTAAGACAAACATCTGAAAAAAGGAGGCCTTCATTTAGGAAAACAATCAGAGTAATTATTTAATGTGTTATACAAAATCTGGCTGCTATTTCAATCCAATATCAGTTAGTTCTTTACATGTTTCCAAATGACTGCCATTTCTAGGCTCTAGAGAAAATTTGCTGATTAATACTTCTGGACCATTATAAACACTAAACACAACTGGCCCCTCATGATTCAGGAGTATGAACTCCAGTAGGAACTGGAGGACTTTTCCTGCTGGTGTCCTCAATGATGGCAAATTCAGGGCTTTGTCTAGTCTGGTTTTAAACCACTGAAGTAATGAGGTTCCACACATTTCTTCTTGAAGATAGTCAGAACCTAATATGTATCTCCAATAGGAAGTATCTCCTGAAGTCCAACCAAAACTGTATAGATTCCATCACTTGACAAGGCCAGAAAAAGAGAAGTAGAGTGTTTTTATCTGTCTCTCGTGGAGCATCAAATAAGTAGACATGCTTCCTTGAACTCTTAAAATTATTTTAACCCCTTGCACATAGAGGCAGAAGAAAGCAGCATTATTCTACCAAGAGAACAGACTCAGCCCCTAACAGTTGTTATGGTGGGCATACAACCATTCTCTTTTAGTCAAACAGACAGCTTTTGGTAAGCTTAATCAGATGCAGGGACAGATAAATTAGGGCAGATATATCTGTCACTATATGCCACATGAAACAGGCAGTTAGAACTGTTGGGGAGTTCATATTTCCCACTATCAGGAGAGCACTGTGCTGGCTTGGTGGAATTGAGGTAATTTTCCGTGCACTTAGTCGATTACCTTCTTAGTAGCTAGCATGGTCTCTTGTTTTGGATTTAGTTTGAGAATAATAAGATAGCACCTTGGGATAAAGTTAATGCTTTCTTCAAGTAGTTTTCCAGTGTCTGGGATTTGGTACGAAAGAGTTTAAGAACTTACTGATATCTCAGCTGTTACCAAGGGAACTTTCCAACTGCTCAGCTGCAGGTGCAAGATAGCACTGGAGAGGAGCAGATCCAGGACAGCTGACCCAAGGTGGCCAACAGCAGTATTCCACACCACGATCATCATGTTCCAGATATAAGCAGGAAATTGTTGGGAGCTGCCCTCTTTCCTCCATGGCTGCCAGCTGGGAGGGCCTCCACTGCTTTACCAGCTCCTGGCAAAACTCCACCTCTGTGTTTTACTGGGCTCACAGGGTCTGCCCTCTGGCATTCATTGCTGGCAGTGCATGTTCCACTGGCTAAGTATTGCTTCATACGTTTTGTGATATTCACATTATTGTTTGCTATTACTTTATTATTGTTTTATTAAATGTGTTTCTATTTCAACCCACATGTCTTTTCTCCTTTTCTGTTCCTTCCCCCTCAGAGAAGAAAAGTCAAGAGAGAGCTGCTGTTTATGGTTTTAGCCAGCACCCAGGGCTAAACAGTAACAAACACCCCGACGCTTTGTATTGTTCCAGTGAGTTGGGTCCCCATGTGAATTCTGCATCAAGAAAAGGCTGAGTTAGGAGTGAAGAACATGAGCACTTCTCTCCTGCTCTGTCTTCCTTTGCTTAAGCTTGTATATGGATGAAAACAGAGCAAAAGCTCATCTGAATTTCATGTTGGTGACATCTACTGGACTGAAATTACATCTTGTCATTGAGTTTGGATGGATTGAGACACTTGGGCTGGTACAATGCATATGCAGCAGTAGGAGTTGCTGTAAGCAAAGGAATTTTTCTGCTAGTGTTCTGTGGCTGAGCACTTATCTCAGTATGCTAATGGAATAACAGAAAATGGTTGTATCCCAGCACAGTTCCATTATGGCAGTCCCCTGAAGGAGTGTATTTTTTGTCTAACAACTGAGATCATCCCCCCCTTAGAGAAGCTCTACTTAAAGGTTTTAATCACGAAAACACATCCAGATGTCTTTGTCAATCTTCGTTTCATGTTTATCTTAACAGGGGTTAAGAAAAAAATGAATTAAGGGAAGAAAAAAAAATGGTAGTACAAGAATGCCATTTAAGTTACTGTGATTGAATCTCATCTCCTGAGCTAAATAGTGCAGTAATTAAAGCAGTATTTACAATGCAATAAAAGGAAAGCTAATTACTGGCAAATGTGAGCTAGATAATGCTTTTTCTCAGGGAAACTAGTGAAGGATCAGGCCAGAGCAATAAATCCTTCAACAACCTCATTTGTTAATTATCTTCATAATCCTCTTGCCTATAATGATTATCTAATTTATTACCACCAAATAGGAAAGCAATATGAGGCGAAATGACTGAGGCAATCAAGTGAGCCAGAGTTTGTAGGCCTAACTCTATAAGCTGCATGCTTACAGGTCAGTAGGAAAGTGATTTTCTATATTGACTAGTGCCATGACAGTTGAGACTTGGGCAGAATGTGTCAGAAGGCAGAGCCTGCTTCTTACAGAGATGTGAGTTGCTGCTACACAGCAGACATTCACGGAGGTCCTCTTCTTAGAAGGCCTTCCTACCACAATTAAAATCATGGATTTCTTCGCTACACTGAGTTTAAAGGCTTTCAGGTAAGACAAATAAGCCAAATGATTCTACAAAGGAAACTGATAGAAACTAGTTTAAGTATATAACTAGCCCCTAATTAAATATGGTACATTGCTTTTCAAAAACCACACCAAGTGAAGTCAGAGCTTGCAGATCTATTTGAATTCTCTGAAGGAGTCATTGGCTGTGGGCATGGAAGAATCATTTGGTATACTGATTTTTCTGGTATACTGGTTTCTCAAAAGTAATTGAACAAGTTCCTTTGTCATGGATTCTTAAATTAACTAGCCATAGGTAAAAGCAAAAATCATCACACAGTTAATTAACTGGTCAAAGACAAAAAATGACAGGAAGGAATGGTCAGCATTGGTAGTGGAAGAAGGTCACCCAATGGAGTCTTTGACATGCCTTGTACCCTTTGCAAATACAACACGACAGAAGGCAGCTTTTCCCTCAGAGAGCATGCAAGTCTGATATTGAGCCTATATTGTACAAGACGGAGTTTCCTAAGCTGACTCTTAAGTGAACTAAACTGTACGTGGAGAATATTACGGTCCCATACAGATGTTATCTTCAATCCTGAAAGCACCTTGGTTGTATTAATGTGGCATTGCACATAGGCTAACTACTTCTGTCTATCAGCTGAACTTTATTTGCATAGGTGTGATACCACGGTGGCATGGTTATATAGCATTAGATGGTAGTCTGTGCTAGTCACAGAACTCCTCCACCAGTTTCCCCTACATGTAAATCAGACAGGACTTGGAAGAACAGAAGGCAGAGAGCCCCATCTCTGGAAACCAGTGCGACCACTTAAGACCTGCAAGTATGTATTTGAACCTTTGTAATAATCTAAAATGAAAAAGGAAACACAGGGCGAATTAGGAAGACTATTACAAAGGAACCAAGAAATATCACCAGCAAGACGGTTTTGAGTCACGCATTTGAACCTTCTGAGCAAAGCATGGAGTTAGTTTGTTATCAGTCACTACCCCTCAGCGCCATTACCCCAGGCTCATGCTGTAGCTGTCAGTCATATTCCTGAGGAAAGCTTGCAGCTGGTGAGAGATGTCTACAAATGTGAAGGTGAGTGGGACCTGGTGGTCATAGACAGTATCTGGAACAGTGCTTGAGGAAGAGGTAAGAGTGAGAACAAATAGAAATGGAATTAAAATAATTTTTACAGGTCTGAGAGCTGAATGACTGATTCTTTCCCTGATCTGTGCAGACATACCAGGGCAATAAAATATATTTTCTAGAGGTGACACAGCAGCAGTGAATCACTGATGGTGACAGCTATTTTATTCTTTTCTACTTTCTTAGCCCCAAAACATTATTACCCTTTTGCACTGTCAGATATTAAAATCATATTAATGATCAGGAACTGTATTAAACTGTCTGAAAATGAAATAATATGGTAGCACATTTGAAGGTTAGAGACAGCCCTTGGGTGTAATTCACTAAACTGTAATCTACCTGCCTGGTACTCTGCAGATGAAGCAGGAAGCATTGTTTCTGTGAAACTAATTACCACAAAGATATACACTCCCCCACCTTCAAAAATGCAGGCAAACCATATTCTGTACATCTCAAGCTGCTGTTGAAGCTAGACAGATGGAAAAGGGTAGTCATCCAAGCACAGACCAGCTTAACAGACAATTTTCTTTGTTGTAACCATCACAGTCTTCCTTAACTCAGCCATAAGGAGGAATACATTGCTTCTATTACATGCAAAGGTATATGAGAGAGGGGAAAAAAACATTGTCTAATGATCAGAGAAAGAATTAGAGATATAGCCCATTGCCACAGCAAAATAGTTACCAGGAGTAGTTTAGGAGCTATTTGAGAGGTAACTGAAACCCTCTAGAAGGAAATATTTTACTGGAATTAACAAGACTCACAGCCAATTCTGACTATTTGTGTTCTATAAAAAGATGTCTCAGTGCCCCTGGTCTTACATTAATGAAACAAGTATAATTACTGTTTTACTTTTCTCTGTAACACAGGTGAGCTCTTAATCCAGAGTCTAAAGAAAGTATCACTCAATCAGGCCCTCACAGAAGGGTTGTACTGCAATAGGTGTGTCATAAATCATACAGAAAGGCAATGCCCAAATCCTTCCTGAAATTTTACTATCTAATTTTTTCATTTTTGAAATTAAGAATGTCTTATCTGGCAGACAATAAAATGAAGCCAATTTTATTAATTATGTTTATAAAACAATTGAAATTAAAACATTTCTCCAGAATTTAAGTTTATGATAAAAGGGCCAATTCATTTTGTATTTGATTGGGAGGGCACGCTAGAGGGAGAAGGCAGGGAAGGAAGAAAACCATTGGGATATTTGCCAACATAACTTGAGGTTTTTTTAAGATTCTGCTCCTTCATGTGACAAAACCTGTAAGAATGAAGTATTTCACAAATAAAGATATTTTGCAACAAGCTTGATGCTACCTACAGGTCCTTATTAAGTCTCATTGTTGTACAAGACCACAAGTTTCACAGATACCACCTGTAAGTAAGGTTGCCGCTACATTACTGTTCTAGAAATAATTACGTGATGCTTTCTAAGTGACAGCTGAAATGACAGGAATATTCATTATCCTCTTATTTTTGTGGAGGTGTAAATATTTGAAATGCTTTGCCTTGCAATTAAGTCAACTGCAGAAAAAGGACAGGACATATGAAGTTTATGTTAGAATTCAGAGACAAAAGAGACAAACTTTTAAGTAAGTAGTCAGGACCCTCCCTATACTGGAGATATACAAACTTTGACAGGAATGACTTCTATGCATGGTGCACTACATCTAGCATTAGATATTTGATGTAAATAATCTAGACAAAGAACATCATCAACTGTCAGGACTACTTCCAGTTGCTAAGTCAAGGAAAGTAATGTATGAGCATTTGAGATCAAAACTGAGAGCACAGTACTTCAGTAAAATGATTTGCTAGTTAATTGTGACAATTCTTTGTGTGGCAAAATAGCATTTTACTTTCACTTTTCTCTGTTCATCAGAGTGCCAGCCAGAGGCATATTTCTTCAATTAAGGCACTCAGCTATTCATAGATAAATACTATGATGGATAGTACCCAGGCCTCTCTGCACTTGCATTAATCTTTTCAGCAGCATTGGTACTACACCTTACTGAGATGACATATATTTTTCTGAGTGAAAGACATCAGGAAATAGCTTTTTCAAGCTGAGTTGGTACCATCCTGTGTTGTTTCCTATGCCTGTCAAATCTATCAATTTGATCAATACTCATATCTTCCCTGCTTCTCCAGTACAATTAGCTCCCACTGGCTAGCAAAAATGCAGAAAATTCCAGCAGCACCCTTGATTATTGTGTACCTGCTCTGGTGGACCCCATGACCCACTCATCTATTCTTCTTTCTTTCCTGGAAAAAAGCATTTATCTACTGTTTCCACCTCTCGTATCAAGGGCAGCTTCTGTACATCTGGAGTTACTAAAATACAGTTACACATCCCCTGCTAATAGAAGACTGTAGTACTATGGTCATGCTAAACAGAGATAAACAACTTAAAAAACTGAAGTGTATCACTTTTTAATGAGGAAGCATACACACAATAATATACTGCATGTGAAAGTCAACTGCAGGTAATGAGGTGGAAGGTTTATGTGCATTAAGGCAAGGATCTCCATTGTTCTGTTCTCCACAGCAAACTTTATTCTGAGATGGTATATACTGCTTATTAAACGTCAAATACATTTGCTTTCAGTAATCTCAAAATACATCCAAATACTTCTAAAAATTAATTGTCCTTATGGATAAACTTTGCATTTCTTAGTTGAAAATTACAATTTTAAGTCCAGCTTCATTAGAACACTTAGAATGAGAAAAAAAATGGTGCTTTTCTATTTCATGCAGATAATTGGACTAAATTCTGAAGTACTACTTCAGATACTGTTTGGGTTTTAATTAGGCCAAGCTTTCACTGAGTTCAGTGGGAGATTAAAGCTTCAGTTCTAAAAATATCTAATTGCATGTATGCAGCAAATGGATAGTCTCGTAAGTATTTGTAAGATAGGTGCCAGAGATATCAGCCTATCTGCTCGATTTCTGCTTAATTTCTTGCTGTTGACTGTCATGCTTCAGATAAATGTGCAAATATTATTAATATATGAAACAGTTCATAGTTAGAGGGATATTAATAAGTAATTCCAATTAATGAATGATCACTTGTGATACAACAGCATTTGCAGATTAGGTTCAGGGACAATTTACCCATCTGTGAGGAGTGAAAACCCTTCACACAGTCTTTAGGACTGGAGGAGGGTCCTGGCAAATCAGCTCATCTTTTGGCCACAACCTGACATTGAGTGCATGCTTCCCAGTCAGGATTATGGTCCTGAGAGAGACTTGCTTACACCATGTGAGAGAGCGTCTTTGGGCGACGAGGTGTTAGGCGGCAATGAACAGATCTCAGGGACATTTAGTCTCCCAGTCTGCCACCAACAAGTTCAATAGCCAGGAGGCTGGTGGAATAACAGTGTGATGTATGTACAGGAAAAAGCACTATATATTAGATCAAACACCCATTCTAACTAATAGTGGCCTGGCATCTTTTTGAATTAGACATACCTCTTCTGCCTTTGAGATCATGGCGTAATGCTGTATTCTGCAATCACCAGAGTAGTTACATGGGTTGACATAAAGTCTTCCAATGTTTCTGCTGCATTCAGAATTCTGTTTTTTCCCCTTTTTGGAATGGTTGATTGTCAGACATTAGTCAATAGCTGATGCATTGCACCCTGCAGTAGCTCCTTTTCAACAGTGTTTGTGCACTGTTAGTTCAGACCCCTATGTACTTTACAGTGAGCAACTGCTACCTTTTGGGATAACAATGACAATATAAATCCAAGCTTTCACTGCTGGGATATTTGAGTCAGAACTGTCCGTCTTTTGAAGATTTCATTTTCTGCTGCCTCTCTTATCATTGTTAACTAATATATTTTGCTTTTAATAAAAACGACTAGAAAATAGATAGAAATCATCAGTGCCAAATTACTGTTTTTCCTATGTGCTAAACCTTTCCATAGTTGTTTCCTCTGTTGGAACATAATTTGGTAGATTTTTATGTTGCTTTGAAATTCTAGGTCTTCCTGATTTGAAAATAAAAAATATAAAGCTCTCATTCCTGTTTAGTTCAATTTAGAGACAGCTTCCAGGCTCTATTGAGCAATTCGGCATTCAACCTCAGCATTCAGAAGGTTAGGGCTTTAGTGTAAAGGCTATTCCAAATATGTATGTCATTTTATCTCCCTGAAATCATACTTGCAAGCTATGGGTTCTGTCAAATAAATAACACTGCGTCTCTCTCATGAATCAGTGTTAATAGAGCATGGTATAAAAAAAAAAAAAAAAAAAAAAATTCTTTGACTATCACATACTTAGGACAGAAAGCAACACTGCATGGAGAGGCCTAAATTGAATACTGTTTGCCTGCACTGTCCTGAGTCTGCTTTATTTACCCGCTGTGAAAGAAATGATAACAAAAAATATAGTTATTGGCTCTTCCTCTCAGTCAGTAGGTTTTCCTTTTGCCAGCAGCACAAGACTGTACTTGAGACATGAACCATGATCTTGATACAAAGAGGTGCCATCAACTCTGCTGTTTTGAGGCTTTTTCTGCCTCGAAGCCATGTAGAATACATCCCAGCAGGAAATTGTGCTTCACAGATTTTTTCAGGTAACATCTGCAAAATTGCAAAAAACCCAAATGAAACCAGAGGCACTGGGGACTCCCTCCTCTCTCTTTGAAACGGATTCCAGGAAGCATTCACAGCCCAGTTGGCCATTTTGCACCAGCACAGTCATCCTGGTGCTACGTGATCTGTAACATCTGTTCCTTCACCAATTAGACCATTTCTGAAGGATAAATTAAAAGCAATTCTAATTAAACACTATAATGGAACTATCAATCTGTGTTACTGAGGCAGAACAAGGATGTAATTAGTTATTGATACAAAAAGATTTGTTTAAACTAGTTTGGTTTGCTGTCAGCCACCACAGGCTTTAAGTGAGCCTGAAAATAGCCACCACTGTATCTTTCTTTTAAGCTAAAGATACACATTGGAGCAGATTCTTTTAAACTACCCAGTCAGTTGTTCCATGTTCCTCACTGTTTTATAGAAGAAATTTCCACATTTACATGTAATGTTATGTATTTTGTCTGGCAATATATTGCCCGCATTATTCAGATGATCTATTTAACATATATTGTATTCACCACTTCACTATATAAGCAGGCTTTTCTTTAAGTATTTTAAAAGCTGAAGGAGAACTCTTCATAATTCAACATTTACCAATCATTGCTACCTCTGTTACCAGAGAAAATGCTGTTTTAAACTCAGATGAAATCCTGCAGAACCAGATTTAACAGGATAGTGTGGAGGAAACATGATGACAGTATATTAAATGTAAGAGGAGGTGGGAAGATTTATCTGAATGAGGAATGAATACAAATGTCTCTTCCTTGTAACACATAAATCTGGTGTGTTTTTCTTAGGTGGTGAATTGTGGTGAATTCACACTTCACAAGGTTTACAAGTTTGCAATGACCAAAATCAGAGGTCTTACCAGAAAGAGCCATGGAAACAGTTTGAAATGAGCTAGCTTTAGTAAATCAGTGATACACTTGATTCCATTTTCATTTAATGGTCTTAATTAGTTTTACTTCAGTATTTACTCTATAGCTTTCCATGATCTCATGGTAAGACTAGTCTCTATAGTTACCCACATTATGCTGTTTGGACTTTATCTTAAACAAAAAGAATTACACCAACTCCTCAGATATTTTACCCATTCTGAAATGATAGATTTTTATAAAACTGCAATCTTGCACTATTTTTGAATGTGTGCCTTCTGTACCCAACTACTGCACTCACAAGGGCTGGACTGTTCATCAAGGAAAGAAGCAGAGAGATTCTGCCAAGACTAGAATGGAAATAGTTTATAATCTCTTTTGTAATTTGTGTCTTCTCACCCACTTCCGCTTCGCAGGCAGCAAAAATGAGTTCTAATGGAAGACATAGAGATGAAAGTAGTGTAGCAACTTCGTGTGAGTTGATCTAACCTGTGAGCATTATTTTCACCCCAAATTAATTTTATCAGAGGATTAAATAAAAGGGGAGTGTAAACTAGTAGAGTTTTGCTCCTCAGTAAATAACACAGCTAGTCAAAAAAGTTATTTTAAAAATAATTAAAATAAATTTTGCAGTTTGAGTTTTTTGCCTGACTAATGTCATGTGGATTTTATGCAACCTTAAATTTGCCAGGTTGTTCATAAGGAGTATAATAAAAATTTGGACATTTAGAAAATGCAAATATAAAATTATTTTTGAATAGATGGAAGAAATGGTTTGTAAAATGTAGACAGATGGGATTATTTTCTTCCAATGTACAATACACCTCTACTGTTTACTTCTCAGTCACGTCCTTAATGGAAAGCAAAACCAACACCAGACCACTGTTGCATGGAGTTGTTTCATCTGCTACCAGAGGACAATTCACTTCTCTTTGTACGACACAGAGGGCTATTAAAAAACATCCTTCTATCAACCTAGATTTATTCAGATAAATCAAGAACAAACTGTTTTCCACATCTTTCTCTCTGTCAGTCTGAAGGAGATTGGCAACTCATGTGACAAAGCATTTAATTTCTAACCCAAGTTTGGGCACAGAGTCTTAGCTGTAATCCACATACAGGAAGCCAGTAAATGACAGATACGTCATACTAAATTTATGGCATGGTCAGTTCACTCATGTTCATCTATAAAGCTGTCAGACCACTCTGGCCACAGACAGCATAGGTCTGATTAGAAAAAAAATCCATCTACAAAGCAAAAGGCTCTTGTTACCTTTTTAAAAAATTCAACTGCTCAATATCTTGCTTAACCCATAAGTGTTCCAGTCTGTGGGAACAATAGCAATTGCTCATACATTAAAAGAAGAACATGTCTACAATGAAGGCCAGTGAATACCTTACTTTACTGTATTTTTCATTTTGTTTTACATTTCTCTTTCTTCAGTGAGGCTTAACTCAACCTATGTAGAAAAAATGTCAGGAAAAAGATCTGTATGTAGCTTAGATTGAAACAAAGATTTATGGCCTTATCATTGCTTTTTATAACTTAAATCTCTGAAGTTCATTCTCACTTCTTTTAGGTCTCCAGTGTTCAAGAGTAAAAGGAAAATTTCCCACTGGTAATTTTACTCTGTCACAGTTTAATCTTTAGGCTGTGATGAGAAGTACTAAAGAATAACCAACCAGCTAATGCGTCTGAGATATCGTTTGTTTTATTCATATGAATACATTTATGCAATAGAAATTGTGTTTTTTTCCTGCCTATTAGAGGATAGTTGGTGGAGCATAATAATCTCATATTAAATGTGAAATCAGAATCTAATATCCTTTCTTTTTATTCCGTTTCTAGGTGTAGTTTGCTATACGATTACTTTCAAATTTATAATTGTACTTGGGGACAAGAGATTAAGGGATCATCTCACAAATTGCTACAGAGGGGGGTGCTTGAAAGTCTCTGAAAAATGTTGAATGGGTCAAAATACAAGAATTATATGCTGACATAAATTTAAAATTTTTTAGGGGAAAATAATCTGTATCAAAATGGTATTAGACTACTTGACATGTTTTAGAGCCAAGCCCTCCAGGAACAGCCAACTGGTTAATGCCAGAGGTCCAGTGTTTTAGAAGTTGTTTAGATTTTTTTGTACTCATGCGTAGTTATCTAACCTAGTTACACTTTCATGTACTTTCTTGTGTTTTCAAGGAATGTTGATTTTGCCATTTTAGACTCTTAATACACCTACTATCACTATTTTGCATGGAGGTAAATTGTGTTTGCTATCAGGAATTGACTAGAAGAGCAGCAAAGGAGTTCATTCACACATGCTTACTAGCCATACAGCTATGCCTATGTCTTGCATTACTAACATGCTTCTACTAACATGTTTTGTGCTGGCTTCCTTGCATATTGTGCCAAAAGTGGTGTGCTATTGTCCCAAGGCCTACGAAATGGTCTCCATTCAGGTATTCATAAGGCAGTGCTTGCTGTTCACCAGGCCTGATGGATGGAGATTTCAGGGCCTTAAATGCAATGTGAATGGCTCAAAGAAGCTACAAGTGTTATTTCCGTCAAGCAGCTATAGATATTAGTCTAAATTCTCCTGCCTCTACCTCCTGCATATTCATCTGTATTTGAGGGCTCATTTGTATTTTATTCTACAGAAGTTGAAAAGAGCAAGCAAATGCAACTGAAGGTTTTGAGCAACTCCCTGCCTGCACACATGAATAAATACACTTCTTTTCATTAAACAAATTTCCTGTGTTTATATTGTTTAAATACTTCTAATCTAGACTTCTGGGATGACAATGGCCTGATCAAATTCCAGAATTAGAATCATAGAATATCTCAAGTTGGAAGAGATCCTTAAGACCCTTAAGACCATCAAATCCAATGCCTTGCTTCTTGCAGGACTACCTAAAACTAAATCATGTTTTTAATCTGAACTGGTCACCAGAGAAGAGATCAGCATCTCCCTCTCCACCACCCCTCTTGAGGAAGTTGTAGACTGCAAGGAGGTCACCCCTCAGCCTTCTCTTCTCCAAGCTGAATGAAGCAAGTGATCTCAGCTGCTCCTCATAAGTCCTGCCTTCGAGACCTTTTACCATCTTAGTTGCCCTCCTCTGGCCACACTCCAATAGTCCTTCTTACATTAAGGCATGCAAAACTGCACATAGTACTCAAGGTGGGGCCACATTAGTGCAGCATGGACTGGAACATTCACCTCCCTTGACCAGCTAGCTATGCTGTACTTGATGCACCCCAGGACCCGGTTGGCCATTTTGGCTGCCGAGGCATACTGTAAACTCATATTCAACTTGCCACCAACACAAACCCCCAGATCTCTTTCTGTCTTTCTGCAGGGCTGCTCTTTGCCCTCTCATCCCCCAGTTTGTATGTGTAACCACAATTATCCTGTCTCAGGTGGAGAAACTGGCACTTGCTCTTGTTAAATTTCATAGAGTTGGTGATTGCCCAGCTCTCTCATCTATTCAGATGTCACTGTAAGACCTCTCTATGCTTGAGGGAGTCCACAACTCCTCCTAGTTTAGTATTATTGGCAAACTTAATGTACATTTGCTTCCTGTATCCAGATCATTTGTAAAAACTTTAAAGAGCAGTGGCCCTAAAATTAAGCCCTGGGCAACCCTACTGGTGACTGGCTGCCAGCCTGATGTCACGTCATTTACTATAAGTCTTTGAGCCTGACCCATCAACCAATTGTTCACCCAGCATATTATGGACTTGTCTAGCTGTATGCTGGACATTTTTTCCAGGACGATACTATGAGAGACAGTATCGAAAGCTTTGCTGAAAAAACCAAACCAAAGCAAAACACAAACCACATCTAGTGGATACTCTTCATGACCAGGTTGACCTTGTCATAAAAGGAAATTTAGTTAGACAGGGCTGTCCCCTCATGAACTCGTATTGGCTATGACCACATTGACTGCATTGTCTCTCAAGTGTTTTTCAACCCAGAATAACCTTCTCCTTTATTCCGCCAGACACTGAAATGAGACTGATAGGCCTGTAAACAACCAGGGTCTTCTTTCTTCTGGAAGATTGGAACAATGGAAGTAAATCTCAAGAGAGTAAAGAACTCATGTGTTGTTTCCTTGATAGGTAGGACTTAGAGCCCCATCACTGTATCAACACAAAAACAGAAGGAACAATGCTTCCAGCCATGCCTTCCAGCTCATCCATCTGGGTCAAACACTTTTCAGCTTGCAAAAACTCTGTAAAGTTTTCACCATCTCTGCAGCAAAACTTGAATTGTCCAAATAGAAAGAAAACAAATTGTTTGATTCGGTGACTTCAGAGTGCCTAGAGAGATAGGCAGGATGAATCACAAACATTTTCCAAGATAAATGTGACAGGTTCACTCAGCTGCTATTCATTGGGTCAGATTATATAATAAGTTATACCCCTCACCATTCAGACAAATTGCATTTCACTAGCAAAAATTTTCAGGCATCCCACGAGCACTATGAATTTATAAGCAAATTATCATTTAAATAGTCTTGTGCCATTGCATACCATTCATCATAAGTTTCACAAAAACCTAGAAAAAGTGAATATTTAGAAGCTAAATATTTTGGCATAGATGTGGGATCTGGAATTCACATGGGTTAGTGATTTGGTGAATGTGTGGGTATAGCAAAGGCAGCAACAGAAATAACTATTAAATTAGAAATATAACTTCCTCCTGAAAAAAAAAGTGCCTTATTCACTAGCTAATTTAGTGCAAAAAATTATTAGATCAATTCAGAATTCAGTTATCAAATTAGAAATGTTATCTACACTGAAGTTTCTAATTTCATCTACAAGCACCTTAGATAAGGGCTCATTTTCTATATAGTAAAGATCCCTTTGTGTCAATGGGTGCTATGGTGGCCTTCAGAGGAAAAAAATTACCCTGACTGGTTTACGTACCAGGCCCAAGTATAGGGCTTCTTTGTTTAGAAACACAGTGAATATGCGGCCCTAGAAAAACAATCCTGCCCTTCTTGAAACGGGTGATAGGTTTCATATTTCTGTTCCTGGCCAGTACTGTGAGGGACAATAAGAAGGGCAAAAAGGCAAGCCAGAAATAGCATTGGCTCATTACTTGATGAGCATGGTCACCTCATAAAGAGGGACATAGACAAAGCAGAGATGTTTAATGCTTTCTTCGTCATGGTCTTTAACACCAAAGATGGGCTCTTGGACCCCCAGAACCCTGAGCTAGATAACCATGGCTGTGAGAATGCTAAACTCCCAATGAACCCTAAACTTGTGCAGGATTTGTTGCTCCAGCTGGGTCCCTATAAGTAAATGTGGCCTGATGGGATTCATCCGAGGGTGCTTAAAGAACTGGCTGATGTCATAGTAAGAGCTCTCTCTGTGATTTTTCAACATTCTTGGGAATCTGGAGAGGTCCCGGATGACTGGAACCTGGCAAATATTGTCCCAGTCTTCAAGAAGGACAACAAGGGTGACCCGGGCAACTACAGGCCTGTCAGCCTCACTTCTGTGCCTAGCAACATTATGGAGAAGACTGTTATGGGAGTTATTGAAAAACACCTGAAAGACAACATAGTCATTGATCCCAGCCAGCATGGGTTGATGAGAGGAAAGTCCTGCTTGACAAACCTGATTTCTTTCTACAACAAAGTTACCTACCTAGCTGATCAAGAGAAGCCAGTCAATGTGATCTTTTTGGATTTCAGTAAAACCTTCAATACTGTCTCTCACAGTATCCTCCTGGACAAGATGTCCGGCATACAGCTGGATAAACACACAATACAGTGGGTGAGCAATTGGCTGATGGGCCGGGCTCAAAGGCTTCTAGTAAATGGGGTTATGTTGGGCTGGCGACCAGACACTAGCGTGGTTCCACAAGGATCCATCTTAGGGCCAACACTCTTCAATGTCTTCATAAATGACTTGGATGCAGGACTTGATGGAATACTAGGTAAGTTCACTGATGACACAAAACTGGGAGGAGCTGTTGATATTCCTGATGGCAGAGAGGCCCTGCAGAGGGATCTGTACAAATTGTAGAACTGGGCAATCACCAGCTGCATGAAGTTCAACAAGGGCAAGTGCTGGATTTTGCACTTGGGACACGGCAACCCTGGCTGTATATACAGACTGGGGGACAAGATGCTGCAAGGCAGTTCTGCAGAGGAGGATCTGGGAGTTCTGGTTGATGGCAAGTTGAACACAAGCCAACAGTGTGCCCTGGCAGCCACGAGGGCCAACCATGTCCCGGGTGCATCCAGCATAGCATTGTTAGCGGGGCAAGGGAGGTGATTGTCCCACTCTGCTCTGCACTGGTGCAGCCTCACCTGGAGCACTGTGTGCAGTTCCGGGACCCACAGTATAAAAAGGATATAAAGCTACTGGAGAGTGTCCAGAGGAGGGCCGTGAATCTGGTGAAGGGTTTAGAGTGGAAGACGTACGAGGAGAGGCTAAAGTCACTTGGTTTGTTCAGCCTGGTGAAGAGGAGACTAAGGGGAGATCTCATCTTGGTCTACAGCTTCCTCAGAAGGAGAGGAGGAGAGGCGGACGCTGATCTCTTCTCTCTGGAGACCAATGATAGGAACTGAGGGAGTGGCAGGAAGATGTGCCAGGGAAAATTTAGGCTGGACATTAGGAAAAGGTTCTTCACCTGGAGGGTGGTGCAGCACTGGAACAGGCTCCCCAGGGAGGTGTCACAGCCCCAATCCTGACAGTGTTCAAGCAGAGACCGGACAACATCCTCAGACACATGGTGTGACCTGTGGGGTTGTCCTGTGCAGGGACAGGAGTTGGACTCAATGATCCTTGTGGGTCCCTTCCAACTCAGGACATACTATGATTTTATGATTCTATGATTTACTGACTTGTAGAACTGTAGGTTGTAGCAGATGGAGCAAAACATCAAACCCAGTGGGAACTTCGTTAGTGTTTGCAGTCAACTGCCATTATCACCTTACCTGCTTGTTTTGCTACTACTACAGCCTAAACTAAGAAAGACTAGTATTTTAGAAAGTACCAGCTAGGTAAAAAGCAAAGTACAAGCAAAAAAAGATAGAAAATCACAGATTTGAAGAGCTACTATTCTGGAGCTATTGCTGAATGTCCTTGGTCCTTTGCAGATGAGAACAGTTCTCCTTGGAGAGATGAGCAAGTTTATTTCTATTGCTCAGTGACAGTTTTTCAGTAGATACTTTATCTTTAGTGCTGGACTATCTTCACTGTCCGCAATGTGACTGACAGGTAATTTCAAAGGATGATCTGTGAAATGCACTGATGACTCTGGGAATTTTGTGATGACCCACACCAGCCATAGAAAATGGCACCATACAGGCCTGTTAATGAGTGTACTATGAATTAGAGCCTGTAGCAGTACCATGAGTTGTGCTCTTGCAACTATTATTTATTGCAAATGGATAGCGTGGTTGGAACATTACAGAACATAGATGAAATCATAACGCTTGCTATGATGAGGTTAGATTTGAAAAGACAAGTGATTAAGTTGCAGACCCACAATCTAGTGGTTAACCAGAAGATTGGTACTATTATTTTTCCTGAGATATTGTCACATTAGAAACTAGCTAGCTAGATTAGCTAGATAGCTAGAACATAATTATTTGGCTGATAATTATAAGGAGACTGTACAGAATGATATTTTAAATAAGAGGTCAAACTCTGTATTAGAGGCCCATTTTTGCATAATTCCTTAACAATTAGTAAATTATTAATAGATACCAAAAGCAAGTTATAGAGAGGAATAACAGGGTTGTAGATAGTTAAGTCCTCCAGTTTGGGATACAACAGATTATTTTAAACCATGGTTCTAAGTAGTGAGTTGGCTGGTTTGGCTTTATTGATATAAAGTTGAAGAAACATCCTGTCCTGTTTGCTAAAGTACTTGAGTTTTGCTTTGGCAATTTTCTATATACTCTCCATTGACTTTGTAATGACTTTCAAGGGGAAGATAATAAATTTTGGTCTTTAAACTCCAGTAAGACAAAGGTAAATCAGTGATTCAGACAGTTCGGAGACTTTTTGTATTAAGGATCATTTACAAAGAACTACAAGTGTAAACTCTATTCTGTTGTCTCCCCTGGAAAGAACATCTAAATATCCCAGAGCAAAACTTGGCTGCAAAGCTGATAAGATGGTAATATATGTTGAATTTTGATTCCCATATGATACTTCCATTGTCATGACTTCCCATAGAATATATGAGCATTTACATGAAAAATTCATGGCAATTTGGCATTTGATGTTCATTTGTGGTTTGAAAGTCTATTCTGAGAAGGTATTTTCAGTGAGAAAGCAAATTCTATGCTTGAGATAAGTACAAACTGCTTCCATCTACTTTGGTCATTATCTAAGCCTCAGTGAAGTTAGCAGATATATTCATAACATACTGAAAAAAATTGGATGAGGTCCTCCTGTTCCTGCAAAATTCGGAATATTAACAGACTGAAAGGATTCTGATTTCATTTCTCCATAGTTACTGAAGTCCTTGTGATAAGATATCCTTCTCTGCGTTGACAAAACGATGAGGAAGATATTCATTACGTACTTGATTTTTCTGCAAATAATAATCAGCCCTGTTAGTGCTTAGACTGGAAATGACCTGGAAGATCATGTTTCCAAGTACTTTGGTGCTTCATTAACATTTGGCTATTAGTCAGGTGTGTTTCAAGAGCATCAGCCTGCTTCTGTTATGTAGTACCTTTACTGTATATTCTGATATGTGATTAAAAAGGGAATTCTTGTAAAATCAATCATATAATTTCACAAAGAGAAAATTCTGATACATTTTTTCACTCTTACAATTCTGAAAGAAGTTGTTATAACATTGCTGCTAGTTACTATGACTGTAAGAGGGCCTTAGAGGCCTCACCTCAGATCTAGACCCCATTGATTTATGCAGTGTAAAACTACTTAATATTATTTTGCACTCCTTGTCTTGATATATAGTACCGTCTTTACCATTTAATATCATCCATATACCACACCTGAAATGGCTATTTTCTAATACTTGTTCAAGTAGTTTCTGGATGCGTGGTTTGAAACTGGTTTGGAAATCCATATAAAGACATTGTATAAATCTGACATCATTATAATTGTTTATTTTGGAGGTGCTTCTCAGATAATTTATAAAATAAAGGTGTAAATTGGGTTGAATCTCAACAATGCGTTTTGGCCTGGAATACCAATCCATTCACAAAATTGATTCATTTTGCGCTGATGTATAACTTCAAAAAAAAACCCAAAGACAAATCACACTGAAGCACACACCACTTCTTCCAAGAGAGAAATAAATCCCTGATTCTTTCAGTCTGATTGCTTCTGATGTCTCTGCAGTAAATATGGATCAGATCACCTAGTTGCAGAGGAGAGGACACTAAGTTTCCTTTAATTCTTGTTTTAAAAAGAAATCTGCTTCTGTGAAAAAATTACAAGCCCTGGAATGCATGGTAAGTAAAAGGCTGAATTTCTTTTTGAAAAATGCATCTCTTTCTTTGCGTTTGCATTTCTGATATGTAAAATATATCCCTGCAGAGCACAGAACAGAAGAGCCTGCAAAGTACTCTGGAGGAACTCTACTCCACGTTTCTTTTTTTGTAGAAAGTGTCTGGGGCAGATAAATATAAAGTGGGAGCTATGGCACAGAACTGAACTAATAAACATTCAGGCTCCACAAAGAAACCCAAGTTTCTTAATTATATGGGGTGGTAGGCATAAAAGTTATCACAAAGTAAATTGTTTTGGTCAAAGATTTATTGCCTGAATTATGTAGCTGATTTAAATTAACACTTGATAATGCTCTGGAAATGAATTGTGCATCTGCTCAAATTTCTGAGAGGCCAAAACCTCACCTCAGCTAGATTCCCACTGAGGTGAGAGGAAACTTTGTCGTTATGTGTACGTTGCCAAAAGAAAGGTCCTGTTTATTTATTTAAACTCTTTAACTCAGAACAGCAGAAGAAATGTATTAAATATAAAAACTCCAGTTCAGTATAAACACTTCTGTATTATCTTGAAATGAGAGGAAAAGCTAATTATTTTTAATGTGAAATTTTGAAGCAGGGCACTCTATCTCATTTATTTTAAATTATATCAATACCTAAATCCCACACAAAACAAGACAATAAATCTAAGCAATAATGTGATATAGTAAAATCGATATTGATTATTAGGAGTAAAAGTGCTTTGTGAGGAACAGTAATAACTTTTTAGGATCCCTTTGGAAAAACATTGCAACAAAACTAGAATAAATTACTACAATCTAATCACTTTTTAAATAACTAAAATTCTTTAATGGAATATATGTTGTCAGAAGAGCTATTGCTTTTAAGCACAGAGCAAACAGCTGCTGCATGCAGTTACAGAGCATGCAGCAGTACTGTGTTGATAATCTACCTTTCAGATTAACTGAAGTATTTTTTCACACTTTGTCTTGAGCCTTCTACCTCTTTCTCTCTAAACCAAGAGTGCCCCAAAGGGCCTGAGAAAGGTAGGAATGTTCATGCGGATCAGCTGCCCTCTAAGTACTGCCCTTCAATATCATTTGCGTTAATAAATTAGAAGCATTGCTGTCTATAGTACGCAGCTTGTCCCTTGCCCTCCTTCTGTAGAAGGAGACCTGGAAAGTCTAATTTTGAATGGTGTATTGCTTTTCTTTAATATGTCTGTTAGAGAAGATAAATGCATGACAGAAGACAAATCAAAGAATTAAACCTTGCATTTGGGCTTGAAATTGCAAGATTTGTGAGAGTCATTTGTTCCTGGGAGAACTCAATAGCAGCTTTAATGATTTCCAAGACAGTTCCATCTGCACATATGAACTTTCTCATCACTGAAAAGTGTTAAAGGTTCAAGCTGTCATTCCTGCTCACACCAGATATTCCAGGCCCAGACAAATGAATGCTTTTAGGAGAAGCCGAGACCTTGAACTCAATTCACTATTTTACAGGAAGCAATTTTATTGAGTAGAGGACAAATCTGATGTGCTTTCAGTAGCCTGTGTTGCTAGGGAGATATGTTACAATACTCTACAGTATTAGGAATGTAAGTGCACAAAGGCATTGTACCTTGGTCATCCTATTACTATCATTCAGTGAAGAGGTGAGGAAGATATGAACATGAAAATCTCATTTTTCACCCATTCTGACGTGACTATTTAGAATCTGTTTGGTAGACATGAGCCCTTGTGCTCCAGGGACCTGTGATAGATGCTAATTAAAAGTTGCTCCAAAATAACTTTTTCAAAATCAAGTATGAATTATTTTATTCCCTCCAGTACTCACAACAGCCAGAGATGAGTGTTGGCTACTGCGCAATGTTATGTCATAGAGAGAGAGACTCAGGCTGTCCCTGAACAAGCTCGTCCAGAATAAACGCTGGCAGTAAAGCACTCGAGCTAGTTAATGCCACTTCGCCCGTCTTCAATCTAACCATTGGAGCCTAAAGGAAGAGCTGTGGAGGGTGTCAGTGTGACACATGAAATACTGATATTACGGGGCATTTTGCCTTACATACTTCTGACAGCATTGCTGAAGTTATGAAATTCTGAAAGAGTAATCTGTGTTATTTATAGCAAAAAAATGATATTTGTTATTTTTACTGACATGTTGTAGGATAGATTGAATATTCAGTAGAACTGTTGTTTACCTTCAGTTACAGTCTCTGCTGACAGAACCAAATACTTATCTCTAGTTGAAAAAATATTTCATTTATTCTAGCTTGTTATCTGCCTATACTGTTTGTACATATGCACTCTTAGAGATGTGCATAAATATATGTACAGGTGCAGGTACATCAGTGAAAGGTGAGAGGGCTGAACTGGTGTGCCATACTGCACATTAGTATCAGTACCTTCTGCCTGGCTTTTGAAGCCTCATATAAGGATATCTTAGTCTTTTGAGCTGCTGTAAGGAAACGTGTCCACAGTATGTAATCAATTCTTGGGCATCATCTTGTGTATAGGCCAAGGTTCATTAATTAGTACTGGGACTATACTCATCCGTATGTTGTACATCTACACTTTTGCTCATTGTCTTGGGCCAAGAACAGGAACATCCTGAATACTAAAGGCACATTTCCAGATTTTTTTTCGTAAGAATGGATTGAAAAAAGGAAGCTAGTTTTCTTTGAAAATGATGTTTTATTAAATTCAAAACATTTTTAGAAACATATAGATTTTGTCATATTTTCAAATAAGAAAAGGAGAAGATAATTTCTTCAGATTTCATTCTGGTTTTACACTACTAAAATAGTTTTTTAAAATTTTTGTCAGTAATGTGCAGAGCTTTATTTTAACTTCATCGTTTAGATGTTATTCCTTTAGACTTTTAAATTATATTAAATTATTTCTCTTAATATTATAACATAAATAACACATTATGTTAAATTACGTATTGTACTTATTTTGTCTTAAAATGTTTCAGCAAAGTAATGAAGTGATATGATTGAATGATTTCAGTTTTACTACAAATGTTTTTGAAGTATTGGCTTTTAGTCCTGACACTGAATTAGAAGAAAACAGAGCTGTTGGTATTTCCTATGAAATGGAAATTATGTTTTCCAACCTGCTGTATCAATAAGTGACAGATTTACATATGAATGGTCTACTGGTAACAAATGAGAGAAGGAACTGAGTCAATTAATATAAAGTTGCTTCACTAAAGACCTTAAAAAAAAAATTAAATCCACACCAAATTTAAGGGGAATCCTGCATGAAAAATTTCAGTGTGGGTGATATTTGTGCTCTACATTTATTTGTCTCAGGTTTGGTACTGTTTTGTTTTGCCCCTCAACAAACTGAATCAGAACAGGCTGCATCCCATAGTCCTAATCTGTAATTCCCAGGTAATAATCCAGCCTTGGAAAGAACAGGCAATATTCTTCACCGTCAACTTCAATTCATTTAACTGTGCAGGGACACACAGACATTAAGTACCACTCCGATGCTATGATGCAGACTCAGTCATGGAGTTTAGTGGTAGGTCCAGAGACAGATAACTGGTAACACACATGCAGACTCTTCACGTTTCAAGCTGCAGTCAAAACAGCACTGCTGAGTGGTATTACCAAGGTTGGATCCTTGCCCAACAGATACTTTAAGCATATTAGTAAAATCTTGAGCTGGTTCAGATCTCATTTCTGCAGTAAATACATATGATTTCATGCTTACACACTTTGGACATTATTGCTTTTGTGAACCAATTATTTTAAAGGCAAGTAATGTTCAACACTGTGTCTGAAAGAGGCACAACAAATGTATGCGTGTTCATGCATTTCTTAGACAAGGCAGTTTAGCCCCTGTGGCATAATAAATATCTCAGTGAACTCAACTGGAAAATGTGAGGATCAAGCCCATCTGGGGACCTGATATAACAAGCTTCTCCTTGTGGACTTTTTTCCATCTTCCCTGAGAGGATGCTGTATGTTGTCATTCTGACCAAAATCCTGTCCTTATCCACAGCATCTTAATACTGTGTTTCTGAACTACCTGTTCATTGTGATATATAAGATACTTTTAGAGTATCCTGTTTTATGAAAAGTAGAGACTAAAAAGAATTTTAAAAAGAGTAAATGCATCTTTAATTTTCTAAATTCCAAACTATATTTCCTGTTTCACAGAGAAACTATAGATTTGAAGAAGATGCAATGGAATCTTTTGCCAATTTTAACAGCGTCGTCACTGGCTGGATGCATAAAGCTCATCTTAAATCAAGGGATTTGACTTAGATGGAAGTCTAGTTTGGCATAAATGAGATTATAAGAATATCATGTTTCACAATTCCATAAAAATCCTGTTTCTGGGGAATTGATTTGCTCCTGGAAACATCCAGGTCTATTTTTGAATAAAAGCTGAGTCTCATTTTCCTTCTTCCTCCTACCCTTTCCTTCCTCTCTGTGGTAAAGATGACAAAAACCAAAATCAGTATGTTGAAGCTACAATGACCTTCATACAAAAATTATTTAGAATTTAAATTGTTGATGACTTTTGTAATTTTCTTTTTGATTTTATATAATTTTGCAATTACCTTATTATAAAACATTAATCCTTTCCTTATAGATGGTTCATTACGCTTAATATTGCACAGGAGTAAGACTTCAGTGACTCTCAAATAGTACATTATTTCTGTGTCATTTTGCTATTCAAGTTGGGTTCGCTGAATTCATAATTGGGAATCTCCCATATGTTTTCAACATTAGTCTCAGTGGAAGACAGAATATCCTATTCTCGATATTATTTTTCACTTGATTTCCCTGTAACTATGAAGTATTCAACTTAGGTCAACAGTCTTATCAGCAGAATTGCCTCCTTACTACCCTTTTTTCTATCTCTAGACCTTCTTGTCTCTAAGTTTAAACCATCTTTTCATCTTCAGCTGTACTCTTGGTAGGTCAGTGCATTAAATATATTGATATATTTGTAGGATTTCTTAGGCATTCCTAAATGTGCATGAGCTCAAGGAAAACTGCACGTCTTCCACATAATATACTGGTTTGCTCATGATTGCAGCTGGAGAGAAGCACCAATGCCTACCAGAGGAAGAGAGCAGTGGGAGTTCCATGTCCAACTCCTAGAATGAAAAACAGGGACTACAGCTTGTTTCTTAAATTCCTGAAAAAGAGAAACCCTATGGCTGTTATATCAATGTCTCCTAAAGATGACAATGAGAAAAGAAAGATTTCACTGCATCAAGGAGAGGATGAGTCTCCCTGAAACTGGTATTATCATCAGATGGGAACTGCTATGCAAAAATTAAACCTGTTCCATAAAAAAGGGTAATTCACACAGTTGAAGTTTGTGCCCTGACAAAAAAAATGTATATATGTGTATTTCACATAACCACTAATACCATTCACTGAACTATCGAGGTCTTTTATTTCTAGCTAAACTTCATAGAGCTATAATAATACAGAGAATACAAACCAGTGGTGATTAGAAAATTTGATTTATGTTCTGAAGTACCTCGTGTTCTGTAAGTCAGTTCAGTCTGGCATCCTAAAACAGTTTGTGAACTGTGTACTAGTTTATTAAAATGATATTTACAACATGACTTTATGTTTTCCACATGACAAATCCATCTCCAATTACTTGGAAAAATATGGTATTTATAACATCTTCTGCTTTTTGTAAAAGAAAATTCCACTGGTCAGTCATTGCTATGAGCTCTTTATTATGGCCTCATCTGCAATGTGACATCCTTGGTCTTCATCATAGGATGGTGCAGTGCTGTCCATCTCTCAGAACTGATGCTTAATTTTATAGACCGGGTGTTCAAATTAAACTGCATTGATTCCTTCTCTGACTTTGCATTAAAAATGATCTTGAGTGGTGTGGCAGGTGCACTTGACCCTGCACCAGCCAAACCAGCAGCAATTTGGTTCAGGCTTTGAAGGAGGTAAAGGCCTGAGGTGCAGCCAGGCCAAGAACTCTTTTTAGGGAACCCACAAGGAAACAGATCAGCACACTGAACATGAGTAAGTTGTGGGTGCAAGGAGTCTCTGGCATTCCTTTCCCACTGGATGCAGTTTGGCTATGAGCCAACCACTTTATTCCATAAATGTGACAGCCTGGGTGAGCCTGCTTTGAGCTCTCTCTGCTAAAGAAGTGTGGCTTTATGGCAATGATCTTTTACTACTCACAGATCACTGGATGAGCCAAATTTAAGGTGCATATTGATCATTTAGCTTACATAAATGTGTATTAAATAGAATGAAACACTTGGAATTATAGGATCGTGTGATTTTTAATATACTGTCTGTTTCATGTTACTTAGTAAACTGAATTTGCTAAACTCGTAAGCTGTGTGTTGTAAAGTTCTGCTCATATTCACCAAACTTGCATCTATTTAATGGAAACAAAAGCAGCTACAGATTACTATGGACACCTGAGAGATAAGGCCTGTTTTGCACTTTACTGGGAAGAAAAGGATTCATTCAGACAAAACAACACCTTCAAGGCTGGCACAAAGCAGGTACAGACTGTAGTAAACTTTATCTGTAGCTAAACAAAACAAAGGCCTGTCTGGATCCAATGAGAAGCAAAAAGACCCCAGGCTCAAATATTGTCATTGGACAGAATCATGGTGTGAGGGGTGGGTAAATAGTCGGTAAGGGTATAAAAACCCAGAGATTTCTATGCTTGGCTGGGACCTTTGTGAAGGCACCCAGCTCAAGACGACCCTGCTGCTATACTACTCCTTTACATTATTTCTTTCTACGAACTGAGAGTTGCCTTAGAGTTTTCTTCGAGAGACCTAGGATCCAGACTCGCCTCCTGTGAACTTCAGTGTGTGAGAGCTTACTTCAAGAGACCTAGGATCCAGACTTGAGAGTGACCTGACATCAGGCTACTAGCAAAGAGGTAAGTAGATTGAGATTGCAGAATAATGAAACTTTGAGATATAAGAGATGTAATTGCATCTGCACATACAGTCCTTCAGCCATAAACACATATACTCTCCTACCTGTTTTCCCTCACCCTCTATGTCTCTTAGACTTGAACCGTTGATCAGGTTTGGGGCTAAGTTTGGATGCAACTGCACCTGGACTCCTCTGAGAAGGAGTTTAGAAAGCAAGGGTGTCCACTCTGGACCTTGTGACTCAACAGAGGGGCCTTCCTCTACCCTTTTGCATCTCCTGTCCCTATAGAAATCACTCTAAAACAACTCTCATGCGATTCTGCTTGGCATGTTTCCTCCATGCAATAAGTAATGGAGCGAATCTTGCCATAAACTCTGTTAAGTCGCACCTTTCTTTAAGTGATCTAAACATTGCTCTGTGGCAAGCAGGACCCTAAATCACTCGGCTGTGACAAGTGGTCTTAGCCTAGTGACCCAGGAAGGTTTAAATTTAAAATGAATGACCGAGGGTTCAGCTTTAGTCCCTGTCATTTTAGGAATGATATTGAAAAATCTCTAACAGCCTCCCTGTGTGTTTGGAAAAATCTTTCTGGTGACAACTTGTCAAAATCTTCACTTTATTCTTGCTAGTTTTACATGAAGATGCTGTCTGCTGGAAACAAGTTTGATCACAGCAGGAGCCCAAACCAAGGTTCATTTCAGAAACCCCAAGCAAACATTCAGAGCTGTCACAATTACAGAAATAAGTGTTCTTCTGCCTCTGCCCCACAATTTGCTATGGGTAAATCTGTGCCTGCATCTGGAGGGCAGGGTACAAGTTTCAGGCACTGCTGGTAGTGGGGGCTGGTAAGAAAAACTCTGAACTACAACATGGTCTGCATCAGTCTGCATGGGCTCTTGCAGTCAGAGCCACTTCAGTGTCACAACCTGACTTGTCAACAATACAATGTGACTGACAGCCAAGTTAGCCAGTCTGCAGAGATTGTGTGTTGCCTGAGTAAGTTCAGAATGCTCTTCTGCAGTGCAGGCACCAACAGTCTGAGCCATGAGCAATGTTGTGGTCAGGGAGATCCCAGCCTGCTCCTCAGCCTGGGCACCCATAAGACACTGGGGATACATTGGCTGTAAGGGATGAAAAGGGGATGCCTCTTGGATTCTCCCTTTCATGTGAATAGTCACCATTTCACTTCTATGGTACAGCCAAACCACATTCTCCTTTCTCAGTCAAAACTTAATATGTAATAGAAATAATTTATTATAAACGTAGTGAAGAAATTGCATAGTGGCGTCCATTTATGCTTCAGCTGCTGCTTAGGTTTGTACAGCTCATTTGAAACATTTGTATTATTGTTTTGTGAATCAGGAAAACAAATTTTTCATATATATGAATAATATGCTCATACGTTCTGAGCTTTGAGGATACCATTGCTTTTTCTGGCTCTTGCCTCATTAAGGAATTTTCAGCTAAACAGCCAACTTTGTGTGCATTTCCTCCCTCCTCTCAAGAGACTGGATAACCTGTTTTCCCTCACCCTCCTTTTCATTATGGGTCTATCCAGAGAGAGAATCTCCAAAGACAATGGGGAAACATCATATAACACCACTGCTTATCTTTGGCATCCACCGCATCGGGGATTCCACATCAGGATAGAATAAATAATATATAGTGAAGAACTATATAGCCACTGTCTTTTCTCTGAAAGCAGCCAGCAGTAAATAGCTAGAGAAGCACACAAGAACAAGACAAAAATATAGTAATTCTGCCTTCCGGCCTGCAGTAGCCTGTGGTTTGCTGAACTACATCTTTGTATCTAGTATGTATGTTGTTAGTTAGTGGCTTCCACACTGAATTCATACTGAATTCATACTGAATTTTTTGTCTTGTCCTTCCTGAGTTGTCTACTTCCAAAAATCCTGAGGTTTTAGTGATGAGTTTCCAAGATTTCCAGTTCTATGGGTGATAAACAAGGTTTCATTGGTTCTGTTCTGTAGGTACCTAAAGGAATCTGACTTCTCTCTTTTTATTGCCATTTATATTACTCCCAGTCCATTGGTGGAAACTTCACTGAAAACTTCCTGAATTATATATGCCTCTAAATGGCTCCCAGTATCAGGTGCATTTGTGACAGGTGCACTTGACCACTTGACCAGACCAGCAGTAGTTTGGTGCAAACTCCAAAGGAGACAGAGGCCTGAGCCACAGCCAGGCCAAGAACTCCTCTAGTTTACACACAAAGGAGCTGAGTGACACAGTGAGCATCAATGAAGATGAGCTTGGAACATCGATCATGCAATTAACGTATAAATAGTGGGGGACTTTTCCAAGACTCATTTATCAAGGAAAAAGTGATCTCCCCTTGAGCTGGAACACCTCTCAAGGTTGCTCCTCAAGGCAGAGAGATCTTTTACCAATGGCAGATCCTTGGTAAGTGACTGATAACAAGCATAACTTTGTAGTATGGGAACTTTGATTTTGCCTTGGGAACTTTGATTGCAAGCTGAATTGATATTAATGAAACATTACAAATCCATGTAGCTACTCAATATGAATTATTCTAACCTTTGTACTCCTTACCCTTGTACAATAACCATTGACCAAGTCTGAGACTAAGTTTGGACCCAGCCACACCTAGGCTTCATAAGAGTTTAGAAAGCAAGGGGGTCCACTCTGAACCTCATGACTCAATGGGAGCATCTTCCTTACCCTTCTGCATCTCTGGTCTCTATGTGAATCATTCTAACTAGATTCTAACTAATTTTCCTTTGTACGTTTCTTGCATGCGGTAATTAATCAGGTGAACCTTGCCATCAAGCTTATTGAACCTTGGTAAACCACTGTTAAACATTGTCAAATTCCGTCAGATTTATTGGACTCTGTCAAATTATTATTTTACCTCAATAAAACACATTCCTGCTTCTCTCTTTTGAGAGAGGTGCATTCCATTCATTTACAACATCTAGCAAGAAACCCAGATTTAAACAAGTGACTGTATATAATATTATCTAGTTGCAGTCTCTTGGGGAAGTAAGAAAAATGATCTAGAATGAGTACCAGGTTTTGTAGTTGACATAAACAAAGCTATGCCTACTTTGCTTCAGGGGGAAATTTTTTCATGTGAGACCAGTGTAGCTTTTCTGCTGTATTTTTGGCATTTGTAACATGCCAAGCCAGTATCTTTACTGTTATTATTCATAAGAAGTTTTTGTACCCCTTTTTTAGATTTTTAGTCCCTCAATGACCTTCAAGATCCTTTTTCATTAATTTGCTCCAATAAATAATGTATAGTGATCAAAATAATATACCACTTGGACTGGAGCTTTCTGATTTGGGAAATGACCAGCCAATCTGTGCTAATAGCCTGAATTATTTCCTGAAGATTTTTAACCTCACCTGTTGTTTTGCAAGTCACAATGCAAATTGTCATATTTTCAGGTGTCTCTTTTCAGTCAAGTATGTATTTTTCACCTGTATTTCTTTTTCTTGTTTGTAAGGACATTATAGATGAAGATCTCAAAATGATCAGGGTTTGTCTGTGCAGCTATTTGTACTAACTACAAGGCATGCTTTTTACTAGACTTTTCTCTGGTTTGGGGTTGTTTGTTTTGTTAAATCTTTAACCCCACAGCTCTCCCTCTCCCCTAGACCTGCCAGGAGTGTCTAGATGTTGGATTTCTCCTGGGAAAACAAAACAAAACAAAACAAAACAAAATGAAACAACAACAAAACCTCACTAAATCTTTTTTAATCTAAATACCATTAAATATGTTTTATGTTCCAAAGAAATGGCCCCCCAAAAATCCAAATAACAGTCTTCAGTAATTCCCTAAAGGAGTGTTAAATATTCTCAACATGTATACTGATGGTATAAGGCTGATGTGTCTGTTTTAGATAGTTATTCGGCATCAGCTAAATGGCCCAAATTTTCTTGCTTGGTTGGTTATTGAAAAATGTTTTCTTTTTTAAATCTTTATTCAGTAGTCTTGGCTCTTTGTACAAGCAAAACATTCTGTTAGTTTCTTGCTTTGCATTAATCTAATATGTCTTCTGTCCTGGTTACTCCATTTACAAGATGAGAAACATATTTAGTTAGTCTTGACCCTCAACTATCGAGCAAAGGAAACTCAGGACACAAATTGTAGATTGTTTGTGTTCTTCCATTGTTTGTGTTCTTCTTTATTCCAATAAGAGCTTCTTTATTCCATTAAGATCTTCTCTGGAAGCTGATGTCCAAATCCTCCTCAACTGTACATAGCTGAACTCTATGCTATGTGCTTAGTGTTTAACAGGAATAAGCTGGTGCCTGTATGACTTAAATTTTACTTTTTATTTTCCTACTACTGGGTTCTTTCAGCACCATCTTTTTTCTGGCTACATATTGGATATGTCCTTAGGTTCAAAGCCTCTTACAGGCTTAATGTTTGTGAAGTCAACACTCCTTAGATAAAGGAGTAAATAAATACTGAAATAAATACTCTTTAAATGCTCCTGTTGATCACAGCTTCTTCTTTGGAGAAACAGGAAAAACTTTCACATACTAAGTGAACTTGTTAGTGTCAGAAATGATACAATCTGCTAATGGTCTTCCAAAACTCCATTGCTTGCTAATGGTCTTTCAAAACTCCATTGCTTGCTGATACAGGTTTGACTCTCTTGCCACTGTATTCCAGAGAGATTCAGCTCTAAAAATTTTAACATGTCTGTTTTTCCATTCAGCATAATTCTCTTTACAGTTTATTTGCTTCAGATGCAATGCAGTGCTTTTGTATAAAATGCCAGAAGGATACCAGTTTTAACTGCTTTTGCACTGTAGTACTTGGGTTTCCACAACTATTCTCCAGACTTCTGTGTTTGAGGCTACATGACTTAAAGGTATTATTCACAATATTATACAAACTATGTTGTGCTGTGAGAAAGAAGTAGACCCAAGGTGCTCCTCTAAACAAAAATAAAGGATTAGAGACTGTTATGCTGCAGAGTCCTCCTGCTCCTTGAAGCTCTTGAAGCTCTCAAAATTAAGTTAGAACTTGGAGGAAAAATATTAGAAGCTATTTCACATTGCTCAAATATTTAATGCTATTCTTTTCCTTTCACCTCTTTGGATTCTTCATCTTCTTATATGGTTGCTAAATGCTTTCCTGATATCTAACTTTGACCGTTCTCTGAAGTCCGTGCTCCCAATCCTGTGCTACAGTACCTGGATGATTAAGTAGCTTGTCAAATAAATAATTATGTGCACTCAGCTACCATTATTAAATATTAATCACTTCAGTAAATAATATGTTAATGCTATTCTATCACCTTCAGACAATTCTAGAACTGAAACAGAGAGTGGACTTGAGCTCGCATTCCAGTCTGACCCTGCACATACACACCACCAGCAATATAAAACACAGATTAATGATAATTTGGTATTTTTGTAGAGTTGGATTGGAATCAGGCCACCAATAGTACATGACATTAAGACCTCTTGAAAAAAAAGGCACTATCATGTACTTCTCTGCCTGGAGTTGACCAATGACATCATCCCAAGAACTCACAGTGAGAAATGATGGTCACAAGGGTGCTATGGAGATGAGAAATGTCTATGAGCAATAGCTATTGTCATTCTCACAGTATCATTACATCAGAGGGATGTTCCTGAAAGGGGCTTCTTTGACCTTTTAGACATGGATCCTCCTGTCTTTTATCTTTCAGGTGTGGGTGCAGCAGGATCCCTGCTCAAGGCTCCTTCATTTTTTTTTTTTTTTTTCTTTTCGCTTTTGCTGATGTTTTTTCCTTGCTCTAGTCTCTACTTAAGCCCTACTTTTGCCTTGGTGCCTTATTTCAGCTCTGCATCAACTCTTGGCCTTTCTACTGTTTTCACATTCCTAATCCACTCCTATTACGGCTGATCAACAATTAGAATGTTACAAAGATTTATTTAAAGCAAACTAATTCTTCTATTTTACCTTAAAACTGAATAAAATACTCAGAAATAGATTCCCCTTCTCTGACTGAAAAGTAATTAGGCTTTATTCTTAAATGTATTCGGAGATGAGGAAGTTAAATTTATGTTTATGTTATGTTCACAGTAAATCCTCTGACTTCAGTGGCACCATTTGAGACTTACATTATGGAGAGAGGGAGAGTTTTAAACTACAGACTTTGTTTTCTTTCAAAATCAGAGGGAGGCACAGGAACTGCTTAATCTATCTTTTGAGCAAAATGTCTCCTGTCAATTACACCAATATAGATCTGAGGTAGGGAGTCTGAGATGGCAAAATGGTTACTTCAAGTTTAGAAAAGGTTTAACTGGCAGCAGTTTTTGGCTCTTTGTCTTCTTTTGTGTATCTAACAAATTGCATTTTTACTAGGAAGATGCCTACTACATTTGTGGTGTATTTGCTGGAGGAACAAGAGGCATGTTGCTTTGATTCATTTTTATAACCTTTCCTAAGAATGTTACATATTTCTATATATTTATACTGACTTTTTACAATCCTCAAAGGAGTGTGTGAAGTTTGAGAAGGGAGATATTGAGAAAGGCAGTTCTGAAAGATTGTCTTTTCCACTGAACAGCATTAACTTTGATAATACAGAAGAAAAAGTAGTTCTACTGATTTTCATAAACTTTTTCACTCTCTAGGAATAAAAAGTGCATAAGAGTTTCTGAAGCAGCCAGATTCTTGTATTAATAGCAAACATTGAACTATAGAGTTTGTGCAAAAATATGTATTGCTTATTTCTTTTCCATCAAGTAGAGCTGGAGGGACGGATACTTCTGCACAGCAGATTGGGAAGGGCTGGAGGACACTGGTTTTGATGCAAAAAAATACTAACACTGAAACAAAGAATGTATTTGATGACTATTAGTGAATGTTGTGTCTGTACTTGACTCCCCTCTTTAGTGAGTGGAGTAGCGGGAAGCACTCCTCTCGTCCTGAACTGACAAATTGCAGTTGAACTAATAGTATGGTCATACCTACATTATAAAGCAGATGCTTCTCGATTCTGCAGTGCCTGGTTTGGGACTCTTAAGGTAGGAACAGGAAAAGTGCAAGAAATTGACTATAACGTTGCTTTTATTTAAAAGCTGACATACACAACTTCTCTGTCATTTAAGGCTGAGACAAACCACATTGCATTTGCAGTTTAAGACTTACCTTTTATATTTATTTGTTTTTACTAATTCAAAGCACCGGCAGCACAGCACTGCATTAGAAATTCATAGGATCTGCTGAGGCAATTGTATTAGCAGGTATAGAAAGACCAGAATTGACTGGCAGTGCTTGGAGTCACCACCAGGCTTCGGAAGACCATCTCTAGGAGTTCTTCTAACCACTTCTTGTGTCATGGTGGATGGTTTGTTCTGCCTACAGGGCACGCAACATGAAGTTTAGGAATCCCTCAAATTTTGAAACGCAGAAAGATAAGATGGTTTCACTGTGCTCCCTCAGGCACGCTAGACCAACTGCAAATAACTTCTGCCAATTAAGAAATAATAACAATAAATAGATAAAGGGGAAACTCATCCCAATTAAATAAATAATTAATAAGCTCCAAGGGCAAAGGTCTGTTTTGAAGACTGATAGTAAAATCCCATTGGCAATGTCAGGAGGACGATGTTAAGAGTTGTGCATATTTTTCTTTTCTTGAAAAAAGCTTCAAAATAATATTATTTAGGCTGCAACATAAAGCTAAATAATACTTGATTAACTTGGTAAAACTTTAATTCAACTTTTCTTTGTATTATAGGTATGCATTATAGCAGAAGCTTTGATATTTTTTTCTATATAGGACCTTTGCCTCATTCAAAATTCAGACTAAATTCAGAATGGTACAGATTCAGTGACACACAAGGAACCGTGCTTCTGACATTGTCCTCTATATAAATTCTTGATTTATCAGCTGGAACAAAATTCTGCATATCATATTAGATACATGAGAGATGAATAGTTACTGGGATGTCTAGTAGAGTGAGTATCTGCTGCATTTCAGGGCTTTCAGCTGTGTGCTCTGATCTTGGGCTGTGGGGCAGGAAACAATATCTTGATTCCTCTAGACCTTTCTGTTGTCTCTTACACTGTTAGCTATTTCTGAGTATTTCTTATGTCAAGGGCACATATTATACATGCTGTGCACTGCATTAGTTCTTTGCTAACAGTTAAGAGAGTCCACACATAGCAAATTAGCTCAATGGTCATTGCCAAAGTATTTATTGACCTGATTTTTTGGGTTGCTAACAAGGTAAACTTGTCTTATTTTCATATAAGAAAGCTGCCACCTAAAATGTCAGCTGGGCCCCTGTGCAACTGCACTTGTAAAGCCATGATACAATAAAATTAAAAAAAAATATGAATGCGCTAGAAATATAATCATAGCAGAAAAAGAACAAAATAAGAAATTTGGAAGAGAATAGAAAAATGAAACAAAAAACCTGTGCATTGAGATTACTTGTGGCTGATAAAATATAGCTTAAGAGTCTTTAAAAATATATCTGATAATATGAAACTGGGAGGAAGGGTTGATATACCAGAAGGCTGTGCTGTCATTCAGTGAGATCTGAACAGGCTGCAGGGCTGGGTGGAGAAGAACCTGATGAAATTCAACAAGGGCAAGTGTAGGGTCCTGCACCTGGGGAGGAACAACCCCAGGCACAAGTACAGGTTGGGGGTTGATCTGCTGGAAAGCAGCATTGCAGAGAAGGACCTGGAAGTCCTGGTGGACAGCAATGTGCCTTTGTGGCCAAGAAGGCCAATGGTACTTATGGTGCATTAGGAAAAGTGTGACCAGTAGGTCGAGGGAGGTTCTCCTGTACTCTACCCTGGTGAGACTGCATTTGGAGTACTGCGTCCAGTTCTGGGCTCCCCAGTTTAAGAAAGATAAGGAATTACTGGATGGAGACCAGCAGTGGGCTACAAAGATGATTAGGAGTCTGGAGCATCTTTCTTATGAGGAAAGACTGAGAGAGCTGGGTCTGTTCAGCCTGGAGAAGAGAAGGCTGAGAGGGGATGTTCTTTACGCTTATAAATATCTCAAGGGTGGGTGTCAAGAGGATGTGACCAGACTCTTTCCAGTGGTGCCCAATGGTACGATGAGGGCCAATGGGCACAGACTGAAACAAAGGAAGTTCCATAAGAATATGTGGAGAAACTTCTTTACTTTGAGGGTGCCAGAGTGTATGGGAACGTAGCGGAAGATTTGGCGAGGAGGTTAGTTAAATGTAAATACGCTCAAAGTGACTTGCACCTGTCTGTAGAAAAAGCACATACATCACACTAATTGTTTTACTGACCTTGTGTGCTTGATGAGTAGAACCTCTGTGTTAGATAACGTAGGCCTGTGAGAAACTCTGGGCACCTTATCACTATGTCTGAGATTCCTGCTTTGTTGTGAGAAAGAGCGGGAGGCTGCGCCTGCCTGAAGCCTTGAAATCCAGGCAAGCTCAGCAGGCCCAGTGATCTTCCAGCAGGGCTGAACCTACCAGCGCCTGCGTCCCCGCTTGTGTCACCTCTGCCTGGGAGCTCAGGTGCGACTTCGGAGATCCCCCAGTAGAGAGGTAACTAAAATAAAACTTGCTCTTTGCAATGCATTCGTGGCCTCTGGCTCTTCTTGCGATGTGCCTGCATATGTGTACACATTTGGTGTTAGTCGGCAGTTGCTAGAACCAGCCGTGCTGTGGTTTGCAAAAACACCAGGGACAGGGGAGGCCTCGAGGGTGACTCCCCAAATTCTGGGATGGCCCAGTACGGAGCGCTGGGCTCCTGTGGCTGCTCTCCTGTCTGAATTGGATCCGCCGGAGTGTGGCCTCAGATTGATGATGGGGCGGTGATTACCCCCCAGGTAATTCAGGCAGCTATGCTAAAGTTTCCATGGAGAGCGGCATCGACTTGTTCTCGCAAATTAGTGGGGAGATTGGGATGGTTATTTGTTACCGGTCTCAGAACTCTTGATCGTGAAGTTGTTGCATTGCAGAGTAAAATAAGAGACTTGGAAAAGGAGGTTGAGATTTTACAGGATGCAAAGGTGATCGCACAAGAAGTAATTACTGTTCAAGCAGAGCGGTGCTATGAGCTGCAAGATAATGTAGACCGGTTGCTAGCATGTATTGCTAAGGAACAAAGGGAAAAATATGCAAAAAGTGAGTTTCTGTGTTCTCAGGTTTGTGCTCTTACCACAAAACACTCTTGGAATCCCAAGGAGTGGGATGGAAATATTTGGAGTGAATCCTCGGACTCCAATATTGAGTCTGAATTTGATCCTGACTTAAATGGCAGGGAGGTGGTGGGAGCACAACCCCCCATACAAATGATGCAGCAGCACGAACAAGCAGATGGGGGCGGGGGGTCAGATCGCGTGTACTCACTCTCCGAAGGAGTTAACAGCATTTTCAGAGATCTCTCAGCAGACAAGCAGGGAAGGAACACTGGCACAGATTTTGCCAGCTTGGGATAGTGGAGCTGTGTCTATCCATTTATTAGCAGATGAAAAGAATTTATTAAGCCCTATAGCCAATGATGATCAGATAAAGCAACAATATGCTCAGCTGCAAACTGTCAGAGGTCCAGACAGGCAAGATATTATTGCACCTAAGCTATATCAGTGTTTGTGTGCAGCAGTTTTAACAGCATATGCTGAACCTGTTGAATCTGTGTTGTCCCATGGAAACTGGTGCACAACAGAGGAAAGTATTGATTTAGTGTGGCAGATGGGGGCGGCATATGCATTGATTATGGGATCTGATCCATACAGGGTAGCAGTGACAAGAAGTATAAAAATGCAACTTTTGAGAGGAGCGCCTGCCTCATTAATACCCGTGATTCTGCCAGCAGTGACAAATGCTACAGGTAATGCAGGCACTCCAGCAGATGCCTTGAGGGGAACTGGGGCTGTAATTTCAGGACTCCCTGTTTGGGTGGTGGATAATGGAAATCCGGCAAAACTGAAAGGAGTTACAGCACAGGTGATGAGAACACTAACGTGGAATGATTTAGTACAAGCTGGTATCCCATGATCAGAAATGGGTGGGATCATAGCATCAGAAAATTTTTGCTGCTTGCAAAAGTTAATGCTTCTGCAAAAAAGCCACCCAGCCCTAGCCCCTCTGCCAACACTGCACCCATCCTCCACCCCACCTGCCACCTCAGTGCAAGACCAATTTGCCTTTACCTGGCAACAAAAGCAATGTACTTGTCAAGTATTGTCTCAGAGATACAAACACAGTCCCTCCATTTGCCACCAAATGGTAGTAGCTGATATAGCGCTATGGTCGGGTACCGTTACTGATTGCCATGATATTGATGATCTGTTGATTATGGCAGTGTCACAACAAGAACCTGAAACAGCTGCTGAATTTTTGAAGGTGCATTTGCAGGACCAAGGCTGGGCAATTAATCTGACTAAAACGCAGGGCCCTAATGCTACTGTACTATTTTTAGAAATAGTTTGGCATAGGCAGCTTAGAGAAATACCAGATAAGGTACAGCACACAGTCCAGCAGTTTTCTGTACCAGCTGCAATAAGACAATTACATGCCTTTTTAGGATTTTTAGGGCATTGGAGAACTTTCATCCCTATATTTTCTGTGGAGGAGGAGTCCCCTTGTGAAGGGTTAATAGCAGAGCACAATAAAGTTGATTCATTTGAGTCTCAAAACAGTAAGGAAGCAGATAATATGACCTCTGCCGAGCTGCATGCTCAAGCTCTGAATGTGCATGTAGCTTGTGGACATGGATCAGCTTATGCTGCACATGCATGGGACGTTGCTCACAATCAAACCCCTTTGCTGTTATATACTTGTAAAACATGCTCACATCATTGTGCTACTTGTACACAGCTACATTGAAGAGCGTGGGTAAAGCTAAACCGGGGTCAGTGGGCCTTGAATACCTGTCAGGCTGATTATATTGGGCCCCTACCCCCGTCTAGGGGGTGGCAATATGTACACACTTCTGTGGGTACAGCGTCAGGACTAACTACAGGGGAAATGAAATTATTCACACCAATGGATTGTGAAGTGGGACTGCAGCCTATTGACCTAGATGTAAAAATTCATATGACTCCAGAGAATGCTGTATGGTTTTGTACCCTGACTTCTCCTCTTATGTTACATCCTTTGCTAATATCAAATTCTCGAGTTCTTGTATTTCAGGTATCTTCAGTGAACACCTGTGTTTTATCTAGAGGAGACAGCACAGGAATGATGTTATCAGTGTCACAGACTCAACATCCAACTGAAGTCCAATCTGAAAAAGGGCAGGCCACGACTTTCCAGTCTGCGTTGGCAATTAATCCACACCAGGTTGTTAAACCCAGAGTGATACCAGCTGAAGGAGCTGGAGCAGCAGCATATGCATATTACTGGAAGGTGACGACACTCCCATTGATTAACTTAGATTTGTCCTGGTAAATTTAGTTTTGTTCAGCTGCTACTGTACCCGAATAATTTGCCTTTAATATTCACAAGAAATTAACGGCTGCAGATCTCTTAACAATGTGTTTCACTAGCATGACAACCCTCATAGCTGTATTACAGAGTTGTGCTATGCTAAGGGGTTTTAACATTAATGTTTCTTATTGTTGTTTCTCTGAGTAGGTAGTGGCTGCAAATGCTGCTTCGATTTCGAAGGCATGTGTTGCTTCAACATAGATGATGAACTAACCAGAATGGAAGACAACATCTCAGATCTCTGGAACTAATGCAGCAAGCAAAACAATCTACTGATAATGCCTGGCTGAATGACTCATTTAATTCCTCGACAAGATGAATGGGACACCTGATTATTGTAGAAATTATGCATTATTGTAGAAATTATGCATTATTGTAGAAATATGTTTTTCCTTTTTCTGTATGTGTTTATTGTATGCCCGTGTAAATTGCACTGTGCTATAGCTCACAAGCCCAAATGAACAACTCTGGCTTTGTCGGCCCCAGCAGAAGCAAGTCACGTGAGCAAGGGGGTAGAATGTATGGGAACGTAGCGGAAGATTTGGCGAGGAGGTTAGTTAAATGTAAATACGCTCAAAGTGACTTGCACCTGTCTGTAGAAAAAGCACATACATCACACTAATTGTTTTACTGACCTTGTGTGCTTGATGAGTAGAACCTCTGTGTTAGATAACATAGGCCTGTGAGAAACTCTGGGCACCTTATCACTATGTCTGAGATTCCTGCTTTGTTGTGAGAAAGAGCGGGAGGCTGCGCCTGCCTGAAGCCTTGAAATCCAGGCAAGCTCAGCAGGCCCAGTGATCTTCCAGCAGGGCTGAACCTACCAGCGCCTGCGTCCCCGCTTG
Organism: Caloenas nicobarica; assembly: GCF_036013445.1. Lineage (NCBI taxonomy): Eukaryota > Metazoa > Chordata > Aves > Columbiformes > Columbidae > Caloenas > Caloenas nicobarica. The sequence continues at coordinate 44,786,072 of NC_088249.1, forward strand.
TGTCACCTCTGCCTGGGAGCTCAGGTGCGACTTCGGAGACCCCCCAGTAGAGAGGTAACTAAAGTAAAACTTGCTCTTTGCAATGCATTCGTGGCCTCTGGCTCTTCTTGCGATGTGCCTGCGTATGTGTACACACAGAGCACTGGAACAGGCTGCCCAGAGAGGTTGTGGAGTCTCCTTCTCTGGAGACATTCAAATCCCACCTGGACACATTCCTGTGCAATCTGCCCTAGGTGTACCTGCTTTAACAGGTGGGTTGGACTAGATGATCTCGAGGTCCCTTCCAACTCCAGCCATTCTGTGATTCTGTGATATCCTGAACAGAGATCCATTAGAATCTACGGAAAAGACTTTGGGGAAAAAACTCAACTTCTTAAAATGAATCTATTCCTTTTTTTCTGGTCACACTGAATTTTTAAAAAATTTTTCTATGCTATATTGATAAAAAATTCATTACAAGGAGTGATTGCCTGTGGTTAAGATGAAGCAATTTTGCATTTATCATTGTTAACCCAACATGTTCAAAATGGTAAATCAGGCTACAGAAATCATTACTGTTGAAAATGGAGCGAGAGATTACCTCACTACATGACCTCATATTACTACTCTACATTTTAAAGCAGAATCAATGAGAGCTTAAACATTCCTGAATATAAACCTGTTCAGTTTGCTCTTAAAAACCTCCACTGGTGGAGAATCCATAAGCTCTCTAGACAAACTGTCCTACTACTTAACTATCCTTTCAGCAGAAGGTTTTCTTAATGTTTAACCTCAATCTCCCCTGCTGCAATTTAATCCCATAAAACCTGTTTAAAAATCATGAGTTTTTAAAAGTAGTATCCCTTGGGATCTTCATATTATTTGCCTTCTGGTGTTTGATCCTTTCAGATTAACCTTTCCAAATGTCTCTTAGCAGCCATGAGAACTTGAAGCTTACTTTCAGAAAAGAAAACTGAAAGTTGAATTTCTTGTAAAATAATATAACTCTGTAAAGTGGGATTTCAAGAAAAAAAAAAAAAAAACACCCGAAATTGCAGGGCATGTATAACAATAAAAATGCAAGACCAAGAAACTGTCTTTGAGAAATATATGATTGTTGGTGTGCCAGAATTAGATATGCATTATATAAATGAATCCAAATTTAAGACCTGGTTCAGGGCTCCCTGAGACTGGTGAAAATAAAGAGAAGCATTGTTAAAATCAGTGAAGTGTAAACTGATGTAAAGTAAGAATAGATCTCATCTTTAAGAATGCAAAGTGGTTTTTCTTGTAAAAGAATTACTTTTTAAGATGTTTTCTATGAACTCTTTCCACTAAAAAACTCAGGGCAAAAATAAGTGTACTGTGTGTATTTAACTATTATTAAACCAGATCAGCTGGAACAAGCAAATTTGGGGCTAGATTAATTTTTGAAAGCATTTCTAATGTTAACTAATGTGAGTTCCTGAAACCTATTTATTACACAGCATTAGTGGAAAGAGATAATATAACTCTGCTACACCTCTGGGAAGTCAGATATCTCTTAAATTTGTTCTCAGTGCAATTAATTATAACTTTAATTGGTTTAGGTAAGGGAGAAAAAATTTTTTTAAATCAAGTTTCAGTAGCACTTGAAATATGCAATTGTGATTAAAGGGCTGTGTCTCCCAGTCATGCATTCATTGTTTTGTTAGGGAAGTAAATTATCAATGTAGTGCATTTCTGTGATTTTAGCAATCTCTCGGCCCATCAGTGTTGTGTGCAATATTTTTTCTGACACAGGACTGAAGATGAAGGACTGTAAAATCCTTAGCTACACTTAGATCTTCTTATGCCAAAATTACTTTCTTGTGCATTTGCTCCTTACTGGCAGACTGCAGACTGCTCCTTACTGGCAGACTGTTCTTTCAGGTGCTGGGACACTGCTGCTACCATCCGTGCCTGAGTTACTTGTGAATTGGATTACTGCAATGCATTGTACATGGAAATAAAGCATAAATCAGATAAGAGGCAGAGCTGATGCAGAAGGCACTGAGCTGAAATATGGGTGTTGTTTTCCAAATGTAATACAAAGTATTGGTTTTGACCTATAAATACTCCTTCGGCTTCAAATCTGAAGACCAGCAGGACTTTACAATAACGTCACAGCTGCAATCAGCAAACATGCTAAAGCACCTTTGTTTTAAAGGATCTTCCATCAATGACTCCTCAGGGAGGCATCCTGACTATCAGCTACCAATCCATTGATCTTTGGGACAAACTGAAATCCTATTTTCTGCCATGCACTAAATGCCACTAGGGTACAGTAAATGGAGAAGGTAAAGGGAGGTAACAAACTAGAAAATAGAAAAAACCAATTGTTTATCTAGTTGGGCAACTGACATACCAGGTGGAGAAGTAATTTCCTTCCTTGTGCCTCTATTTTCCTTATCGTTTGCCCATGAAACTAAGGTCAATTACTTGACAAGGTAGACCTGTTATTTTTGCTTTTTTTTGTGGCTACAACAAAAACAGTGATGGGGGAAATGTACACAGATACCCCTTAGAGAAGTTTATAATTTGTTGACTGAACCTTGATGCTCTTTTGCCCTAATAACTTTTCCTTGAAATATATGCTTCTCCAAATATAAATCTGACATAGCAAGGGGTGACTGGGATACAGACTGAGTTTAAAAGATTTAGAATCATAGAATAATTTCGGTTGGAAGACACTCTCAGGATCATCCAGTCCAACTCTAGCACTAAACCACGTCCTTAAGAACCTCATCTAAATGCCTTTTAAACACCTCCAGGGGTGGTGACTCCACCACTTCTCTGGGCAGCCTGTTCCAATGCCTGACAACCCTTTCTGCAAATAATTTTTTCCTAATAACCAATCTAAACCTCCCCTGGCACAACTTGTGGCCATTTTCTCTTGGGAGAAGAGACCAACACCCTCCATGCTACAACCTCCTTTCAGGTAGTAGGTAGACAGAAATGAGGTCTCCCCTCAGCCTCCTTTTCTCAAGGCTCAACAGCCACAGTTCCCTCAGCTGCTTCTTATAAGACTTGTGCTCCAGGCCCCTCACCAGCTTTGTCACCCTCCTCTGCACTTTCTCTAGTACCTCAATGTCTTTGTTATGATGAGGGGCCCAAAACTGAACACAGAATTCGAGGTGGGGCCTCACCAGCGCCAAGCACAGTGGCACAATCACTTCTTTAGTCCTGCTGGCCACACTATTCCTGACACAATCCAGGATGCTGTTGGTCCTTTTGGCCACCTGGGCACACTGCTGGATCATATTCAGCTGGCTGTCAATCAACATCCCCAGATCCTTTTCTTCTAGGCAGCTTTTCAGCCACTTTTTCCCGAGCCTGTAGTGTTGCATGGGGTTGTTACGACCCAAGTGCAGGACCCAGCACTTGGCCTTGTTGAACCTCATAAAATTGGCCTCAGCACAATGTTGGACTAGGCCAATAAACTACTAGTCTGATGCACTTTCCATGGTACATCCTTCCAGCTTCTGACAGTCAATAATCCAAAGTCTGTATCCAGACCTTTGTGGGGTTTTTTGCCATTTGACTTATCCTCAATGCAGTTCTGTGATCTCTTTTTAGCAACATTCCTGCTTTTGGCTTCTATGATGGCCTGAGAAAGAAAAACACAGTATGTTAGTACATGTTAGAAACAGTCCTGTCTTTTATTTGCTTTAAACTACCTGCCTGATAATTTTATTGGGACCCCTGTAGTTTTTTCTTTATATGAAAGACAAATAATAATAGTTATCTTTTAAATTCTCCCTTACTTTTATGATTTAATAGACTTACATTATCTTTCCCCTTCACTCATCTCTTTCTCTAGCTGAATAGACTCATGTCACCTTTTTCTTGAATGAAAGCTGTATTTTTCACTGTTTCTTCTCAGATTCTAACAGAACTCAAGTAGTTACAATGGATTTATACAATAGTGTAGTCTCTTCCCTGTAGGAGCATTATACAAATGAGTGAAGACCCAATTTTGGATCAGGTCTATGTACATTGCAGTAACAAAACCAATTATGACATAAGCTAGTGTTCATATGGATGCCAACTGATAAGATTAGAATCAATTAGACTTTGATTTCATTCAGACCTTTTTTGGAATAAGAAGTATTGAGTTTTGTTCACTATTAGTGCACACATTTCTAATAGACGGCAATACATCTTTGAGCTCTAGATCTTTGCTTTCAAACCAGTGTTGATCTAAATCCAAATAAATACATGAAATAAGAAATACATTATTTTCCTTTCTTAGTCCTCCGTGAAGTGCTCTGTTGTGCAAATTACTAAAATGCACTGACATCAAGGTTTAGTTATTCTATGGAAGAGTATTTATTCTATAGAATCCAAACTCTTAGAGATGTGCCACAGAACCTGTACTGTGGGCACCACACACAAAGGGATATTTTGGAAAGGAAGGTAGTGACCTGAAATTCATGCCAAGGAGTCATTCAGATGAAATATGACTTTAAGTTTTTGCACACTTTTGACACCCTTGAAGCTTGCCCAATACCAGACTTTCAGAACTGCAATTAGAGAGAAAAGTGGGAATTGTCTTTGTTCTTCATGCTCACCAAAATTAAAGAAATTGATCTGAATGAAAAGCATAACTAGTCAAGAGAAAACTTACCAGGTAATCCTACTGTATGGTGAATCTAAACACTGTATAATACATGCATACAAGTGCATACACACACAGAGGCATGGGCATGGACACGTATACATGTACCATGGGACTACATGGAGAAGGAGAAGGGTTTACAAAGTGTGACAGTCTCATTTTGTGTTATAGTAAACACTCATTTTTTGTGAAGAGCTACACCCAAGCTGAAGGTCCAACGCAGACATTAGGTAAAGTGAACATCTGTGTTCCTTACTAGATGCCTAGCATAGGAATATGCTGGAAAGCAGATTTGATTCCTACTACACTGCTGTGTCTCTTGTCGCTACCCAGTAGCTTATTTGAGAGTAAAGGCAGAAAAGAATGTTTTCCCTGTGTGTCTGGCTCTTCCTTAGCTGTGATTCAGAGTCACCAGCAAAACACAACCCAAACAAAAGCAGATACTCAAATAGAAAGAGTATGATTGATTTTCATGAAATGTGCTAAATGTTTCTTTTCTGCTGGAGCATGTTTGTGACCTATACCACATAATGAGCAAAGAAAAAACTCAGGTATCACAGGTCAGGTAACAGTTTCATTGATAGTACTAAACTTGTAGTTGTGCTATATTGAATTTAATCATAGACCATGATGCATTAATTCCCTTTTTGCTGGAGACATCCACTTTAAATCAGATGATAATAGATTGCAGGACTGTCAGGCTGGAATGCCTCTCAAGCATTACATTCCCATTTTATGTTAAAACAAATCCAACTATTCTCACAAACAACTCCCTGGTCTGGGCCACTAGTGTCTCGTTAATATAGAAAATTCAAATACTTGTAGTGAAATTTCTTTCTGGACTTTGTTCACATTTTTTTTTTCCAAAAAAGCAATGCAAAAATGACCAGGACTTACACTTTATCACTCATGACAATATGACAGAAACCAACTTCCGTGACATTCAACAGAGAACCATTAGTCTAGAAAGACCCCAACAGAGAAGTGAAGCCCTGTCTCTGCTGGAGCTATTACAAATAGGGAGGCAAAACCTGATGTAGGCCAACCTCCTTCTGTACAGGCACACTCTATTTTTTATGAAAAATAGCCCAATTATGCTCCATTTCAGCATGGAGAAAAATGCTCCAACCGTGTAACACAGATAATAAATCCAACATGTATAAATGATCCCAGTACAATTAGTTACTAGACTGAGGCAAATTAGCCCAAAAGAAAACTAATAGTTCCAGCACTCACTGAGGAGAGATCTAAGACATCGGTGTATCATAACTATAGCCCAGTTCAAACCCCATTACTGAAAGAAGCAAAAGAAAAATAATTGGATGTCTTGGTAAATGTGTGATAAGCAGAAAAGCTCCTGTGTAGCATAGGTAGACAGGAGAAAAACTCCTAGCCTATTTGCTTGACATATCCTTCAGAGCTCAGAACCACAGCTGGCAAAGTGAATAAGTAAAGGCTTCCTGAAAGGGCCATTCTTTTCACTCTTTAGGTTCCAGTCCTCCTCCTCACTTTTCCAGGTAGCTGTGGCCTTTAACTAGCAGAAAGCCAGGTTGGTAATGTGAGGTTATAGAGCAGTCCACATCCTGAAGCACACATGGCAGTTCCATTCCTATAAGTAGAAGCTACCCTTTCAGTTCTGGATTTCAGCAACCATCCAGCTCCCTACAATCAGCTAGGAGCTGAAGTGTGAGCTGGCTTCTCTTCAAGGATAAAAATTTCCTAAACTGAATAGCAAAATGAAGGATGTCAGAATTTTTATGATGTGGAAGGAAAAGAGCTATTACAGTTTATTTCTGGCTTTCCTACACAGCTAGTCAGTCACTGATGTGAGGTGTTCTCTTACCATCTTGAAGACACTTTCCCACCTAGAGATTATTTTCTGAAAAGGAAAAGTCTGAATCTGAAAATGCTCCATAGTCATATGCCTTTTGATTTAAGATTATCCCATTTAAGGGACAAGAAAGGACAACCCTGAAGAGATAATGGGTGCGGTACTGCACAGCAGAGTTGAATTAGACCCTATGGTTTCCAGTTCTGCCACAAACCATGCTCAGCAGAGGCACATTGTAGACAACATAACAAACACTGCAGAAATTAGAGACTTGTTAAAGGAGCAGAGAAATAATTCTCCAAGAAAAAACAGATCTGGCATTCGGATTATATATGTGAGCAAGAGATAGATTCTGGAAAGCACAGAAGAAGTAAGAAAACTCTCAAGGTCTCTCCTGCCTGACATGGCTTTGGCTGCTGAGTGACAGGAGATGACCTAATATATTGATGGCTGTGGACCTTTTGCCATATACCTGAGAGAGCCAGAAATAGAATGAGACAGAAAAAAGCCCATCTGCTGCATGCTGATCAGGTAGACAGAGGAGATCTGATGCTCCTGTTTAAGTCTAGTGCCTCTGAAGGCACACATTTAATGGTTTAGATCTGCTATGACTCTTTGGAGAAACATGGCATTTCTGGGCAAGGCCTCATACCCATGCTTTTTACGTTCTGTCACAGCATAGCAGTTATAGGAGCTCATGAAATACTACCAAGAACTTGGATTATCAGAGTGTTTGAAAGTGTCTAAACTTTGCCATGTACACCAGTAGTACAAGTGGTAGACATGTACATGTGCAAAGAACTGGAATGTCATAGAACCAGGTGTGCTGGGGTCCTTGAAATAGCCATAGCTTTGCCCGTGAATATTTAGTAAGGAGTTCTAATTCCCTTTCACTGTAAAGTAAAACAGACTGCAATCTGGGCTATTGTATACACCTTTGAAATCTGCTATATCTAACAGACCAGCTGCATTGCTGATGACCTCTCTCTGTAGTATTTCCATTGAAGGCAGGAGAAAGTGCAGTCCTCTTTTCTTTGAACTTAATTTAAAAAGCAACACTAGAGGTATTTTTCTGTAAAAAGCATTGAAAATGCCTCTTGATTATCTCATCATATGATGCAGTTCCCATGGATGCAGTAGAAAATAGTATCTTCTAAATTAGTAAGTGTCTTATCTCATAAAATTTCTCTATATAAACATTCTGTATTCCTTATTACTCTTTTTAAGAACTATATAGATTAACCCGATAAACGAGGTGGACGCACTTTAAAACTGCTGTAGCATATTGCAGCACTGTCACACAACGGCCACAGTGCTTCTCTTCCTATTTGAACTTTCGGTATCCTAAAGGGAATAAGAGCTTGGATTTTTTTCCTTCAGGAGTCAAAAAGCTCATTAGGCAAAGGAAAAACAGCAACAGTTAAGATGGTGCAGGCCATAGATGTAGATCCCATTGGGAGAGTACCTGTCTGGTAAAAAAGGAATGTTCCCCATGGTCAGTACTCTTGCAGACAAACACCTTTCTTTCACCTTTGACATTTCACATTCAGGGATCTACTTCAAGGCTATGAATACAGTGTGTGTAATATAGCACTTGGCACCTTGACATAAAAAGCTATCTCGACAGATACTTCCATCCGATACATGACAGCTCCTGTTTTGGTCCATTCATTGTGACTGAACCAGCAATCAGCCTTCATATGTATCTGAGCCCCTGCAGATTGAACTACAGGCACAGTTTTGTAGCAGATACTGGAACGGGCTTGAATCTCTATTTGTATCTAAGAGTGGCACAATGGTGGTGTTTGTTGATGTTGGATGCTAGCTTCAGTGTGACCTTACTTACATGAAACAGTTTCAGACAGACTCCACACACAGTATGTGTCTAATGTTCCTTTTTTGTCATTTGTTTTTGCTATGCTGCCCTCTTGGCCCATATCACATTAGTTATATCACACATTCCACTGAATTTATGTGGAACTACTTAATGAGAAAAACCAAACACATCACAAAATGTGCTTAATTCTCTAGGATTAGCTGGATTTATTATGAGTTACATAATTCAGCCATTTTTCTATTGCCACTATTTACAAAACGATCTTCTGAGTTACAGAGTTCTCAATTTAATCCTAGAAATCACTGGATAATGTTTTGTTGTTTTGGTGTTCTACATATTGAATAATGTTGGTAATGAGAAATATTCTTAAGATTTCCAGAATTATTACGTTTTCAAGCAGAATTTTAAAAGTATGTGATTAAAGGAAACAAACTGTTCTGCAGATAGTTATCCTCTGGGTGCAGAACTTTTCTCAGTGCTTGTTTCAGATGAACTTTGAAGGCCTTATCTTCGCAAAATGAGCTTCCTGTTTCATGGGACGTGTATTTTTACTCAAACAGAACTTTGTTCCACATGTATTTAAGAAAAAAACAACACACCTTTTCTGTTTGAATTTACAATAAGAAGTCTACAGTTTTTCCATTGACTGACAGCTAGAATATTTAAGGAGAATAAAAACTATAAATTGATACCTTACAAGTCTGAACATCTTTAAAAATTAGATTTGTTGTATTTTTAGTAATCTGTTGTGATTTTTGGGAGACTTTCAAATACCACACTCTGATGGCACTGTGTATCTCTCTGTCTCTCAGTGGCAGAGTTTGACTCAGTTTTCTGTATTCTAAAATGTTTTGATGTGAACTGCGATAACTGAAGTTGTTTGTGCTGCATTAATCTAGGAGGCTACAGATCAAAACTGCCAGGGTGTGAGATGAAGCTGACTTGGAAGGAATGAATGCTACATGACCAGCTGCCAAAATTGCCATAAAGGCATTAGGAGTAGAGGCTATGAATATGCCCCATCTGATGTTTTTTCTCATGAGACAGAAACTGTCATGTAGAGTTAGTCATGTTGATTCACGTGTAACCACTCTAGTGTTCTTTTTCTCATAGCATTTTGTTTAGAGACTGACTGATACATGGTATGAACTAGGACTACAGCCTCTTAAAGGCACTGATATGGAGTTTGACACAACTTCTTGCAAATTGGTGGTGTAAAAACCCCTTGACATCCTCATTAGTGTCCAGGTAATACTTGGGTCAAAGGGATATTATTGTCACCTGTGCTGCAGAGTTCAGTTTCCTCTGTGGGAAAGCAATAGTGTCTAGCATCACAATGTTAAAGGAAGGAAGAACCCATCTTCGTTTCAGTGCTTACTGTACCTAATGACAAGTGATTGCCTGAAGATGCAGGCAGCTTTTGGACAAGTTCTGAACTTGCAAAGGTTGCGGCTGTGGTGAAGCAAATTCCCAGGTTCCTACAGAAATACATGAAGTGTGGCAAATAGCTGAATCTCTGTAATGAAATTATTCCTTTTGGTTGTCTGAGAGTTTTAAAAATTAGAAAATTATGTCTCTGGTCAAAATGATAAGTACATTTTCCTGAATTTCATGGAAAATTGAAATTTTAAAATATATTTAGTTTTGAGCTTTCAAAGCATTAGGAATAAAGCTCTTTTGCAATAGAAATAAATTTAAATAAAATGTATCCACTTAAAATTGAAAAATTAATGTTTAATACTCACAACCTGAATATCAACACTTTGATTATTTTTCTTGTAGCAACTTGATAAAAAAAACCTCTTGAACTTCCTTTTTTTTCAGAGATGAAAGAGCTGAGGTTAGGTTTTTCAGCCAGATGCTTGTGTAGCTTTACAAATCAAAGGTGATACTATGTTTTAGGTCTATCTAAGCTTGCAGTGTACCAAAAAGCAACTTGATAAGTCTATGGAAGAAAAAAGTCTTATGAGGAGCAGCTGAGGGAGCTGAGTCCTGGAGACAAGGCGGCTGAGGGGAGACCTTATTGCTGTCTACAACACCCAAAAGGAGGCTGTAGCAAGGAGGCCGTTGGTCTGTTTTCCCAAGGGACAAGCAATAATATGAGAGGAAATGGCCTGAAGTTGCACCAGGGGAGGTTTAGATTGGATATTAGGAAAAAATTATTTGCAGAAAGGGTTGTCAGGCATTGGAACAGGCTGCCCAGGGAAGTGGTTGAGTCACTGTCCCTGGAGGTATTTGAAATACGTGCAGATGTGGTGCTTGGTGGTGGAGTTAGCAGTGCTAGGTTAATGGTTGGACTTGATGATCTTAAAGGTCTTTTCCAACCAAAACAATTCTATGAGCCTATGTAATAGAATACAGAAGTTTCAATCACAAACATTTATAAATAATAGATAAATCCTCACTGTGCTAGTAATAGTGGAGCCCATAGAGACCCACTTTGGTAGTATCCTGGACCTTGCTGAAAGAAGGTGGAATTCACATTATGTTTTGTTGAGTTGGGATACAAAAGAAGTCTATCAGTCATCGGGATTGCAGCTCCTTTGAACATTTCATGAAAGTATTCTGATTTTTAGATTTAATTATTTAGTGTCACTACCAAATGTCTGTTTCAACCAGTTCTTTTCACTTTTTCTTTGATGTTTTTCATTTTATTTGTCCTCTACCCTACTTTTTTTTTTTAAAATAATAAAATCAAAAGGTGGGCAATATAATAGGGAAAGGCCATTGTAACAACTAAAATCAAGGAAACATAATGTTCTTTTGGGGGGAAGATGAATCATAAATGACATGACACAAAAAAATGCAGAGGAAAAATTCAAATATTTTCCCTTCTTTTTTTCAGAAATCACACGAAGTTGTTAACTTCCCATTCAAGCAACATGGCAACTGTGAAATGTGACAGAATGGCCATGGGGTAGGTGAGCTGGGGGAGCCTACAGGAGATGTGGATTTGGCTGTCTTTGTGATCAGATTTACTCCATCATGAAAACATTGTGGTGACATTTTTTGCAGATTATCCTACTGACAATTCCCTAGTGTATTTCCAGAATTCTCAGAGATTAAGTATGACTTCAGGTGGCCTAGAATATCCTCCTTATCAATTTTCTGCAACCCTAGGATCTTTGCCCCAGGGTTCATGTGTTTTCTTGTAGTACTGGGCTCATGTGCGTAGCTAGTGCAGTTCATAAGAGAGAATTAAACAAACCCGTTTTAAAAGACAAAACCTTACAATGTAGTAAAATCTAATGTAGTAGTTTTAATCACTTTGGTAGGACAGCACTGCCTGCAGTTTGAGAAAGGCGGAAAATGGGGAGATCTCAATTGAATTTTTTACACTTTCTGGAACTGTCCTTCCTGTGGATGAAAGCTTTCATGTTGTTGATGCTACCTGTTTTCATGTCCTGGTCTTCTCGTTACGAATACAGAAAGTCTAATTCTGTATATCCTCTATCTCATACAAAGATAATTCAATTTATTTCCTTGGTAGAGCTAAGCACACAACTTCTTCTTTTTCAAAACTGAAACTTAAAGGATTAATCAAACTGAATCTGGTTTGTGCTTCTTGACCAGCCCCAGAATCCTTTTCTCTCTCTGGAAGCAGCACAGTGACAGACACAGATCCAAAAATAATGGCCTAAACTCTGAGTTTTATTTCTAGGTATCTATGTTTATCTGTATAATGGTGTGCAATAATTAATGAAGAAATGTGCCTTCCAGACTGAATAGCAAGCAGTGGGTGAACTTTGCAAGCAGCCTGTTTTAGAAGTGGGAAAACCATTTTCCTGCATTTACACTCAGCTAATGTATTGCTTTAGAGTGATTTAATGTTCTATTAATAAGACAGTAATTTGTACAAGAACTCCTCTCCCGCTTTTGACCTTTGGATTATTTAGTATTGCTCTAATACAGTAACCATTTGAAGTCAGCTTTTCAGGTTCATCCATTGTACATCTTCTGAATAAATCTTGAGTCCCGTGTGGTATTCAAAAGGTTAATGCAGGTTAATTCAGAAGGGTTTAGTCAGACCAGAACAGTTAGAGCACCTCTCCTCTTTCCTAATGCCTTACCTGCAAATGTCCAGCCTGGTTGGCTTATCTTTTATTACACTGCCTTGAGCCAGCAACCTGTCATAATAATATGCTTGGTCTGGAAGGTCAAAGGACAGGTCTAGGATATAACTTCTGCAGTGTTTGGCTAGTAGGGTGCTGCTTAGTGTTTCAGATCTGACACCATCTTACAAGACACACGACCTCGTAATAGCCAACCTCCTTCAGATCTGGAACTTTCGGCAATAGATGGCAGTGTTGTACTAAAAACTTTTGCTGGCAAGCGACGGTCCTGCTGATGCCACCCTGGATCACTGCGGCAAGAAGAGAGCACGTCTTGCAGCCTCGGTGCGCACCCCCTGTGGCCCCCACTCTGCAAGGGCTGGGAGGCGGCGGCGTGCCCCTCCCTGGGTTCGCTGCCTTGGGCTGCGTTAAGGGAGCAACAGGCTCATCCCTTTTCTCGCCTTTTGGTCTTTCGTTTGTTGTCTGATGATTAATAGCTCTGTGTGAGTAATAAGAAAAGAGAAAAGTTACTTGTGTGTGCTGCCGTTACTGAATGGCAGACAGATTAAATACTGCATGGTGCTTAGTTTCCTAATGAGAGAATTTACTCAAATTTGTTTTCCTCTGTTGTCTGTGTATTTTTTTTTATGCTAGTAGAAAGACTCCATTAATCAATAGGTTTTGCAAGAGACTATGTATTTTAGCAGCAAATTGTCAGTTACAATTCTTCGCTACTTGTTTTGTCCTCCAGCACTGTTTATTTCATTGTTCCCTATTAATCAAAGTACAGGACGTGAGGACAGCTAGGAAAACTTGTGCTGGATGTTGCTGTTCATTCATTTATGCCATGATTTGTTAGTCTTCCCATCCCTCGGAGTCTTCGGGCACTTACTCAAGTGGATCTATGTCATCTCCCCTAGGGCTACAAGAAGGAAGTGCTGATTTTTAATTTTTGTTGATCTGAAGTCTCAGTTTTTCAGTTACAACAATGAAAGCCTCTATTTTGCGGTTTTAAGTGGTTCTTTATGGACACGTTAAAAAATTGAAGCTCACAACCCCCTCAAAGGCAGGTCAGCCTTGTCTAATTTGGCAATGGAAGCAATAAGACGTGGATGTTAAGTGTCTTGTCAAGGTCATACAGCAGCTCTGTAATGGAACAGGGACCAGGACATGGACTCATCACCTCTCCATTTTTTTTCTTCTTATCTTCTTTCCCCAGATTTAGTCACCAGACTACACTAAAAAACCAAATTTTAAAGTAGAATTAAATCTTAAAAGCTGCAGGCAGAGTGCTGGTTCAAGTCCCAGTGATAAATGCAGTCATTGAGCAATGCTGAAGAACTACATTTCCCAGCTGGAAAGACTACATTTCTTTGATCAACATTTCTTATTTTATAAGAAAGTCTATGTGTAGACCTCTATGAACTCTTTACATTCTTACTGGCTTTCCAGATGCTTTATTCCTTTCACTCTCAAGTAGAAATTAAATGAAGAAACTTCATTAGCGAAATATGGTGAAAGTTTACATTCTTGAAACACAATAGTCGTACCAAAACTTCTTAGATTTAGGGCTTTAAGTGTTTTGGAAAGGTGACAAAATGCCAGGGTTCTTTATTCAAAAAGAGAGTGGCCAAATATTTTTGGTTTAATCAAGAAGTCAATAATTGTGCAGTGGTACTTTGCTACCATTGTTATTTCTCTCTTGACTTTGTGCACTGGTCTCGCTCTTTGAGAAGAGAGGACATATAACAGTTCACTGTAACTGCCGATTTGGAAATTGCTATGATGTAGCCTGTGAAAAATGTCTGGGCTGCTGCAATGTTGTTGCTCTCCAAATCAGTCAGAAACAGATTGAACAAAGATGCCTGTTAGGAGGATTCAAATGCATGGCTGTGGAGAGATTTATGGTGTAGAAAAGGAAGTATTATGTTGAAATCTACCATAAGGCTAAAGTTCCAACAAACGAGAATGTGGAAAGATTAGACTGAGAGAAACATATACCTGTAAATATGTCGAGGTTTACAAATTAGTATTTTCACTCATACTTTAGCCTACTTCTGTGACATTCCAGTTTTGCCATACAAAAACATATGAAGGAATTGGTGCTACGTGACTTTTTTTCAGTCTGTCACAAAGTAGGCAGCATAAATATTTGTGATCCATCAGAGATTAACAAAATGTAAAAGATACAAAACTGTTCAAGTATCTAATAATCTAATATAATTCAGATCAAGATCTTCTTGAAAGCAATATCTAAGGATTGGGGGTGGGGGGAGTGGTGAGAGAAAGAGTGTTTGAGTGTATTAATCACTGCAAATTACTTGTTCAGCTCTAAATGCCAGGGTGACAAGCTACCAATGTGGCTTGGTAAATGAAGGATTGGAAATGTTTGGTAAAGGGGAAAAAGGAGGAGAAAGGAGAACGCTGTGGAGTCAGCTACTGCTTGTAGGGAAAAGTACATGAAAAAAAAATTACCAAAATGTTATGTTTATACGTAGGCATTAAACTGACTTTTGACAAGTGTTTTGGGAAGGAAAAGAAAAAGAGAAAAGAAATAAAAAATAATGATAAAAGGGATGAAATTAGTAAGACGCTTCTAATATCTGATCTACTAAGTTACCTTTAAATTTATATATATTTAATGAGGCACCAAAGAAAATGGAAGAAGAAACCAGAATCTGACATGAAATATCTTTTATAGCTCTTTAGGAAAACTAGGAAATAGTGCATTTTTTCTCGTTGTTGTAAAAAGCCTGTCCAGCTAAGTCCATTCAGAATTAGACTGTGAAATCTACCCAAAATATCCTTTGCCACTGAAGTCAGTAGCAGCACAGGAGCTGCAATGAAGATTTAGATGACAGATTCAGCTTTTCAGTCTTTTCAGCAGTGACAGTAACAGATGCATCAGAGAAAGACACAGGATACCTATTCAAGCACTATGTGTTGTAGTACATGCAGAGTGCGAAGTGCTTTTCTAATCCAGGGCTAGCTAAAGATAGGCTTATGTCCCGAGGAATGCAGCTTGAAATTTATAATGTCTAGTAGCGCTAAGGACATTAATCCATTTTTATCCCACTAGGTTCTTTGAAATGTAATGTTAAACATGCCCTGATTCTCCATACCTGCCATGGGGCTATTCACTAAAAATTAAACAAATGTGTATGTTTGTAGGCTGGGCCTCAGGTCTTTGAGAGATCAGAGCTTTAGAAAGCTGTTCTGCCATATCTCAGTTAGAAGCTAAGGATAATAAAATGGATATAAAGTTGCAGAGTGGCATAGCAGGCAAGGATAAAAATGGGATTTTGCACAGTATATGTTCTGGCAGGACCTGGCAGCTTGAGCATGACTGCAACAGTATATTAAATTTCTAAGCAATATTCCAGAAGTTTCTTTCCGTGTTAGCTTGTACCAGGAACTATCTGTTTCTCCACCTCTGAAATAAATAGCCACCTGTTCAATTAGTGAATTCCTTTTTGTGAGGAGTTCTGAGAACTGGGAAGTGCTTCATATTGGCAGTAAAGGCTACAGAATAATCATCTAGGAGATTTTTCTGAAGGTCACATTGATTTAGTCATTTACAGACAAATTGGACAAAGCAGAGGAGATTGTTTTGTCAGCAACAGTCCTGCACTGGCCTGAAATTCAGCCATACATAGAGGATCAGAAGAAAACTTAAGCAATCAAATCTGTTTTGAAGATGTTAAATGGAATTGAGATGAGGCACAGAGATTGTGTGGCATTTTTATGAAATTCACAAAGATTGTAGAGAAATATTGCCAACAACTAACCTAGAATTATTGAACTTTTTCTTTCTTCACCTCCATTAATTGATCATGGTAATATTAGAGGGTCTAGTGATTGGACAACAGTTATGGCAGGGAGAAGAAAGAAACCTGAAATCACTACTGAACAGGAAAAAAACCTTTACGTTACTGTTACATTGCAATCTGTTGGTGTCCCCACTAAAATGCCTTTTCCTATTATCTGTCTAGAGATCTAATCTTACATTCCACATTTCTGCCTCTTTAACATTTTATGCAATAAATCTAAAGGAAAACTGAATAGTAGCTGTTATTAAGTGATAAATGATAGTAAATATAGACAGTGAAAAATTAAACCCAGCTATTCTGGTGAAGCATGAATTAGTAACTATCAAAATCTCTTTATTTTAATGTTGGATTGGGGCCTCAGGCCTTCTTACTGTAGACATGTGTCTCACTTGGCTCCACAGCACTAACGAAAGACCCTACAGGTTCCTTGCTACTTTACAAAGCATCCAGGTACCTTACCATCTCCTCTTCGCACCACTGAAATTCTTCAGAGGTGTACACTGCACCCTACCCCTCCCCATTATAATTTCACAGAGTATAAAGAAACACTGCTAATGTGAAATAACTTTCTTCAGGACAAACTGTACTGCAGTGTTCCAGAAAGGTCACTGTATTTAGGTCCCTGCTTGCTAAAACACACACATATTGAGGGCCCATTTCTGCAAAAGGCAGGTTCTATAGGTGTAAAGATGTGGAATAAAAATCAAGGATAGAGACATCAATTATGTCGCTAAATCCATGAGACTGCCTTTTTTCTTGGTTAATGCTTTTGAGGTCTTCCAGTTCTTGACACTTATTGACCCTTGGAAAAGGAAGGTGGCTTTATTCTCTCACAACAAAAACACACACACGCAGAGATAAAAGAAGTGTGATGGGTAGTAGCACAATAACATCCATTTTCATCCATGCCAGAGATATGAATCTTTACCGTAAGGTAAGACAAAACCATAAGCGCTTTGGGATCTGTCCTTCCTGTGTAACCTGGAAAATATCTACCACAATGGAAGATACCTTCATGGCCTGAACATAGACTACAGTTCTGCTATTCAGTTCCAGTTATGATTAGTCAATTACAGTTTGTGAAACATTCCTTTACTTATATGCAAGAGGTGGCGACTGTATTCCAGGCAGAAAAACCCAACATGCTGTGTCAATAGCATTTAGTAAGTCAGTCATTGGCTTCATTCATCACAGATCAATTACCAATAGTGTGTATTTTAGGTTCAAATGTCTGACTAGACACATAGTAAAGGGCAGGAAAACTGTCAGGGCTCTTGTGCAGTTTGCAAATTCTCTGGTTGCTTTTGTGAAATTCACTAATTTACAAAACTGATGGACAGGTGTTGTGATGTGAAAGGTGAGAATAGATGTGCTCATGGAACTATGGCTCAGGTTTGCAGTTGTAATTTCTGGCTTCCTACTGAGTGAGGTGTGCATTTTTCAAAGTTTGTTTCTAATCAGTGCTCAAATATACTAGAGCAGGCTTTGTTTATCACTGGTCTGTACGTGTTCTAGCACCTTCAAGTCCCAATGTAAGAGCTGAGTGATTCAAGTCATAAGGCAGCTAGAAACTTCCAGATGACAGTGTTTACATAAAATAGAGATGATTTTTTGGCCTGACATAAGTAATCATGAGCTGTATCAGAAAGCATTGCATATTACCAACGGTAATGTATTTTCCCACTAATAGCTAAGAGAATAAGGAGATTGTGTCTTTTATAAACAATGCTAATTCTGTTGCAGATTCAACATTTTATACAAGAACAGAGACAGAAGTTGAAATTATCACAAATTGCAATAAAGCAGAAATCAACATCTGTGAAATCAGTAATTTTAAAAATAATGATACTTCTCTTTTGAAAAATGTAACTTTGAAAATGTTAGTGGTCTATAGACTACTATTTGATTAATAGGTATGATTATCTCTGGTTTTACAAATAGAGAAACAAAAATCTTAAGTCTCACTCAAATTACAGAACAATGTTACTTCTTATGCAAAGAAGAGCCCATCACTCTGCTGCTTGACTGCGAAAAAGACTCAGTGGCACAGAGATTCCTATGTGAGAAAAGAAATCTATGGAATTTATATCTCATCGTGAAACTAGCCTAACTATAATTTCTCACTTCTCAGTAAATTAGCTTCTGGCAACAGTTCATAATTCCACTGCCCTTTTGGTTTTAGGGTTCACCTTTGAAAGCATTTTTGCTAGCTAAAATATCAAGAGAGACAAAAACTCAGCCTGAAGCTCCTCAGAAGACACACATCTACTTCCCCGGTGAGTTTAGAGGATTCTGTGTCATAAGGTGAACCAGTGGGGTTTTGATGATTAATCCTTCTTAGCCTTGTATCCTGCAGGGAAAGGGGCTTGGAACAACATCTAACAGCTCACAGAAACCAAAAGATTCACTCAAATGCAAAGCTGTTCACTCAAATACTTTTCTGAAGTTCTACCTCGACTCTTGGGACTTTACTATTAGAAGAACAGAAATGGTATATTAAGGCATCTGAATCACATTCCCTCACGTTCATTCTCTTTAAGTTGCATAGAAATTCTTCAAAGAGGAAAAACTCGTAATTAAAGATACAGTGATTAGAATGCACAATAAACCAAGAGAATAAAACCAATATATTTCATACATGAGTGGAGCAGAACAAGTGAAAATCTGAGCTAGTATTATAATATTTTACATCTCAGATCCAAAATCTGTAATCTCCCCAAATGAAGTGAACAGTCCCCATGTGTCCTCAAGATGCTGAGCATTGAGGTTGTATGCACATCTTTTTTTTCCCTTCCTCTCCCTGACTTTTTTGTCTGAATTACATACGTTGTTTTCCCTTTTGGCATTAGTGAGGATAGAAAACGTCCTGGCTTAGGAGCTCCTAGTGTTTATTTGTATGGCACTTCATATTCTGGCATGGTCCTGAGAAGAGGTGAGAAAAAGTTGTGAACTTCCTGCTTGAATCTGGAGGCAGTTCAAGAGTTTCAGAGGTGAGATACAAATTTAGCTTCTTTCTGTTTTTACCCGATTCTCCTAAAATTATGGGGAATTCTTTGGGAAATTTGTTAGTAGCCATTATAAAAAAGGACACACTGAAGGAAATCTGCCTTCAGGGCTTTCTTGCAGCCTTTTGACCTTTTTGAAATAACATATTGGCTTTTTGCTCTCAAAAATGCAGTTTATCAACAGTGTAACCGTTAACCTTAAAACTGGTGAAAGACTTACTAGTAAAACTTTTACATTAAAAATTGTATTGTTGACCGATGACTGCCTCAGATTTTCATTCAAAAAAGCTCAAAAAAACCCAACCCAACTCAAACCAATACATCCAATAACTCCAAAACCTGTTGATTTATTACCGAAACTATTTTTGGTTTACAGCAGTTTTCACCTGAAAATTAGTTTTGGCTATTGTATTTTGCAGCTAGAAAGTTAGAAAGCAAAAAACTTTCAGAATACATAAGAGGAAATCATTTCAGATCAACTCCCTTTAAATAGGAGGAAATAGCTCCATATTGATTCACCTTATAAAGGGTCATCTATCCATTCAAAATATACTTGATCTACTTGTTTGTTTTTCTAAAATCCATTTATACTAACATAGCTAATTATTAATGGAAATTAGTGGTCATAAGACAGACTTTTATTAATTCTAAAATGATGAAAGTTATAGATTTTCAAGAATTGCTGAAAGCAGCAAAACTACCATCCTTATTTTAGCCTAGTGTAACAAATGTGACTATGATAAATATAGAGGTATCTGAAAGTGTCTTGGTATGCTAGAAATGCAAGAGGAAACACCAATAAAGAGAGAGCAGTAAAAGCCAAACAGTTTGGAAAAATACCAAATGTCGGCTTCTTAGTATTAAAAGAGACAAGAACACTTCTTTTGTTCGTGTTTTGTTCAGGCATATAGGACTTTTGATTGCATGTTAAAAATTTACATAGACTGCATCACAGAAATGCTGAACTGTGTCTTCTGTACCAGACCACAGCACAATACTCTGACTAGTTTTTGTGATTGTGAAGAAAAGTTTGAGAACAGAATCCAAGGGCAGCTGAAACTGGAGTGCTGTGATTTTTTTTTGACTCAGATATGTTACAAAGCACCTCTGCTGGGTGAAATGGTACTGAGTTTGTCCTTGGAGTATCAACTTTGGCTATGTTCTTACAGGGATCTTCCAAACACAGGAGGTGAGAACTGCAGTGGCCAGCTAATAAAGGCACTTGGTGCAAGAAACAAATTGAAAACCTCAGAGAAATATTCACTTCCTGTTGAATCCAAAGAAATATGTAGAGACTGGAAACATTTTTGGGGAAAAAACCCCACAAAATAAAGGAGAAAAATCTCTTTGAGTCATCTTCCTAACATTCCCCTTATTAAAAAAAAAAAAAATAGGTTGTGTGTTTGTATTTTAAATAATTTTTAAAATTATTTTTGAAACAAAAGAAATATTGAAAAGCTTTATAGTCAAATTCCCATCAAAGCATTTCAGCAGTCCTATAAATGAGTATTTCTACCTTTTTAACATATTTTCCCAATTTATTTGATTGTAAAATACTCACAGAAGTTAACCTGAATTTTTCATTTTCTTGGGGATCAGGACTTCATTTTACTTCTTGTTCAAAAATGTCACCAAACCCTAGTCTTGTATTGTAGCCTTGTACTCTAAAAAGTGGTTGCAGCCCGTCCTCTGCCAGCAAAGCCTGACACAATGTCTCATATCAAAGAAAAGGAATGCAAAAAATGACTGAATTTACTGCTTACAACTCTCTAAGGTTAAACAAAGTCTATTTACTGAAAAGTAGAACAAATAATATTCAGGAATAATAAATGAGCAGTGATTTTCTTCATTTGTAAGATGCAACTAAAAGTGACTGAATTGTGCCTAAGACTGCTCCAGTGCATGTTTCTGAGGAAAATGCTATTGATTCTATTAGGGTTTTCTTAGCACTTCCTTCCCAGTTTGATGTGTTTAGCTATATGTCTAATTACCTGTAGAGGTTGACAGTCACTGACAATCAGCCAGTACAATACTGTTGGTTGATTTATTTTTTCCCACATTGAAAATGCACCAGTATTTCAATGAAATCTAGTGAGAAAAGAAACTATGAGGTAATTTTTTTTCAAATATGTTCCTTTTTTTGTACATCTGGTTGTACTAAATAAATGGTGTGAAATCCCATCCCCTAAACCTCAGCCCTTCTCCTAATAATCACAATGGCACATTTGTTCCCCAACTTCAGGCCTTTCTTAAGCCTCATAAAAGTGGACATCTTAAACAATGAGTCTGTACTTGCAGGTGGAAGATCAAACTTCCATCAAAACATGTAGAAAATGTTGGTAAAAATACTATTCCTTTACTAACAAAATTGGCAATTCTGCTAGCTGCTAAGTTTCACTGACAAGAATTAAATGAAATAAAGCTTGAACACATATCAGCAACAACGTAGTGTAATTGGAAATATATTCTGAGGAAGAAATGTCCAGATGAAGTTGTTAAAAACCCCCACATTTCTATACAGCCTTTGTAACTGCAGTGCTGCTATTATCCTGGACGTATCTGATTAACTGATTCATTTTCATTAAATCGGATATTAAAAATTTCTCATTTAATAGCAGAAACACATCTTGAAATTTAAATATGAATACCTTGATGCTCATTAGCAAGTAAACTTTGTTAGATAATTTGTTAGCAACTACACCAAAAGTTTGTACATTCTACAAGGAACTACATGTTCATATTCAAATTAAAAATACATTAATTATTAATCAGATCTAGTACTTCATGGCTTCTTCAAATTTAGAAGTTCATAACATCCCATAAGGTCAGTAAGTATTAATATCTGCCTTATATAGAACAAGCAAACAAAGCAAAAAAAATCAGCTATGAACACAACTTCTGATGAACTCGACTCTCACATGGGTATCTTCTCTTTCTCTGCTTGACACCACTTACTATATCTTGATCTACAAGCTGAGTTTTTTGAGTGAAATAACTTCTCACTCAAGTTACAGATGGTGTGCATGAGGCAGTGGCTGAAGATGCCATCTCCTAATGGTTTGTTCCAAGGAAAAAATTAGGACCCTGCCATTTGCCACAGTAGGTTTGAATTCTACGTGTGTTTCTATAATAAAGAACACACAGTTTTAACTAAGCAGAAGAAAGTCATTTATGAACATCTGATGAAGAAGATATGGTCTGACCCTCATTAGTATCCCTGGAAACCTACCTCTCTGTTCAAGGGAACTGCAGAAAATGCGCACTTCTATTAATAAAGCTTCTGATTAAGTGATGTGAATAAAATGAAATATGCATGCAATTTCTCTGTTTTAAGCTGCTTTTGGAAATCCCCAAGATATCCTACCAATGGCCAGAGGCAGGTTTCACTCTGTAAGTTTCGCATAAAGAAGCTCTGGTTTAAGACATATATGCAGCATTGTTTATATCTTTGTTCTGAAACAAAGTGTATTTGGGAAGAAGTCAGAACCATAGCACAAACACGAGTAATTACTGTTGGTTTTACACCACTTTTTAGAAGTGGCATCACCTTTTTCCACTATACCTTTTGTTGTGAAAATGACAGGGAAAGCAAGTCATGACTCAGAAGCCAGAGAAACCTGTTCTAAATATATCTTGTTGGAACAGTACATATTAGTCTGAGATGTGGATGCATCTGTCTCTTTTTCTCTCAACATTCTTTATAGCCTACATTTTTTTCTACAAAATTAATGGAGAAGCTCCCACTAAGAATTTAGAGTATCTTTCTTTTATGACAATATTTTAAACTGGGATATTGCTCCACCCAATTAATGATTAAGCAAAGAAACATTCCAACAAATCAGAACTAGTCTGGATAGACATAAAAGTAAAAAGCAAGTGGATCTCCTCCTGGTGTACATTTGTAGCACAGTAATCACTGAGATCCAGTTGATTCAAGCACTGCATAAACCCCGTATAAAATTTTAAAACTGATACCTTATAAGAAGATCTTAAATTTCAAGTAATGAAGTTGTCTCAATGTCTTCTATAAAAAAGCTTAATGGTTTGAACAAGTTCATCTAAGAGCTCTCTGGGAACAAGCTTTGATTTTTTAATTTCAAGTTTGGCTTCTTAAAGCACAAGACAGTACTCCATTTACAAGGATCACAAGTGCAAATTTTACCCAGAAATTAACAATATGTGATTACTTTTTTCCTTAATGAACACTTTCCTGGGGGGCTGGGAGGCAGGGGGGAAAATCAAACCATTAATTAGATTGCATTCTTACAGGCAGTTAGAACCAGCAAGCAAACAAAAGCCTTAAGTGTAACTACTTTAAAGTCATCTTCTTGTCTTTAGTGTGTTTGTTAAAGGTTACATGAATCTCCAGGGCACAGCTCTTATCTCTCCTTTTCTTTTCTTTTTTTTCTTTTTTTTTTTTTTAATTTTTTTTACATTATGAGCTAAGTTTAGGGAATTAGCTATCAGTGGAGGACTTGTTCTGCTCCTCTTTTTCATATACTGAGTATCACTGTGTTCTGTGGCACATCATGCTTGAATTAAATGTCACCTTGGCTGAAGCCACATGTCTCAGACAACGCGTTTATAGACACAACCATCACGTTCATTTGTACAGAAAAGAAATAAGCTATCTAAATAGATTTAAATGACAGATTAATGTGAGTGTTGTTTATCCTACACTTTATTGTCAAATTTCTAACTTGACTCTTCTAGAGAGCTTACTTATGAAGTATGCTGGGCCCAATTGCCACCTTTTTTGTACCAAGAAAGTCCATTTGTGTAATTTCATCAGTCTAAATTTAGTGAGAGAATTATCTCTTTGGACACTTCAGCTAGTTAGTTTTTACTTCTATCAAGGCTATATTCTCAAGTACCTCACTGTTATCAGGTATCTTACAACAGCCAGACTTCCTTCAATGTGACACAGCACACACTGATTCGTCACCAAGTTAAGGGTTTCCTTTTCAATAGAGTGCTTGAAGGAGTGAAGAGGTTATAACATCTCGACAAAGAATGCCCTGCATGATTTAAGATCAAGATCCCTAAGGGATCTTGTCCATTAGATTCAGAGGCATATCTTTTTTCCTTTGGCCAGGACAGGGATCAGATGTGCTCATATAGCTCTGCGGTATTTTCCTATCCAAAGTTGCTTTCTGCATACTCTGAGAGGCTGCAAGAAAAGAAGAGGTGGAGTTCCCTGAAGCTTGAGGAAAAGAAGAGCTTCAAACTTCCCACCCTCCAGGTGTGCAAGATGTGGCAGATATGGGCTGGGCAATCCAGGCTTGCATGGCTTTTCAGTTACGACTTCTGTGGCTGCAAACCAGAAAGTGTCTTTAAATCGTCCTGGAATCCAGATTACGGTTATGGAAATTAACAGATCCCAAAGGAGGCCTTTGAAAACTATCTGCACCTTCCTTTTTATCCCCTTTAATTTGCTTAAATTAGAAGATATTAATTTATCCCTGATTTGCAGGTAGTCCTTGGACACTCCTTTGTCAAGTAAGACAATTTTAAAACTCTTTCAATGACTACACCCAGGAGAAAGGCCAGATATTGCACTGGCATGAGAACAAAAGCCTTTCATTCTGCCTCCCTGGAAATGAAGGCCTACTTGAATGACAGACTGAGGGTCATTTGCCCTAGTTTGTCCTAGTCTACCATGACATTTTTATGAAAAACATTTCCTGAAAATTCCTGTATTCGCTGGATTGTGGATTTCTTATTTACTACACCATTTCAGTGAGGGACAGAATTATTTCCAAGTGATACATTGACACATCTACTCTGTGCAAATGTAGAGCCTTAACCTGAGCCTGCACAAACGTGTCACCTGCAGTTGCAGTAAATGCCTGTGAGGAGCTGTCACCCTGCAGCTCTGTTAAACTTAGTGGGTAAGTGTGTACAGATGCTTACTGACCACACGTCCTGACTTGTGGAGATGCTTAAAGTCAGAGGGTAGTGTCTTATTCTGATGATGAGTGACAAAAAGACCAGTCAGAAAGAGGTGGAGACATTTCTGCGCACACGCAAAGGCTGACACACTGTGCATAAGTCTTATTGCTTTTGGTCCTGATGATACCTGCCTACCACCATGACTATTAACCTAGTCATCATTTTAGATTGTCTTTAATATATCTCAGGTATTATAGGGTTGCTCAACTACAGCTACACAGCTTGAGAGATATATTGAACTGCTATTTTTTTTTTCAATTTTGGGTCTATTTAAGATAAATAGAACAGCATAGGTTTGGTGGGTTTTATTTTAACAGCCATAGGAAGTGATAGAAAGAAATCCCTGATTTGAAAAGTTTTGGAAAGCTTTTAGTCATCTTCATCCCTGGGATCTAAAGATTATTGCAAAAAAGGATTATGGAGTTGCATTGCTATTTCTATAACAGTATTAATCACAAAGAGTAATAGCTAATGGGGAAAAAAGGCTCTTTGTATTGAATAATTTCAGCTTTGCCTTGGACAGTATAGTATGGCACATATATATATATCTACATGTATATAAGAGATTTTAACACTCACACCTTTTAATTCCAAATTAAATAATCCAAAATGTGTGATTCTCGTTAAAAATACTTCTCTTTCTTATAATTTTGCTATTTCCTATCTTTCTTACCTATCCAAGGTTAAGTGCAGCTGGACATGGAGAATAGGAAAGAACAGTACATTTTTCCAGCCTATTTATGTAGTGCAGAAAACTTTCCCATATAAGAATAAGTAACAAAATTGATAGACCCATAAAGGCTTTGTGAAAAAACACAAATCAGGAAAAAATAATGTGCTCTGGAATTATGGTTTTAAACCTGTGTGAAATTCCTGCTAAAACTGAGAGAATTCTTAATTTCTTTTTGTGTATCACAGTGCTACTTAAATGCCTGGGGGTAGAAATAAAGACCTTGTTCCCAGAACTGACTATTGGTAACATATAGTCTGTGACTAAAACCCCAGGTTAAAATAACAGATTGAGGAAAAAACCTGTTACTATTCTGCTTTGACAGAAAAGAATGACTTTATCTGTCATCAGTCATGAACGTTGCAACAGAAACTGAACATAAGTTAAGATTAATTTTAATATTAATAAGATTTTTTTTTTTCTGGTCAAATAAAGGCAGGAATAAACTTGCAAACAAAGGCCTGAAAATACTGAATTGTGTTACTTGGAGTAATCAGACTTCTTCTGAGGCAACTGCTAGAAGAACAAATTTCAGTGTAACATCAAGGACTCCCTGAAATCAAAGAGTGTCTTTCCATTCAGAAATCAGGATCTTTCTGTGGTGAGTGAATATGTCTATGGAAAGGGAAATATTTGGACAAAGGTATGAGAATTTCTCAAACTCTGCCTAATATAACTTTTTTCCTCTATTCCTTTGGGGCAGAATTTAGTGTTCAAAGTTTCTTATACACTTGGAAGCTGATTCTTTAATGCTTTGTTCTTTTCCCATTTGTATATGTTAACAGTAACACTGCTGTCAGTTGCTACTAGGTATGTGGAGTAACACATATTTCCAGTGCTGTCCAGCATGTTACAAAGATTGTTGTTAAAAAGCCAAAATTGATCCACTGTAATTGAATCTCAGATAATATTACCACTGGATCAATAGCTGACATTTTAGTGACAAACATAAACTCTGGCACACTGTTGGAGAAATACGTTGCTAACCGCCTGTTCTGCAGAAAGTATATATCATGCACTTACCTTCAGATAACAAAGATTTTTTTTCATCTAATTACTACACAGAACTTTAGAAGTACTAATGATACGTAAAAGAGTGACACTTAGTTTTACCACTGCTCAGAAAATCTACAGTTCAGCTAACTATTTTACTGAAAAAGATTTTTGTAAGGGAGAAAAATTTCATGCTTTAAGGAACCATCGCAGCTGAGGAAGTCTCCCATTATTGAGTTTAGAACAAGACCTTCACAGTGAGCAAGTTGTCTTGCAGCTATTTGGACTAGCAAAATTTATGGCAACAGTGTTGGAAACATCTAGCAAAGGTAGGTACTGGAGATAAGAGGCCTGAGTAAAGGAACCATGGTTCAAATACAACACAGCAATTCTTTAATTCTTCTATTGCAGTTACATTTTAAAGGGAACTCACTGATTTTACAGAGAATAATTTTGACATTTATAACCAGAACACCTAAACCACAGTAATAAAATCTTATGTATCAGTGTATATTTACAGGTAAATACATAAAGAGTCGTTAGTCAGGTAAAGCAAAATGACCTTGCATTAGAACATGAGATAGTAGTTATTGATATTGGTGATGACAGAAACATAAGACTTGATAGCTGACTTGATACCATCTTTATACTGTTTTTGTGTTCACCCAGTTAATGGACCCCGCAAGAGATGGGAACTTGTATGGTCATCTGCCTTGTTTTGTCAGAATGGTTTTCAAAATATTCTTCAAGGCTCAACTATTATCTGGACTAGAAAACAGAATGCAAAACATATGTGTCTTTTTAGAAATCAACACTGGCACCTGCTGAGGGACAGAACTAAAATAAAAATTTGGAATGTAACATCTGAGTGTCCTTCTTCTGAAACTACACTGTCTGACAAGATATGACTTTAGTATCTCTTAATACTGACTGAGGAGCAATTTCCAGTAACAATAATAGATTCATCTTGACAACATGTTATTCAATGTCAAAATCAAGCCCTTGGCTCTATCTGGAGAGATCTTTCTGCTGTTTTGGGAAATCAGCACTGAGGGGAGAATCAAGGTTAAAGTGGGTGTAAATGTGTTTAGCAGGCTGACCTGGATGTTCTGCTTTGTTAATTCTCCTGTTGCTTCAACACACTGGAACAGTTAGTCTCATGAGATGTGGAAAATCCCTGTGCACATACCATCTGCTAAATATAGAGAAAAATTGGACACAGTACTGCAAATTTGGTCTCACTTGTGCTGAATAGAAGGGATTAATCAATTCCCTCAAACTATAGTCTTGCTAACACTGCTTAGTATGTGGGTGACATTCTTTGTCTAAGTTACTCCTAACTCATACTCAACTTGTTCTTCATGAGAACTCCCCTGCCCATTTCTGCACAGCTGCTTTCTAGCAACTTGCCACACAGCCTGTCTTGTTGCTTGAGGTTATTACATCTGAGGTACAGGACTCCGCATTTCCCTTTTTTGAGCTGCATATGGCTCCCGTCAGCCCATGTCCCCAGTCTGTTGAGGTCTCCGAATAGCAGCTGTACATTCTAGTGTACCAACAGCTGCCCACAATTCATGGGCTTGCTGAAGGTACATCCATCTCATCAACAAAATGAATAAAAAAGATGATAAACTCTGTCAGCTCCAGTACTGACTCCTGAGGAATGTCAGTAGTAATGAGCTACCAGCTGGTCAGGGAAGTAGCTGACATAACAAGCAGAGAATCAATACATAATTCCTTGTAAAACTTGCGGATTTTTCCAATAGAAATCTCTTGAAGTTCAACAAGGAAAAGTGCAAAATTCTGTGTTCAGGGTAACCCCCTGCATCACTGCAGGCTGGGAATCAACTGGCTGAATAGCAGCCCTACTGAAAAGAATTTGGGACTGATGGTCAACATAGGGTTAAATATCAACCAGCACAGCAGTCTCACCGTGAATAAAGGAAATCCCATGATAGACTATGGGGGGATGAGGGAACTATAAGGGATTAGGGGACTACAGAAGACTGTTAGGGACTATATGCCCATAATATACAGAGACAGCATGACAGGCAGACCAGTGCTAGCCCCCATCACTCAATATTGGTGATGCCACACCTGAAATGCTCTGTCTAGTTTTGGCCCTCCACTGCAGTAGGGGTGTGGAGATACTAGAAAGGTTCCAGTGGAAGACTGAGAAGATGACCAGGGGCCTAGAGCACATAACTTATGAGGAAAGGTTGAGAAAACTGGGTTTATTTAGTCTGATGAAGAGGAAGGTAAGGAACAATCTAATAGCAACCTGTAACTATTTGTACAGTAGTTACAAAGATAATGAAGGCCAACTCTTCTCATTAAAGTAGTATAAAAATAAGCAAAAGCCACCAATTGTGTCTTGGTATGTTCAGGCTGGACAATGAGGGAAAAAATCATCAGGAAGCTGGATTGCACTGGGAGAAAATACCCAGAGAGTTTGTGCAATCTGCATCCTTGAGATTTTCAAGACATTGCTGGACAAAGCCACAGCTAACCTGATCTAATGTTGAAAATAGTGCTGCCTTACATGGGTAGTTGGACCATATAATCTCTCACAGGCCACTTCCAAACAGAATTGCTACAAGTCTTTCATTTTCCTTAATTTTCCTTCATTACTGTAAAATTGGCAAAACATAGGGTTCTAATGGGACTTTCTTGATCACACACTAGCCTTAGAAATTTGCAAGGCCAGTCCAGCCTTCAGAGAATTGTCAAAATGGAAGAGGCAATATCTGCTATTTAGGCACAGAAAAAATACAGACTTCCTTGCTCATCTCATCTAAACTTTATTGTCATAGGCAACTATATAATGGCTGTATTTGACAGATTTTTTGCCTTTATTAACTGAAGATGCTGTCTACACTGAAATTCTCACAGGATCCCTCAGATCCCTCTCTGCAGAACGCAGAGCTACTTTCCAGCATCTCATCTCCCGGTCTGTACGTACAGCCAGGGTTGTCGTGTCCCAGGTGCAAGATCTGACACTTGGCCTTGTTCTCTAATTTGTCCAAATCCCTCTGCAGGGATGCTCTACCCTCCAGAGTGTCAACAGGTCCTCCCAATTTTGTGTCATTGGTGAAATTACTTAGTATTCCATCAAGTCCCATGTCCAAGTCATTCATAAAGACATTGAAGAGTGTTGGCCCTAAGATGGATTCCTGTGGAACCCCGCTAGTGACTGATCACCAGCCTGACATAACCCCATTTACTAGAATCTTTTGAGCCCAGCCCGTCAGCCAATTGCTCACCCACTGCATTATGTGTCTATCCAGCTGTGTGCTGGACATCTTGTCCAGGAGAATATTATGAGAGACAGTATTGAAGGCTTTCTGAAATCCAAAAAGATCACACCGACAGGCTTCCTTTGGTCACCTAGATGGGTAAACTTGTTGTAGAAAGAAATTACACCAGGTTTACATACTTAGTTTAAGCTCAAAAGAGGAAGAGAGGGAAGCATTTTTGCAAAATAATGTAAAAATAATATGCAGTTCTCCCTCTAATCCCTTGATGTGCACTCTACTCTCGAAAACTGTGAAAATATATGAGAAAAAACCTAACAATTTAGCAAAATAATCTCAAGAGGGTGACTAGTCACCTCTGCTGCTGTGCTTATGTCCTTCAGGTATTTGCTAAAGGTACGTGATAAGTAACTACAGGGTGTTTCAAAAAGATGGACTCAATTTGAAATCACTACTGCTTTGAAATTGGGTCCCTCTTTTTGAAACACCCTGTACAATATGAAGCTAATAAAACCTGTGTTATTTACTCTGTAATGCAGTTCTTCTTTCCAGGGCATGTTTTCTTAGAAGATTGATTAGCCTATTTATTGTGCAAGCCTGGAAAATACAAAATTGTTAGAAACAACAGGGTTTTTTAAACCCCGTTCTTTATATCAACAGTGGCATAGTCCTCTTGGTATTGCCTACTCTAGTATGAAAGGTAAAGTTCAGCCACCAGCTTGGAAAAAAAAATCTTGAAGGGCAATTTAACTGCATTATAATGAAGGCTGGAAAAAAAGAGTAAAGCTTTCTACCTTCACAATGACTTACAAAGTTTACAAAGCAGTACACAAGGAAAAAAGGCTGCTTAATGCACAGAATATTGCTAGGTAGATCAACTACAACTCCCATTGGGTCTCAGCCTGCTCAAACTGAAGAGAATGGCAAAACTCTGATTAACTTCACGATGTTTCAGCATGAGCTCACACAGATCCAGAAAACTGCTGACATTGTACCTGCGTGAATGTTGTGTTGTGAGCACCATTGGGAATATGCAGGAAATGAGTAAACTGTGTATCTGAGATTGGAATTTCTCTGAAGTAGCTACTTAAAATACTGGGGACAACCTTCTTAAATTTTGCCCAATTTGATTTTCACAAGTGCAGGAGTTCTTATGCTGACTTAATCCGGAGTTGGGTTTTCCCATCGCATCTAAGGATCACCTAGCTATACTGGATTTTGACTCACAATATCTTTTTTACAACATAGGAATCCTACATGACTGTGTTTTTGAGGGCAGCTAGCTAAGCTGTGTCTGGAATAATAAGGCAAACAAATACACTCCTGTCTGCAAACCAGATCCAAATTTGTGTCATTTGCCTTGGAAATTGTACCAACACCGCTGATTTAGGACTTTACTCAGCAGCTGGTAAACAGATAACTGAAGTTCTTTTCATCCCCTTGGTTTCCTCTTTGGGCTGCATAGGAAATGAGTGCTTTAAGATGCTATAAGGACAATCTGCTTTCCAGACCTGTCACTCCTCTCAAGACAGAACTTCAAAACAGTAAACTTCTTGCAGCAGTGTTAGCAATGCCTATGCAAGCAGAATCTAGAAGAAAACCATCAGGTGACACTTAAAATGCAACTACTGAATTAATCAAATGTAACTTAATTTCTGTCAGTAAAATATTCTACTTGCGTTTTCACTTATATGTTTTCTTCCCAAAACGTAAGTATGGAGTAAACAAGAAATGAATCCTTTGCACATTCCTGGAAGACAGGGTTACAGGAGTTGTGACCTGTACTGTGCCTGAAAAATTATGACTATTGCTTACCTCTAAGCATCCATTCCAAACAGCAGAAATACTATGACTGGGCTAGGAAAAGAGAAATTACTCAATGAAAGGGAAATACTGGGCCTCTGTACAACATCCATCTTTTCAGAGGACTACTCGAGTGTATATCAGGAGTGAGAGGGCACAGAGGACTCCTTCTTTCATAGATCTCTCAATAAAAGGCAGTTGGAAAGTGTCAGTATAAGTTTATTAGATCTATTCAACACAGAAGGATGGATTTTTCTCATTGTCTTTTATATATATTCCCAGTATTAAGTGTAGCAAAGTGGGCTAGGTCCTGGAGTGTTAATTTTGCTTTAAAAGAATGAAGATGTCTTACAGTAGACAATAGCACACTCAGGCACTCTCTAGTGCCTCTTTCCAGCTCCATTCAGTTTAATAGGCATTGCTGTTCAAAATAGTCCCATAATGATACAGAGAGAGAAAGAAGAGGAAGTGCCATGACATGACTGATTCTGATCCCACCAGGGGATTTGAAGAGAGAGACCAATGCCTTAAGTGAGCTGACATAGCACACAAATGCTTTAATAATTTCTGAGGGCTCAAAGTTTGGAGTTGATCTCAGCTAACAATGGTGAAGACAGCAGTACTGAAGCCTTGTGTCCTGTCCCCATTCATTTATATAAGACCAGAATAGAAATATACCGGCATTGTAATGCGTATACTGCTCAAAGGACCCAAGCGTTTGACATCAACTTCCGTGAGCCTTTTAGAGGGAAGGAGCACAGACTACTGCTTAGTGCACAAGTAGAATAAGGAGTTCCATGCTTTATATCAGCTCTGCCACCCCCTTTTTTTATTCTCTGACCTTGGACAAATCATTTTAACTTTCTCTGCTGATATTTAACTTTCCACAGGTACAGTGAGAACTCTGTGAGAACTCTGTAAGATCACAGTTACAGTTAAGTGTACAACATTATTTTTTGTCATGAAAAAATTCAAAACATCCTTCCAGATATAGCTAATAAAGACAATTTCTGACAGTAAATGAAGCAAAATTCCTTGAAAATACAGTTTGGTAGGAACTTATATCTTGCTTGATTATTCATTTGAGAGATGAAAGTTGGTGTGGTTTTTTTGTTTGTTTGGTTGGTTTTTTTTAAATTATAGGAAAAAATGGACTTAAAAGACAAAGCGATTGAAAGATAAGCCCAAAAAGCCTCAGTCTGTGGCTTCCTCTTCTTGAGCTCTAGAAAATAAAATATTCTGAACATTCCTTTTATCAGGGCCTCTTAAATGGAATAATTTAAGAGAAAAACAAATAGCAATTGTATGATTGTAAAGAGAAATTAGCATTTTGCTCAAAAGGAATGGCAATTAGCAATTATGACATTGTGATTTATACTAATTGAGATTAAGTTAGACAAAATGGCAACATTAGTAATCATTTGAAGTACTGTATTACTCATTATACTGTGCTTTGTAAACATCTCTCTTGAAATTAAAAAGTAATTAGTAGCATTTTAGTCATTTAATTCACTATAATTAGGATTTTGGGGAAACTACAGCCCTGCTGTTGGAAGCCTTTAAGGTTTTGAATTGAGGGATTTTTTTAATTTTTTTTTTTTTTAATCAGCTTTTAGTGGTGGCTCATTTTCTGTGGTCCACAGAGGCAAATGGTATCAATGAAAAAATATGAAGGTATTCATTAGAGATGACTTGGGAAGGGGACTTGCATCCATCTTAATGCAGTGATGTGAACTGACTGGCTTGGAGAAATGCTAATAGGATTACAGGGCAAATCTAGATCTCAATTAAAAGTCAGCCTGGACAATGAATAAGTGAAGTTGTTACTTCCAAGGTGGACTAAGCATATCCAGTGTGAAACAGGTTGTTATCTGAGCAGAAGATGGGTCACTAAATTGTCCTTCTTGCATAACATCCAGTAAAATGAGACACTCAAGTCATATATCCACCAATAGCTTTAAACAAGGAAGCATTCATCTCTGAGGGCAAGGTGTGTCTGCAGAACTAGCCTTCTCAGTGACAAAAAGATACACTGGCAGAGTATGAAGCGCTTTTGACACCCATTAGTGTGGGTAGTCAACTGATTCAAGGAAGGTGTGAAGCCCATATACTAATGTGTCCCGTTAACTGTCATAGAACTTCCTGTTGGTTGAGCTTAATGACAGTGCATAAACAGGCTGTGAAAAGAAAAAAAATGTCCCTAGTTTATTTTTGATTTATCCGCACTATCTTTCTACTCAAATAGGTATCTGGAACAATTCTAAGTTTCTGCCAAAATCTGTGTCAACGTCTATGTAGCTTTTTGATTATACTCATTCATAACTAAAGTTTCTTTGTATTCACACTGCTGAGCTACAAGCTCAGAAAGAGGCTCGAGGGAAAATTTTAGAGAATGTTACAGGACAATGTCAGTACTACTTATTTATCCTGCCTCTTTTAAAACACTTCTCATTTGCCATTTGATGGTTTGTTGGTTTCTTCCAGGATGTCTATGTTCAAGACTTATTCAGTTAATTCATGTGACAAGTTAGTCACATTTTGGGAAACATAGATTTACAAAAGGTTGATAAAGATACACTTTATACCAGACTTTATTCCCCCTGCGTGTTCCCAACAGGCTCCTAAAGTCATATCCATACAGCCTGTGCTGGCTTTATGTTTCTCCCTTCTTTTGTCTTACGTCAGCCTTGACAATATGATGGTCTCAGCCATAACAATCTGGGCTGGCCAGAGCAGGATAATTATGTTTCGTGAACAAATTTTGAAGTCTGAGATCTGTTTCATTCTAATACACAAAACCAACCTCATCTGTATACAAAATAAAGTGGGAAAACACAGAAAGACCAGCCTACTAACAGCCCAGTAGCTGCAACACTACAGGAATGCTGCTTGAGGAATTCAAAGCAGGACCTTGAAACCCAAGTGCTGCACATCCAACTCAGACCTTTTGGTTTAAGGAGACAAATGTTTTCTTTTTCTCAGTCTCTCCTGCTGAGGCTGTTTCAGTAGTGCTAAATAATTTAGCACTTAGTGGGGCAAAAAACTGACTCACTGCTCCAAGTCATACACATGGGAGGGAAGCAGAGTTCAGGATTTGCAAACTGGAACTTCAACAGGTCTTGCTATTCTGACTGAATACCTGAACAACAAAGCTGCTGTTTAACAGGGCTGGCCTTTTGTTTTGTTTTGTTTTGTTTTGTTTTTCCCACTAGAAACTATGTAAGAAGCTCTGGATCAGTAACTTCTGTTTCTAGCAAAACAATTATCATTTGAGTCAAAACTGCAACCAGCTACACTGTGATGCCAATGTATATTAAATTATATTAGGAAAAGAAAAACTAATTGTAAGGTTGTGAAAAGATAAAGGGGCTGAAAATCTTCTTCTGTGGGTCCCTATAGAAGTGCTAAAGATGGTTCCAAAATGAAGATTCAGCCCCACTATATTCATTATAAACTACTCACAATAATGGAACTGCAGTGGAACTTTTTACACTGCTATTATTCCTTTATTGTTTATTTACAAGTAGTATTTTCTTTAATCTACCTAATCCTGTGGTTTGGCTCCTCATTCTGAAATCTGCTCTCAAATGTCTTGGCATCAGTT
This sequence comes from Caloenas nicobarica, assembly GCF_036013445.1. Taxonomy (NCBI): domain Eukaryota; kingdom Metazoa; phylum Chordata; class Aves; order Columbiformes; family Columbidae; genus Caloenas; species Caloenas nicobarica. Next base: position 44,821,581 of record NC_088249.1, read on the forward strand.
TAAAATGTCATTTGTGCAAAATTAGACTCCTAATTAATAGCTGGTCAGAAATTTTACAGTGAGCTATTATGCCAAAAAGGAAAGTGGGGAAGGAAGCAGTACTACGACACCTATTTTTATGTCTGTATTGATTCTGGTCCCAATAGAAGCCATATTGAAATGAAGAAATAAACTTAACAGCAGAGTCAATTATAGTGTTAAGCAGCATTCTTTATTTTATCAGTGCCGAGGAACACTGGGGATCATCCTCCATAAGTGCTCCAACGACTGGATGCTCTTGCATTGCTTATATTGACATAATTTTTACATATGCATTACGATTTTTGAAAATTTTGACATACAATACATCTATACTAAGGAATAATTGATGATGTTAGGTATAATTGTTTAGTTTCTTACTTACAATACATCTATTAATTATTAGTTAAATATAAACTAAGCACTCTGCTTCTAAACAATATATCACTTAACCTTCTGTCTCCCTCTTGTCATGCAGAAGGATCTAAAACTTGAAAAATATCCCCTCATTTTGCAGGTAGTCAGAAAGCATTCATATCATGTCAATTGGTTACATGAATTTGGCAGTTTCTCTTCAATATTACCTGACATATATTAAAAATGACAGGTTACTCTTCCTTCTTCTGGTATTATTTTGGTTATTATGGCTTTAAGCCAGGAAAGAATGTCCCTCTGCTAAGGGACTCTTCCATTTATGACAGATTTCTACCTGATTTTGCAGTAGTCACTGGAAGTGGAATGAGAAGTTGATCCAGAGTATTTTATACATATCTGCAGGATTTTGTAGGAAGCCAGGAAGCCTAGATAGCATCCCATGGCACTGCAAGCGAGCACATTTAAACAGTTTTCTAAAAGAATTCAGTGTTAGAGGGTCCTTTTATCATTGCATCATTCTGTGGAAAGGGATATTAGGACATGTTTAATCTCCAGAGTGGAGGTAGAGCTTGAATGCATTGACTATATATTAGTCACATAAGCAGTTTTTCCTGACTTTGATATTGTTGTGTTACACCTAAAAGTGTAGACTGACTTATGCATACCATCCACTCTATTTATTATTTAGATATCTTTTCTGCATTATCTCTTACTTCAATTAATTTTCCACCTTTTATTTCTTTAGATGTTTGGTTTTTACCCCTTCATCTTCTCCTTTATGTTTGTTTCCCATTCCATCACCTTATTTTACCAGCTGGAACACAAGTTTTACAAACTGAAGCTACCAAATCCACCATGTTCAAGTAGCTTCAGAATTAGATAAATCAATCTATCTGTTTTCTCAGTATGAAAGAACTACTAAATTCTTCCGGATTCTCCTGAAAGATTGTCTTTCTGAAAACAAAAAGCTACAAAACCTTGTAAAAAGTTTGCTGCTCATTTGTATAGTAAATAAACAACCACAGCACACCATTGCAACTACCTTTGGAAAGAAGATTGCCTTAGTGATGGATGAAATTTGTCTCTCTGTTAATGTATGCTTCATGTATCTGTGAGAATGGGCCTGTCTTCAGTGAGAGGGCTTTGTATAGAAACATAATGCCTGGAAGACAAAGACTTCATGACTCATCAGGGTCATTTCTCAGGATAAAGTATTTGGTAGTTAGCATGTTGGTAGTGCATTGGAATTAATGAAGGCTGACATGGCACTTTAATTGACACCATTTGTTTCTGTAATCACTAGTGATCCTACTGTCCAGACTACTCTGCTACTTCCTCAAGCTCCATTAAAACACTTACTTTCTGCTGCATAGGTGATTTCTTTTCTCCTTTTCCTTCTTCTGCTAAAGACAATAATAATTGGCAACTTACTATCTAAATAATGAACATAGAGGAGGATGGACCCCAGCTCACTGAGGGCTTTAATGGTCATTAAATCAAAATGTCTGTTTCCTTCACAAAAGTAGCACTCTTGTAATTGTCATTATGCCAATTAACCAAGGGTTCAACTTTCCTCAGGTTCTCCTGGGTAAAAGTGCCAAACCCATTTAGCAACTCCCAAATGTGCACAAACACACAGAGAACAAATAAATACACAGGTCAATGATACTGGAATACTGGGAACTCACCTGAGAAGCTGCATATCAATGGAATAAGATGAAGGTAGGGGGGCTGTGAATCTCTCTTTAACAAAATGCTATTTGTGTTCATTTTAAACATGAAATTAATATCTAGTATATGATGATATTTTTGTGAGGCATGTTAATATCTCCCTTATATTCTACTCCTTTTATGCCCAATTTCTCTTCCTTAAGCCAAGTTCTTTATATTACTTCTGCCTTCCTTTATGTAAGAAGGTCTGGACACAATTTCTAGGTCAGATTTACTTTCTTCTTTTAAGGATTCCAGTCAGTACGCTAGTCTCTTTTGGTTTGACATGAACAAGACTCTCCAGGCAGCAGTTATTAGGAAGAAATGGGATAGTACTATTTCCATATTAGTTTACAACAGATATCCCAAAAAAGACAACCCTGTCTTGAAAAAGAGCTCTAAATACAGCTCGAGAAGGATATACGTATGACAAGATTTGGGTCTTTAAGCAAACATAAGGGAGTAGGCCGGATTTGAAAAATACTCTGTCTCAAGTCCTAAATTACTATTCTAAGACTCTAGTTATTTCTTTAGAATAGATGATTTTATGAGACTTCTATTATACCAAACTTTTATTTTTGTTACCTGTAAAATTTGTTATTCTGCTGAACATAGTGTAATTACTCTGCATTTACAGTGTTGTTAAAAAATGGAAACCAGGCGATTAACCTTATGACTATAGGAGTGTATAGTCAGTACAAGCGGCAAAACATGTTAGTTCAGAATAATGATCCTGCCATGTACTGAGTATGAAACTCATGGGATAATGAAGAAGAATTCACTTCTGTTGTTAACCTCCCCGTTACAAGAATTAGTTGCAATTGCTGATACGTATATATATAAAAAAATATCCATTATAGAATTACATAGCAGATGTAGAAAAAAAGAAAAAAATAGATCTCATAAATCTGAGATTCAGGGACACACTCTTACAACCTGATTTACCTAGTAAAGTCAGTTAATCTTCTATAGGCAATAGAAAGAGAACCCCATTCTTGAGAGCCTTTTTAAGACCTTGCCACAGTTTAGAAGATTAGGGCTCTTCGCTTCTGTCCTAACATTTCAGAGCTGACAGATAGGTGGACACAATGTGTACTATTTGCATAATAAGACCAACAGCCCAGATCACATTGTGCTGACTGTTGGTTTGGTGTGTGCACACTAGATCTGTACTTTGATTTCTGAAGGACAGGTAACTTAGTCAAAGCTCTGCCTTGGCTTAGCTGCCTGGCATGGAGACATCTCAGACAAATGAAGAATTTTCTCTTCTTCCTTTCCTAAAAAATTAAAAGCAGAAAGAGAGGATGAGTCTGGAAATTCCAGATGGATAGTGGTACCAGAAGAGACAGCTACTGACCCCTAGCTAAGTTATATGCTTCAGAGGAAAATAGTTTTATTAATTCTTTATGAATTCCTTCTATCATTCCATGCCCAAAAAAGTAACACAGGAAAGCTGAAGGAATTTCTCCCATGGCATAGAAATCAGATGTTGGAGCTTACAATTGAATATGAGCCGTCTTGTAACGTGCATGGGTTCATACCAGATCTGAGAAGCAACAGTACAAAGGTGTCAAGAGGTTCTTCAGGAAGTCTGGCCCTCCCGTTGCAGAGTAATGTTCTGTTAGTATCAGTAAACTCTATGTGGTTCTTTGACTGAAAAATCTCTCTCCATTGTTTGAATGCTACTACTGATGCTAGTACAGCACAACTGAAGGTACTAGCATTTCTCCCTTGTTCCCAAGTCAAAATCTTTTCACAGTTTAGGAAGTTGGGTTTGCTTTGCTAACTATAATTAGAAAGTTAAAATATGAACAAGTAATTCTGTCTCCTTAAGTTACCTCTGCAGTTTTTATTTCCCAGTTGCTAGTTCAAAGTATTCATGGTGTTGCTATGTACTGTTGCACAGTTATCATCTTTCACTTAATTAACAGCTACTTTCTAGTCATAAGTAAAACTTCATCTAGTATAAGTAATAACGAATATGTTATTTTAAAATAAAACACAAAAAACCCCCAAGTAGTCTTAATCAGTAGAACTAAAACTATTTTCCAAAAGAACTGCCCTATTTTTCTCTTGAAGAAACTAAGGCACAGACTTGTGAAATTAATTCCCAAGATTTTCAAGAATGGCAGTAATTTCAAGTGGCAGGGCCAGGAAGAGAAGTCCTCTCTCTTGAATTCAAGGTCAATGTTTTTTTCACCAGTGTTCATTATAAAGATTTAATATGAAATACTCTGTTCAAAAGCAAGTGTATAAATCTTTGACAAGAAAAAAATATTTAAGAAAAATAGAACTCTGCTAAATCTTGAATCCTCCTTCTCTTGCCCATAGTCAATGATGGTAGCAATGTGCAAAGGCAGTCACTCATATTACATTAAGTACTCTCTGCTTTTGACAGCAAAATTTATTTGAAAGAGGTCTAATCCCTTAATAATCTAAGAACCTGGAGGAAATGAATATTTAATGTAGTCTCTTGCTAATCACAGTCAAGATCAGAGCAGGAAGAAGCTGTTCTGCTTTTCACAGGCAAGAAACTCCTCAATCTTAAAATTAATTTAAACTTTTCTACTATTCCCTACCAATCACAAAACAGATCACCGAAAACAACCTCTAACAAAGATATTTAATTTCTTCATGTATGGACTTCAATGAGCTCTTGTTAATATATGTAATTTAAAAAGAAAGAAAGGAGCTTTTAATACACTAATTTAATAAGTGATAGTGCAGAAAGCCCATGAGGGTTAATTGCTAGCTGGATATGCAGGATTAAGCACAGATAGAGAAAAGAATGGTAAATTTGAAAATATAACCAAAAGTGTCATAAAGTATATGTAGTTCCCTGGAGAGAAAAGTTAATAGGAAAAAAAGTAGAAAATTGGACTTGAGAATGATGAGAGAGAAGATAAAAGTGAAAGGCAGAACACAAACTCTTAAGCTACATAGGTGATTAAAATAATATTGTGGAAAGTATGTCAGAGGAAGCACAGTCCCAGAAATACACTGGTAAGAAGTAGTAAGAAATTACTGTGTTGAAAGCCAGAGATTTAGGAGAATAAATGCAAAGAAGAAACCTTGCCAGGAGGGATTCTATGGAACAAACAATTTTGGTTGAATGCAAGGGCAGAAACTATATATAAAAATGGCTACAGAAAACTCAAAGGTAACTGTATTAATATTCGAAATGATGTAACTTGGTTTTGGATTTACTGGAATAGTATTTTTGGTAAAATGGGTAAAAATAAGCACTGCTTCCTGGAAGAACTGAAAAGAATGTGAAATAACTAGGCTAACTCCAGAAGTAAAATAAATGTAGATAAGAAGTCCTTTGAAATTTTACTTACTCTGAGATGCTTGGAGGGAAGTATGCAGGCTGACTTACAATCACTGAAGTTCTTTTATGAATGACTTAATATAACATCCTTGGCTTGGAAGGTATTTAAAAGCTGATAGACCAAAGATTATGCTCCAAAAATACAGGTCCTTGGAGAAGGCCTAAAGCATTTTAGCTTTGGCAAAGTCCCCATGTATAAGGGATAAAGCAAGCAGATTGGGACTTTTATCTGAAACACCTTTGTTGTAGATAAACACTGCTTCACTTTATGAAACTTGTTCAGCTATGAAGTAGACTTTTCACCACCTTGAAAAGCACACACTAGCCCTTTGCACAAGTTGAAATGAACTCAAGACTTCTGGGATCTGCAACTGAAAATCCCATCTAGAGAAACTGGAATTTTCTTCCAAAGAATGCTGAAGACCTCAAACTTATAAACGTGCAAAAAGGAAGAAGACACTCAAAGACCTGTGGTTAACTGTGACACTGAATTATAGGGTTGCAGGCAAAAAGACATAAACCAGTGAGAATGGAAGATGAAAGTTTGGAGGAAAATAGATGGTTGTTTTTGGAGGCAGGATATTACAGGAAGTTTTGTGACACAATGCAGATGGTCTGGAGAAGAGGACATGTCTGAGAAAGAAAAACTGAAGAAAAATAAGTTCTTGAGGTAGCAGTGGGTTACAGTGGCAACTGAGCCACTTCAAAATCACAACAAGAAGGAGAAAGATAAAGGACAAAAAGGCACAAGTATTAGATTCTACCTGCTTCGCACAAGCAATGCCTTCTCTTTAAGAAGCCATCTCCCACTGCGAGTATGCAGTCTCTTTTCCCAGTCGGCTGTCACAGATCTGGTTCAGTGGCAGAAGGAATGCCTCTTTTAAAAATTACTATGCCTGAGAGCTCAGCAGCTAGAAGGCAATACAGAATTTCTTACATTGCCCTCTCGTAAAGCTGCATCAGTTCACAGACTCTGATTGACTTAGTTTTATTTTCATAGCAGAACCTAAGGTAAACAGTGCATCAGCTGTTCAAGGGTGTGCTGGGCTTCTTGCTTGGTTTTGTATGTTATATTGATTAAAACAGTAGGAGCAGCCTCCCTGCACAGCTCCTTCGTTCAAAAGCTCAACCGAGTAATGACTTGAAATATATGAATTACTGGACAAGAAAATACACGCCATGGATGGTAGATGAAGAGAAGTTGTATTTAATAATTTTCAAATATATTTTCTCTCCCTTTCTCACTACCTTTTCTAACCTGTTCTAAGCCATTGTGCTATGCAGGTTATGTGATTATCTGATTAACTAGCACAAGCAAATTTGGTGCTTGCCTTTTATTCCTTTTAATTCTCAGAGAAAATATAAACGTTTTTGAAGTAAAGAAATTATTGCTTTTATTCTTCAAAATAACCTAAGGCTTGTGGACATTTATTTATGTCTTTTCTTGTTTGCCCAGGGATAAAAAGACAACTTGGTACAGTCCTGTGGTGGACAACTCTTTAGAAGTCCAGTAGAAGGCAGAGGAAAAAATTAGACTAAGTTAAGAAGTAATTTCCATATCTTTATTACTGCACTATGTTAAAAAGATGCAGATACTGAAAAGAAGCTGTTCAAAGAGACAATGGAAAGACTATCAAACAGAAATAAGTAAATGATATAAAAGAATACTCACACTTTTCATAAAGAAACCCTTTTCTTAAGAAGATATGACAATTGGAAAACATAAACCTTGTAAACTTTTTTTTTTTTGAACACTGAATAACTTCCTTAAGTCTAAGATTTAGTTGTTTGGAAACTGTTTTCTCCAGCCAGCTGGAAGGGACTACCTTACCCCTCTCCCTAGAGTCCCATTTCTTGTTCACTTTTGCTGTGTTACCTTTGATTTACCACCTGCTAAATGGGGGAAGAATGGAATACAGTTCCTGAGGCAAGAATTAATCAATGTTTCATCCTGAGTGGCAATAGTAAAACTTTGAGGAACAAATGTCACCAAAAATGTTTGTGTTGGATTGCTTATTATGGTTTGCATATTATGAAGTACTTTTTGGTCTTTAAAATGAGGTTTTGTTAAATGCAAATTTGTATAAGATAGCAAAACAAATTTTAAAATCAGGGAGATTTTAAGAAACATATAATATAGAAGGAAAATATTGTGTAGGTGTTTTTAGGAAACATTTTCAAGGGGTTTTTTTTGTATCTGTAGTTAAGCTATGAGAACTATAGATGTATTTTTTTGATGAGAGTTTTATAGGCCTTACTGTGGTAAAAGTACAGCAAAAGTACAAAGTGCAAAAGCTGTCTTCATTGATTTTCCTCCCATGACTTGCAATACCATGCCTTTTCTGGGCCAGCACCTCCATGGACTCTCCATTAGCAGAAATATCAAGATTCAGTGTCCCTACCTCTATTATGCATTCTGCTCCAATAAATCTTCTTGTATCTTCGCACTTCACTAAAAATCAAAGCCAACGTATCATTTAATGTTTATTTCTTTAATGGCACTTCTTCCATTTAATGCCATTTACAGAGTTCCTACATGTTTCCCTTGTCTTTCCCTCTTCTTTTACATATGCAATATACTGAAAAGCCCTTGTAAGAACTATTCTCCTTGGATCATATCTGAGTCAAACTGGAGAATGGTTTCAGTTTGTCTGTCAGCTACATGGACTCTTTATTTATATGGGTTAACTTGCATTCCCATCCAATTTTTTACATATGAAATGAAATAAAATCAAATCACTCCCATTTTGTTCTGTTTCTTTTCCTGTTCTTCTGTGGGTTTCCTCCATAGTGTGTTTCCAATTCAGAATCATTTTATATTTTTGTAAACAGTATATTTACTGTATAAAAATATAAACATCTTTATATTTTTGTAAACAGTGCTGGGCTTACTAGGATCTCTTATAAATTAATAGAGAGGATATAAAAGTTCAATCTTCTTACACAACAGAGAATATATAACCATATATTTTAATTCCTTCTCTGGAGAGATAGTGAGAAAACTAGTATTGAACTACATGTCATTAAGGCAAATCATATCTTGGGCTGCATCAACAGCAGCATGGCCAGCAGGTCAAGGGATTCTGCCCCTCTACTCTGCTCTGGTGATACCTCACCTGGAGTTCTGTGTCCAGCTCTTGAGCCCTCAGTACAGGAAAGACATGGACCTGTTGGAGAGGGGCCAGAGGAGGGCACCAAGGTGATCATAGGGATGCAACACCTCTGCTGTGAGGACAGGCTGAGACAGTTGGGGTTGTTCAGCCTGGAGAAGAGAAGAGAGGTCTCCAGGGAGACCTTATTGCAGCCTTTCAGTACTTAAAAGAGACCTATAAGAAACATGACGACAGACTTTTTAGGAAGCTCTGCTATGATAAGACAAGGGGTAATGGTTTTAAACTAAAAGAGGGAAGATTCAGGCTAGACATGAGGAAGAAATTTTTTACAATGAGGGTAGTAAAACACTGGAACAGGTTCCCCAGAGAGGCAGTAGAAGCCCCATCCCTGGAAACATTCAAGGCCAGGCTGGACGGGGCTCTGAACACCTGATATAGTTGAAGATGCCCCTGATCATTGCAGGGGCATTGGAATAGATGACCTATGAAGGTCCCCTCTAACCCAAACTATTCTATGATTCATTTGCCAGAAAGTATCCATGTATGAATGCGTATGTGCGTATATGTATATTTGCCTTACATTTCTACCCAGGTGAAGTTTTTGAGGTGGAATAGAAACCACACTCTAGTTTCTAAATCACAAGAGATTTCACAAGCAATTTTATATCTACAGGCCTGATGGAGGTGAACTATTATAATGTGCAGTCATAGAAGGATCCAATTTGAGCAAGAGCTCAAGAGGAGCTACAGTAACAGTTTTATTAGCTTTTCCACATGATATAACATTTGACAGGCACAATGAGAGCTCAAGACATTCTGAGGTTAGAGGACAGACTGAAGCATGGAACCAAATCAAGTTGCAAAGCATCTTTTTAGTCCTGAAACTTTATTTCTTCTAGTTTCAAATAAACTCCTTGAACAGAAAAGCTTCTTAGTGGGCTGAATATCATCCCTCAGAAAATCTGCGAAGTCTGGACTCTCTAAAATGCACTGCATGGACGATAAAAATGAATCATGGGGAAAAAAAAAAAGTCTTCACATGCAGGCAGCAGAAAGCATGACAGTTTTAATTTCTAAAGCAGAATTTACAAAGTATCTTAACAAAAAAAAGTCATGAAATATTCTATCTATAGAATTCAAAAGCTCTGTATTAAGAAACTTGCTTAGGAATAATGACTTAATAAGCAAGGTCTTTGTTTTGAAGTGCACAGACTAACCATCCTAAACCTAAACATATTACATGAGTTATTCTTATCTGCTAGTGTTGTCATGTTTCAAAGGCTATGACACAGTATTAGTTCTCAATCAACTGGGTATAGTATGTCTGTTGCAGACCAAAGGACAATTTTAAGGTCAACAATAGAATAGGAGAGGCCAAAAGTCTAATCTGAAAACATAACCTGCTTTGTGTGGCTAATGGTGAAACAATCATTTAAAGTTCTTGAATATAAAATCAAGTTCTTCAGTAGTATTAATATTTACTTTTAAATCCAAGACCCGACAATGGGCTCAATTTTCATTTCTGTTTTTTCAAGTATGACAAAAACCTCATTCATTTCAAGAAATGGCAGTCCAGGATGTTAAAAATGTGTTTTACCTAATGGATTTAGGTCTTATTTTGAAATTCAACATGATGGATGTCTTAAAAGACTAGTAGATTTGGAGAGGATTTTTCAGGTTGGATCTCAGGACTCCATCATAAAATAGTCTCATAATTTGGATAAAAGTTTGGATCATAGCTGTTGTAGAACATGCAACTGGTTCTACTTCATTGGCCATATATTACTGCAAAGAAAGTTGGATACACACAATTTTGAAAATTAGTACTCTGCCACATATTCCATTACCTATGGCAGAATCCGGACTAAAAAAATCTCTCAAGGGTATAGAACTTGTAAATTAGTCCTCTCCAAAGAACTGCTACTGTTACTGGAGTAGAATATGGGAATAGATGGCATAATATATATTTTGTTGTTAGTTCAATGCTTGAGAGTATGATTCTAAGTGATATTACATATTCATCACATACTTACGATACCAAAGAGAACCAGGAATTCAGTCCTCACAGTTTGATTTTGTTACAGTCAAAAGAACATGTATCCATGAAAAATAGTTCAGTTCCTTTTAAATTATAGTCTGTTAAAGAAAATCTAGAGCCAGAAATCTATCTGTCAAGTTTAATACAATGGTACATGCTTATTACTTTAGCTAATCCATTTCAGGTTGCCACAGCCAGTTAATACAGATATTCCCATTGCCAATACTACCATGTTTTACATAGTCAGTGTTGTTTCATTTTCCTGCAAGGGGGGAAGAGAAAGAAAGAACAAAAATCATAGAATGGGATTCATATTTTTTCACACAGAGAAAAAAATCTTATTAAAATATATTAAAAAATTAGTAATAATTAACACCAGGCACAAATACTTAAAATGTTAAAAAGATAAACAAGGTAAAGACTCTGAGATGAAATGTGTGTGGCATAATGCAGATGACAGCAATATGGAGACCAACAGTGCTGGAGTGCATCTGTTACTACAGAGTGCCTGGGAAAATGGAAAATGGAAAGTCATATTGTATTATTTTCCATATTCTATCTTTTTCGACAATTTCAACTAGTTCTTATCTTACACACATAATATACAAGTTGTTATACATTAATTTTATTCTCTGACTGTATTATTTAATATAGACCAGAGTCACCAAGGCTCTTTGTACTGGAATTTTATGATTCTGAGGTTGATTCATTGTTCTGAAAATACACAGTCATCTCAGTCTTTAAGTCAAAATACCTTAATTGTCTGTAATTTATTCTTGCTTTATTCACATGATTCTGCAATCTGTTTGAATGCATTATGTTTTCCAGCTAAGGTAAGATATTGCTGGCAACATTGAGTAATATGTGAGCAGTTTGATTTATATACCCTCTCATCTTTCAAGATATAAGAAAACACTAAGTTCTTTTGATATTGCTAATAATATATCAATCCTTGAGCATTGTTTCTAATACAAAGCCTATGTATTGAGTCAATATTCCTATGCATACTTACAAAGCCAAAGAAAAATAGAATTGTAGAGTTCCCTGATCATCCAAAGATCCCAAAGAACACTCAAAAATGGAATTATTCTTCATTCACTGACAAATCTACACTGGTTATTTATTCAGAGTGACAAAGCTAGCCTGCTGAACTGATACTGGGCGACCTTTGCCTCATTCATTTCTCTTAATTCTGACGTTTCACTTCAGTTATTCGATTTTGAAAAATAATTATTTATAAAGATTTTATTGTATCCGACACACAGCACTTGGAGTTTAAATTAAGTTAAAAATCTTTAAAGATATTAAGGTTTCCAATAGTGGTTTCCAACTGATAGTTTCAATATCTAGCCAAATATCCTCTGTTCTCTACCTCAAAATGGAAAAAACACAGAATTTTTAAATTGGCATGACAATATATATATTTTTAATATTCTATGAAACCTGCAAATCTGAAACAAATAATATATTTACAATTTTCTGGAAATTAAAAATATTTTTAAACTCACACAGTTGAAAATTAAAAATCTTCCTCTCTCAGATTTTGGCTTTTAAAAAGTTTTATCAATAAAGATAATTTTTAACAAATATTTGTTACAAAAGCAGATAATATTCAATCAGTTGAAAAAACAGAATCTACTATTGAGCAGAAACTTTTCAGTCAAACTAAGGACATGACATTGTCCAGGTCTCTTACCCCACACTTACCAGATGCGCTGAGTAGATTAAAACAATTCTGAAGAAAATGAAACAATGACATTGAAAATAAAAATACTTTCTCTTCAACTACAGCTACCCAATCAGGAGCTGCTGCATTGATCTCTAAAGCCCAGAAAATCAGGAGAAATTTTTTCAGTTAAAAAAACCCTGTCTAGTGAGAGTCTGTCTCTCTTGACCTATTTCCCCAGGGCCAAAAAGGCATTTTATCTAAATGAACAGAAATAATTATACTACATCTTGCAAAAAATAATGCAGGGCTCCTTTTATGGAAGTTGAACTGGTAATTATGTCTGCTCTGGTGGTGCTTTCTTAAGAGAATAATCTCAAGATATTATCATTGGTCAGGGGAAACCTCCAATTCTACCTTTTCTTTCCCTTCTTGGTAGTTTCTTTAGTGCATTTACTAAATTATATGAGTATTAAATATGTCAATTCTTAGTGAATAAAATTATGGATTCTATACACCATGTTTTTTGCTTCTTCATGTGACATTTAGGGACATGAAATAAAGCTTCCAAATAAAAGTGATTTATTTCTGAAAATGATAGTATATAATCCTAAATTAATTTTAATTTCAGTCTGGATTAAACATATCACTGAAATTCAATGTGAGGTTATTAAAAGCTTTGATCATCATTTTGACAATAGCTGCTGATATACTGGGAAAGTACAAATTCAAGTCAGGCTGAATTTTTTAACATAGACTCTAATATATTTTTACCCAAAATAGAAAAATGACTGAAAAAGGTTTAGATCCAATCTGGAGTTTGGATCAAACTATGCTCTTGCAATAAATCTAAAGACATTTTTATAAGACTTAAAGAAGGAATGAAAAAACGAAACAAAACAACAAAACACAAACCACAAACAACAAACAACCAAACTAAAAGATACCAATACAAAACCAACCTGCAACCCCCCACATCTATACATAGTATAACGACTTCATAACAACATAGAAAAACAATGGGAAATTTCAAAACGGTCATTTTAATTTTTTATGTAACACAATTGAAGGAATAATCAATCTCAGCCTGGGCCATAGCTAAATGAACTGTTTTGCATCCTTTAGGCTACATGTATACTGTTCTTGTGATCTGCTACAGAGAATAATTGCTGTTTCCGCCAACCAATTAAGCTGGAGCAGCGTGCATCCACTCCATTCACGGCTAGCCCGCTCTTAAACTGATTTGTTACATCTACACTGCATAGCACTTGGAGTATCACTGGCTGAGAACATATTCCAGAAGCTACTGCGCCTAGTGATGCCAACACCCTTCAGCATGCCACACTAACCATCTGCCTGCCCTACCGTGCCACATGCCTGCACCATCAAGTTTTGAAAAGAGCCATATGGAGCCCAACTCTGCTCGGAGGTCCTGGAGACAACAGGCTGCACCTCCAGCTGCCACTGCTTCATTCCCTCTGTGACAAGTGTTACCATCTTGTCAGGTCTGCCACTGGTTCAGCCTTGTCCGCCTATGACCAAGGTCAGTCTTAGTTATAGGACATCAATGATCGAGCTTTCTCTTTCAAAAATCTATATGAAGAAGAAATGAAGAATGCAGTTGCTGGTTATGTGTGGAGACACACAATGTTGCACTGTGGCTCAAGGAGCTCAAACTTGGACACAGGACTCCAAGCATGGTCTTCTCAGTTGCTGAATGGAAGGATCACTTCATTGGACCTCTTGGTTTTCTTTGCTGCCAAGTTGCACTGCTGACTCCCATTCAGTATGCCATCTACCAGGACAATTAGGTCCTTTTCTTCAGACCTGTTTCAGACAGTCAGTCCCAGACTGCGTAATAGTGCAGGGTTATTTCTCCCCAGCAGCAGGACTTTGGATTTGGTTTTGATGAACTTTCTGAAGTTCTTGTCAGTCTACTTCTCCAGCTTGTCCAAGTCACTCTGAATAGCAGCTGTTCTCTCCAACCTGGTGTAACACACAAAATCACTGAAACTACATCCCATCATCCTGGTCATTAATGAAGATGGTCCCAGTATTGATTCCTGAGGATAATCCCAGTGAGGCCACAGATCAGCAGCTGTGCCAGACTGACAGTTCCTTGTTTGTTCCATATGCTATGCACATTAGCATACATCTATTTGAAATGAGTTCTAAATCATGCTGGTTTTACAAGAGATGTGTGAAAGTCTGTCTTACTGTCCCCCAAGACACATCCGCTCTGTCCCTTGTTCCCTTACTCTTGGCATATCTAGTTTAAAGTCCTCCTCACTAGGTCAGTAAGCCTGTTTGCTCACTTGGTTGGGTACGGAGTTGTCCTTGCTCCTTGAAGAGTCTGCCTTTGACACCAGCTGTGCAGCCTGGTGTTGACCCACCACCTACTTCCATTTGGACTTTTCCCCTGACCAACAGGATTCATAAGAGTACCACCAAGCCACTTTACAAATTGCATTTGGCATTTCAGTCTCTCATAGAGTTTTTGATGTAGTTTCTGTGACATTAATGATCATATGCCATGAGTTACAGTGCTTTTACAAGCTTTACTATATTCAGGGTATGTCTGTGTATATATTGACTTAGTATAACATTCCCTTAATCTGCAAAACCTCACATAGCCCTCCCCATCTCCATTTCAAAAGTCTGTTGATTCTGTACTGGTAAATACAGTTGGTTTAGTTTATAAAAGCTTGCTTGGATTAAAAAATACATTTGTTTGGCATATGTTCTTGTCCCAAAACTATTGAAGCCTTATGTTAGCAGTACAGTTCTTATTTATCCATTCTTATATCGATTTTAATTATCTTACTTATCAATTTTTTCTGACTTATCCATTTTTCTTAGTTATCAATTTTTTAATAATGCTGATGCTATGTGTCTTGGTAACTCAAAAGCGCATCTCCAGAATGGTCAGACAGAAGGGAAGAGGAACTAAGATGTTTCAAAAGGAGCACAGAAATTTAACACCTCAGTAGAGAGGAGATCTGTACTGGTTCGTGCTGGGATGGAGTTCATTTTCTTCATAATAGCTTGTAGGGTTCTGTGCTTGGACTTGTGATGAAAACAGTGTTGATAACACACGAGTGGTTTAGCTAGTGCTTACAGAGTGTCGATGACTTTTCTGTTCCTCACACTGCTCTGCCAGCAAGTAGGTTGGGGGTGCACAAGAATTTGGGAGGGGACGCAGACAGGACAGCTGACCCCAACTGACCAAGGGAACCACATGAAATCATTCTCAGCAGTAAAAACTGGAGGAAAGAAGGAAGGGACATTCAGAATTACAGCATTTGTCTTCCCAAGTAACTGTTACACGTTGATGAAGCCTTGCTTTCTTGGTAATGGCCTACTGATGGGAAGTGGTGAATTAATACCTTCTGTTGCTTTGCTTACTAAAACAGCTTTTGCTTTACCTATTAAACTGTCCCTATCTCAACCCCCAAGTTTTCTCACTTTTACCTTTCAGATTTTTTCCCCAATCCCACTGTGGGGAGCAAGCAAGTGGTTGTGTGGTGCTTAGATGCCTCCTGGGGTTAATCCACAACAAGAGTTGTTTTAACGGGAGTTTAACACCTCAGTAAACTGTGGAATCAATACAAGATTGGAGCATACTAAGGCAAGTTCTTCCCAAAAATGATCAACGGTGAAATACCTAATATCGACATATAAATGGACATTTTTTATGTTTCAAAGTTAACAAGCAATAAAATGAACGAGGCAGTTTAACTCTCTCTTGCAGAGACTGCAGTAAATTATCAGCAGAATTGGAATTAAAAAATCTATGCATTACAGTATGTAATACATCTATTATACATTACGCAGGTATTCTTCAAAACAGGAAAGCTATCAACATACTTGCTATGTTATGAACTATTATTCTTACTGTGAATCATGAACACTGTGATTAAGTGTCTTGCCAACAACTTGAAAAATATGCAGGCCTGTTTACATCTTACAAATAGAGATATTTTTTCCTTTCAGTGACTTTCTTCATCAGTTCAGTTAAACTGCAATTTTGGACTTCATGGATCTGTAGTTTACCAGTGTTTAAAGTATTATGTAAGATTTTTTATTTTTCTGTTTTTACCAATGTCTCTGGCTGAAGATTCAGGTTATCTTCATCGGAATTCCTGGCAGGATTTTTTCATAAAATACTCCATAGTAAGAAAATTTCAAAATGAAGTGTTATTTGGACACTCCATAGTCTCCAAGTCCTCATTAAATTGCCATTTACACAATATGCTTCCTAGCCACCAGGGTCACTTTGCTGTGAAGGTACATCACAAAGAGAAAGCAGTAAATCTCAGTGAATATTTCACTACTGTCTGTGGCAATTGAAGTTTTAAATGCATCTTCTCTGCATAGCCAATAAAATGAGAATCAGAAAGTAACTGCAGGATAGCCCAGATAAAATGAGCCAAATGATGTCCCATATTATTTCACATTGAGAGAAAAAACACATACTAAACTGAAAGACAATATACATCATTATGGCACCCCACTGTGTAGCAACAAAAAGTTCTGTGGAGTTCTATTGGCTAACGGGGTAAAATAAGTTTAGGAACTAATCTCAAATATATGGAATTTCTTCATCATCTAAGCATTCATAAAATGACAATCTGTTTTCTTTCTCTCTTTTTGATAAATGCAGTCTGTTGCTGAGGATCCCCTTTCTTACTGTGAAAGACCCTCATTGAATCAAGTCTGGCCAATTTCTTCAGTGCTTCCATCTTCCATTAAACTGGGAACAGGATTATATAATATTTCCAGCCAATTTTAGAAGTTTTCAATCTACTGATCATACTAACATTTTTTGCAAGAACATCATAAGTGACATTAGAGTCTCAGAAGCTAGAGGTTGAATTTCTTATTTTTAAGTACTTTTGCTCCTTGTATTTTGGATTCTTAAATATGCTACAGAGAACTGTGTCAATGCTGCTCTGTGTTCCAGTGCAGAAACAAGATAGCCCAATGTTGTATCCAAGAATTTGTATCCAGATACTTTTCAAATACTAGCTAGTTCTCATATCTTCTGCGAAACCTAGAGGCATTATAAATTACATTTTGAAATATAGGGAAACCAGGATGGAAATTTTGGAAATGGTTCACCAAGGATAGAAAAGGAATTACTGTAGATGAATATATGAAAGATGCAGAAATCTTAACTTCATTACACAAAAATGGTAAAGCCACAGATGAACTCTTAAGTTGCTAATGATGATAATCCACCTCTTATTTTTTCCACGTGTGGAAATGTGGAATGGTTATTTCTTATTTAGGGACCATTTATTAACTACTGTCACTGAATATTATTGCCAGAGCTACTAAATGCCTTCTTTGTCTCTGTCTACTCTGCCGGAGGCTGTCCTGAGGAGCCCCATACCCCTGAGGCCCCAGAGGAAGGCAGGACAATGGAGAGGCCAGCCTTGGTTGATGAGGTTAGGGACCAGTTAAGCAATCTGGACATCCATAAATCCACGGGTCCAGATGGAATGCACCCGCGGATGCTGAGGGAGCTGGCTGAAGTCATTGCTGGACCACTCTCCATCATCTTTGGTAAGTCATGGAAAACGGGAGAG
The DNA here is from genome assembly GCF_036013445.1 of Caloenas nicobarica. Lineage (NCBI taxonomy): Eukaryota > Metazoa > Chordata > Aves > Columbiformes > Columbidae > Caloenas > Caloenas nicobarica. The sequence continues at coordinate 44,839,423 of NC_088249.1, forward strand.
GTGACTGAGGACTGGAGGAAAGCACATGTCACTCTAGTCTTCAAAAAGGGCAAGAAGGAGGACCCAGGTAACTATAGACCAGCCAGCCTCACCTCCATCCCTGGAAAGGTGATGGAACAACTTATCTTTGGTGCCATCTCAAGGCATATCAAGGATAAGAGGGTCGTTAGGGGCAGTCAACATGGCTTCACCAAGCTCATAGCCTTTTATGAGGACGTAACGAGGTGGATAGATGATGGCAAAGCTGCGGACGTGGTCTACCTTGACTTCAGTAAAGCATTTGACACCGTCTCCCACAGCATCCTCACAGCTAAACTGAGGAAGTGTGGACTGGATGATTGGGCAGTGATGTGGACTGTGAACTGGCTGAAGGAAAGAAGCCAGAGAGTTGTGGTCAATGGGGCAGAGTCTAGTTGGAGGCCTGTATCTAGCCGAGACCCTCAAGGGTTGGTACTGGGACTAGTACTATTCAATATATTCATCGATGACTTGGATGAGGGAACAGAGTGCACTGTCAGCAAGTTTGCTGATGACACCAAACTGGGAGGGGTGGCTGACATGCCAGAAGGCTGTGCTGCCATCCAGCGAGACCTGGACAGGCTGGAGAGTTGGGCGGGGAAAAATTTAATGAAATATAACAAGGGCAAGTGTAGAGTCTTGCATCTGGGCAAGAACAACCTCAAGTACCAGTATAAGTTGGGGAATTACGTGTTAGAGAGCAGTGTAGGGGAAAGGGACCTGGGGGTCCTGGTGGACAGCAGGATGACCATGAGCCAGCACTGTGCCCTTGTGGCCAGGAAGGCCAATGGCATCCTGGGGTGTATTAGAAGGGGTGTGGTTAGTAGGTCGAGAGAGGTTCTCCTTCCCCTCTATTCTGCCCTGGTGAGACCTCATCTGGAATATTGTGTCCAGTTCTGGGCCCCTCAGTTCAAGTGGGACAGGGAACTGCTGGAGAGAGTCCAGCACAGAGCCACGAAGATGATTAAGGGATTGGAGCATCTCCCTTCTGAGGAAAGGCTGAGAGAGTTGGGTCTCTTTAGCTTGGAGAAGAGGAGACTGAGGGGTGACCTCATTAATGTTTACAAATATGAAAAGAGTGAGAGTCACGAGGATGGAGCCAGGCTTTTCTCAGTGACAACCAATGATAGGATGAGGGGCAATGGGTACAAACTGGAACACAGGAGGTTCCACTTAATATATGAGAAGAAACTTCTTCTCAGTGAGGGTAACAGAACACTGGAACAGGCTGCCCAGGGAGGTCGTGGAGTCTCCTTCTCTGGAGATACTCAAAACCCGCCTGGACACCTTCCTGCGTAACCTCATCTAGGTGTTCCTGCTCCGGCGAGGGGATTGGACTGGATGATCTTTCTAGATCCCTTCCAGTCCCTAACATTCTGTGATTCTGTGATTATCTTGCTACAGCAGAAGTTCATATGAATTAGCAAAAACTGTTACTTAGCAAGTGAGAACTTGAGGAAGTCAACAAGTTCAAAATGTGCTTTCATTGTATAAATTTAGAAAAATAGTGATCAAGTAAGGTAGTCCCAAAATTACCTGCATGTGTTTTTAAAGTCTTAATGGAACTTAAAAATAAAGATCACTGATATAAGAACTTAAAAAATTCTAAGAGTTTTAAAATATTCTATATGGATCTTTTCTGTGATGGCCCAGTGGCAAATTGGTTATCTCCCATCATGAACTTACCAGTTTAAACAAACCCATTAAATCCTCAAAGCATGTTAAATTTAAAAGGTTAAATTAAAATTTGGTTTTGTTGTATTAGAGTTTCCTAGCCTTCTTTAATGTGTTGGTTGTGTAATAAGGTATCACCCTTTGAAATAGCAATATCCCCACTAATTTCCTAACACTACAAAGATTATGAAATAGTCAATAAGGCTGCATCATTTTTAAGTACAGGTAATACGAATGAATCTTGGGTCTTTACATCCATTAGGAACTTCCATCATGCATGTGAAGGAGAGGAAGAAGTTACTTTGTTGTGCCACTGAACAGCTAGAAGTTGCTAAAGAATTGAATGTTAGAAGAGTAAGTCCTATACAAACTTACACTGGGCAGAGAACTAGTTCCAAGGTAAAAATGAAACACAACTACTTCTTCATATGGCTCTATCACATATAGCTTGCTATTAGCTTCACATGCATGATTTGTTGCATATATATGTGCTCCTAGCAATGATGATTGTAGCCATGTTTTTGGAGAAGCAAACAAGCAGTTACATTAAAAATCAAGAAACAATGTCATGAAATTATATTTTTTCATTTGATTTTTATGATCACAAGCACCGAGGACTCTTTAAATCCCCTGAAGATCCATTTTACAGTCAACATACTCTTTCCTTCCCCCTGCCACAAACTTTGAAAAAAACGTGAAGAAGCAAAAGGGGACAGGTGGAAGAAAAGAAAGAACAAATTCCCATAAAATATATTCTAGTATTTACTGTCTTGTCACAAAGGATTAATGACACATACTCGTATCTATATTCCTTTGAAACACTGGAGATAACACAACATATTCCCTTAAACTCAGAGTCTGTGTTTCAAGTGCACTACAAAGACATGCTGCAGAGAACAGATGTGTGCTGGCTCCCAGATTTGGTGGACCCCAGTGAGTGGCAGAGGCTTAAGTGTAATGAAGAATGATACTTGACTGGAGTACTTTTCTTCATCCAGTAAATACACAGAGAATGTCAAAAAACACTGTTCCAAAAATCTTGAATTAAAAAAAAAGAAATGCTGAAACAAGATATTTCTCAGTAGACATAATGAATAATTTCATTTAAAATTATGCTTCATATGGCAACATTTCACTCATCTGCACGCCGTGACTCAGAAAGTCCAGCAGACTCTGAATTGTCAACATTTGCTGAATTACCAGACACAAGGAATTCAGGAGATGAATTTAAATGTGGCAGTCAAACTACAGTAGTTCAGCATTCTTTACTTGCAGGATTATTTAAACTGTTTTGATCCTTAACTGTTGAAAAACTTATTACTGCTTCTAGTTGCCAAAAAATTGAAAGAATTTTGTAAATATTAGGAAATGTCATTTTACTTCATTGTAAATCAAAAAGGTATAGGCTGCAAGGGTGTCTGGGAGCCAAGGCAGGCTGACACACATGCGGGAGCTATTCCTTTGTTGCATTTCTTTGTGCCCTTTATGCAATGTCACTGACTACATGGAGGCTCCAGAGCAAAGTAGAAACTAATTAAGTGCTCATCAAATGTTTCTAGGGCAGACCTTTCTCTACCTCATTCCAGCAGCATGCTGGTATAATGCATTAGAGGATAAAAAATATGTTAGGTAACAGCACTACTTGGAAAGAATGCTGCTGAGTTTGCACTAGTGATGTTACATTGAACATTTAGCGACACTTACAGATTAACTTTGATTTAATTAGTCCAGATATTTTTTCTTGGGTACTGGACTTTCACAATAACCTGCTTGATTCAGCAGCCTTTGGGTTCTTAGAGCTCAGGGAAATATGTCAGAAAAGACTCCTAAGAAATTTTTTTGTTCTTCTTTAGTTGTCTTTGTATAGAAAAAGGCAAAAACCATCTCCTCTTTGAAGGTGAAAAACCACAAACTTTTAGTCCAACACTATAGGGTCCCATGCCCTTGCAGTATCCCAAGATTTTACCAGCTTATTTTAACACTTAGACCAGGAATTTTTTTGAAGCTAGTTCTCTGTCCCTCCCTGGCCCCCCACTGCACCTTTGAAAAGCAGGACTCTAGAATATGCTGTACCTCTCCATTCCACAGTGGCAGCTCCTATGATAAACTAACTGATCTAAATTTCCTCACTACAGCGGCTATGACTGTGTTAAACAGTGCCCAGTCTCACAGTCTGACACTTGAGAATCACTAAATCTGACATCTCCAAACAGAAATTAAAGCCTATAATTGTCCTTTAGTGTAACATTATGTTAGCTGAAGTTGCTCCTGTGTGAAAATATTATATTCTGGGTATATCCATGAACAGCCGGAGAGAGAGAGAGGGAAGAATTTCTTTGCAAAATGGTTAATCATTGCTGCTTTTGCTTGCCTTTGAGCGTTTGCACACATAATTTGGTAATTAGCAGATTTAATTGCTTTCTGATACTGAGGATTAAGTAGTCTGCCCTGCTCTCCACTCTCAGAACCATTAGTGTGCCTGTCGCCAAAGTCAATTGAGGCCATTTCAGTACTATTTCTCATCCATCTCCCTTTTACTAAGTGAATACTCCAGGATGCCTTAGAACAGAGCACATTTCAAGGGTTCTTAAGGCCCCTTTTTTCTCTGCTCTCTACAGTAGAAAATTTAAGGATAGTCACATACAGTTCTTTTACTTTCGAAGCTATTATTTATAGTAAAACATAATCAACCAACAAAGCTCACAAATTTATTGATGTTCTTACTTTTTTTTTTTCCTGACACAGTGGCAATAAATAATAATTACAGAAAGCATAGCAGAATCACTGGAGCACAGAATCAGAAAGCAGAATTCAGCTACAGTGTTCAAACCTGTGAATTCATGTGGGTTGTTTAACTTTTCTTCAGTTTCTCAAGTTGGGTATGATCAGTTCTACCTTCTATTTACCTTAGTATTTATAGCCATTTGCATGAAGTTTTCATCAGTCTTGAAGGCACTAGAAGCTGGAAGAAAAATGCTGGGCTGTAGTATGCTTTTTCTGAATTTCAGTGCTTATCTAATATTGAGCTGAAATTCCTTATTACATTGGTTGCATCCACATGTGTGCCTGTGTGTCATGCTCTTTCATGTTGCCTAACAAATGTACTGGAGTTGAATATAAACTGGTGAAGTTTCTTGCAATCAGTGAATGTCTATATGGTGTCAAATTATGCTATAACAAGGACTATTTTCCTCATTCTTGAAATGGAGATACTATAAAAACACAGAGTATTGAAATAAATGCTTTCCACTGGAATGAGACAGCATAGATAGTAGTTCAATTTAACTCTCCAAAAACCAATTTGGATTTGCACTAGGGAAAACTACAAAAGATTTATTATTTGAATGGGTGATTTGAAGTGGCGAGGCCAAACCCAACAACAACAACAACAGTCTTTCCTCACAGACAGAAAGGCAAAAGTTGAGCAATTTTTTTTTTTTTTTAATTTCTTTTCTGCAGATTAGAAAAGAGATTGGATCCTGGGCTTGTTAAGGATTTCTGTTGATAGTAAGTTTTTTACATGGATTGGGAAAGCAAACAAATTAATGGAAGAAAAATCCATCTGGAGTATTCAAATACAAAATGTCCACCTCTAGTTGCAAAAAAGTTTACCCAAATGGTAAACTGCTGGACTCTGGAAGAATATTCAAAGTGTTCCTTCTCTTCTTGCTCTAATTTTATGCTCTTTGCAGAATACTGTGGATTGTTTTATTCAAAGAATGCTTGCTTAAATAGACCTAACTGTATTTTCCACATACTTGTAAATCACCTGGTAAAAGGCAAAGGAATCACAGAATCACAGAATCACAGAATATTAGGGATTGGAAGGGACCTTGAAAGATCATCTAGTCCAATCCGCCTGCCAGGGCAGGAACACCTAGGTGAGGTTACACAGGAAGGCGTCCAGGAGGGTTTTGAATGTCTCCAGAGAAGGAGAATCCACAACCTCCCTGGGCAGCCTGTTCCAGTGTTCCGTCACCCTCACTGAGAAGAAGTTTCTTCTCAAATTTAAGTGGAACCTCTTGTGTTCCAGCTTGAACCCATTACCCCTTGTCTTACTGTTGGTTGTCACCGAGAAGAGCCTGGCTCCATCCTCATGACACCCACCCTTTATATATTTATAAACATTGATGAGGTCACCCCTCAGTCTCCTCTTCTCCAAGCTAAAGAGACCCAGCTCCCTGAGCCTTTCCTCATAAGGGAGATGCTCCACTCCCTTCATCATCTTTGTGGCCCTGCGCTGGACTCTCTCCAGCAGTTCCCTGTCCTTCATGAACTGAGGGGCCCAGAACTGGACACAATATTCCAGATGAGGTCTCACCAGGGCAGAGTAGAGGGGAAGGAGAACCTCTCTCGACCTATTAACCACCCCCCTTCTAATACACCGCAGGATGCCATTGGCCTTCTTGGCCACAAGGGCACAGTGCTGGCTCATGGTCATCCTGCTGTCCACCAGGACCCCCAGGTCCCTTTACCCTACACTGCTCTCTAACACGTAATTCCCCAACTTATACTGGTACTTGAGGTTGTTCTTGCCCAGATGCAAGACTCTACACTTGCCCTTGTTATATTTCATTAAATTTTTCCCCGCCCAACTCTCCAGCCTGTCCAGGTCTCGCTGGATGGCAGCACAGCCCTCTGGCGTGTTAACCACTCCTCCCAGCTTGGTGTCATCAGCAAACTTGCTGATAGTACACTCAATTCCCTCATCCAAGTCATTGATGAATATATTGAATAGTATTGGTCCCAGTACTGACCCTTGAGGCACTCCACTAGATACAGGCCTCTAACCAGACTCTGCCCCATTGATCACGACTCTCTGGCTTCTCTCCTTCAGCCAGTTTGCAGTCCACATCACTACCCAATCATCCAGTCCACACTTCCGCAGTTTAGCTGCAAGGATGCTGTGGGAGACGGTGTCAAATGCTTTGCTGAAGTCAAGGTAGACCACATCCACTGCTCTGCCATCGTCAATCCACCTTGTTACGTCTTCATAAAAGGCTATGAGGTTGGTCAAACATGACTTCCCCTTGGTGAAGCCATGTTGACTGTCCCTGATGACCCTCTTATCCTTGATATGTCTTAAGATGGCACCAAGGATAAGGTGTTCCATCACTTTCCCAGGGATGGAGGTGAGGCTGACCGGTCTATAGTTGCCCGGGTCCTCCTTCTTGCCCTTTTTGAAGACTGGAGTGACATTTGCTTTCCTCCAGTCCTCAGGCACCTCTCCCGTTTCCCAAGACTTGGCAAAGATGATGGAGAGCGGTCCAGCAATGACTTCAGCCAGCTCCCTCAGCACCCGCGGGTGCATCCCATCTGGACCCATGGATTTATGGATGTCCAGATTGCTTAACTGGTCCCTAACCCAGTCCTCATCAACTGAGGCAAACTCCTCCATTGCCCTGCCTTTCTCTGGGGCTTCAGGGGTACGGGGCTCCTCAGGACAGCCTCCGGCAGAGTAGACAGGGACAAAGAAGGCATTCGGTAATTCTGCCTTCTCTGTATCTTCTGTCACCAGGGCACCCACTCCATTCATCAGTGGGCCTACATTGCCTCTGGTGTTAGTTTTATCTGCCATGTATTTGAAGAAGCTCTTTCTGTTGTCCTTGACCCCTCTTGCCAGGTTTAACTCTACGGAGGCCTTAGCTTTCCTAGTTGCCTCCCTACATCCTCTGACAACAGCCTTATATTCTTCCCAAGTGGCCAGCCCCTCCTTCCATGATCTGTAAACCCTCCTCTTCTACTTGAGTTTGCCCAGCAGTTCCCTGTTTAACCACGCAGGTCTCCTGGCTCCCCTCCTTGACTTCCTGCGCGTTGGGATGCACTGATCTTGAGCTTGGTAGAAGCAGTCCCTGAATGTTAAGCAACTATCTTGGGCCCCTTTACCTTCAAGCAGCCTTGCCCACGGGATTTCCTCCAGCAATTGCTTGAAAAGGCCAAAGTCGGCCCTGCTGAAGTCCAGGGTTGCAATTCTGCTCGGTATTCTGCTCCCACCACAGGAGATCCTGAACTCCACCATCTCATGGTCACTGCAACCAAGGCAGCCCCCCACCTTTACTGCTTCAACCAGACCCTCCTTGTTAGTGAGGACGAGATCCAGCAGCGCACCTCTCCTAGTCGGCTCCTCCACCATTTGCATCAGAAAGTTATCATCAATGCACTGGAGGAACCTCCTAGACTGAGGCTGGCTGGCTGAGTAGTCCTTCCAGCAAACATCAGGGTAGTTAAAATCCCCCATAACAACCAGAGCCTGTGACTGTGAGGCCGCTCTCAGCTGCCCGTAGAAGGCCTCATCAACTTCCTCACCCTGATCTGGTGGCCTGTAATAGACTCCCACAACAGTGTCACCCCTGCCAGCCTGCCCCTTAATTCTTACCCACAGACTCTCAACTCACTCCTCAACCGCACCTGGACAGTACTCTATACATTGTAGTTGCTCTCTCACGTAAAGAGCAACTCCACCACCAGGCCTGGCTGGCCTGTCTTTCCTGAAAAGGGCATAGCCATCCATGACCACATTCCAGTCATGTGAGCTGTCCCACCATGTCTCTGTAATTGCCACCAGATCATAATCTCCTGACCGAAGACAAGTTTCTAACTCCTCCTGCTTATTCCCCATGCTGCGTGCATTGGTGTACAGGCATTTCAGGGAGCGAGCCGAGTACACCGATTTCACCCTAGGGGCCCGAGGGGCCTCCCGGTCTTTATGGATTCCAGCATGCTGCCCCACTGATGCAAGCCCAGCTACAACCCCATCCCCCTTCAAATCTAGTTTAAAGCCCTGCAAATGAGCCCTGCTAATTCCTGTCCCAGCATCCTTTTACCCTTGTGGGATAAACCTTTCCCACATATCACTGACCGGACTGGTGTCTTATAAAACCAGCCGTTATCAAAGAACCCAAAGCCCTGCCTGTAGCACCAGTCCCGAAGCCAATCATTTACGGACTTAATTTTTCTATTCCATCCCACATCATCACTCAAAAATGGAAAGAGAGAAGAAAAGATAACTTGAGCCCCAGACTCTTTCACCATTCGTCCCAAGGCCTTGAAGTCTTTCTTCATTTCCCTCAGACTACGGGATGCCGCTTCCTCCCCATCTGTCTGGAAGATCAGCAGCGGGTAGTAGTCCGTTGGGCGCACCAGTTTGGGGAGCGCCCTTGTGATGTCCCTGATCCGAGATCCAGGTAGGCTACAAACTTCCCTATGATGAGGGTCAGCTCTGCATATCGGGCCCTCCGTCCCTCTCAGAAGGGAATTGCCTACCACAATTACCCTTCTTTCTTTTTTATCGGAGGCAGTCTTGAGGCGTGGAGTCAATCGCCTCTTCTTATGTGACCTCGTAGGTGGCCCTTGCACCACGTCCCCACCTACATCTTCTTCAATATCCAGGCCCTCAAACCTATTACGGAGGGGCACCCGGGGAAGCAAAGCAGGTAGGGAGGGGGGTTGCCCGCCCAAACAAAAATAAGACTTATCTTATTGCTTATGTTGCTATGTAGAATGATGGGTTCAAAGTTGGCCATTACTGCTCATGGCTGAGATCACAGGGTTATAACTCACAGCTACATAAAAGCATCAGTTTAGTATTAGGAATCGGGAAAAAGTGATCAAATTTTAGAAATTATTAGAATAAAAATAGAGAACAAAACATGGTTTAACCACTTCTTTAATACTGTGTGCATAATATAGGAAATAAAACTCCATAAGCATTTTGTTGACCATCATGGAGGACAGGGCACATAATTAGATGATGCTTCGATTTGTCCCAGTACTTCCCCATATTTGTGATATTATGTTTGGATATTTAGATTAATTCTCATACAGAATTATTTAAATTAACTTCATTAAGGAATCGAGAAAAGCATAGGCACAAGTCACTACAGTAGTTAGTAATGTAATGAAGAAATACTGAAACTAATTTTTAAATAGTCAGTAGAAATTTTGGCCCTGTGCATGCTGTCTGATTAATGTTACTCTGACCTTAAGTTTGTAGGTCTTGTGTCTGCAAACTAGGCATACTCACAGTATAATGTGACTGTTTTCTGTTTTGCATTTTTGAACAGATGAGCTCAGGTGTATTAACTCTCTGACTGATCCTTGTGACTGTCCACATTGATTCATCTGTTAGAAAAATTTCATGTTAGAACATTCAGCTCTGCAAAATGCTGCCCTCACTATAGGAACAGGAGCATGCGGCCACTGCCCTGCCAGTCAGGATGGAGGTTCCTGGCTAAAGTTTGCCTCGTAGGTTCCATGGGTTTGGATTTTGACAGTTCTTTACCAACATTTGGGATTTCCTAAATTTAAGCCAGTTTTCAAGGTTATATTGCAGTGTAAATAATTGGATAATACATACTTTGTGCAAGCTTGACTATGAGTTAACATGATAGCAAGGGCACATTCTTTATAAACCAGTAACGAGATTGCTTTTTCATTGCAAAATTTATATTTTAAACTGTAAATACAAAACTGGATTTATGTCCCAAAGAAGCACTCCATTGTTAATAGATGTATAATGAATATGGAAGCTTTTATCTTTCATTTTAGACACTGTCAAAGGCAAGTCATAGCCATGGCAGATATATGGTCTGATTCAGGATATTCTTTTTTGTGAAATATTTAGACACACTCTTTCTCTATCCCACTGTGCTGGTTTGACTGAAATCGAGTTAATTTTCTTCATGCAGTTAGAAACTTTTCGTTTTAGCAGCTAGTACCATCATTGTTTGGGTTTATTTTGAGAACGATAAGAAAAAAGCCTGGGACAGAGTTAATGTTTTTCTTCAAGTAACTTTCCAGTGTTTTTGAGTTGGAACAAAGTGAACGTAAGAACTTACAGTTATCTTAGCTGTTGTCTGAGAGACCAAGGACTTCCTCCTGTGGGTGTGAAACAGATCAGTAGAGGGGCACAGTTGGGCAGACCTTGACTGACATCCAGGCTGATCAATTAGAATGTTCCATGCCTTAAGTCTCATGCTTCATATTTAAGGAGAGTCAGGTTTTCTGGCTGGGGTGACTCATTCCAGTTCTGCTCCATTTTGGTTGAGTTTTGTTTGGGAGTTCTTCCAGTTCATCCTTCTGCTGTTCTGTCATTTTGTAGTTGGCCTCTGGGCCTTTCTGACTTTTTGGCCTTTTCTCTTTCTCTCCGGGATCAGCTCTTCAGGAGCAGGGTGCTCTCTCTCTTCCTGGGACTGACTGTTTAGCACCGACGGAGTTCATGAGGAACTGTATTGTGTATCTTTTATTTTATATTCTATTTTCCTTCTTATATATATTAGTAGTAGTAGTATATTTGTACTATTTTGTTATTTTATTAAACTGTTTTTATGTCAAGCAACAAGTTTCTCCCTTCCCTTTCCCCTATTTGAGGGCATGGGTGGTGAGTGAATGAGCAGCTATTGTGCTTTTGGTTGCTAGCTGGGGTTAAACTGCAACACCCATCCACATATCTGCTATTGTCTCTAACACGTAAGAATAGAAACGTTGGAAGAAAAATACCGTGCAGAACATTAGGAGATTCAGCTAATGTTAATAAACAATATTTTGCTTGTTTCTACTTATTTCATGCACTAATATGTTTAAGGATGCTGATTTTGTAAATAAGCAGATGAGTTGACATTATGTCTTTGATGTTAACAACCATTTTTGGTTTGGTCTCAAAGTTTATAATAGCACAAGAACCCAAAGATAAAATTTCAACCTCCTATGTGCAACTTGATGCATAATTCCCCCATTATTATTCTGATGTTGTTATTATTATTATTACTACCCTATTACCTTCTTCAACTTGAGATAATATGACATTTCAGTGCTATGGAAAATCAATGGGGCAAAAATTTCTCATACCACAAACCATTACTGTTGATTTAGGTATGAAGACTAAATATCAGACAGATAAGATAGTATGGATAAAGAGATTAAAGGAAAAAACCCCTCATCTGTTATTGGATATCCACCAAGTTGCTTGTGAAAATGGGTATGGTCTGTAGGGAAGAAAAAAACTTGTTTATTGAATGCATGTAACCTGAATAAAACTTACTTGCAGCAGAATTAGCTGTAGCCGTGCATCTGATACTGACTTGACTAAAGCTTTATGTCGTTTTCCACTTTAGTATTTACTGTCTGATTGTACATATGCATGTTAGTGTGTGCTTCTGTACACCAAATCCTTCCATTAACTTGATTTTTTAACTCTTGTCACCTACTGACAGGAAGCATCATATGCTACAAATAATACATTGTGATCAGGAAGATAACCAGCCCTTTTGCCTGAGGAGAGAAGAAGATATGAGAGAAGAAAACTCCTTGATCAGACTATTTTTCCAGTGTCCCTCAAGGAAATTATATAATTATACTGAACAACATAAGAGTTAAGGAGGGTGAGGGTTATAACGTCGATGGAATTGCATTTGGGAATTACTTTTGGAGGTGCCTCTGTTGTTTTTGTTTTGTTTTGGTTTGGTTTGGTTTATTTTTTATCAGAATAAATCCTCTGAAGATCCAACATCTTGGAGACTTCTGGTTTATATTTAGTTCAGAAGAATAAGATTAAATGACATTTCAAATGTAATTTTCAGACTGCAGGTTTCTTACGGACTCCAAAAGTTTCAGGACAGCTGGAATAAATTTGAGTGAGATTGGAGAATAAAACTTAAATTTCTGATTAAATGTTTTTGTGACCCCTTAGTTAAACATAAGGGGCTGACAAGAGAAACAGGCTGCCAAATGTGTAACACCTGGAGAATCTTTTCCTCTGGGCCATGGCTTTGAGGCCTTGATTTCATTCAGGCAAATGTTATATCAACATCTAGGCTTGTGAGAGAGAGAAAGTATAGAGCTGCAGCTGTAGACAGGTTGTAAATTGACTTCAATAGGAATTCATAGGTTGCTAAAAAGGCCTTTTTCCATGCCTGTAGGTCCTTGAGACGGACTCAGCCAAAGTTTCAGGATTGTGACAGGCCCATGGCCCAGAGGAACAAATTCTCATCTGTTATTTGATTTTCAGCATACACTTTCACTTGAGAGCTTTCTTGCCACCCTGCTGCAACTGCAGCACCAGTCTTTGTCTCCTTCCCAAAACTTTTCCTAATTCTAACCCAGTGCCCATTGGCTGCACCTAGCCCAATAACTCCTAGCTGCTGCTCAGAGGGAAAACATCTCAGGAGACAATTCCTTTTCCAACCTACCTGTCCTTTAGGAGTATGGTTAATGCTGGCATTTATAGTTAGAGTTTTGAGAGACACAAAGCCTAATGCATAAAGACAGAAAATGTACTATGTGGTTTAGCAGTATCCTTGAAGAGGTGACCTAAACTCTGTAAGGTCATGTGGTTAATTGCACTTCTGTCTAGATTATCCCTTTCATTCCTTTACCCTGTCTTTTCTGTCTTCATTTCTGCTTGTGTTTTTTTCTGGAAACTGTTTAGGAACTTCATTTATGTATTAGCCTATTTGAGAGAGAATCTGAGAAACATGAAATATAGAAAAAACTAGAGATTATGTCTGAAATTAGATTTATTTGGGCATAATTGCATGCTAAATGAAAACTATAATATCATTATTCTCTTACTAGCAGCTAATAATGAAATTTTCCTCACCGTTTTGCCATAGAAACATTTTTTCAAGGTCAGAAATAAAATTTGTTCAAAGTTGACTTCAAGTTTGCATAGTTCCTTTTTCATTCTTGTTGAATGTGAGCTTCTATGGCTATTATTTGTTAAATGTTATTTTGGAGATGACCACAGTGGAACTGGCAGGGAAAATTCTCCCTCCTATTGCTCTGCAGCATTTAGACAACTTTTAGTAAGGTACAACTGATTTTTACACACAAGTAATTTCCTGATGGAGCTCCATGGAGATGCCCTTTACATAGATCATTATACTTGAATGCAGCAGAATTCTGTGCTAACACAAATACTTATTGCATTCTAATAAACCTTTTGTACTTTATATTTGAATAGTTAGTCATAGGAAGCAAGTAATTTTTAGAAGACTGCAGGTAGTAAAAGTAGTAGAAGTTTATATTGCTGAGGACTGATTTATGTGGGAGACTTCAACTTGTCAGATGTCTCCTGGAAATACAACACAGCGGAGAGGAAACAGTCTAGGAGGTTCTTGGAGTATATGGAAGACACAGCTGGTCAGTGAGCCAACTAGGGAAGGTGCCCCACTGGATCTGTTGTTTGTGAATAGAGAAGTACTTGTGGGTAACATGTCAGTTGGAGGTCACCTTGGGCATACCGACCATAAAATGATCGAGATCTCTATTCTTGGAGAAGTCAGAAGTCCGTTCAGCAGAACTGCTACTTTGGACTTCCAAAGGGCAGACTTTGATCTGATTAGGAGGCTGGTTGGCAGAGTCCCTTGGGACACAGTCCTGAACGGCAAAGTAGTCCAGGAAGGCTGGTTGTTCTTTAAGAAGGAAATCTTAGAGGCACAGGAGCAGGCTGTCCCCATGTGCAGAAGGATGAGCTGGTGGGGAAGAAGACTGGCCTGGCTGAACAGAGAGCTTTGGCTGGAACTTGGGAATAAAAAGAGAATTTATAACCTTTGGAAGAAGGGGCAGGCTACTCAAGTGGACTACAAGGATGCCGTGAAGTTATGCAGGGAGAAAATTAGAAGGACCAAAGCCCAACTATAGCCGAGCTTTGCTACTGCTGTAAAAGAGAAAAAAAAAATGTGTCTACAAATACATCAGCAACAAATGGAAGACTGAGGAAAATCTGCACCCTCTGATGGATATGGGGCAAAACATAGTGACAGAGAATGAGGGAAAGGCTGAGGTACTAAATGCCTTCTTTGCCTCAGACTTTAATAGTAAGTTGTGTTCCAGGTACCCAGCCCCCTGAGCCAGAAGGCAGAGATGGGGAGCAGAATGAAGCCCCAGTAATCCAAGGGGAAATGGTTAGTGACCTGCTATGCCACTTAGATACCCACAAGTCTATGGGGTCTGATGGGATCCATACAAGGGCACTGAGAGACCTGGCAGAGGTGATCACTAAGTCACTTTCAATTATTTATCAGCAGTCCTGGCTAACCAGAGAGGTCCCAGTTGACTGGAGATTAGCAAATATGATGCCCATCTATAAAGAAGGGCCAGAAGGAGGATCCGGGGACCAACAGACCTTTCAGTCTGACCTCAGTGCCAGGGAAGGTTATGGAGTAGATCACCCTGAATGCCATCATGCAGCGCATAAAAGACCACCAGGTGATCAGGTCCAGTCAGCGTGGGTAAGTGAAAGCTATGTCCTGCTAGACTAACGTGATGTCCTTCTATGACAAGGTGACTCGTTTCGTGGATGAGGAAAGACTGTAGCTGTTTTCTACCTAGACCTTAGTAAAGCATTTGACGCTGTTTCCCACAGCATTCTCCTGGAGAAACTGGCTGCTCAAGGCTTGGATGGAAGTACCCTTTGCTGGGTTAAGAACTGGCTGGATGGTCAGGCCCAAACAGTTGTGTGTAGTTGACTGGAAGCTGGCAAATGTAATGCCCATCTACAAGAAGGGTCAGCAGGAGGATCTGGAAAATTACAGGCCAGTCAGTCTGACCTCAGTGCCAGGGAAGGTCATGGAACAAATCACCTGAGTGACATCACACAGCACATACAAGAGAAACAAGCGATCAGGCCCAGTCAGCATGGTTTTATGAACAGCAGGTCCTGCTCGACCAACCTGATCTACTTCTATGACAAGGTGACCCGCTTAGTGAGTGAGGCATAGGCTGTGGATGTTGCGTACTTAGACTTCAGTAAAGCCTTTGGCACCATATCCCACAGCATTCTCCTGGAGAAACTGGCAGCTCATGGCCTGGACAGGCATACTCTTCAATGAGTAAAGAACTGGCTAGATGGCCGGGCCCAAAAAGTTGTGGTGAACTCGACTTAAATAAACCTGATGGTTAATAACGACTACTTAGTTGTCACTTTCTTTCCATTTTCCCGTCTTCATTTCAACATCCAATATAAATAGATAACCTTAGCATATTCTCAGTAGTTAAGCAATCAGAAATATTTTCCTTTTATCATTTTAGCAGCATATGTTACCTTTGGGCCACCAGAAACTGAAGGGGCAAACAAGGGTGTTAGGGATTTCCTTACTACAGGAGAATTCAAGTACCCCAGAGCAGGGCATACTGAGAGACAAGAATGAGACTGGGCCTAGAAATGACAGAGATGGGAGAGAATATTTTCATCATATGTACTCTGTTGAAATTCTACCTTCCAGACAGCCTCGAGATGACTATAAATCTGTGATAAAATTATAGCAAACCTTGGTTTATTCTACAGAAGTGGCTCCTGCAGGTCTAAGTGTGCCAGAATTTGAACAACTTAAATATAATCTCATGTTTCTTGTAATTCTATGTTCTAACATAATTCAGGTGGCAAGGATAAAAAGAATACAGGAACTTCAGAGAGTCTGTGTATCTAGTTTTTTGTTTTTACTCATCACTTTGCTGCAGTGAAGGTGACAACTGTGAATTTTCTTTACTGACTTCAAACATTCTCTTTTTGTCACAAATGTTTGGAGAGTGCAAGTAAGTTCCTTCTTTTGCATTCTTATATTTTGATACTTGGGCTGGCCACATTTTTAAATAACTGCTTATGTGTTTTGAGAACAGTGTGCATTCTCCCTTATAAACCACAGGGAGCATTAAAGCTTTGAGCTGTCACCTTAGAAACTCTCAAATGAGTTTTTAATCAGGGTAATTGCCAGTATACAGGAGCAGTCAGAAGAACTGTAGTGCCAAAGTGCTTTAAAATGGAGAGAGTAGAAAATTGTCAGTCAGGAAGTTGGCTATAAAGATTTCTTAAATAATGCGTTTGTTCAAATATGCAGGACTTGATCCACTGAATGCAAAGTTGCACCAAATGTAATCATTAAACATCTCCTGGAAAAGAAAAAAAAAAAAAAGAAAAAAAAAGGAAAAAAAAAAGTGTATTTGATAACACTTCTGAGACAGTGTTTCATCTCAGCTACTTACATTTTCAGTCTGGTTAAAAGATTAGTTGTAATGTTTCCCCATTGCATGATAAATGGGGAAATGGTAAAATCAACAGATTATTGATGTTTTTTCTCATCCTAATCCATTTGTCTGACCTTCCTAGAACACGAACAGCTGCATTTTTCCCCAGCAGCCCAGATTCAAAAGTGGATTAGAGACAAATCACCGGAGTTAAGAACCCAAAGTATCAAAACAGAGCATTTATCAACTAAACATCCCTGTGACCTTGACCCACACAGTATGCAAGTCACTTCATTACATGACTCAGATATGAACACAGAGAGCATACTTTATTCAAGATCAACAGCATGACCTGTGAAAAACAATGACATTTACAATAGAGCCAAAGGAAGAGTTTTTTAATATCTTCCAGTGAAACATCAAGCTCAAATTCACATGTCAAGATTAATATATGGGTATGAACCTCTATCTCAGCAGCCACCAAATCTCTCAAAAAGTTTTGTCTGGTAAGTAGCTGTTTGTTTCAAGAAATGAACAAAGCTGGAACAGCAGAACATTTGCAGATGTGTTTCTATCATATATTTGATATGCAACTAGAAATCAGGATAAAAGGATAGTATTTATATCAATTACAATTTGATTTTCTCATTGTCTTCATATCTACACTGCAGATAGCAGTAAGGACAACATGGCTTTTCTGCAGCACAAGAAATCAAACCATTCCAATTATTTAAAGGATACACTAATTCCTGTTGGATATTTAAATGTTTCTTCTCAGACAGGCAACTACATATTTTTGGGACTACTTCTGCTATTCAGAGGAACAGCTTTTTTGCCTCTGACAGTAGTGGTCACATAGCTTTCCACTCATTGCCAAACCCAAAGGCAATGACATGTAACAACTGTTTGTTTTAAATGAGAGGTACTTCATGAAGAGCAGAGAAGGACGTTTAGCAGCCAAGTTAGGACTCTTGCCAAATCATTTTACTAAATCTCTGAAATTAAGTATTTCTCTCCATCACTGGATCTCAGTTTACTGAGAGTAGGAGAATCAGGGACAGAAACAGATAGAGTCTCCCTACTCCTTGGGCTTCTGCTCAGTGGGTGATGACAATTTTGTAATGATACCTAGTATCATATTTAATTTGTAAGCTATGTGAAGAATATCCTTATTTTAAGTGTTTGTGCAGCATCAATGAAAATTAATCAATGAAAGCAACAAGTGTTGAAGAGCTAAGACATTCAAGAAGAGCAGAGCAGCTAGTCCTGCAACCCAGGTCTAGCTAGTGTCTGAACTAAAACCTAATGTACATTCCTTATTTTTAGGAAGTTTCTTTAAAAAGAGGGTTTTCTTTAAGAAGATATCAGTGTGCGTACCTGATCTTATTTATTTGTTTCATATTGTATAAGCACACACAGACACCCTCTAGCGTCGTCAGCCTTCCTTTATATTCTGCGTTACTTGAGGATACACACAAGGCCTCAAAAAATTGCCTGATGTAAATGCTACTGAACTGTCCTGATACTTGCATAGCTAGAGGCAGAGTTTCACAGTAATGGGCTGGATGATAAACATGAACGTTTTCACTGTAAACTGTGCTGCTGAAGGTGTTGAGATCTTCTAGGATCTGTATTATATCATAACAGTCTATAATGGCCATGTCAGAGGCATACACATCCTCTGGTGTCATAACAGATGATTCTGGCTTTAGCAGCTTGCCAGTAATTCCAATATGAATAGAAATACAAAACAGATGAGCAGAGGCTAGCAGACTAGACCTATAGATGCAGAGTATCACCACTGACCTTCACATTATGACTGAGGGAGCTCTTCAAGTGATTTGATTAGACCCTTGGGTATATCCAGAAGAATTATTCCATGTCTCCATTACACTCAAAAGTTATGCAGTCATTTTAGGTAACATTTTTCTCTGTGATCATTTATGAGGTGAGGTCATTGAATGAGAGAGATGGGTCAAAACATATGTAACACCAATAAAATAGCAAGAGCCTCCTTTTTCACCTGCATTTCGGCACTGTGTAGCAATAATGAATTTGCCCAATTTCCAGTGTTTGAGCTAAATAGAACAATTTAGAGATAAGATTGCTGCAGCGGAATCTAGGAATCTTTTGAAATAGAAAATGTCGTATCACGAGGGTAATCAAATATAATCTTTAAAAAATCCAAGTTAAAATAGCAGCCCTGCCACAGATAATCTCCAAAAAAAAAGTGAACAAACTGATAGAGGTAAGTATTGCTTTTTAACTCTTTTCTGTGGCTATAACTCTCGTGGTTTAGGTAAGAGGGAAAGTATTTTAACATCTCAGGATAGTTTCACTTTTTTGTCTGTGCCAGCAAACTCTAGTACCCATGTGGACTGGACAGTATGAGCAGTCAATACTTCCATTTCTTATTTTCCCAGGAGATTTTCTGTCCTTGAAGAGTCTCCAGGATGGATTTGTACTCCTAGAAGTCTATCATATAGTGCAAAACAATGCAGGAGAAAAACAGCCACATGATGAGGGCACTGCATAACTCAGGCTTTGAATGCCTGTTCAAGCAAGCTATGGTTCTTGGTCTAATTCATGTAGTCTACAGAACACTAATTTAACACCTGGTGATGAGAAGATATTCTCTATAACTGTTAGCTCTCCAGCTACCTCTATAGGAGGTTAATGACAGTTTAATAATCCCTTCCCTGGCACTACAGGAACAGTACTTTTGATGATTATCCCAAATTTGTAGACCTTTCCGTCCTACTGCATGGACCAGTCTGATTAGCATAATTTTTTATTAGCTGATATTTGTATTACAGAAGAGCGATGATTGAGAATTTTGACATTCTTTCTCCCCTGATTATATGTATTCTGTCTTTGGTTCTAAATAGTCAATAGTTTCCCTATCTAGAAATGCATTTGCTCTTACATTTTCCTTACTTTGCATTATAAGTCTCTCAGTGTACAACACTGTGCTATTCTGGGTAGACCACTGTGGGTATTTATAAACCTCCTGGCAATTTTGTAAGTAAATCATTGGCTCAAAGACACTTCATGGATATTAAAGAAAAACACAAAATTTGCCATTTTATTGTCTTTGTGAGGCTGAAACTCTAAGTCCATATAATCAAAGTCTCACAACTGCCTCATCACACAGCAAGACTCACAATGTATGCTAAGAAAGTCAATGCACTCTATAATTTGCCTAGGGCATCCCAAAATAAACATGCGATCATTAAAGCTGGTAATAGCTGACCTCTAAAATCAGAAACTTCTTTCATGGTAGGGGAATCTTAGATATCTCAGCATTCACTCAACCTTTTCATTAAGCTTTGTCACTTAGCAGCTTGTACTTGGCAGAAGGCTGATGCTGTGTGTGATGCCGTGAAGGAAAGACTGTGGACAGGAAAATTCTATTTTAGTCATGTACAATTGTATGTCTGATTGATTGTTCTGACTGAAGTCCTCACAGTAGCAGACTCCTTGATGATGTTTGACTTAGCATGGCAACCATAGGCCTGTGCTCCTCTTGCCAAGCTTTTCCTGTGGTCTGGAATGCAAGAGAGTAGACCAGGACCTCTTTAATAAAAAGGAATAACTCCTTGGTGTACAGGGGTTGAAAATATCATCCACCTCACTTCTACATGTCCAGATGCCTCTGTAAATGCAGGGTATTGCAGATAGTTTGGTGAAATTGTAACATTTGTTACTCCATAGCTAACCTTCCTGATATTAAGGTAAATCTCTCTGTAATTGTTGCTCTCTTTAATGCTAAGTTCCTGAAGTATATACCCTATTAGGAAGAGATTGGAAATACGGAAGAAGAACCATGGGCAAGTAGAGAAACTAAAGAATAATTTCATTACCTTTTTTTTTTTTCTTTTTAATGTGGTTCTACAGTTTTTTTAGTATCATAGAGCATCTGTTACTAATGTAATTGTACAGTGTGCCCCAACAGGAAGCTCCTTATTCTGGTCTCCTGAAACCGTAATATTTTTTCTTTATTTTTCCTACCTCATCTTTCCCTTCTCCCCTCTCACACTTCTGTTCCCCAGGGGAGGAAAAAAACACTGTTGCTTTTCCAAAATGATTGCAATCTCTGTATCATCTCAGATAAGTTACTAGAAGCAGGTGAAAAGAGAAGTGTTTTAAAATGACTTGCCTGTGTTTGGTAAAATACAACTTGTTATTGGGATATACACTTAGAGAGTACTCTGGAGGATTTTTCCCATCTGTTCTTCTGTTTCCACTCTCACACTGTCTGACATTTGTAGAAAACAAGTAGTCATCAATGTGCTTTCAGGACTCTTACTCTTCTCTCCCACAAGAAGAGATGTTAGAAGAAAGATGGAATATTCTTGGCCAAGGTCTCTGACCTTGCTCTGTGGTTGTCCCCTTCTGTGTCCCTAACAGATAGAGATAGAAACAGCTGAAAAAAAACCCCGAAAAACAAAAAACCAAACAACCCCAAAACCCCCCTCCAAACCAAAAACAAAACAAAACCTGACTAAACTCTCTTCTGTGGCTCAGTCTTACAAGTTTTCTCAGCATGTCCAATAATAACAAAAGCAACGTGGCATGGCATGTCATTTTGGAGACTGTCCCTTCTTCCTCGTTGCTTTATGAATTGTGGCTTACTAAGCAGTGAAAGTAAGCACTTCTAAGATAGCCAGGTTATCTCTTTCCTATGCTCCAACGATTAGCAAAACTAAATCTCCTAGTCTGAATTCATTCAGAACTTCTCTCTCAAGTGAAACAGATAAAATTATTGAGTAGACCTGACATTCTGTTCTCCCATTGAAAATTAATGTTTAAAAATATTGGAGATTTTTATCCTTACTTTAGCAACACATAGACATGACAGAGGAGCTAGAATAGTTTGAATGAGCACTGGTTAAGCAAGACAAAGTCAGTGTTATCTGTCATGAAGCTCAGTGCTTCCTTTATTTTAGATTTATAAGAAAGAAACAGAAAAAAAAGAAAACTGCAGCTTACAGAAAACTTGTTAGAAACTTTAGCTTCAATATAGAGAAGATGTTTATTGGGTATTTAGGAAATTGGAATTTTATAAATCTGCTTTGGTTTTTTCTACTCTATTATTTTAATAATATAATTTTCTTATTTTCTTCTTATTTCTCAACCATAATTTTAGTAGAGATGATTTTATCTCAATTGGGATTTCTTCTTATTTTTTCTCTTCATATACTTGGAAACATGGTAGTTCTTTCCCAGTGTACACAATAACATTCCAGAGATACTCAAAGCACTAATTTGACAGCAACAAGAGAAGTAAAAAAGAAGAGAAAAACGAATATGTTTGTTGTTGGAGATCTTTTCCTACAAGAAACCTACAGCATTATGTTTTATCACAAAGTTGTATTATCTTAATATCATAAATCATTATATAAATACACAGTCTGTATTAGATCTCCTGTATCATTACCTGTGGTCTCAAGTCCAAATGGTATGTGGCATGTTGGAATAGAATCATGAATGAGAATGAGAATACCCACTGTTTAATTACAGAGGAAGAGGCTAACATCAAGGCTTGCTAAATGAAACATAGGCTGGAGTGGACCTTTACCTCCTTTACATTACCACTTTATTGATTTTATCTATCATCATACTATTGATCCTGAAAAGAGAGGCTTGGATGTGAACTTCTTTACAAACAGCACAGACAGTTCTGAATTTTCTTTTTTGATATCACCTTGGAGACAGTTTGTGCCTAATGAAAATATATTGTAGGCCTTAATGTAGGAATCAGTATCAGAGAATTGCACATTTTTAATCATTTAAAGATGTCATTTAGATATTATCTATCCTCTATGAATATTTGATGCTCATTAAATACTCCTTGGAAAAGTAAAAATAACGTTTACATTTGTTAAAGGATTTTGGCACCAGTAATATCACCAGAATGTTTTTTATCTCTCCTAGAATTAGTAATGCATCCTCTTTCTGCAGGCCCATCTAACCCCTATGTATTGGAAAGATACTTTCTCGAAGAAGGATGACAAACTATCTGGAAAAGGTCAGAGGAGGCAGAATCAGAAGTAAAGCCACAAGGGAGAGCCATGGAAAATATTTCTGTCCTATTTCTTCTGTTAGAGAAGTCTGTTGTGATATTTTACATTAAGAAATTACATTTTGTATTCCAAAGACATATAGTGCCTAAACAAAACAACCCCCTACTTCAGATATCAGAATATTTTAAAAATTAGATAAAGGAACAGAACACAGTTGTCAAAATCCTGATGAGTATAGCATTAATTCCATTCTCTTCCTTTTCCGTCATCCCACTATACATATGCATGTAGATCTGCACGCACACACACACTTTTCATTTACTTATATAAAGTGAAGTTATCCTAATATAAACATCTGTTTAACACTTGCCATGTAAATCTGCTTCATACATATTTCAGGCCTGATAACTTTTTGTTTCAACAGTTTTTGTAGCTCAAATCTTCACAGGATAACTGTTATACAAAAAAAAATATTTTGTCATTATAAAATGTATTGTCCCTGTGGTACTCTGACTATATGTCAAAAGGACTCCCATTTTAATTTATCTAAAACTCTTTATTATATTGTGTAAGGCTGATGTGACCTCTCTTCATTGCTCTCTAATGATAACAGCAAAAAAATAGTAGTTCTTCCATTGTCCAGTTACTGAGATCTTTTTTACTGAATTATTCATCTCCCCTCTGCTTTTAAAATTGCTTTATCACGACAGCTTTCCATTCCAAGCAGAGTAGCAGTGTTAAGAATTTCTTAGGTATTCTATTGGTTAAGGATATTCCCCATTTAGTGTCTCAAAGAAGCTGTAACAAGCTTTGATATTCACAGGCTTTAGCTGTGTCTTGCATATGCGAATGCAGCAATGCTGCAATTCCTCTCGTAAACTTTCCTGCAGGATCTGTAGTGTTAGTGAACACTTAGTTGTATTAATGAACTCAGGGAAATCATATTTTTACCACTGCAACTCAGGAAATGTCTGAGTTATTAACATGGTCATAAAACTCCTTTGCAACATCAAAAATGACATTTACCACCTCAGGAGAATCATAGAATCATACCATGGAATCATAGAACGGTTTGGGTTGGAAAGGACCATAAAGATCATCTAGTTCCAACCTCCCTGTCATGGGAGGGACATCTTCCACTAAACCAGGTTGCTCAAAGCCCCATCCAGCCTGGCCTCGAACACTTCCAGGGATGGGGCATGCACAGCTTCTCTGGACAACCTGTTCCAGTGCCTCACCACTCTCACAGTGAAGAATTTCTGCCTTATATCTAATCCAAATCTAGCTTCTTTCAGTTTAAAGTCATTATCCCTTGGCCTATCACTATACTCTCTTGTAAAAAGTGCCTCTCCAGCTTTCCTGAAGGTCCTCTTTGGGTACTGGAGGCTGCAATAAGGTCTCTCGAGCCTTCTCTTCTCCAGGCTGAACAACCCCAACTCTCTCAGCCTCTGAACTCACTCCGACAGGTCCATGTCCTTCTTACGTTGGGGGCCCCAGAGCTGAATGCAGTACTCCAGGTGGGGTCTCAAAAGAGCAGAGAGGGAGAATTACCTCTCCCTATCTGCTGATGAAGCTTCTTTTGATGCAGCCCAGGATACAGTTGGCTTTCTGGGCTGCAAGAGCACATTGCTGGCTCAAGCTGAGCTTCTCATCCACCAACACCACCAAGTCCTTTTCCTCAGGGCTGTCCATTCTCCACTTGCCTGTAATTCTGCTTGGGATTGCCCCAATCCATGTGCAGGACCTCGTACTTCACTGTGTTGAACTTCATGAGGTTTGCATGGGCCCACCTCTCAAGCCTGTCATGTTCCCTCTGGATGGCATCCATTCCCTACAGTGTGTCAAAAACACCATACAGCTTGATTTTGTCAGCAAACTTGCTGAGAGTGTACTTAGTCCCACTGTCCCTGTCACTGACAAAGCTGTTAAACAGCACCAGTCCCAATACCGACCCCTGAGGAACACCACTCATCGCTGGTCTCCACTTGGACATCAAGCCATGGACTGCAACTCTGAGTGCAGACATCCAGCAAATTCCTTATCTACCAACTGGTCCATCTGTCAAATCCATGAGAAGGCTAATTAATCCAGAGGACTTTGTTTAAATTCTCAAAAAACTTGCACTGCCTGAAGGTCCCTTATGCATAATCCATTCTGATTCAAAATGCTACAGGAAAACAAAAGCAAGGTAGAGACAGAACCAGAGGAGCAGTGGGGCCATGGATTAAAGGCACATACATTATTCAAGCTTTTCTCTGATACTGGCTTCAGTGGAGAATTGAATTAAATGTTTTTGAACTTTCATTGTTGAGATATGAAATAGAGTTCTTCCTGCCTGGAGAGGTAAGATTGTCCTGTCAGAATGGTAAACAGTCAGTATGAGTGAGGTATAGAAGTACTAGAATTAAGTTAATATTGGAATGAGCTTATTCTTTTTATAACTTGATACATAACAGACTGACACCACAGAACATTTTATCATTCACATGTCTGAAAATCATGGCTCTATTTGTTATGTATGTATGAATATACGAGTATTTATGGCTCATGACTTTCACCAGTGGGGTAGCCATTCTATTGTGAAGCTGGAATTGTAGCTGCAGTGAGCTGTACAAGGGCTTACTGATGGACCTGAAAAAGAGAGGGGCAGTCCCATAGTGAACTCAGGAGTTGTATGGCAGTAAGAATAATCAGAATCAATGCTGGGCACAGTACCCAGAAAGGACAAGAAGTACCACAGTTTTTTGGCAAGGAACTGCAGATAGAGAAGAAGTCAGACATTTAAAATGGCATTGATAACTTCATATGATATAATATCTTTAGTAGAAAAGGCAAACTAACAATTTTACATGAAGTAGACTACAAATTTTTAAAGGGTCTGTAGAAATGATTTGGTGTCTGACAAGATCTGAGCATAAATTGAGCTACCACCTATGTGAAGGGTTTTAAAACAATACCCTAGTTAGAATCAAGAGTTGAGAATATGCAGATTTGTTTGTAAGAGCAAGAGGCAAATAATCCATAGGATCCTATCCTGAAAAAAAAAAATTACTCTCATTTGGAAGGATATATATGTATACAGATTTGCACATACATGTGTATGTATTTGATATCTATGCTTAGTTTGGGTGGAATACCTAGCTAATTAAGATTTTCCTTCTTGGGAGCTATTTTGTTCATTAATAGCTAATACACTAAACCTTGCACATTGTACCCATCTTATAGCTGAATTGGTCAGCTTTCTGCCTGAGTGTTGATATATATAGTTTTTGATTTTTTGTCAGTTGATCTGTTGAGGAGAATCCCCACTTTGCATCTTCTCACATGTTTGTCCTTTATACCTGGAGTTACATAAACTTTGACGTTTCTTCCCATAGATTTTAGTTTAGTCTAGCCTCATACAGTAATCTCTATTGCTTTGTTTCTTTGTGCTGAGACTGTGCTGAGACAACTATCTTCTTTGCCTGACTGCTACTTTCATGGAAATTTAGCTACCAATTACTTTTCATATATTCCTTGCAATTGTTCTCAATAGTGATTGAGAACAAAATCTGTCTTCCATAAAATTGCATAGCTACTTAGTTGTCTTTAGTTAGGGATCGAACTGATGAAAGTGCACCAATACTTTGTTAAAAAAAAAAAAAACTGCTTGCTTTAAAAGGATTTAAAGATATGCTTCCTGACTTTAGGGTCTCTGTACTGTAAATGAGCCCATTGGTATAGTGTCTAGGATCATTTTATCATTGCACTCTAAATTTAGTAGATGAAGAAATAGTTAATTACAGAGGAAAGCAGAT
Source organism: Caloenas nicobarica (assembly GCF_036013445.1). Classification (NCBI taxonomy): domain Eukaryota; kingdom Metazoa; phylum Chordata; class Aves; order Columbiformes; family Columbidae; genus Caloenas; species Caloenas nicobarica. The sequence continues at coordinate 44,865,899 of NC_088249.1, forward strand.
CCAGCACTTTTCACCAGAACTAAACCACTCTAAATTAGTTTCACTAGAACTGAAAATCAGTTGTCTACCAAGAACTGCTCTCTAGCACCTAGCAAGTATCAAGAAAAGTTGGACCAGATGATCCTTGTGGTCCCTTCCAACTTTTTACTCTATGATTCTATAATATGATTCCTTCAGGGCATTTCCAGTTGTCATTACTTTGTGTTGATGCAATGTCAAATCAGACCAATTCTTTTACAAGAAAAGAAGCTGAATAATGCTAATGTACCATTTCTTGGACTATGTTAGGGACAAAAATTGTTAGATCATAGGTGTTTCAAGGCAGTGTGTAACTATTTGAGTTAATATTTCTGCTCGACTATAATGAGAGTTCTGTAAGATCACACCTGTGTCAAAGGGAAAAAGGAAGGTTTTACCCACCAAAAAGAAACAGATGGGATGGTCCTGCCCTTTGAGAAAGTAATGCAATCTGGGGATGACTAAGAGAAATGAGAGGGGAAAAGTAAAGGAAAAGGATATAAATTAGTTCTAAAGCTAAGGAAGGCAGTGAGGTTTCCCATGTTTTGAAATCAGCTTTCAAAAGGTTGTGAATAAAAATCTGGTCTGGGAATTCTTTAATTACTGTTTACATTGCCATCCTGACAGAGCTACCTTTCTTCTGTGAGAGGCAGATATCTTTCCTTAAGAGCAGCTGGAACAGTGGATGAAAATGAGTGCTCTTCTAACACCTTCTGAGATGATAGCACCTGTTTGCTATACTTTATTATGAGTTACAAATAATTAACTCTCAGTGATGAGATCTGTTCTAGCTAGTAATTTTGGGCAGTAGCAGTGAACCAGTAGACAAAAAAAGGTTGTATTGAGGCCCCTACACCAACATTACTGGCAGTCTGGGAATTTTACTTAGGACCAGATCTATTCTTTTCTGGTGGGTCAGTCATCCTCACCATACAGAATCACAGAATCACAGAATGTTAGGGATTGGAAGGGACCTAGAAAGATCATCCAGTCCAATCCCATTGCCAGAGCAGGAACACCTAGGTGAGGTTACACAGGAATGTGTCCAGGTGGGTTTTGATTGTCTTCAGAGAAGGAGACTCCACGACCTCCCTGGGCAGCCTGTTCCAGTGTTCTGTTACCCTCACTGAGAAGAAGTTTCTTCTCATATATTAAGTGGAACCTCCTGTGTTCCAGTTTGTACCCATTGCCCCTCGTCCTATCATTGGTTGTCACTGAGAAGAGCCTGACTCCATCCTCGTGACTCTCACTCTTTACATATTTGTAAACATTAATGAGGTCACCCCTCAGTCTCCTCTTCTCCAAGCTAAAGAGACCCAACTCTCTCAGCCTTTCCTCAGAAGGGAGATGCTCCAATCCCTTAATCATCTTCATGGCTCTGCGCTGGACTCTCTCCAGCAGTTCCCTGTCCCGCTTGAACTGAGGGGCCCAGAACTGGACACAGTATTCCAGATGTGGTCTCACCAGGGCAGAGTAGAGTGGGAGGAGGACCTCTCTCGACCTACTAACCACCCCCCTTCTAATACACCCCAGGATGCCATTGGCCTTCTTGGCCACAAGGGCACAGTGCTGGCTCATGGTCATCCTGCTCTCCACCAAGACCCCCAGGTCCATTTCACCTGCATTGCTCTCTAACACATAATTCCACAACTTATACTGGAACCTGGGTCTTTTGGGTGGTTTCAATCAGTTCAACCACACAAACTGATTGAAACTACCCGCAAGACCAGTCTTTGGTTGTGACCCTGCTGTCCCTAAGAAAGTCTAGAGAATGTTTGGTGCATACTCAAAACAGATTCTGGTTAGCTCCCTCTCAAAATAATCTATTTAATATATACCAGAATTTCTCTGCAAAGTGAACAAATACAAGATAGACTGGGTTAAGTTCGGGTTTTATTTCAAAAGCACACTATCACTGTACACTAGGGCACTTTCTCTTCTACCTATGAATATAAAGCTTGTGACAGATTGTTGAAGGAATGACTGAAAGACTGCGGCTGATAATGGCAAACAAATGTACACGATCTTTTTCTCATTTTGACAATGTTTTTCCAGCTTTTGTGGTTTTGCTGATATAAGGGAAAATGAATCGCAAGTTGATGGAAGAAATCTTCTTCATAACCCTTCTGTCAATAACATGTTAAAGAAATCTACCTCAAGTGTAATTCTTCTGGAGAAGACTAAGAACATTACTTGGTGCTGTTTGGATGCCCGTACAGCATAAGCGGGATCAATAATGTGGATAATTATTTTAATACAGAGCCATAAAATATTCACTCAAAGAGCAATTCTATTGGGATAGATTTCCAAATCCTTTCACTGCTGCCTTTTTCAAAGAATTATATTCTATTTTAGTTCATTCGCAATTTAACACAGAACTGCTATAACTAAATGAGCTGTAACATGCTTCGGTTCTGATTATGTGTCTCCAGAGACATTTCTGCTATCAAAAAGTTTCTCTCTACTGGATATTATCCCTACCATAAGGGAAAAAAAGTGAATTTCATTTGGTCACAGTAGCTTCTTGTGAGAAAACAGATTTTTTCATTTGGACTGGAAATAAAGCATATGTCTTCAATTATTAGTAATAGTTCATAGTATAGCATATATATCTATATACAGATAGCACCAAGGACACAGTAATGCTCTTCCAACATAAAAACATCTTTATCCCGATTGCGTCTAGAGGCTTTTTGGGGAAAAAATGTAGCCACCTGTGGCTACATACTAGGATGTTTCATTTTGTTCTTCAGCTACTTCATGTTGGCAATACTTAGATTCTCTGATTGAAAAAGAAAAGTATTAGCAAAATGGAGCTAAAGGGTTGTTATTAGCTCTTGTTTTCCTATCATGGTTCTCATGAAGAAGAGAGAATCAGATGAGTATTGTTTATCAATCAGAATGCTATAGATTTACTAAATACATCTGAAGGATACTTTTTGAAAAGTTGATTTCACTTCTTGCAAAGCTTAGAACTGCTCTGCTGAAAGAAATGAGTGCTCTTCTGAATACCACAGAAGGGAGTGGATGAATACAGAATGAGATGCAGCAAAGCCGGATGGCACCACTGCACTCCCTGGTGATATTACACTGCTGATGCTCTCTTCTCTCACCACAGAATACGGGAGGGGAAGGCACAAGTGTATTATCTCAGCTGTTGTTATAGATTAAGCCTGACATGCTGCCAAATCTTATGTGTATTAATAAGTTTCTCCAACTGATCCCCAATGGCAGTCAGATGAGTTCATTGGTAGATTGTGGTGGACATTTAAATGTTTGAGCTGGGCAATTTGAGATGAACTGTCATGATTCATTAGCCCTGTTGAGGGAACAGTGCCAGGAAGTATCTGGCTGATGACTTGAGAGACACCTAGTAAGCAGAATAAAACCCCAACTCACTCAGCAAATCTTGCAACAGTGCTAAGGGGTCTAAACCCAATGACCAATACAGCACACTGTCACTTGCAATAAGCCAGGAATTAAAAGCTGTTGTTATTAGGGACTTAAACTTAAAGGATGGTAAACAATATGCTTCCAAATCACAATCTATCACCAGCCGACATTGGCTGCAGGATGCATCTGCGTGTGTGGAAACAGAGACTGGAAGCTGGTGAATTACTGGTTATAGGAAGAAGCAGTTCTGAATTTTTTAAAAATGTGTTTCTTCAATCTCCCAGCCTGCCTTTAAGGAGCTGACTCCTGACAGCAATGCAGAGCTGAACCAATTTGCAGGACTTAGTAAAAACTCTGGACTGAAGGGTCAAGGCGACAATAGGAAGACTGACTGCTTTTGAATCCAGCCTGTCTTCTTTCACCTTCTGTATTGTAAGCAAAATGAGTTCAATAGTTTTACCTTCTTTAGCTTCTCAGGCAATACACAGCATCTTTCATAGGGTGACAATAAATCCTTATGCAAATTCTTAGAGGTCTTACTGTCCAGTAAGCTGACTATCACTGAATGTTGTGATTCTATATTAAAAAAAAAAAAGTCTCTGATAGAACAAGAAGAATGCTAAAGCTCTGGAGGAGAGAAGATAGGAGATTCTCGTGTGTATCAGATTTTGATTTATAGCCTAACATAAGGGGAAGCAGATACAAAGTAAGGCTATTCAGAGACAGCTATTCAGAACTTTGTCATTCATGGACAAGAACTGAGACTCAGCTTCTGTGTTGTAGTATCTCCTGTTCCATACATCATAGTCCCACTAAAATATGACCTGTTCTTTACGAAGGAATGCTTCTTAAGAGACTTTTTTGTTGTTTCTTTCCTGAAGAATCAAAGCTCTCAAATTTCTTGACCTGTCACTGTAGTTACAAATATATTTACATACTTCTGTGAAGAAATGTGTGAATCATTTTTACCCAGTTCCTTCTAAAGACCTATAATTAACTATGCTTAACCACCAGGACTAAATCTACTGACTAAAGGTCAACCCTCATAAGTTAACAGTTGTTCATTTCCAGTCATATTTTTAGGACCAATTTGCTGCATTTATACCACTACTAGTAAGGCTTTCCATGGATTGTGGATTGCTGTCAAATGCTCTTCAAAGACTATAAAACGATATTATTCCTTCAAAAAGTCTTTTCTTAAATCTCTTATCTGTCATTTGTTTTTTTCATCTGTATGCATTTATTAACAACCTGTCAGAATGAATGGCTAGAGACATGATTATTTAGCCTACTTGGTGGAAGAAAAAAGCAACTAAAAGTACCTGAGGAACAAATCAAATGCAAGTCTTTCATATTTGGATATATACTTAGGTCATTAGAGAAAATGAATTTTGTGACCTTTCCTACTACTATCCTTTGCTGTGCAGAGTTCAATATGAATGGTATTTTTCGCTTTGAAGGTAAATTCAGTAAGTTAGCATCAGGGTACACAGCTGCCTAGAAACCATAGTGCAGAATAACAGAGGGCAATGACAATCAGGAATGAAAAGCATTTGCAAAGCTGCTATAGACAAAGGTATAATTACGTTGTATTATGATTCTTTCATGCATCTCCTAGTCTATAAGTACAAATACACCCATTTTTCTTGTCTGGATAATGCTTTAGTTTGAAAAGGCTCTTAAAGAGTCCTCTCATCTATAGTCTTGTGTTGTGGCACAATGATTTTATATGTTTATAGACAGTACGATTTGGCTAAATTGAAATCTATAGCCAAAATAGGACTCAGTGAGAAATGAATCTTTATTTAATACCTTCCAGTGTGAAAAAAATGAGAAGGAGGATCTAATTAAGGCTCTACAGTGATGAGTGTGTTAAAAATGTAGTACAGAACAATCTCAAATTTTTATATTGTAAAAAAAGGCTACATGACAAAATGCAAACCACTGTAACTATCTGGAGAAATCTTTGAGGGTTTATTTTTTTTAAATAAATGGAGTTTTTATTACTTTTCTAAAATAATTGGATAGATACAGATGTTATCTTGTTAATTTATCATCAGATTCTCTATGCCTTGGTGTTTTTTGTTGCAAGAAAGAAGACATATCGTGGGACCCATTTTTTCATGGACTTTTTAAAAAATGCTGATTCTTAGAATATCATTATACAGACTAAAGAACAGATGATAGCTTTTTATCCAGAAAACAAATAAATGAACCCCAAAACATTTACCAAAGGCAGTGTTCTTCAACATAAAATTCCTCAAAGTATAAAATGCTTGACTCTGAGATGTGCTGCTTATTGATGTAATTAATATAACAGCATATAAGGTCAGTGCTAAGGTGTTGCATTAAAATTAATGTTTGATAAACTGGTTAACTGCTTTTTAGTGTCTCCTCTAGGGGAGGACAGCCTTACATATGTTATCAATTAGTGATATAAACAGTAGGAAAATAGAGAAAAAAGACAGGTTTTCCTTTAACTTATTCTACACAATGATGGGAAATTTTAGGTTGAATGGGCATATATGTGATTAGATACAACATTAATTTATCACACTTGTGTGAAAATCTCACATACTCCAGAATAAAAAATTCAATAAAATTAATCCTGTTCCTTTGTATCTGCAGTCAGGAGTGTGAAGCAAGTTTCACTTTTATCATCAATTTAATTTTGCTCAGATCAGAAAGAATCAGAATGATGCCCCCAGATGGTTGCTTTAGGACAGGATTTGATAGTTTTGAAACCAGTATCTAAGGAAATAATGTTTGACATTTTGAGACCACACTAGGGTAAGTTAAACTGATTGTTATCAATTTTAGCATTGTCAAGCAAAAGATTGGGGATGGAAACAACTTATAGAATCAACTAATTATATACTCTGTGTTATGTTTTCAGCTGGGAGAGAGATAATTTTCTTCCTAGTAACTGGTATAGTGCTGTGGTTTGGGTTCAGGATGAGAACAATGTTCATAACATGCTGATGTTTAGTTACTGACGAGCAGTGCTTACAAAGAGTCAAGGTCTCTTCTGCTTCTCACACCACCCCAGCAGTGAATAGGCTGAGGCTGCATAAAATTGTGAGGGAACACGGCTAGGACAGCTGACTGCAAGTGACCAAAGGGATATTCCATACCCTAGGATGTCATGCTCAACATATAAATCGAGGGGAAGCTGGCCAGGGTGCTAGTGCTCGGGGACAGGCTGGGCATCAGTCAGCAGGTGGTGAGCAAATGCATTGTGCATCACTCATTTGTTTTGTGAATTCTATTATTATTATTATTATTATTATCCTTTCATTTTCTGTCCTATTAAACTGTCTTTATCTTAATCCATGAGTTTTACCTTTTCTTCCTAATTCTCTCCCCATCTCACTGGTGGGCTAGTTAGTGAACATCTGTGTGGTGTTTAGCTGCCTGCTGGGTTAAACGACAAAACCCTGCAGAGTTAGTAGTTTTAGACAATGGCACTTCATAACTAGCTACTTATGAGAAAAGCTTGTAGTGATTTGGGATTTTGTACAAAGGATGCGTTGTTCAGGACTGTCAGTTCAGAAGCAAAATAAACCATGATAAGCTTTTCCAATTTTGAGCTGTAGGCAGAAGTGGAAAATCTCCCTTTTGGGACAACAACACTCTTAGAAAATAATTTAAAGAAAAAGATTCAGGATCTATTCTTCATCTACAAGGTGAGTTACTGAATGGGACAGCATTCTTTTAGACTCTGGGTTTAGATACACTGCTACTAGGTCAAGTTGTACAATGTGTATTGCATAGGAAATAAACAGGATAGGTCAGGATCAGAACAGGTAGAGCTGTTCAAGAAAAATAAATGAATAAGTTTTATTCTTCCCTAAATAAATGGAATAGGAGTTGGACAATAGTTCTGACAAATCAAATGGCTTCCTGTTTTATTCTGTTTCTTCTATATATATGAAATATGAATTCATGTCTAGGCACAGAGAGGCTAGTTTTGGGTTTTTTCATGTGAACTTATGACATCCATCCAAAATCTAGCACCTCCTCTATTCTTCCCTAGTGAATTTTGCCTTTTTGTGCCTGTTTCATATACAGAGTAATTTGGAGGGGACACCACTGCATTTTGAGAATTTTGTTAAGTTACATAGAAGTGGGAATTAGTATGGCTTAAATGCATAGTAAGTGATAAAAGAAGGCAAGATTTTTCATCAATTCCAAGGTGTTTGTTACTTTGAAAGCAACTATAACATGTCTTATGTCTTTTTCTCATTCTTTTGTTTCTTTCTCACTTTCTGATTAGCATTTGTATGAGTAGATAGAAATTTATCTATGAACAACCAACCAATTTAGTTCTGATTTGCATGTAAACTTTTCTGCTTTAATTTAAATCAATAACTGCTTACCAGAGGTCTGACTAGGCATTCCAGAATTGATTTATAAAACGAATATGTATTTGATAATTTGAAGTTTTATGACTGTCAGTCATTTTGTGGGGGTGTCCTGCCCAGCCACACGATGGTAAATCAAGATTACTTGCCATGGTTGATTCCCTTTATCAGAGGATTTAAAACACATGTCCTGATAAATTAGGGCTGAAAGACATAAATGTGTTTAATAAAATCCATTCAAATCCTTTTTGTAGGCCTCAGGATTACTAAAAGCAAGACAAATCCTCCTCTTCAATGGCATATTAAGGTCTCAAACTCTGTCTGTTACATTATCCTTACTATGTACAATTCTACTTTATTCCATAATGACTCTAACTAGTGTAGGTACTCACTAGCCACGATAAAATGCACACAGAACTCCTCAGATTTGTCATCGTTATTTTTGCTCCAATACTTGCAACAGTAATAAGGTTGTTTCTTTATATTCAGTGACAAGTATTTGTGATTTTAGAGCACAAGGGTCTGGTTCCAGTTGCTGTTAATGAAGTGCCAGGTGACCATGAAGTGCTGAAGAATGACAGCTGTGAAATCCTAGGTGGCCACAGATTTGTTAGAATGCAAAGTAGTTACTAATAGGGCACCTAGTGAAAATGGTCTTTTTAGTCTTAAAAGATACTAGATCTAGACACAACTCTTTCATCTACAATGTCAAGGAATAAAAAAGGATTTTTTAAAGGATAATACTGTCATTTTAAGGATCTACTGACAGCTGTTTCAGTTTTGTTTCAATGTAATTTTTTTAAAAATCAAAACTGTTAAACTGAAGTAAAAAACTAGCTTACATGTCCGATGTGTGAAAAACGTTCAAGTTCTAATGGTATACCGGAGTGAAATAAGTACTTAATAATGTGTATCCTTGGGCAACCTTTAGCTATCAATATAATGGTAAAGGCTGTAAATCGCTAGGTATTGTATAAGTATGTATTTTACCCGTAAAGTTATATACTAATGCAAAATCATTGGAATTCCGAATTTCCCTCACTCAAAAGCCATAATCATAAAGAAGGTCCCTTCAAATTTTCCATGTCATTTTGCATGAATTTATAAAAACCTCTGTAATTACTGTTTTCCAAACAGAGAAAATCAGAAAGAGATGTCAAAACATTTACAAGGCTTTAATTAAAAAAAAAAAAAAAAAAAAGCTGTTACTTTATATTTTTAAAAAATCCTGTCTAGCTTTTAGGATTTTCGTTGATTTTCATGGTGAAATGACAGGATAGGGACTTCTCATGTTGTGTAAATTTATGTCAGGGCCTTGAGGGCATGAACAGCCCATACTGGCCCTGACCAGCCTCACCTGGAGCCTCCTCCAACCTCTGATCATGGGAACAGGAGTCCCAAGTCAGTTCAGTTCAGAACCCTCAGTCCCTGCCTCGGCGATGCCATAGTCCTGCCCTGCCTGGCCAGGGCCCCTGCTGAGGTGGGCCTGACCTGTGGGTTGACATCCCATCCCCACCTCCATGGCCCTGCCGGGCCGTGCTGGGGCTGTGCCTAACATGGGGTTCCCTCATCAGGCCTCATCCTGACCTTGTCTGAGGGCTGACATCCTGGTCTGGCTTTGGCCTGTTCTCATCACTGTGACTTTGACTGATGATCTGGATGCCCAGTTGAACCTGGCCAGTCTGTGTGTCTGTCCTGCTCATGTTGCACAGTCCCCATGGGGCTGGGTCCTGGCTGGTGAGGCCATTGCCCTGCCAGCCCAGGGATCCTCTGCCGTCCCTGGGTCACTGTCCCTCAGGGAGCAGATGGCCCTTGCCGTGCCCTGACATTAAAAGCCAATTGTTTTTTATTCACTAGCTTTGCAGTACAGGTGATGTTTCAGTGCTTTGCTAAAAAACTGATAGGCTTAAGCGTATGCTCTAGGTGAAACATATCACAGAATCACAGAATGTTAGGGATTGGAAGGGACCTCGAAAGATCATCTAGTCTAATCCCCCTGCCAGGGCAGGAACAATATGTTTGAGTATGTAATTAAAATAAGGATGTGTTTATGTTATTTCCTGAATCAGGACAGCAAAGAGAAGTCAGTTATATCTAACCAAAGAAAAGTCATTCCTAAGAAAGCATTAATTTACAAGAAGAGAATTTTCTTAGAGACTGTCTTTGGTCTATACTTACCTAATATACCATTATAGATGTATTCTGGTTTGGGTAAAGAAGAGCCCACTGCTCATCACTTTACTGATTGTTGCGCTAAGAGGATTAATTTAGCAGAAGTTAAGCTCCCTTGTGTTCCAGTGTGTCCTCAGTGCATGCACTGTGACCTTGTGGGCGGCTGAGCTGAACCCCTGAGTGATGCCCAATTACATCAAATAACTTCGAGTCAGCACAGTAAATCCAAATGTGCTCGACAGCAGGTCTGGCATAATGCTGAATTTGCAAAATACACTTTAGTTGTAAAAAACACGTTAGCTGCAAGAAATAAGTTTTTGTGCCAAGTATATATAAATTCTAAGATGAGTATATAGCGCTACTAACACGATTACAAATACAAGCTTGAAGTCTAAGTGTCCCAGGGAAAACTTGGTACAACTAAGTGTGCAAATCTTACCCCAAAACATCCCTTTGGGGTGGAGAAGATAGGCTCAGCCCATTGACTGGTCCCGGAAGTCTTATTATGCTGTTGCCTTGACTTCTCAGTGATGGTATCTTCCTCCAGCCTTCCTCTGTTGTTAAGGTATTTTATACTATTTTCTACATTTAGGTGGATCTTGAGTGACTCTAGTCATTCATACCTTTGTTACTGATTGGTGTAAAAACTCTCTCTTCAATTTTTAAGGTAAATCTTCACTGCACTTGCTCAATGGGGTATGGGAAGCGGGTATCTTTTGAGATGGAGGTGTGTTTTGGTATTACAATGAGATTATGAGTGAAGTTCATCCACTGGACAAATTTCCGGCTCAGTAACTGGCATTTTGGATGGAATTGAACATTTATCTTTTTTAATTCACAGCAGCTATACCCTCCAGTTCCTGTACCTGCCTTGTTACATAGGATCTGGCCGCAGTATCTTCACACCACTACATTCCCCCATATCTCTTAATTGGTCGTACGCTGGGCTTTCCCATTCACTACCATCCAAGAATGCAGGCCAAGTGTGTGGGAGGGTGAAACCATACAGAGCAGATTTCTTCCCTGCCATGCAGCCGCCTTATATGCTGATGTAGATATAACTTTATCCTTAACAAGTGTATCCTTTATAATTAGTTTCAATAACATGCCCCCTCAGTAATTATTCCACACTGATCATAACAAATGTATCCTTACCACTTCAGCAAAAAGAACAAAATTGTTATTCTTACATTTGAGACAGAGAAATGAGAATAGGGAAATGAGGTGTTGGAAGGTTGAACTAAACCTAAAGTAGTAGATTTGGGAATGTTTCAGAGTTCCTGGCCCAGTTAAGTTCAGTTAAATAATGGGAGCTATTGGTTTCCACTGGAAGGAAACATAAATGTGCACGAAACTTTTTGGTGACTAGGACAGTGTATCAACTATGACATATAATCACTGCTAGATACGACCAGAAAGTCTTTGGTAGAGTCTGAAGTAGATGTTGTCAAAGTCAGAAGACATCTGCTCCAGTTACCAGACCATAACTTTTGCTATTTTGTTAAATTTATGCTCCATCTCTTAAGACAAAAAAATTAAATGGTTAGCTGGATTTTTTAAATGTCACTAAATGGCATTGTTTCTGTTACAGTACAAGCAGTGATACTTTTATTCATGTTAAATTGTATCTTGTGGCAATGGCACAGCTACACTGTAAAATTGAAAAAGCAGTAAAAAATCCTGTCTTGTACTACCTTGCCATTTTCAAGCCATCCTAAACTCCCATTTGATCTTCCTTTTCTGTTTCAATGGAAAATACATGATACCTTCATGCTCAGAAATTTATCTGCCCACCTCTCAGGGGCTACTATCTCTGAGAGAAGCTATGAAGTTTTTGAGGTTCGACAATTTCTACAAATTTCAAATCAGAGAGGAGCAAGGTATATGATGGTAATTTTTATCTTCTTCTTATATTTGTGTTTGAATTTGCAGTTTCACTGAGTAAACTTCCCTTGTTTTCACTCAGCATCTACATATTGTGAATTATGTCTAAATACCAAAGTGTTATTCGATGTAGCCAGAAAAGAAAGGAATGAATGATAGCCCATTATTGCTTTACATCCAGAGATCATTCTCAGAGTTCAGGGCTATTCTTTTAACCATGCCACAGGAATTACACAAGCACGACTAGTTTTTATAACTCCCTCAGGCAATGCTGGAACTATAAACATGATAGGAATGAAGTCTCACTGTGTGTATCTAATAGCACCAAAGAGAGTAACTAGAAATGGTGCTGACACAGCATTCGGTTTGTATTAAAGGTTTAACATACTACACAAATCCCCTTGGCTACTTGTTTTTAGGCTTTTAGGCCATTAGGAAAGGCTGTGTGGAGGGACTGTCCCAAAACACATGCTAGTGAGATGTCTACTGGTGCCATAAAAAAGTATACACACTGAGGCGTTTCATTCAGCTCTGGACAGGCACTTGGTCAAATAACACTGCAAAAATTCAGGTATATGCATATGCTTAACTCTTGTTTGTGCACTGAAGGAACAGCATGGAACAGTGAAATGTATATAGAAGTAATGCTAAACTATGTGAAATAAGTATATATATGTACACACACATATGCATGTATCTGTGTGGATATTGCTTAAGTTTTATGAAACTTGTGTACATCGATGTACAGTTTCAGTCCCATACAGAACTTTACTTTCCTCCCAGTTAACTGCAGACAGAAGTTACAGAGGGATTTAATGAAATTAAGAGTATGAAAATTAGGCCCTGGAAAATACATGTAGTCATACATCAGAACATCTCTCTATTATTCATTATATTAGAAACTCTGTTGTAAGAACCACTTTGTTGTAAGTGAAAAGTATTCTAAGAATTCTACTTTAAAACTTCAAAATAGTTTTCAGAAAATATAAATTAAAAATATTAAGCTTATTCTAGACATTGTCTTCAAACAGATCATTTATCCTTGCAAATATTTCCACTGAACAATTTTGACTGGATTTTCTTTCTTATTCGGATGTACATTACATGAGGAATAGCTTCTTTTCTGCAGTGAGATTCTTCTACCTGTGGAAAATGTCTCCTATTTCTGACATTCCTCATTACTTTCAATTTCTTTATTTAGTTGTTATTTTATCTTTGCTATATATTTTTTTAACTTGAGTTGCTTGACCATTCAGGTAATAAGCCTCCCACTGTTGGTTTTGGTTTTGTTTTTTTTTTTTAATCACTTCTATAATTCATGTTTTTAAGCAATGTCAGCTATGTCTCAGTTTACTATAAAGGTGAGTACCTACTCCTCCCTACTCCCTTTTTTTTGATAACATAAAACCTAAATTCAACACAGCTGTAAATCAGGAACTCAGGTTTTGTCCCTAAAATAAATCACTGTCACCTTGCCAGTCACACCAGAAAATTAATGTCAGATTGAATTATCAGTAAATTGAAGGCTAGCTGGCTTTATTACTTAATATTTGTATTATGATACATACTGCTTAATGATACCTTAGCCTCCAGCAGTTTCCTAGGCTTCAGTATACCCCACTTTCCTGTTTGTATGTTTCTTGCTAGACATCACACGTGCTAAAGGATTAGCAATTAAAGCCTGTTTCTATATAACTGATATTTTATTAAAAAGATATGATAATTCAGAGAATGGGCACACCTGTTGATATTCCTAATCCTCTAAGATGTAGATAAATGGAATTCAATAGAAGTATATGTCAAAATTGCCCATCACATACATAATTCTCTATTGTACGTGCAGTGATGTCGTTTGCATGTACAACTGTAGCTGTTTTCAAAAAAGGTGTGCAGGCCTATTTGTATATGCAACTATACAAAAAATGCCTGAAAACAGTGCTTCTGGTGAATGATAGAAAAAGTTTTTCATTGTTATTATATGTATTGCCACCATGACGAAGCATCCAATTTAAAAGACCAGCAACAAAATAGGTACTAAAACAAATCACAGTAAAGAAAAATGAAGTACCTTCCCTCTTTCCCATGGAGGTTTCCCTAGATCCTGTATGAGACCAGTGTCTCTGGTGGTAAAAATTGTCCACAAAGGTAATTGGCCAATTGTGAATTCCCTGGAAATGGAGGAATCCACAGGGAACATAGAGAGACTGCAACTCCCGGCAAAGGACATATCAGCTCATATTTTAGCTCTCATGACCCAGAATGTAAAGGTTACAATTTTGGTACAGGCAAGGGAGAGAATTTCAGACAAGAATCTCTCATGTCACAGTATTGAAAGTATCTAGAGTGTCATAGCTTTCACCTGAGATAAGCCATATTTCAGAATCAACCTTCTCTGTAATGATTGTAGCAAATTTATTTAAGCATCTTATCCATTCTGGGGATTGAATTGGGCATGTTTAAAATCTTATTTCTGTGTAATTGCTGTCACTATTTATAAGCCTCATTGCAAAGGCAGAGCAGGGCAGGGAAATCAGCCTCACTGGTGACAGTCTGTGATAAATAGAAAGAGCTAGTAGCCAGCCTTATACTACATTTGTCATTTAGGACTAGGTTTTAATTTAAATGCTGCTGAACAATTTTTGAAGATCTCTAAAACAATGGCATCATAGCTGCTGGAAATTGAAGTCTGGTAAACAATTGCATCTTTTTTGTTATGTTGCCCTAATTTGAAACTCATATTTTCCAGCCCAAATTCTACCTCCTCTCTGAGAGATTGTGGAATCAGACCTAAAAGTCAGTTAAAGGGAAAATGAGATTTTTTCCTGGAAAACACTGCCGCAATCACAGACTTATGCTCTGGGAAACACAGCAGTGCTCTGTCTCCAGGGCTTTCATCTCAGGAGAACCAGAAGAACCAAAATTGATCTATGTGATTTTTTTTTTTTCCCTTTTTTTTTTTTTTTTTTTTTTTTACCTCTATGCACTGCCACTGAGGTTTCTTCTCTTCTTCCTTTCTAAGACTACTCCCTCAAGCAAGTCTTGGTCAGTTTTATCCATCAGCAGCTAACTCTTAGATGATACTCCTCTAAAAATGCTATATTATAGCAATAATGGAATAGTTATTGTGTCCTTAACTTCTCCCAGCTCAAGCTGCTTCATCCCATCTCAAATGATTCACAAATGCAGATGCA
Source organism: Caloenas nicobarica (assembly GCF_036013445.1). Taxonomy (NCBI): domain Eukaryota; kingdom Metazoa; phylum Chordata; class Aves; order Columbiformes; family Columbidae; genus Caloenas; species Caloenas nicobarica. Next base: position 44,880,921 of record NC_088249.1, read on the forward strand.
GAGGGACAGTCATGGTCTTTAAAGATCCCTTCTTTTGAGTCCAATACTGCCTACATTTTCCTTTTGAAATGTGTGTAAATCCTGACCATTTTGTTCTAAAGTTCTAGAAGTCTCATAGTAACTATACTTTGGGAAAGCTCTTGAGTTCCTTAAAATTTTCAAGTGTCTTAAACTGACAAACTTATCTTAGAAATCTGGTAAGGACAAAACCTCTGTGAGAGCTCAGATAGTCTTGAAAAAGTTCTGCTCTTTCTGTCAACAGTGTGCTCTATTATGTCCATGAAATAGCAAGAGTAAATTATATTTTCTGGGGAAACTGAAGAACTGAGAAAGCTTGAAAGACTTTCTCAAGGACACAAAATGAGTCTGTCTTAGTTTTAGGACTAGAAATAGACACGCAGATGTTAGTCCTATGTCTTAAACCTTAGTTATAGCCCATATGTTCTGAGTAGAGGGCCCTAGAAAGCCACGTCAGTCAGAACTGACTGATCAAGTCTTAGCTAAGCTCCAAATTCAGAGGCTTTATTGCCAGTGTTCGTGTCCAGGAATAAAGGAAAATGACTACATTTTCTATCATAAAGGAAGTTTATAAATCTGACAGTTAAAAAAAACCAGCTTTTGATTTTCACACATTTTGGATGCACACTGGGATCATAGTGAGAGAACTAAAGTAGTGTTGGATTAGGTGATTACAGAAAGCTATTTATTTATTAATGATAAATTGTTCAAAGTTAGGGCTGGAAGGGACTTCAGGATGTCATTCAGTTCACCCATCTTGAACAATGCAGAGTAGATAAACCTGAGCTATCCCAAGGTGGGATATAAACAACAGTCAAATTTATTCTTAAAGACAGCTACCAAAGGAAATTCCACATCCTTTCTAATCCTGACAAACTCTTCATTCTAGAGCTTCATTACTGTTGTAATTAAAAGGGTTTCCTAAATACTTCTTACCACAAGTTGAAGCTATTTGCAACCACAGTCACACTCTCAGGTTTCTAAGGACCTTCAGCCAGAATCAAGACTAAGGAAGTAAAGGTCTTTTCAGAATGGAGGAGAGGGAGTCTTTCAATATCTTTATGTCAGTTAAATTTCATGCAGAATCAGTAATCAAATCCATCCTTCCTATGCCTTAATTAAATAACCCTTGAGGCTGAAGTACTGTGAGGGACAAGGTCATGGTAAAAATTGTAATTATCTTCTAGAGCTATTGATTTTATGCTAATGATTTTAAATGATGCATATAGCTTGCATCTAATAATCTTACATAGAATAGCAGGTGGTGTTTTGAGCTTTCTATGTCACTTGGGAGGAGGTTTGTTTGGACATATTTCAGTGTGCCTACATTGCTTATTGCAAAGGTTGGTGTGTGGGGGAGAAGGAGCTCAATATCAGGTCGAAGGGAAAAAAAATGACTTTTTGTTAGGGGATTGAAAAGAACCAAAGGAAACAGAGAGACAAGAAGCTAAAAGAAGTCAAATGAGAAGAGAAGGGAAGAAGGGATAAAATATCTTGCCATGCTCCAAAGGCACACACCAGATTTTGCACTACATTCATGACAAGGCTGAAGATCACTTTTTAATTTAAAGGGACAACAGTTGTTTGTATACATTTAGCGTCATTCTCATTGGCAGCATCTATCACCTTGATATCTCTCTTGACATATAGTTTTTATTCAGAGTTCAGAAAATGCTAGCTATTACCATATTTATAATAAGTACTCTGCCTTCCTTAGCTGTGGTTGAAAGGATTAGCTAGACCAATGGAGTGAAACTTTCTCACTTTCTAAGATATTTGGTTTGTCTGCAACATAGATGGAACTGAGTGGTAGGTAGTAACAAGGAGAACTTTTCTTCACTTGCTGCCCATGCTATGCCTATTGCAAAGACTAATACGGGTTTCAGTAACTGTATCTGTCAATCTCACACTTACCACAAGTCAAAAGAAAGGACATAAAAGAAGCAGGTAATAAGAAAACATTTTGGAAAATAATGAGGATGGAAGAAAGCTCTTGAAATAATGAGAAGAGTTCCAATGTACTGATTATTTACCTGCCAGGTTTTTACTCACAAGGTGTTTTTCTCATAAAGATAGAATCATAGAATAATTTTGGTTGGAAGAAACCATCAAGATCATTGAGTCCAAACATGACCTAACTCTAGCACTAAACCATGTCCCTAAGAACTTCATCTATACATCTTCTAAGCACTTCCAGGGATGGTGACTCAACCACTTCCCTGGGCAGCCTGTTCCAGTACTTCACAATCTTTTCTGTGAATAAATTTTTCCTAATATCCAATCTGAACCTTCCCTGGCACAACCTGAGGCCATTTCCTCTCATCCTATCACTTGCCACCTGGGAGAAGAGACCAACAGCCTCCATGTTACAACCTCCTTTCAGATGCTATAGCTGAAAATATTTTTAGTATTACTTGAGATTTTCTTGTTTTTTCTTTCCCACATTGCTCACATTTCAGTGTCTGTATGTCTCTCCTTAATGACTTAGCACAGTTTAATGTCTCCTTTGCTGTCCTCTCTAATCATTACCCCTGATTACTAATGGCACTGGTTCTCCCTCTGATTTGCCCTTTGTGGCCAGCTACTTTTTATTTGGTCTGCAGCAACTGCAAAAATGGCAGAGGGTAATTACAGAGCAGACTGATGCTTGACAATAGAGGCCCATTATTTTTTTTTTGGTGATGTTTTAGTCTCTTTTTTCTTTTTTTTTTTTCTTTTAAATTATGAGATGCATTAAGATTTCCAGTTTGGGAAATAATTTAGAGAGATTATAAATTGACTCTGATTTAATCTGCCATTAGAATTTTAAAAAACAAAACAAAACAACCCTAACAAACAAACAAAACCACAAACAAACAAAAAACCAGTAAGTTCTCTATGAAGCTTTTAAAACTGATGATCAGAAATCCAACAACATGAATTGTCATTCTAGACATGTATTACAAACCTTTTGTACTTTATTTACATAAATAATACTGCTGTGGTGTTCATGTGAGTAAGTATTAATCAAGGAGTAAAAAAACTTTTGAAAGTAACTGTTCATAAACAATTATGAGGGTTTCCTTGTAATATTCTTACTAGATTAGATTGCTACTAATCTTCGTATGTATAGCGTCTTCTAAAATCCCAGAAGGCAATGTGAGGAAGCCACATGATGTGAATAACTGATAGTAGTTCTCATGGAAATTTAGACATTTCTAGTATGTAATGTGACTGTTATCTAGAGGGTTAAATAGCACAGCAATGTTGCATCGTATTTTTAGAGGAGGAGAGAAAGAAACCTGTGTAAAATTCAAACTGCAGGAAAAATTTATTCTAATTTTACTCTTGTTTTTTCAATAGTCCTACTTTAGTAAATATACATGTAGTAAGAATCATGTAGTAAAGAATAGGGCACATGATCTTTACTAAGCAGGTGTGGCTAGGTAGGTCAGTGATTCTTTATTGCACTGTAAGTTTGCATTCTAGGCAGAACAACATCAACCACATAAGGACTAATCTAGTACTTGAAGAAGGGGTAGACAAATATCACTCTAAACAATAGATCCTTCTTCACTCATGCTTCCAACAGATTTGCTTGGAAGCAAACACTACTCTTCTTTTGCTTTGTAAGAGTTGGCTTTCTTTTTTGTGACACAAATGTAAGTCCTAGCAGTTTACTCACTCACATGCATGCCTACACAGTTTTTCCTTTTATATTTTCTTAGATAATTTCTCATTGTGTCATAGATTCTTCTATGGTATGGTATTTTCTAAGGCCAAGACTGAAGGTCTTATAACCACCACCGCCACAACTAGACAGTGAAATGCTGGCAGTCCTTTCCTTTATTTTACTAAAAATTATCTTTGATCCATCCTTTCACTTCCCTGTTAACTGTTACCACTACTTGTCAAGGGAATGACCAGCCTACTTTCAGAAATTGCTGTGATATGTCAAGGTATGCTGACAATTGTTAATAAGTCTGAAGACCAGTAGTCAAGCTGTGAAGGGAATGCAGAATCAGAAATAGCAGATAAGTTTGCAGGCTGTAGTATAGATGCAGTAAGATGACTTTTGCAACATGTTTACAGGCAGGGGGTTCTAATGGATTACATGGGAATTCATTGCTAGGATGCTTAAGAGAAAAATGTGCCTACCTCTTTGCCTACACAATGCCTACCTGAAGCCATAGTTCTCTGCCCATTTAAACAAAATAAAACAAAAAGTAATGGACATTATCTCTTGGAAGACGAGGCAATAAAATAATGTGGTACTTGTGTTAAATTTTTGTTAATCTATTGCAAAAAACATTGCAAATAAGATCAAATAATTATCTGCTTTCAAAGCACAGTCTGTAATGCCTAGCATTTTTTACTACTGAAAAAGCTCTTACCAAGGAAACAAAGTCTGTGCCAGACAGGAATCAAACATAATTTTATGGTTATTATGTCCTAAAGTAAGACCATGCTTTCAGTAAAAGGATATTAAAATGCATCAGGTGATGATAGTAGGTCATGTATGTATATGTTCTTGGGCACCTAATAAACTTCAAAGGCACTGACATGTTATCAAATAACTTTGTGTACATGTCAGGTGATATTGATCTCCTTACTTGAAATAATGCAAGTGAATTTTTTGATATATATTTCATAAATATTTTTAAAACCCTGGAGGGTACTGAGAGAATTTGCCATACCTACAGGACATTACAATTGTGTCTTCTTATGTAGACAGTATGTTTCTTTTCAGCCTTAAATGTGGCCTGAAAGACTCTGAGCTATAAGCACTCCTTTGACTGAACAGCACAGAATAGGCAGAATTACTGAAGACTTCGTTTGAACTGCATCATCATTTGTCTCAACCTCCAGGGATCTGCTCTAAGTAGTAGCAGTGCACATTCATAAGGATGTCATTTTTGGTAACAATGTTTATGAGAATGCCTGAGGAACTAGTCTGTTTCGTGTAAACTACTGAAATAATCTCTGGCAGCAGTGGCATTGGCTACTTGTATGGATTTGAATATATAAGCAGAGTCAGAGTCATGTTACCTAGAAGGACATCACATATCACAGATATATAGATTACTATATCAGCTCCTCCCAAAAATTCACCAATACATTCTTACAATATATGACCCATTTATTAATTTTTGAGTATTTAAGGCAAGATACTGATTTAGCTGCAGAATTCTTTGTGCAGTAAAATACATGAATTTTTAAAAGAACTCTGTCAAGAAATGTAGCAACCAAAATTCTGACTAACGTTAAAAAATAAATGAGGCTGTACGACATTGCTCACAAAATCCATTATAAACTGAAAAGCTTCTCATTTTACTTGAACCAGGAATAAATTTGAAGTGGGGAGATTTTTAATGTGTTTAAACTTCCTGCTTCACTTTGAATCAAATTTCAGTAGTCTTGCAAAATTGTCCAAAAGTGAAACAGAGTATAGGCAGTGTATTTGGCCAGTGTCATCTCACTGAACATCTGGCATGACATAAACAATGAAATATGAATGAGCTTTTTAAAATCAGTTTTGTTTCAATAAATATTTTTTATCATCAACAGCTTTTTAACATATCTCGTATTGATAAAATCAGTATCTTTTAAATCAAGTAAATTGAAACTGCAGCTTCTGCTCTACCTAAAATTATTGCTTTGCCACAGATATTCTGACAGGATTGATACAAAACTTGGGTGCTCCAGTGAAGATCCAAAAGAGCAATTGAGTGTAACACAGAGGAGATAATTTATGCTTTTCCTGCAAGTAAAGTTTTGAGAAGACATAATGCAGTTTTTCTTTTAAAAAGTAAAATCTCCATGGACATATTTGAGATATTTCAACAGTCTATGGAACATTAACTTTCTACACCACTGTAGGCACTGGCAAAGGGTTGCTAATATGAATTAGAAACACTGTGACTTTAACACACAGATTATTGGCTTGATCAAATTTAAGAGATTTTGTGTATTTAGAAAGTAATCTGATGTAGAACACTTCTTTTCCTCATTCACTTGCTATGTTTTACCTGCTTGAGACTCAGTATTTATATTTTACTCAGAGTATTTTTCTATTTCATGTCTGGAGTAAACCCGAAACAAAAAAATCCCCTTTCCCGATACTGTCTTTGTCAGATTCTGTTCTACCTTCATAGCAAATAATGATATCATATCACTTCAGTCTAACTTTTTGAGCCTGTTTCCTGAAAAATACTCCCATAGTTGGGCCATCATGTTGGTTAAGCATGATTTCCCCTTCACATACCCATGTTGACTGCTTAAATCTTAAATTGTCAAAACTTAATTTTTGATCCAGCTGGCCTACTGATCACATTTCCAGTGAGAACTACCAGGAGAAACAGTCAGTATTTTGATGACTCACAAAAAAATACTGAGCCGGAGAACTTTTTAAAAAGCATTTATTTTTGTTCATTTTTCCTGATTAGGAGGTCAATAATGGATACTCACTACAACTGCACACATGTTGATCTGCTTGCTGATCTTGTCCTGTAAAACCTCTAAAATATTGAGACATCCAGCTTCATAGAAAATCCAGTTTGTGGTTTCTTTCTTTGTTTGGATTTCTTTCCCCATTATTCCAGCAGTTTTGTTAATGAATGTGATAACTGACAGAACAATAATACCTCACACTCAAAGACAGGCTTGCTGATGTTGAAAGGATCAGTGGCCTGAAGATGCAGACTGGTTTGAGGTGGTCAAATCTTTTTAGTGCTACTGATACTCTCTTGAAACTGAAAACTATTTGGTCAAAAGTACAGAGAGATATATCAAATAATTTTACTTCACCAAATCATTTTGGAAGTTCAGTAAAGTGTGGCTTAACATCTGTCAGAAGAGTATTAATATACTGACACTTGTGTGGCATGAGAAGCCACTTTGGTTGAAGATGTGTTAACGTGTTTATGCACTGAATCATCAAGATGTGCAAATGAAAGAAGGAGCATTAATGCAGATGAGTAGAGGCTAAGGTCTAATTCTCAGTTAGAAGTAGCTTGTTAAAACACCACTCAATGATTTTACAAGTTAGAGGCAGAGCTTGAAGTAGAGTTAGATCAGTTCTTCTTCAAGACTGAATTTGCATGTCTAGGAGAGAGAAATACTAGTGTGTGTTTCCAGCCATCCAGAACAAAGGAGGCAGTGGTGCTGTGACTCAATATGTTATTTAGAATATAGAGGAAAACAGTGCAGTAAATAAGTTAATAACTGAACCCATTAATAAATTAGCAATGAAAATTAGAGAAATAGAAAAGAGATGGTTAGCACCTTGGAAGTCATTGACTCTCCACACTTTCAGAAGGCAGGGCCTATATCATTCTTGACAGACATTCTTTGAATTGTTCTTTAAAATCTGTCATGTCTCCAAGCAGACTATAGTGCTCACTATCCTTACCATTGGAACTTGTAGCACTGACATAGTCTCCCTTGTTGTTTGACTTTTAGTTTATGTGCAATGTTCTTAAAATATGTGATAGGCTCTTACTCCATTTCTCTCATGATAGTATTCAGCTACTGTATCTCTCATCATTTTCTCTGACCTTTGTTTGCCACACATGTCTGCTTCCTTCTTAAAATACATTGTGAAAAACTAGACAGGACTCTTGGAAAGCGTAGCTTTACAAGGCTAGAGAGGGTTGAAATCATTACTTCATCCACGTAACATAGTATTTCTATATATACTTCCTAGTATGATTATTGGTCTTTGCAGCAGCATGATATTGTTGGCCCATATCCCATCCCTGAACCAGTATAATCCTTAGATAGTTTTCTACAGAATTGCTGCTCACCTAGTTACTCTGCAATAGCAGTAATTGAAATATGATATAGAACATGTCATATACTTCTGTTTCCAGTATAGTATTGGAGGCTGCAAAAAGAACTTTTATCTGTTTGTCCTTCAGTGAGGGTCTTGGTAATGTTTATGCTAGGAGGAAACAATAAATTGTTCTCCTTATGACAACTAGTCAAGATTTAACTTCTAAATCCTTGCTGCTGATCCACCTCTAATGGATTTACCATGCTTTCAAAAAACATTTAGCTTTGGGAATTAACTGGTTTCCTCAAATTGTACTTTGATTGTGGTTTTTGTACAAAAATGGTGGGAATATAAAGAAAACCTTCTACACTATCTGTACAGATGCCCTGTACAATTTGGAGAAACATGGAACTAGTAAAGCTGTACTTTAAATGCAATTTTACATAAAGGCATTGAGATTTCAAGTTGCTAGAGTAAGAGATGAAATGGCAGGTATCTCCTATATACACAAATGATAGAAGGGCATCAGACCATTCTGTGATGACCTGTGCTCATCACTTCTTACTTATATTTAGTGTTCTTCCTAGCAGATAAAATTGTAGAAAATACTTTTTTGATGTTACATACTCTCAGTGTGAGAGGATAACTTTCTCACATGCTGTGTCCAGTTAGCAGTCTGGGATTCCTTCCCCTTGCTGGTTTGATTCCATGATTAACAGTCACTTTCTTTTGTCAGTAACAATAAATATTATTCCCCTGCTCTACCAGGTGCACAAGAAACTGGGAGGGAGGAATGCCAGGACAGCTGAACCAAGCTGGCCAAAGGGGTATTTCTTACCATATGACGTCACACTCAATATTTAAACTGGAGATGGCTGGGGGGCAAACACCACTACTTGGGAACGAGCAGGCTATTGTGTCGTGAGTGGTGAGCAATTGCATTGTGCATCACTTGTTTTGTATACTCTGTTGTTGTTGTTGTTATTATTATTATTATATTCCTTTCTTTTGCTGTCCTATTAAACTGTTCTTATTTCAACTCACGAGGGTTTTTTTTCCTTTCTGATTGTGTCCCCCATCCCACTCCAGTGGACATGAGCAAGTGGCTGCATGGTCCCAGATGCCGACTGGTGTTAAACCACAACAGTAGGACAAAGGCAACTACTTTATTGAAAAACAAACAAACAAACAAATACAACAACAAAAAAAACCCCTAAGAGCTCATTCAATAGTAGTTATTTTTAAGGATGTGTTTTACAAAACAGAGAAATAAAGAACTGAGAAACAGGATGGTTATCCAGTGACCAGATGGGGTATGAAGCATAGTGAGGAAAAAAAACCCAGTTAAATTTGTGCCAGGAAAGCAGCTTTCCATTTGTGTCAGAACCTCAAATATATCACTGACTAGGTGTCATTGACTGCATCTAACTTACTAGCAACTCTTTTTTTATAAACGATGGGCTTCAACTTATGTACTGATTTGAATTTCCTTCAGTGTCTTGTCAAATCACTCATTTTTTCACCATTTCATTGTCCTAGATCCAGTACTGTCTATAATAATATACAAAAATTACAAGATCGATTTAAAATTACATTGACTTTTAAAAATAAAACAAGTTTTTGCTTTCTTTTTTTGAACTAGATAACTACTCTGGATCTTAAAAAAAAAAAAAACTAGGATATGTATTTGATCACTTTATTGCAGAGTTTTTCTTAAAGGCTATTGCAAGACTTCTGATAGGAATGTGAAATTTGTCAACACTTGTCTCAGTCTTTGCAGCAACTTATTATTGCTGCTGCTCATCTTGGGATTTTTTTAATGTTATTATCTTCCAAACATTCTTGAGCTCAAAAGTAAAGGTGATTTCCTAAACACATAGGTTTTGTAATTCTTTCCTTGATTTTTTGCAGCAGCCTGCTGAGAATGACAAGTCAGTGACAGAGAAGAACAGTTAGGCAGAACAGTTAAGCAGAAAATGTTCCTCTCAGGCATGCTGTTAAATCTTTCTTGTGGCTGAGTCTAGACACCATTTTCTAGATCTTTTTCATGAGCAGTTTGGATAAAATGGGGATTGAGTCAAAGAGAGCAGCAGTGCAAAGGCTGTTGCTAGCTATGCGCTGCTACAATGACAAATATTTATTTGACTGTCTGTGTAATGTGCTGCTTTAATAGTCATTCTCTGTCTTCTCTGAGGTTACAGCAGAAAAGCCATGGGACGGATGGAATAAGTCCATGGTCTGGGAATAGTCTATGTAAAATAAATTAATGTAAGCGGTCGCAATAAATGGGAGACAGATGGTAGTATCCTAAAGAAATATGGAAGTAGGACCAGTTTTTACAGCACCAAACTCTAATCCGGAAAACTAAGTTACATTTTCTGTCTTTGTGGTGAATTAACCTTGGATGGATGCCAGACACCCACCAAACCGCTCTTTATCTCCCTCTCAACAGGACAGGCTTAGAAAATAAGACGAAAATGTTTGTGGGTCACGATAAAGATAGGGAGATCAAATAACAGTTACAATCACAGACAAAACAGACTTGACTTAGGGAAAAGTAATTTAATTTATCGCCATTTTAAAATACAGTACAATAGTGAGAAACAAAGACAAAACTAAAAACACTTTCCCCTCTCCTTCCTCGGCTCAACTTCACCCCATTACCAACTCTTCTGCTTCTTTCCGCCTTGAGTGGCACAGAGGGGTGGGGAATGGGAGCTGCAATCAGTTCATAACGCTTTGTCTCTCCTTCCTTCTCATGGTCTTCCACTGTTCCAGTGTGAGCTCCCTCCCACAGGATACAATTCTTACCAAACTGCTCCAATGTGGGTCCTTCTTTAAGAATTATTCCAGCATAGGTCCTTTCCAGGGGGCCAATGGACCAGAAAACCGCCTTCTGTGTGGGCTCCTCTCCCTGGGCTGCAGTTTGTGCCAGAAGCCTGCTCCAGTGTGGGCTTTCCACAGGCTGCAGCATTGTTCAGGACATGTCCACCTGCTGCAGTGTGGATATCTGCTCCACCATGGACCTCCATAGGCTGCAGAGGGACAATCTGTGTCATCATGGTCTTCTCCACAGGCTGCAGGGGAATCTCTGCTCCATCACCTCCTCCTCCTTCTTCATTGACCTTGCTGTCTCCAGGGCTGTTTCTCTTACATTTTTCTCACTCCTCTCTCTCACAGCTGCTGTGCAGCATATTTTACCCTTTCTTAAATGTCATATCACAGAGATGACACCAGCATCACTGATGGGCTCAGATTTGGGGACCCAAATGGTGGAACTGGCTGTGTCTGACACAGGGGCAGCAGAGAAGCCACCCTTGCAGCACCCCTGCACCCTTGCTGCCAAAACCTTGTCACATAAACCAAATACAATCTTGCAAAAGATCTTATTGCTCAGCTCTTAGGAAAGTTATTAGGAAAAAATTCCTCACAGAAAAGGTTGTCAGGCATTGGAACAGGCTGCTCAGGGAAGTGGTGGAGTCACCATCCCTGGAGTTAGGTTATGGTTGGACTCGATGATGCTGAGGGCCTCTTCCACACGAAATTATTCTATGGTTCTATGATTCTTACTGAACTGAAATTAAAAGTACTTATCTGCTTCTTAAGATATTTATAGAATTAGGAAGTAGGAGATGTCCATATGCTAAAGAAGTAGCCATCTTTTACAACAGTGGCACATAGACTGAAAAGATCATGACTTATTTTCCTAGGGACTGTGGATATGCTGTTATGGCACTTAAAACTTTTTATTTAAAATACCTCTCAAATTTTGTGGCTATCTATATTCAGTTTATAAGAACCACTTCAAGTAAAAAATTGCAAAAATCAGTTGCTACAGGCAAAAATCCTATGCATGTAAGATTTTTCCACTTCAGATGTGAACAACACAAGCAGGCATTCAAATTAATATGATTGCTTAGTTTTTTTATTTTTTCAGAAATGTGTAATTGAACTCTTTTTTTGATCTATTTTCCCTTTTATGTACTATGAAAACATAAAAAAAAAAATGCTCTGAATTCTTCATTTCTTCTGCCTGAATGATATAATCACTCATGCCACCACAAGGTTTAAGGAAGCAGATGCAGCAGTTTCCATAACGTGCTTGTATAGCTCTGAAACAGCATGCAACAGTGGTGTTGACAGGATAGATCAAGTCTATGAAACTTGTCAAACTTGCCCTTGAGTATGGTAACCAAATATAGAAAGAACTCACATATTTTACAGTAATTTTTAAAGATTCTTACAAATTCCTGTAAAGTGAGTCTTCTTACCTTTGAAAGCACATAAAAAGTGCAGACAGATAGGTGCACCCAAAAAGCTTCTTCCTTTGCTGAACTTCTAAAACTGAAGCTATGCTTTGCAAAAGATCAACGAAAGATTCTTCTGCTTCACTATAAATGGTGTTGCCCTGTTTAAAATATGCTTTTATGTCAAACAATTCGCTGAAGCTGTGAGAACTGTGTGGTCAGTTAGGAAATGTAAAATGTACATCCTACCTATAGAGAGCAGGGGGGTTGTTTCGGGTTTGCATTTGCTGCTTGCAAATAGACGTCAGCTGGCACAATCACTCACTAGTCAAGGTAACTTCTGCTGTTCTTTCCTGCTGCATATTGTCTAAGGTTTGCTACCAAATTTTCAAAAAGGTGACCTGTGTTAAGGGTTTACATTTCACCAGGGTGTTTGTTAACATGGGCAGTTTCCAGCTGTTTTTTTCTTACTGAAGGACAGGAAGCAATACCTGTGATGTAGCTATGATAGCTTTGTGATACTTGTTTTACACTTGTGATCACTATAAAAGAAAAAAATCTATTGCGTTCTGTGAGAACTGAATCAGCTAGTTAATATTTCCAGTGCGTACAGCTGTAGAATTTCCATGACCTATCATTCTCCACTTCATGTATTATCACCTATACCTCGAGACATCCTGGTGCGGCTCAAAGTGACAAAAGCAATTTGAATTCAGGTATACAGAAATTGAGTGATTTATGCAAGATAAGCACCAAAAAGGTTTGGATGTTTTTCTGGTTCTTTTTGTTTCGGAATCTTGGACTGTACAAGTTACACATGAAAAGGTTTTCTCAGGATTATTGAGTCCCTTTTTTTGGTGGATTAGCAAAAATAACAGCTGTTCGTGTGAAAAAAAAATATACAGAAAATGTCAACCAAGGTTGTTAAATAAAGTTATGCCAGAGTTAGGAAACGAACCATTCCAATTCCAGAAAACAAGTGATTCTTAAGAAAATTACCTTGTTCTACATTATATGAATTCCACAGCTTTATGCAAGATTGCTGTCAAGGGAAACTGTGAATATGCAGGTTTATAACACCATTTGTTTCTTATGCAAATTGAAGACAATGCATCCCAGCAGTACATGTAAAAGATTTTCCTGCTCTATGGTCTCAGACCATAGAGCTTTGCTGTCCTTACCCAGGACTGACTGAGCATGGCTTGTGGTCACAACTGCCTAAGGCAGGCTCCCACTATGCAGCAGTGCTCCCTGTCAGCATTCCGTAGGACCTGGAACTGATTTTGCAGTCTTGCCTCTTGCCATCCTAAGCATGAGTTTTCTGTTGCTTAATACCTAAAGCTGCTTCCACATTAATGTTGTATAGCTGTCTAACCATATTGGGAAAAATCAGGCTTCTGAAAATTCAAGGCACTTTTTTTTGCATAGGTTCAAGAGCTTCTCTATCCCATGCTCTCACTGCATATATGTGCATCTGTTGTTTGCTATACAAATTACCGAGAATCTCCAAGAGGGATAGAACTAAATAGTCTTAAAATGTTAGTATAAACACAGAGAAGGAAATGCTTGAGAAAAATTGTAGTTCGGAAATTTTTTGAAGTTCTTCCTAGACTAAGCATTTTCTAGAATAAACAGACACATTGCTTTTGCCCCAAGGAACACTGTATGTTTCACAGTCTAAACACAAAATGAGGAAAGGTTGGAGTCAGGACATTTAAATAATATTTTGGTTTCAACCCTGCTGTTTACTTGGTTAATTAGGTCAGTCTTCTTTGAAGAAAAGAAAAACATTACACAAGTTATTTTTCTATCTTTATCTAAGTAACAAACTCCAGAGTATTTTAGGAACACATATTTGACAATGGACCCTGGATATGAAGGCTGTTCACAAGTTAACATGGAAAATTTCTGCTTCTACATGATACAAGTAGAAGTATTGCAATGAGACTGCAATGTATGAACACATTTTGGAAAATTAAGTTACAGAAGATGCAAACATGACCAAAAAAGGCACTAAAATGACAGTTAAACTGAGACACCCTTTGAATTATTAAGAGTTTTATTATGGTGAAGCCAGAAAGTCTATGTGTAGCTATCTTGGTTTAAGTGACACATCAAAAAGAACATGTTAAAAAAAGCCAGTATGCACACTAACTTTTCAAGATGATGATGCTGGATTAATTTTAAATACAGACATATTGTAAGTGGGCATTTTAAAATAATTTCTGGTCAGAAGAATAACTATGTGCAAATGCCTTTCTCCAGCAAAACAGGTCTATACATTTCATTTAGTCTGACCTATTTTCTTTTGCATCTGAAGTATATTTTTGATAATATTTACACTGGTTAAAAAATAGAGATTTATTTATAGATTTTCTTTTCATCTGGGAAATACTCAGCAAAACTGCAGATTGAAATATAGCTGAAGTCATTGAGGTTTTGAAGTCATTAAGGTTCTAATTATATGACTTCAGAAAAAAACCCCAAACAACAACTATATAAACTTATTGTTTGAAAATCATGAAGAGATGATGATGTTGCTAAATTTCCAAATACTGTATAGAGTAAATATGAACTATTAGCAAGTCAACAGATTTCCATGACAAAATCTGCAATCCCTTCATTTCATGTGCCATGGAACCAAAGAAATGCCGTACTGATTAGACTGATTCCGTGGCTATGGAAATGCTTTGAAAGGTGCATTACATCAGGACCTACCTGGAGAAATAATTTTCTTTGTACATCTGGACAGCTTGCAGGGGTCAACTGGTATGGAATTGGTATGGGAGTTTTTAGCAGAAATTGAATTTGCATTATAAGTTTAAGAGCTCCTGAGGGACCTGTCCTCAGTAAATTTCTCTGATCTGATTTTTAGCTCACATAGAGTTCTATAAACCTAGGAACCTAGGGCAATGAGTTCCACAGATTAATATGTACCGCAGAAGAAAGTGCATTTCTTTCTTGTTGATAGTACTATTTCTGGACAATTTCCCTGATAGGTCTCCAGTTTATGTGCTGCTGCTTTCTTTTTAGAAGACATGGAATCACAGTATCATAGAATGGTTTAGGTTGAAAGGGACCTTAAAGATCATCTAGCTCCAACCTCCCAGCCATGGGCAAAGACACCTTCCACTAGACCAGGCTGCTTGAAGACTTATCCAATGATCCAGGAATGGGGCATCCACAACTTCCCTGGACAACATGTTCCAGTGCCTCACCACCCTCACAGTGAAGAATTTCTGCCTTATCTCTAATCTAAATCTACCCTCTTTCACTTTAAAGCCACTACCCCTCATCCTGTCACTACATGCTCTTGTAAAAAGTCTCTCTCCAGCTTTCCTGTAGGTCCCCTTTAGGTACTGGAAGGCTGCTATGAGGTCTCCCTGGTGTCTTCTCCAGGCTGAACACCCCCAGCTCTGTCTTCACAGGAGAGATGCTCCAGCCTGCTGATCATCTTCATGGCCCTCCTCTGGACTCGCTCCAATATCTAGGACCTAGCCCATCCCAGCTATCTCTTTTCCAAACTGAAAGGCTTTATTTAGTCATTCCTTGTACGGTAGCTCTTTCATACCTGAGTTATTCTTGTTATGCTCCCCTATATCATCTTTGGTTTTTAAGATACCAGAACTGCAAGAATATTCAGAATGTGGAAACTTCTGACACAAAATGATCTACTTAAATGTTCTGTCTTGTTAGAATTTCTTTCAGAAAAATACCATGACTTGAAAAATCAAAGCACTGCACTTTTCCAGAATAAAAGGGGCATGTACAGTGATGTTATGTTTGGTCACTTATTTAAAAACTAGTCACTTTGCTAGCTACATCAGAATTTAAAAAGCAAAGACTCACCATTGCAAAAATGTATCCTTTATTTAATTTTATCGCCCTTCTGAGCTTGTGCAAATAGCTTAAGGACTTTCTGACTTAGTGAATGGCTGCTGTGATATAAATGAGACGTTAACTCTGAAGCCTAACGACAATGTAATCAAAACTCTTATACTAATCACAGCATGTCATTTTAGCAGAAATACTGAGATGCTTTAGTAATATGAAAGAAGTCAGTACACAAATCAGTATTTTCTATTCTACAATATCTGTTGTAACCATAAGATTCTGTAAGACATCTACTCCAGTGTTTTATATTCCATTTAACATATATCTTCCAGACATGATGTGATTTATTTTTGATAGGTTGCATGTGTGTCCTACTTCAGTGAATCTTTTACTATTTGTAAGCATTTTGTTGGCTGTTTGTTTAAGTGTATATTTTAATACCTGTATAGAAACCTTTGCTTTTCATAAGTATTTTAATTGAAAATGTTCATTCTTAAAGTGCTTCTGACAAAACAAGGCAGAGTATATAAACAAGCATCAGTGGCATTACTTCGCACATGCCATGGACATAAGTGATACAACAACAATATCGTGTAGGAAGAGTGTTGAGGTTTGATTTATTATATAATGAGGTTTTAGGTAACAATTACTTCTGTCACCTAGGAGTTCAGCTGTTAACTCATACAATTAAAGTATATGTATATTATTCTGATTTTTTTCTTTTTTTATTTGTAATCTCTTCATCTAATTTCAAACACCTGTGGCAAAACAGTTTCTTTGTGTTGGAGAGGAACAGAAGGAAAAACAGCTATCAACATCCCAACACTCGTGAGCACTGAGAACGTGGTTTGTAGATTTTTCCTACCAATTCCTGGACTGTGGTTTACATTCACTGTCTCTCTGATGAAAACATGCTGAAAGGCTATTTCACAGAGGCAGTGACAATGGGTTTTGTATGCCACCATTGCTACCAAAGTACAATGCAACCCATCAACTCATTTCATATTGAGTTGCCTATACAACCAGTGTGGTCTGGCAGATATAACTCAGCTGAATTTGTGTTCATGCAATGTTAAGTACCCTTTTTTCAGCAGAATAAAGTAAAATACCAAAGTGATTTTTCAAACATAAACTTTTGTCTTTTCCGTAGAAACCAATTTGACAATTAATTTCAGCCATTGAACAACTAAAAAAAATTACCAGCTGCAATTTATTTATGATACATTTATAATAACATTCAGTATTTGACACATATGTTGTAGAAAGGAAATTGAGTAGCTTCTGACAAAATTTTGCAGAGTAGCTGTATATCTGTATTGAAATGTAGTCAAGTAGCTTACAGAAAAAACAGTCCTTGATTATATGTTACCTATGATATAAAAAGATCCTATAACTTCTATTTGTTAAGATCAAAGGTGAGCTGTACAGCTGTGTTAAATCGCATCCAGTAATACCCCATCACTGGTGGCTCGCTTGAGTAAAGGAAGACATGCACTGACAGAAGACCGAAGCTTGGACAGATAGGATTTCTTACACTGCATTAGCTCATCTTCATCCATCAGTCCAAGATCTGGCCATCCTTGTCTCTACTGTCAGTCTAGGCTGACATATTTGTCTGACCTTAGCAGATTGACTGCTATTTGATTGTCAAAGTATTCCTAATATTGGGCCTTTCCTCCACTTTAATTTCTTTTTTGCTTGTAGTCCCCAGCAGTGATCTTGCTCCACATAAGTTTTTCCTCTTTAAGTTTCTTTCTTCTCCTTATAGTTTGGATGACAGAAGAATGGTGCATTCTTTGATGGATGTTTATAATGAAGTCCAGTGAATTTCAGTTATGAACTAGTCTTTACTCTTAGACTGAGATAGTTGTCATAGAATGTTCTCAATCTTTCAATTTTAGAGAATAATTCAGCACTGGTATCTTGGATTCAAGTGCTATTTAGCAGAAGAGGAGCCAAAGTCGTGAGTTTCTAAACAGAACAATCCGAGTAAGGAACCAGCCTAGTTCTGGAGAATTTCTTAATACTACAGAAATTGTATTAGCTTATGCTTAAATCACCCACTAGCTATCTGCTAAGATAACTTCCAAAGACCACAATTATATAGAATTCTTTGCAGAACTACGCAGAGTGTTTTGCACACATTACAGTTAAGAAAATGAGGATGTAGATGAAATAAACTACTTACTTGTTGTGAACATTCATCCTTTTACAGGAAGAGACTCAAAATCCTATTTCTGTCTACACTATTTGGAGTAAATTTCGTCCAAATACTCCAGTCATGTGGTTCAATGTTGCAACAATCATGAAATAACTGTGCACAAAGTTGCTCTTTCTCAGCTTCTCCTAGTAGGACTCCTTCTATTTCAAGATTTTCATATTCGCAAACCAAGCTGCAACATGCAAAGCTGTTTACCCAGTGTTTTCAGGGAGATGAGATACTATACCTGTCATTTTCTTGTACTAACATCTGCCCCAAATCAGAAATAAACTTTTCTGTTTCATAGCTACACTCTTACGCTTAGCAATGTAAGGTCCTGAATTTCTTCATGAACTTGTTCTGTCATCTGCAAACACCTTCTCTCACTCCTCATTGCATATAGCACCAGACTGCCAGATGTTTTACAAATAGCAATGAAAAAGAGCTATTTTAAGAAGTTATTATATATGCATATAAATATAATGATGCATTGAAGTATTTGAAATCAGAAACTGTTTCTCAGGAAAGATCGGAAGTTGTTCTGCATATAAGGATTTCTCTCTATGCTATGTCTAATAGAGGCCAAGTGAAAATTAACATTAAAGCAAAATGGTACCTGAAAGTCTTATCATTTAGTTGTAATTAGATAAAATTGATGTAGCCAATTTGGGGGTTTGCTCACGGCAATTTTTAGAAAAGAGGACACTTGTCAAACACTATTAAGGAACTAGTTCGAAGTTTATTATCACACGATTCTGTTTTCCTGTGTACATTCTGTGTTAGTCAAACTTTTCTCTACTGTTTTGTTCATCTTTCTTATCTGCTAATCTTCTTTTTCCAGAACAATTATATTTTAGTAGTATTTGTAGTCTAATTAGAGCCTCTAAATGTTGACTTACTCTGCAATAAATGTATTTTCATTTTTTATGTAACATATTAAGACAGCAGTTATCAGTGTTTACTTTTAAAGTAGAAGAACACAGTGAATGGAATTCTTTGGAGCACTTTCCTGGATTTGCTAGTCCTTAATTATTTTGTAAATGATGTTATCATAGGTTGCTTAGTGAACTTTTAAGTGACACCAAATCCTGGGAAGAACTACAGGTAAGTCTGGAAAGAGAGTACAGTGCAAATGATTTGCATAAATTAGGGACTATGAGAAAATTAATGAATATAGACAGGTACACTGGTATTCCTGTCAAGGAGATAGCAATAAGAATGATCAAAGATCTAAAAAATAAGACCTCCTGTTGAGTGCAAGTCTGGAAGAGATAGTCTAGAAGAAAAAAGAAAGAGTGAAGATATTACTGTCAGGTATTGCTACAGAAGGAAAGAATAATCTGCTCTCCATGACAAGAAGTAATGAGCTTAAACTGTAGCAGGTATATCAAGGTAGATGATAATTTTTTTCTAACTCCAGGAAAAGCAATACCTGTAACAAATTGTCTGGAGATATCATGGAGTATTCCTCATCAAACGCTATCAAGAACAGGTTAGAAAATCACTTAAAAAGAATGATACATGCATGGTGGTTCATTCATCAGTGAATGAATTAGAGGACCTGTGAAAGTTGTTTTCTGCTTTGCAGTTTTATTATCAGACATTAGCAGAAGCAATATGTCTCTCTTTTCCTGCTTCTTGTGCAGTCCTCCACGTTTTCCTTGGTAACAACTGTAGAGCCCTGCAGAGAGTACTGGGAGAATTGAAGCAGAGTTCAAACAGTTTTGGTTGGAGAATTTGGGACAAGATTTGGGGATATATCTTGGCCTTTGCAAATGAAGACCTAACTGTAGAATGATGTTAACTAACTATTAGAATTGTGATACGAATCATATTCTCTCCTAGCAGTGTCGTTCATCAGTGCTCACACACCAGAAAGAAATATTGCAAT
The DNA here is from genome assembly GCF_036013445.1 of Caloenas nicobarica. NCBI lineage: Eukaryota > Metazoa > Chordata > Aves > Columbiformes > Columbidae > Caloenas > Caloenas nicobarica. The sequence goes on from NC_088249.1 coordinate 44,900,864, forward strand.
GCATTGTTTTTGATAGCCAGTCTCTGTGGTCTACCTAGTACCAAAAACCTGTGTTATTTTTTCCTCTTAAGTTTGACGTATCTGCAAAATACTTTGAAAAGCTAAATAACAAAAAGCTTCTGACTGCTTAGCATTTCTTTCCTCTAAGAAGAGAGCAGGTTTAATGTTTCCTATTTGTAGTGATATAGCACCAACAAATAGGAAGCAGAAACAATGTCAGCTTAAAGTCTATTACAAAGAGAAATACAAATGGAAAACTCCTTTCCACTGCTGCCACCCCTACAGGCTAGTGCTAGAGAAATAGATATCAGGTCGGGCAATAAGTGATGGTATTGATTAAGGTTTGTGTTTAAAGACAATAAAAAAGAAAGGTATCACCTATTGAATGATTCATCCTGAGTTAGGTAAGATTTAAAGCACTGTAGAATTATGAATAGTACACCTCTGACCTTTCTTTCGTGTCCTCTAACATGGTTTAATTCTAAACAGATCTGTTTTGACTTTGGACTCAGCTTTTAATTATACCTAAAAATAAACATTGTAGGAGTGAGCTAGTTCTTTCCTAATTTAGGATCTCTTTTTTGCATTCTAGCTTTGTTAATTTCCTCACTGCCTGCAAGAAAATATGCTTATCTGAAGATGTCTTTCCAGGTGATGTGGATATGACTAGTGATTTTCACTAGTATTTGGGTTCACCTTTTTTTTTTTTTTCTTTTTTTTCTTAAGGTGTCAGCTCACTTGCAGTTTTGAAATTCCAATGTAGCATTTTATAAGTATAACACATATGACTGTCTTGCTATGTGACAGTTTCAATTGCATTTTATCTTGATGACACTTTAGAAAGACCACACATTGGTCTTGAAGCAGGTCCAGTCCCCCCCACACAAACATGCTGTTTGTTTTAGAGGTCAGTGAGTCTTCCCACTGGGTTTAAAGCATGGTTACTGCTGTGCAAAATTAGAATTACTGTAGTGTGGATAATACCTGGTTTAGACTATTCCTCTGTTCTGAGATTTTGAGTATAGTTATCTGTGGTCCATAGTATCATTTGTGGGTTCATCACTAGTATTTTCCTTAGTCTTCCCACTGTCTTATCAGGCTTTGTGATAGATATATCTGGCACAAAGGGGCAGAAATAACAATAATTGACAGTTGGAAGTCTGTGTGACTCACAGTCATATGTAAATATACTGCTTGTGAAATATGAATTTCACGTACCTCAGAAGCTGCCATTTATTATGTTGTTTGTTCCTGGAGGCATTGTTGTACTTGATCCTGTATAATGCTCGTTACTTCTAGCTTACTTGGAGGACAATATAAGATGATTCTCTGAGTCAAACTCATGAAATAATAGTGTGTTGGTAAATGCCCCTTTCACTGTTTTACGGTTATAACAACTTACATAGACTATGTGGTGCATCTAACATGTCATACGCTGAATTAGTGGTGCCACGGTATCTCATAAAAGATTGGTCAGAATGTATATAAACTATATATTTTATTTTTGCACATAAACCAGATATAACAGATGTTAACAGATATACACTAACATACTTTTATCTTTTCCTCACCAGTGATGAGTGGTCAACATCATGACAATGGGATAGTATGCTGTGTTTAGGACCTCTCAGGAAAATATTATTCCATCATTTGTGAATATTAGATTCAGGCTCTGCAAATTTTTATGTATAGACAGTATAAGAGACATAGCTAAACAGACCACCATGCTGTTTTTTTTCTTTAATAGCTGACTTTGTTTCACTCTCCATGAAACTAAACAATCATCACACATCCCAAACATCTACAGAACCAATGAGCTCAGACCTGTTCCCACTGACTGACTGCTATTGAAAAGTTTCAAATATTGCAAAACACCAAGTTTGAGCAAGAAACAGAGAAGAATTAGTATCTTGAGCAGGCAGATTATTACCATGGGATGCTTATTTCATAAACTAGTTGTAAGATGAAAAGCCTGTTGACACTGTTTGAAAGTTCATCAAGCAAAGATTTTGAAAAAAAAATTACAATGCAGTATTAATCCTTATTTCTCATAGCTGGAAGGATGTTATGGTACAACAAATAACAATAATTATCTGGTACTGTCTTTTCAGAATGTGCTTTACAAATACATTAATTTCAGTTATGTTTTAGCAACAAAGGCAATGTTGCTGATATCAACCACCACTTTATCAAATGGAATTAATATTAGACTAAATAATTTCCTAATGGGTTCTGATATAGCAAAAATCTGCTTATGCCAGAATATGAGTTGTCTTAACTTTCAGTTATTTGTTTTTCCCTACTGTTTTTATGATGCTCCCTGTTAGGAAACACATTTCTCTGGGGAAAAAAATATATATCTGTCTCTTGGCCATTCCTGTTAGCAATTTATCCGACTTAGAGAAGAATAGGTAAGGATTTAGGAATGGTGGCGAAAATTCAGCTCTCTTATTGTTTGTTCTGAGTTGAAATTAACCCAGGAACTGTGAGTTGGCACGAGATTTGTTTAGACACACTTTGTTTAGCCTACACTTCAGTCGATATTTCAGGACATAAAATTTCAGCTTTGTTGTAGATTTTAACTGTACTCTGGCTTTGTCTTTCATTAAGTCAGTTTCCACTTCGTAAAATAAGGCAATAGTAGTGGATTAAGTGGTCTGAAATAAATGGCAAGTTTAAATAAAATCTCTATCTCTAGTCTAAAACAAAAATCCTCAGTTTTATTCTAATCTATAAGCCCTAAAAATGCTTTTTGTTCTGTTGATATGAACTGCTTATTAAAAAAAAAAAGTAATATGTGAAATACTATCTTCCTATCAGTGCACAGGTCCGTTTAATAGGTACAGGTCAGAATGGGTGAAGCTTTATTTCTGAACTAGCTAGGTATTGTAGTAACAGAAGCCTTTCAAGCCCTAGATGGATTAAGATCTTAAACACTGAGAGTTGCTGTTGTCCTTTGAAGTCCAAAAATGGTGTAGATAACCTATTTTTAATTAAATATTGTATTTCAATAGAAATCAGTTTGGCGGAAGGGCTGGGAAAGTAGAACGGAAGCAAGTAGATTTATTCTGGGTAATGGGAGTCTTCTGGATGTTTCCTCTACTGTCTTAAAAGTGCTGTGGTTCCATGACTCTTTGAAAAAGAGAAAGCAAGAGAAAAGGTATACAAATGCCATCTAGCTAATTAAAAGCTAAACTGCAGGCAGTTTTGTAGCCCAAAGGCAGAAAACTGATCTACCACCATACTTGTCTTTTTTCATTTTTCATCCCACTTTTCTAGTAGAAAATGCATATTGTACAGACAAAGCAGATGTGTTGCGAAGTGCCTCCTTGTGAAATAATAAAACTTCTTGAGACTGTATTGAGATGTAAAATGTAACATTTTCTAAGAGAGAATGAGTTTTAACTTCAGATTTATGTGAGCATTTACATCAACAAGTCTGATGGGCTTGTTTACGCAGCCAGTGTACCCTTAGAATCTGGCCTTTTGTAAATCCATGAGGAGTGTAATAACTGATAAAGGCATTGAGTCTACACAACAAATCCTACTTCTGCAAAGTAAGAAGCTAAGAAAAATTGTGCTTAATGTGTTGTTCTGTTTGTCATTTTACACAAAACACCTCAACATTTTGCTGCAGTAACTAAAGGAAACTCCCATGGTTCTTTTCCAAAAGCACAAATATATATATACACTTCAGCTGGTAGCCATGGGAAGCCCATAAAACATAGTTAAGCAATCTTCCATCCTAAAGAGGGTAGTAGTACACAGAGCCAACATGTGAAAATGATAGGGTCCATCTCTTTTGCAAGAAGTGTTCTGGGATGCATGGTGACGGTGGGTGTAACTGCCTAACCTGACTGCATGATATGTCTCTGCACACTTTAGCAACTCCGATGGTTGCTAGAGTTGGGGTAAGGAATCATCAGCATGTCTATTTGCCATAGACCTAAGCCTTCTGGTTCCTTTTATATGTACATTCATTTACATCTGAAATAAGAAATTGGGAAGCTTTATGCTTCCTGCCTAGAGAGTAGATACTTTTACATTCTGACTACCCTGAAACATTAGTTTCTTGCTTGTTGCCTTCATTTTGAGCCTTCCCTGGAACACTTGTGACTTTAAGCTTGAGCAGTTTGGCCTGCCGCTGGAATCCCAAATCTTGATGATGGCACATGACAATAGTTTGTTTCCTAAATAATCCCATCATACTTAAGGAAAGTTCTTGCAGTGTCTTATCTCTAAGTAATCCCATCACAGCAAATTCTTGCCATTCAGTCCTTAAAAAAACCCAGATAAACTGAGTTTAAAATATTAAATAAATATTATTATCACATTAAAAATAAAACAAGAAAAGATTAAGTGAAGAGAGTGAAAAGACAGACCTGACTGGATTTTTCCTATGGTAAATTGAAGTACATCTGCTTGGGGTGGAGGCATGATACGGGGATCTTCTTGCAGCAATTAGAAAGCCAGTGCTGCCAAAACCTGTTTTTCCATCTGTCACTCAGTTTGTGGGTTGTTCCTAAAGCCCCTCTTAGGAGGCTGGTGTTCACTGATCTCACTCAGGTGTGAAACTGAACCTGCAGCACACGTTACATCAAAAAAACCAACCCTAGAAAAAGGAATTGGGAGAGTAGTTCACTCTGTAATCACATCACAAAATATTTGAAAATCTCAGAGAAAGCAAAGCCTTGATCCTGAAAAGAACAAAGCCTTTGTCCATTTTAGTGGTTCCCATGCAGAGGGAGGAATGGTTGCCCTTTCAACCAGCCTTTAAAGTGTTGCACGGCATTTTTTGATCCTTTTCTCTGTTTTGAGTTGCTTTAGAAATAGGCTTATGATGTTTTGAAATCAGCCAGATATTAGTTTTGGAAAGCTGTATCTTGTTCTTATTTTCAAAAGGTCAAGATTCAAGATTATGAAGTAAAGGTACTGATTAATTTCCATTTTTATGATGGGGAACGAAATGAGTTTTGTATTGGTTGCAGAGGAGTAATAATGGAGAAAATCTCTCCTATTAGAACATACAATCTTAGAAATGTATGTCTAAGGCCTCTTCTTCTGCAAGTGTACTGTCTTATTCTGTAACAAAACTCTTATTAGCTATTCTGATTTTATATATGTTAGAATATGAAATTTCCATTGGATCACTCCAATGTCGTAATGATTCCTATATTTCCCATATGGATTAGAACCACTTAATGAACATTCAGTATGTGGAAGTTAAACTGATCACTTTTAACATTAATATGCTATAATGAGACAAGGGAATATTCAATGTATGTTACGCATAATAATTCCATGTGTTTTTTGTTGCAGTTGCAATGCGATCAATTTTTCTTAAATATAGGGTATTGATTTTTTGAGAGACTGATATAGAGGGCTCTTTTTTAAAAAATCTCTGATAAGCAGAACTATTTCAGATATTTCAGACACATTAAGAAAAATGCCATGTAGTTCCTTAGTAAAACTAACACTGAATTCCATACACATTTGACCCTGTATATAGAATAAAGCCTTATAAATTGAATTGTAGATTGTTATTGACAGATTTTAAGCCAGATGTCATAGATATGAGTCTAATGGTGTTACTTAAACACATTTCCACTTGGCTGCCATTACATTTTTTCACTTACAAGTTGCAAAATAATATTTAGCTTTGTTGTCTAGCATGGACAAGTAAGTCTGCCCTGTACACATGTCAAGGTGGTCTCTCAGCCTACAAGGGTTATTCAGATTTTGCAGTGTGCGTCAGACTCTTTGGAGATTTAAAGGAGTGATATATCCTCACAGTCAGCTCCAAATGTTTCAACACTCTTCAAGTAAATAGCTAGCAGCATGCCCTTCTTCAAGTGAATAGCTGATTGAACTCTTTAGTTCTGGTAAGACAGAAATCTGTTGCTGATACCTACAACAGCAGAGAAGTGAAGACCAGATCTCAACAATAGACACATGTTGATCTTGAACCACCCATTGGGTGATCTGGCAGACCTTCCCATGGCAGGCAGAGCGCTGGGTGGAGCAGTGGGAAGAGGTCATTGCACAGCATGCTCATAGTCATGGCTTGCTAGCCACTTTGGGAAACATTTCCTTAATATGTCTACTATCCACCAACTCTATTTTTATCTGTTTCTGAGCCTATTTGGATGAGCTGATGAGGCCAGCAACTCAAGAACAGAAGCAATCCTGTGACTTGTGCTGCATCACACAAGAACTACCACACACATAGTGCTCAGTATTTTGAATACATCGAGAGAAAGAATAAACTTCTTTCAAATAGTGTCTGAAATCTGCTATGCAGAATGACAAAAGTAAATGTATTCCTTTGGCTTTTCTTACTACCTTTTTGCTCACACCAATGCTGCAGTATAAATCACACAGCAAGATAAAGCACATGACTGTTGTTATACATTCTGGTAAATCATAGCGCCCATTGGTAAATACTAAGAACTTTTTGTTACTGATCAAGTGGGTGTAATAACTGCACAAAAGAAATAGTTGTAAAATGAAAAACATCTAATCATAATGAGTAATTAGAAAATATCTGTATAACATACTTAAATGTGTCATATACAAACAAGAAGTTTAGCTGGATGAATAGTAATAGCTGGAGTAACGTTATAACAGACTAAACATCTAAGAGATTTTGTGATCAGAAGACACAGCATATATCTGGGAGGATTTTTGAGTTACTTTAACAGCTTGGCTATGAGCTCACTACAGGATTCTTGGCACATCAGCTAATACCTTTGAGCTTCAGTTTAGTCCCACGCTAATGATGAAAATCAAGCGTATTTTACTGTTCTGAGAATCACGCAGAGCTCTGACATAAACTGAAGTTGCAACATTAAATGAAAAGAAAAGCATCTTCGGCTGTCTATACGGATATTAGATGACTGGCTGTTACAGAACTTACTGGACACTCTAAAGTGGTACAGTGTTACGAGCATGCTACATGTAATAAAACTGAAATAAAGTGTAGTTGAAAAAAATGAGAGACACTTCACAGCAAAGCTTTTTTAACATTTGTCATAATGGATATGTCATGAAAGAAAATGTTTATAGTACATTGCAAAAAATATAATTTTGCCAAACCAGCAGTGAAGTCAACCAAAATTAATGCCCACGGAAACACTGCGACATGAATATATGTTGCAGAAAAGTAAAAACATGAGAATGCAAGGTGGCTTGATTTATGAAATAAATAGATGTAAGGGAGATTATTAAGATTAGTTTATAGGAGTGTTAGCACAAATCAAAATATGTGGTACCAAAAGGGATTGCTTGTTGCACAACAAAACGGCAGTCTAATAGAGAAGAAATATATGTCATTTAAAAAGCAGAGTATCTTCAGAGTATTAAATAAATATATTGATGTTATTAATAACAGCGTAGTGCAGGATCTTGTGCCTGTTCTTATTAAACATTCTCATTAATAATCTGAACCAAAGGAGTAACATCATTATTAATGAAACTTGCTGCTGCTGATGACTTAGTGAAATTGCAAACACTCTCAAAGGATATTAAGGCACCTGAAAAGACTAGGAATAGAAACAGAAATTTAATTTAGAATCAATCTGGGAAAATGCATGTACTACAATTTTGATATCTTCACTGCACAATTAACTGAAGTTTAGGAGCTCCTGAGACATACATAAATACAAACATGTATGTGAAAGGCATCCAAAAATGTGGCTTCAATTGGATAGAAAAGCCTGAAAAGCAGGAACCTTAAACTGAGACCGTGACAGAAGAGCCTGTTGAAAATTATTTAACAATGGAATATGGATAGACTTCTGACATATTTTGGGCTGCACGTACATATATACCGTGTAATGTAGCAGGAATGTATCTATCTACAAGTCTGTGGTGCCATAAGCACAAAAACACAAAAGCAAGCAAAATGTTCACAGGGCCAGGAAACTCTTATCTATGACATAAAAATCTAAAAATCATAGGTAAATTTCTGTAACACTTTTAAATTACAAAGGGCAAATCTCTGTTTCATTCACAGAAGTATTAAAAGTGACAGTTAACTTGGGTGTTCTGTATAGGCATATGGTGTAATGCCTTGACAAGAGAGACTTCTTTACATGGGAAAATATCCCTTATGAGAAAACAGGGACGTCATATCATCTGGCACAGTAAAAACCAAACTTGACAAAATAATAAAGAGTTTGAAAGCAACAATCCTTCAATCTGTAAAGATAGCTCAGTAGATTAAGATGGACTTATACAACTTATACAACTTCCCCAGCTTCTAAATATTATCAATATTTATATCCATCACTACCAAATATCTATCAATACCTGATATGTATGACAAAGTATGGGGTTTTTTTAAACTTCACTGAAACAAGCCATGCATACATTTGTATTTTCAGTTTTCATGAAATTGAAATAAATTCTGATATCTTAAAACATTTTATGACAAGTATCAAGGCTGTTTAAATGATTTGTCAAGAGTTCAACAGGAAATAATCACATATTTCATAGGAAATATTCAACTGATATTTTCTGTTGGCTTAGATCCCTGCTGTCATTACAGTTCAACTTATGCTATGCAGAATACTGATTCACATGTTGCATGGAAAAGTTGGTATGGAAACTCTCACAAAATATAGACAATTTACTCACAAGTACTCTGGTTCATTTTAAGAAAAGGGATGTACCTACATCTGTTGCAATGCAATGAAAATCTCAACCCTAACTCATATGAGTTCGAGCAACTATTTCAGTCTTCAAGTACAGAAGTTTTAACGGTGAGCATTCAAAAATATTAATTTCTTAGAAATCACAAATACCTGGTGCTGACAAAATAGTTTAACTGCTGCTAATGCTATAGGGCCAAGAGACAGGAAGGCATCCACCGGATTTTGTTCTTACATGTAATCAAAATAATTAACTGTAGCCTTTTTCACAGTAAATAATTTATTTGCTGAATTAGTCACCCTTCTCATGAATCACCAGTTAAGCAAAATGTGTTGAATGTTCTCTACAAATATGTTAAATCCATAAGCTGCCAGTTATACTGACTTTGATGCAGTTCTGTTACTGATTGCCTATGTTATACTGAGTTTTTTTCAGTTCTCTTGTGCTGGACAAGTGAAATTTTCCTCTGGTAAGGTGAGAAGTTCTGGTATTAAAATAAATTGTGTATCGTAAATTGACTTCGCTTACAGATGAATAAACACTGTAATGTCAAGTTTAATATTCAGACACAAAAGCCATATACATCAGTATTAAAAAAAAAGAGAGATAAAAAAGTAAACGGAGTTTGTGAAATGTTCTTAAATGTTTTCACGCCTCTCAATTATCTTGCAGTAATTATGACTGTTACATAAATGAACATACCTTTCTCAACGGATCAGAGACACATTTGTGGATCATCTTGAACCTAGAAGTTCAAAGGAAAGTAGAAGTATAAAATTCTACAGTGCCATATTCAGTCTCCCACTGCTCATAAAGAACCATATACTGGCATTCATTCTAACAGTAACTACTGTAGTGTTTCAGGTAAATCGTATATGTCTCTAAGGGATTATAAACTCAGTTAATTAGGGATCAGATTCAGGTTCTCAAATAATTTCTGCTTTTCCCTGCAAGATAATTTCAGAACTGTCAGTAATATAAATGAATAACTGTAGCAATGTTATCTGGCACTAATTATAGTACTTACCCATACTGTAATAGTAAAGATTGCCTTCTGCAATGGTAATAGCTAACATTTGAACGGTGCCTTTCATCTCCAAAAATCCTCAAATACTCTACAAATTAGAAATCTGATCTTTCTGGGTATATGTAAAACCTTGATGAAGGAGATCTGAGACAGAGGGACTATAGCCTTTTTTCATCTATATGTCTGATGATCCTGTAGTCTTTATCTAGAAGCTCACATCGATTTCTGGAGGTTAAATTACCCAGAAAAAATCGTTGGACATCAGGAATAAAAACAAGTATGTAAACCAAATCTCCAACCCTATAATATTTATTTATTGACAAAAAATCTTCAAACATTAAATTTTGTAATGTTATTTCTTGTTCCTTCCTCTATCTTTGCATTTCTGTCATAAATGTCATTTTCCTTTACCCAGTTACTCACATGTTAACATACAAAACTTCTTGTAGCAGAGGCATGGCTTACTACACATCTTTGTTACGCTTTTTACCAGTGTTAATTGTATCATTACCACTCAGGGATAACTCCTGTCAGTTTATCTGAGACATTTAGAACTGGGAATTTGGTAAGCAGAAGTTCTTCTTTTGTCATAGAAATGTGATAACTTTGAGCAACACAGAGGTTATGAAAATGCATAAATAAGCTGTTTTCCTAGACTGAAATGACTGGAGAGAGATGAGCTATTTTGTCAGGCCAAATGTGGTTACTAACAGTGACATCTGGGCAGGGAGCTGTGACTCTTATGAAAAGGTTGAGGGGCTTTTACTGGTCCCAAGAAGGGAGAACATCTATTTTCAGGCTCAGCTGTGACTCAGTGGTAAGAAAGTGAGTGCCTGTCTGAATGTCATTTCTCTGCACAATGGGCCTTCATTGCAAGCATGGTTACTTACCTTGCTAGAGGAGTGAAAGCTCATTTTAATTTAACATTTTTTAATATAGAAGAGATAAGACTTCTGATTTATCTCTTTAAATGTTAAACTGTATCTTCTTCATCAGCCAATGAGATTTCATATGGAGGAAACTATTGTTCTTATTCATTGCAGATGTGTTAACACATAAGTAGGGACTCTGAAATTCTCAAAGATCTTGGAAAAAAAAAGCCAGAAGTGTGTTTCCAAATTTAGGCTTTAATAGGGGTGCCAGCCCAGCTTTAGTACAGTACTGAGCTACATTTTTGGGACCAGTTTACTTTGATGAAATATAAGCATCTGCTTAAATTGAAACACACATTTAAATAAACATCTGCTTAAATGGTTTGCTGAAACTGAGTTTCCACTACTTCCTCTGGGAGAACCTTTCTGCCCTTCTGAGCAGCAAGCATCAATAGAGGCCTGATTATACTATAAAATATCTAACAAATACTGTTTAATGCTGACTTTTTAGGTCATGGCTGCTGGGAATAGCAAATAGTTTTTACTTCACCAGGTGAGATTAATTTCTAAATAAATGAGGCTGCAAAACACCCTACACAGCACCTGTGGGCTGTTCTGCTCCTATGACTGGGGAAAAAAAAAAATAAATATAATGATGCTTTTCAAAAGCTTACTGTTCGAAATTTGTTTCTGTCATTAAAAAAAGGTCCCAACTAGAAAGATTATAGATAAAATAATGTGCAATAATTTCTTCCCGTAGTTCTGCTTTAAAACAAAATAGTGGTGTGGGTTTTTTGGTGTGGTTATTTTTTTTGTCTGTGTGGGTGGGGGTTTTTTTGGTGCGTGTGTGTTTTGTTGGGTTTTTGTTTGTTTGGGGTTTTTTTGTTTGTTTTTTGTTTTGTTTTCTGTCTGTAATTTTAAAATGTGCCAGCATGGATGTAAATGAAATGTGCAAATAGAGGAAGACTGACCAGCTCTCTTGAGAACAAGCTGCTAGTTTCCACTAAACACCTCACTGTCAGAAGCTTTGTTAAAAGAAAAACACAGCAAAGCTTCTGAGATATATTTTGAGTGAGGAGAAAACAAGTAGGCTTTATTAGCAAAACCTGACTGCTGTTAATACAAGTAAACTAAAGCTTACTTACTGTATTCAAATGGAATGGTGCCTAATATGAGTCTGCTTTGCTAATCAATGAATGTTTTTCAATTATGATTATACAACAAATACTATGCAGAAATATTTTGCTCTGGCAGTTTTTATTCATTGCTTCAACATTGATACCGCCTTCTAGTATGAGTTTTTTAGATCTTGCTTTGAAATGAAAGGGGTATTGTGAAAGAGGCTGACAGTGGTCCAGCTGGTGGTTTGGGATATTCAGATGGTGTTCAGCTCTTCTCTTTTTCACAGATTGCCTTTGCAGATAGGCCTATTACTAGATTGTGCTGAAGTTCCCTTTCCACTAGAATGAAGCTACTGTGCTTCCTTCAGTTCTTTGGCTGTTATAAATCCACAAACACAATGTTGCTGTTCCAAAAAGATTGAAAGGGAAGCCTGATGGAGATAAAGAGGATAGACAGGACTCATTGTCTTTCTAGAACAGAAAGGGTCTACTTAGAACACGTTAATCTTTTTCCATTTCTAATCTGTGCCTAGCAGAACCTGTTCTGCTGGTGAAAGCAACAGCTGGGTGACATAGGTAATTATTGTCAGCCCATTCAGACAGCTGTGTCAAAGTCAGTGTTTTAGAGTTAGGATTTAATCAGGGTTTCTGTGCTAAAACACCTTTAGTTCTGCCTTGCAAATGAATATGTTTAGCACTTTCCCAAAAAACTTGAATGGTGTATACAAATATTAAACAATTCTAATCCTTGTAGTCTGAAAAATTTAAGTATGATATAAGTATATCCAAATGGGGCAGGAACAAGAAGATGGAGAAAAACACTTCAAATATGTATTTCCAAAACTTAATGTGAAATTAAAAAAAATGAGGGTAACTCAGCTGAAAATTTTGCTTGGGAATAGTATTATACAAAACTTCTATTTAATACATTGCTCAATCTTGTACCAGAACATCATGTAGAACAAATCTATACTAGAACCTCAGGAAGTATAGTTCTCCAAAATTTTCTCAAAGTTTGTAAAATACCCAGAGACAATAACCAGTGCAAACACTAGAAGGAAGACTGGAAGCCATTATGTAATTCATGGCAACTGGCATTTCAACTAATTATTTCTACAGTGTACTGTTAAAAAATTTTCATACTAAGAGGCTATATTTGTTCAATGCCATTTACACAAAGGCAAAAGTATTGCTTTTTTATATATATATAATGTTGATCCATTGGAGGCATGTAGACTTCATTTAGATTTTAACTTCCCTTCCTGCTCCCTAATCAGCTCTGGTACTCCAGAAGGTACTAAAGTTTCTCCAGAAAATCAGTTTCCATTTGCTGACCAGTTGGGAAAAAAGGGGGTTAATCATTTTTATTTTGTTCAGTAGATGTTCTGATGAATTCTGTTACATTCTTTATGGAGCCACTCTATTCCTTTAATGATGGGGAAGAAGAGAATTAGTAGAGAGCTCCTTCTGCTCCTCTCCAGGTCCAGACTAGAGGACTGGTCTCTCTTTCACAAGTACCTGATTTTCCAGATATGGTTTGTGCAACAAATGTGGGGGACTACGGTGGGTCTGTGGATTCCCTGACAGAGGGCATGGGAACAGAGATCAGCCTTGAAGATATTAAGGCCTACCCATGAGAAAGATGGGAGTAAAGGAGTATCCGGAGATATTAAGGTGTACCCGTGAGAGAGAAGGGAGTAAAAGAGTAACATTGATGACAGCAAAATTAGCCAATGAGATGTTACTGCTGTAACTTGTAACCAATAGTGAAGAGACACGCGAATTGGTAAAACTGTATAAAAAAGCACTTGTGGCAATAAATGGCATCTACTACTTTCATCCTGGAAGAACTTGGTCTATGTCATTTGTCCATCTCAGCTGCGACATATGGTGACCCTGACGTGATCCTGCATGAAGAAGGATCTTGCATGAAGAAAAGACAGCGGTGAAGCTCTGACAGCCGATGATGAGCTGGGGAGATGGAGCCCAGTACAGCTGCAGGAGAAAGCTGCCAAAGATCCGGATCCTTGAAAAGACACCACACCAACAGTAGGTGAGCTACTGGGAACATGGAGGGGAACTTATCTAAAGAAGAGGGTATGATATTATCTACATGGAAGTTGCTTCTGAAGAAGCAGGGTATTAGCCTTCTGGAATTGACTTTGTGAAGGATGTTACTATGGGGCAAAACACTACCCAAAGATCCAAAGAAACAACTGAACTATTAACGACATGGCACTTGTTGATAGAGACTTTGAGAGGATTAAAAGAGCAACAGGAACAGGCAGAGACAGTGGAGGAGGGTGGCTTTCCTGGGTTGGATTTGGAAGAAAAACAAACAAACAAACAAACAACAACAAGAAAACGAAAATGTGCACTGTTCTGAACCCTCCTGTTACTAACGATTTTCCAGCACCGTTTAAGTCCACGTTATCTGATCACTTTGATGAGGATGAGGGTCTGCAGCATTTTCTTGAGAAGTTAAAAGGAAAAGAAAAGGAGCATGTGTACATGTTGCCCCGAGATCAGATAAAAACCGTGAAAGACTCAAGCAAAATTAGACCTGCGCAATGTAACAGCTGTAGATCATTTAGGGCAGAACGATGGGGATTCATTGAAAGGGGTAGGTATCCCCCAACTCTTGGAAGAGACACTAATTGGCACATCACAACTACAGGCACAACTAGTTTCTGAAATCCTGAGACAGTCAGCAGACCTTGCATATGAAGCTATGATAAAGGTGCCTGAAACCGACTAAGAAGCCAAATTATTTACGACTATTAATCACGGTCTCAGTGAGAATTACATACAGTTTATTGACCGTCTTCAAGAGGCCATCAATAAACAGGTCGAAAACTTAGAAGCTAAGGAAGCACTAGTGCTGAAATTAGCAATAGAGAATGCTAATGTTTGCTATCAATGTGTTATCTTCGAGTTTTACAGTACATATTACATGCTTCTGTGTATTGCCTCTCTGAAAATCAAGCAGCTTCTCAGGAATTTGAGTTAACTGTTTTACTGGTTGTTGTTACAGTTGTTTTTTTGTGGTATTGATTATGTAAGTGCATCGTAAAACCGTCTCCCCACTTTTCCCACTCATGCTGCAAGCAGCCCTGTGCTTCCCCCCTACCTGCTTCTCATGGTTTTTTTACTTATGAGATGGGGTTGGAAATGACTGTTTTCAGTTGTGTTCCTAAGAAATCGGTATTGGGAGGTGTTTTAGAACATAGGAAAGCACTTCGAAATATGAGGAAAGAGGATCTTGTTAAATACTGAAATCAGTGGTGGCTGCTGTATAAGTTAAATGATTGGGAAAACTGGCCAGAGAATAGAACCTTTAAGTACCTTTAAGTATAACACAGCAATCATAGATGTCTTCCTTGTTAGCCTGTTTTCTTTGTGGGTATCTGTTTAAGCACGTTGCAGTTTTAGTAGGTCTTTGTTGTGTTGTAGGGTGAGTTCGCAGACTGTTAAATCATGAGAATCCGTGGATTCAAAATGTGCGTTTTGTGATAATACAGAAGATCATGAGTAATTTAGTTCTTTACTGCGTGAATGTGATGATAAAATTTTGTGTGTAATAGCCGTTACTTTTCTTTCTACCATGCTAGCTTTATTCCAGCATTCAGACTTGCACAACTCTGCAACAAACAAACAAACAAACAAAAACCAACCTAAATGCTATGATGTGAACTTGGTATTGTATGAGGTTGTATTTAAAAGTTTCTAGAATATGAACTGATTTGGATCTAGGAAAATGGAATAACGGATTGATGTTTGATATGCTGGTTTTTTGACATCTATAAATTGTAAAAGGTAAATGAAGCTAAGGAATGTAGCTATTGCTGAGCTAATTGGAATTGCATATGAAGTGTATTATGTTTGGAATGAAATGGGAAAAAAAAAAGCAAAATATTCCAGGACTGTGCTGTACTGCTTGAACATAAATTTCAGGGCTGTGTCAAGCTGCAAGATAAACTCAGCTCATTGGAACCCAGAAGTCCGGCAACTCCTCCTTAGCACCAGTGATTATGCCACCTGCGTGGCCTTGTCTATGTCTAAACTGCAGCAAGAAGAGAAAGAAAAAAAAAAAAAAAAAGGAAAAACCTGGTTGCCCGCTGCTAAACGAAGAAAGGGGGGCTTTATTTCCTGCCCCTCTGGTTTTTTTTTCCTGGAGTGTTGTCATCCATCCTTGTTGTGGCACTGCGTTGCTTCTCGGCTCTGAATCAGGGGTTGTCAGTGCTGTTTCTTTTTGCTTCCATTTCATCTCTTAGGTTCTGGCACATCTGGGGAAAGAGCTCATCGTTTTGCCTCCTTGCTGAAGTTGGTCTTTTCGTGCTGAGCGCTTCTCTGGGTCAGACTGGTGCTAATTTGAGTGTGGGTTGGAACCAAGCTGGTCTGATGTGGAGTTTGGACTGATTTATTTTCATGCTGAGCTAGAGATCTTACCATCTCAGATGGGAGTGAGAGGGAGGCTTTATTCCACACACCCCCCCCCAGCAATGTTACTGCTACAGAACTGTAATAGTGCATGAAGGAGTCTGAGGGTGAAATTTAAAGGCATCACCAGTGGATCCATAGTTCTAATGAAGCTGGGAAATCAAACCAAAAAAATGTTTTTTAATGGACTTATTCTGTGGTAACTGGTTGTAAGAGACCTCTTAGTAAATTCACCGTGCTAGTTTTTGAGGTCATGGGAGAGAAAGAAAGGACATTTTTTGAAACCAATTGAATGCCAAATTTGGAACAAAGTTTTAACAACTGAATTCTCATATTTGCCAGAAAGCCCTATACCTCTCTTAGGTCAAGATTTGTTAAGTAAGTTGTAAGCTCAAATAACGTTTTCTGAGAATTCTGTTTAGTTGCATGTCCTACAAGAAGCTGCTTGGATGGTGCAGATCTTCTTGCTACAAGTGAGAAATCTCCAAGGAAATTTGAATGCAGTATTTCCATTAGTACCGGCAGCCAATGTTTCGGTAAAGCCAACACTACATTGATAGAACAGAAACAGGACTTCTATCCGGTAAGGGAAAACAATATCCAGTAAATATGACAGCCAAAATGGAGTTAGAGACTTTGATGAATAAATTTATGACAACCTTACAGGCTAACTGCATTCGATTGGACTTGCAGATTCGTCTATTTATAGCTACAACATAGAAACAACCTGTGGCTATTGTGGGACAGTATGACAAGAATGCTAACAGACTGATATACTGATTGTTACTCTGATCAAGAAATACAGGGAATGAATTTAAGTCTTAATAGGCCATGATCCTTTTGTCATATATGTACCATTTGTGAAATATAATTTTGATTTTTTTATTTGCAATCTATGTCCTTGTAAATTGCACTAGCTGATTTCTTAAGAGTATAGCTTTTGGCATGCCTAAATGTAAATTGCTGCAGAACCTGCATGTCTTTCACATCTGGTCACAGACCGTGCTTGTATTTGGTCTGATCTCATATGCTTGCACAGTTTTTGTTGATGGTTCAGGGAAGTCTTACAAAGCTGTAGTGGTCTGGCATGAAGATAACAATTGGCATCATTCTGTAAAAATTACTGAAGTTTCAACCCAATTAGTAGAACTTGGCACACCTTTACATTACTTAAAGCTTTTTAAGGAGGAACCTCTAAATTTGATTTGTGATTCTGAGTATGTAGTCAAGGTCCAACGTACGCATCTGATTCTGAATTTTTTAAAAAAAAAAAACAAAAAGGGGGAGAAGTAGGGGAAACACCACAAAACTGATTGTCAAAAGCACTGTATGTGATGAATCACTTATATCTAAGTGGTGCAGCCCAAATTCCCCCTGTGATGAAACACTTTACAAGTATGACCCAAAAACATGCTAAATCAGAAAGAACCTACCTTAGTTATGGTCAAATCACTAGTTAATGGTCAATGGAAAAGGCCACATCAATTGATAACCTGGGGGAGAGGCTATGTTTGTGTCTTTACAGATTAAGGGCTGCAATGGTTGCCGGCATGAAATGTGAAACCTGTGTTACCTTCCTGACAATGATTGCTGCAGCTGCTGCATTTTGGATGCCTGCACAGACAAAGACTAACATGTGGATTACTTTAACCAACATGACTGGCCAGGACTCTATATGCCTAGCTATGGCATCTCCGGAAAGCCCGTTCCACACATGCTTGGTTGGCATCCCCCTTGATGACTACAGCATGCATCACACGACTGTTTCAAAATAATGGTCAGTGCAGAGGCATTGCAACAAACTGTAGTAATACCAACACGGCACTTTGGATTAATTGCCTCCCGGAAGCAGATTTTGAACCACAGGAACTGGAATTGCTGGGACCTATACCCAGGGACGCTTGTATCCAGCTGGTTTGTGAACAGTGTCAGAACAATATGCAAGAGCATGAATGGATAAAACTGCAAAATGCTAATGCTACCCTTGATGACTATAGAAATGAAACTCGATGGTGTAATGTTTTGCAGAAGAATCCGAGGGGTGCCGTTGATAATGTGGGACAGCAACCCTGAAAACTCCCACACAGTGTATTCTTGATCTGTGGAGACAGAGCCTCGCCAAGAGTTCCTTCTCATGCTGTTGAAGGACCATGTAGTTTGGGTTGATTATCTCTCTTAACAACCAATGTATCTATGATAATAGATCACAGAAGAGCAAGATGGGAAAAAAACTTTTTGCATATATATGAGTCCAAATGTGATGATAGTGTAGATTTTTGGGAATCAGGGTTAAGAGTTTTAGGATCTCTTGTACCTGGTGTTGGCACAGCTAAAGCTTTAAATACTTCAGAAAAATTAGGATGCTGGCTAGCTAAGCAAACTAACAGAACTTCTAAGGCTTTAAGTGGGCTTTTGTTAGATGTAGATTCTGTAAGACATGTTACACTGCAGAACAGAGCCGCAATAGACTTTTTGTTATTAGCTCCAGGACATAGATGTGAAGATTTTGATGGTATATGCAATCATTGCTTAGTGGTTGGGGGCTTTCAGGGTGGTTGTTATCAGTAGTGAAAACGGGACTGATTGTTTTGATGATTACTGTGGTTGTGTTACTAATGTTGCCATGCATGATTTCTCTGCTGCAAAGAGCTGTGCAGCGGACAATGAAGGCAATTTTTTTAGCATAAAAACAAAAAGGGGGAATTGTGGGGGAACTACAGTGGGTTCGTGGATTCCCTGACAGAGGGCATGGGAACAGAGATCAGCCTTGATGATATTAAGGCCTACCCATGAGAAAGATGGGAGTAAAGGAGTATCTGGAGATATTAAGGTGTACCGGTGAGAGAGAAGGGAGTAAAAGAGTAACATCGATGACAGCAAAATTAGCCAATGAGATGTTACTGCTGTAACTTGTAACCAATAGTGAAGAGACACACGAATTGGTAAAACTGTATAAAAAAGCACTTGTGGCAATAAATGGCATCTACTACTTTCATCCTGGAAGAACTTGGTCTATGTCATTTGTCCATCTCAACCGCGACAAACAAGTACTTATATAAATTTAATATCCTCTTTGACCTTTTTTATCATGTTGTATGACCAGAAAAAAATAGCATTAGGAAAGAATTTTTCGAGCATGGCACATAAGTGCCTGAACTCAAAATCAAGATCAAGAAGGTAGGTATCTGAACTTTCAGCTGTATGATTAGAACATAAAACTGTAGTTTCTGTGGATAGAAAAATATATTATTATTTTCACCTTCTTGATTCTTGCTACATTTTAGTGTGATTTCGAAATGAGATCAAAATTTGTAAGTAAAAAAAAAAAAGTAAATCAAGAGAAACATCTGTTTATTTGAATCTCTTATTAAGACATGTGAATGTGAAGAAAAATGGCCTTTTGATCATCTGAGTGTTTTCTCATTGCTTTTAGCACTCTCTAACTCTACTCTCTTATTTATAGCTTTGCAAGATTTTCGAAGCACCTAATTAATGGCTTTTCAAGCACCACAGTGCATGTCTTTGCCTTCTGGAAAATGTGGTAAGAAAATTATCGTTTGCAATAGGAGAAATATGGTGACTTCTGCAGTCAAAGATTTCAGCAGCCATAGTCATCTGTGGCATAGATTTATCCTGCTCAGAGCATTAATAATTAACATGTTGCTGTCAACAGCTACAGGTCTGGACAACCCCCTGTAAAGAAATTTCCAAAGATTTTGCTAAAGCCTTCTATGATATAAATTTCAGATTACCATATTAATTTGTGACTTAAACAATGAGATCTGGCCACTCATATTACTATCGTGTCAGTGCTGTCACCTCTCATGAAGTTGTCCAATTCTAGCTAAATCCCAGCTGCAGTAAATATTTGTGTTGAGTCCACTTTGACTTCTCTGCTGCCTTACATTCTGAAAGATCAAAGTACCTTTTTTTTTTTTTTTTTAAATCTGTATTGTTCAAACTAGGCTGGTGAAAGGCAGTCTGATGAACTAGTTGGTTTTGGAGGCTGTCTTGTGGTGCAGAACTTCATATTCAGGGTTGCTTTTGATTGTTTTATTATGACACTGAAATCTTGAGGCTACAGACTGCAAAATAAAAACAACTTCTTGCAAGCCAGTTATATCCTGCTGCTGCAATGTCCTTCTCTCTCTGCAAGTTCTGGAGAAATATAAATGCCTCAGCAGGGCACTAACTTTGAAGCCTAATGAATAACTATTAAATTATCCAGTCGCAGTACTGTTATTTTGCCCATCAAATTGTCCTTGCTCACTCCAAGTGCCATTTGCTGTCTTTTATCTGATACTTGGATTTTAAAGTGTCTTGGACAAGGAGTGTTGCATGGCTGTCCTATATGCAGTAACTTCTGATCCTAGGAAATACTGCAGTAAAAGTGTGAATAGAAGTGTGAACACTGCAATAATAAAAAGGGAGACAGAGAATTGAAGGTACTATTTTTTGTTTCACTTAGTTGTTATGAGGTATCTAGTTATCCACTCTCCCTGCAACCTAAAAGAGAGTAGTTCTTATCTTACTACAAGCTGTAGATGAAACCGAGATAATTAACACAGATTGGAACCTATTGTTAATAAGGCTAGAGGTAAATGAAATGAAGATGTGTACCCAAATGTAAGTTTCAAAGCTTTTGTTTGTAGTTTTTGTTTAAAAAGGATCATTGCATTAGGAATGCTAGTGTAGTTTATCAGTGGTAGCTCATCACCATGTCTGAAGAGTTGAAGAGCTGAAATTACTAAAGCTTGTGGGACTTGTTTTTGTTTCTGTATGTTACTCTACTCAGCAATGACAGGCAATTACCTCTGTGTTGGAACTTTGAAAAATGCAGATTCAAAGTAAGACAATGAGGTTAAAATGCAGAAGGATCTTATTTTCAACTAAAAGAACAATTTAATCCTTATAAGTTCAGTGATAACAGAAAACATCTTCTTTCCTTTTACATTTTTTAGATAGCTGTTACAGGAAAATGAACTCCATTAGACCATTTGTTTATGTATTTCTGTAGTCCACCTCTTCTCATTTTCATTTAAGAAAATACAAGTCTAGCACCTCACATATCTTCAAAATGAACTTTTAATACAGACTCAAATTTTTCTGCACAGAAAAGCCACCAGCAATAGAGAAAAAAAACCCCACTCCTCTATCCAGTATTTATGTATCTGTATTTATAATTTAATGGGTTGTCTTGTGGATATGATACAATTCATTTCTTATCCAAAATATATTATAATAATGACTGTTGTGAAGACTGCAGTTCTCAATTTGTCATGGAAAATAATAAATTATTTAATTCAGAGCACTCATTGTTCATTCAAATAAGCACTCCATACGTTAGATCACTTTCCAGTGCCATTAGTATATCTAACATCTGTTTCATTCTCACCTTACCTCCTTTTTTTCTTTCTTTCTGTCTGTCTGTCTGTCTGTCTTCCATTCAGTTTTGTTACAACTATATTAACTATATTTTGTTTAAACTATTCATGGTATATGAGAACAACCCAATGGCACTTCAGACACAAGAGCACTCCACATTTGTAGATTTGTCTCATGGCTCTCTCTCCCATATTACCAAAAGTTCTTACCTCAAAAAGTTCAGGATAAAATCCAAACTCTGCTTCATCTCTTCTGCCCAGTAAATGTATATACTTTTTGTATAAAGATTAAATTCTTAATATACTTCCTTGAGGTAAACATCAAAACTCCACAATTACTGGAGGAAAGAACAAGAAATCGAGATTTCATACTGCTTTCTCAGTCACAAATGCTCAATTCAAATATTCATAAGTCTATGAGGCAGATAAATTGTTCTGCTATATTATAAAATGTCTCTGATCTTTCCTTTATGTGTGTGTGCAATAAACATTACTGTAACTTTGTGACCTAGGCAAAATTGCTCATTTCCACTTGAACCAGCTGTTTCAAACTATTTCTGAACGTTGCATTTACCAAAGGAAATGCAACATTTTCTTTTATTTCCATTTTTCAAAAACTATGTCATGAGATTATTTTTACACTGAAACTTTTCCTTGGTTTACTTGGGTTTTCTTAACTTGAATGAAAGACAAGTGTTTTGAGAAGCATGAAAGTCCTCGACTCTATCTTTGTAAGCCATGGGAGGCATGAGTGCTGCTTGCCTTTTTCCAATTGTTAGTTCTTTCTTTGCTATTTCTTTCTGCAGTGTTCTGACTGGAGCTTCTGTGCTTTTGCTGAATCTCAATCCCTCTTGGGACTCAGGCTGACATGAAATTGTGGTTACAATGCTTCAGAAAGAGCATGAATCAGTGTATGAAACTTTAATGTTCAACTCCAAGTAATCCAACATGAATATTGTGATTCATTTTACAGCACATGCCAAATAAAGAAGAGATGCCTGTCATGATGTTATATTAACATATTGTGACATTGCACTGCTCTGAAATAAAGCAAGCCAGCTGTGTCCTGTCCAATGCTTGTAAGAACAAGTGTTCTAATAAATTTATTACTGTAACACTGTAAAAAATTGTTATCTCTCCTTGTGGCTTTCAAAAATAATTCCATCTTTCATACAGGAAGATCATTTTGAGAAAAAAGAAGGTAGCTCTTTCTTTTTTTGTTTCACACAACCAGTTCAGCAGAAGTTCACCCCTAAACTGAAGCACAATTTTATCTATCTCCCATCAGGATTCTCTTTCTCTGTTTTTGGAACAGCAGCTTGGTATTTTTTTTATATAATTCAGTGCCATGTTTTACCAAAATATGCTTCCTTTCATTTGCTAATAAAGGCCAAGGCTAAAGCCTCAGAAAGTAAGCCTGACAATGCAGTGTGCCTAAGTCTGATCAGTGTGACCTGTACAGCGACATGTACTTACTCCCTTCATCCCTGAGAACTAGTAATTCTGGTGCCCTAAAGTATAGCCTTTTAAGCATTGTCAATATCTATGTTTATTAGTTTGTCAACCCAGCTTCTCTTTTGTGCTTGAGTTTACAAACAAGGCCCAAAATATCAGAAGAAAATACCTTGTAGAGGAAGTATTTTCACATCTGGGAGATATTATTAACACAAAATCATGTAAAGAAGGAAACCTAATGAAAAATTGAAATATAGTTTTAAAAAAGCATTCTTCACTTTCTTTGATGATAAATATTTTAAGTGTAATTTCAAACTGGAGGAGTTTCAGGTGGATTGTTGTTTTTTGCAAATTCCTTACAGAACATTTGCTCAGAAAGTCTTGCTTCTTGGGAGAGTACATCTTTTCTTTCACTTTCTACTAATTAAACAGAAATCAAAATAAAGGCAAAGCACTCTTGGGGAGGTGATCTACTATTAAAGTCTTGAAAGAAATTTTAATCATAAAAGCAAGAAGCAGCTTCTGTTTGCTCCATAAAGTCGTTTATGGCCAATGTAATTGAAGGTCTGTACTAGTCCTTAACAACCTGTCAAACTAAACCATTCTGCTTCTGTAAGATCTGTCTGGGAAGACCAAATAACAGCTTGAAATTAATGATTTAGCTTCTGGTGGTGAACTTACCATACCTTTAATATCATCTAAGCAAGACTGCATGCAAAAAAGTGAAAAGGTGTATTTCATCACTTCCTGTTTTCAAGATTTTTCCAGAAAAACCACTGCTGGAACATGAGGGAAGTATTTCTATGTCCCCAGCCCTAAATGACGTCTGGTACTACTTGACATTTTGCTGCAACATTTGCTGACGTCTTGCTTGAAAAGGTTTGCACTCCTGGATTCAAGGATGTATCTGATGATAAGGTGCCATCTGTAAGACACAAACATTTTACCAACATGGTGTTTGTAATGCAGTTCATTGGACTTCTAATTTCTTGTACAAATGGACAGAACTAAAACCTCATAAATTGCTTCCCTTTTGGCTTCAGTTAGCTTAAAATAGATTTATTTGCTGAAAAAAACTGTGTAGCTCCATTAATGAAACCTTAACTTTCCCATGTTCTGCTACTCATTTTAGCTGCACAAAGTCTCATCTTGCAATATGTGCAGTAAATCAGTAAATGTTTTGAGTTAAATCTCTCAAGGGTTCAGTTTGATCAAAATATTAGGCTTAAGAGCATCTTGTACCCAAG
Source organism: Caloenas nicobarica (assembly GCF_036013445.1). Lineage (NCBI taxonomy): Eukaryota > Metazoa > Chordata > Aves > Columbiformes > Columbidae > Caloenas > Caloenas nicobarica. The sequence goes on from NC_088249.1 coordinate 44,925,062, forward strand.
GCTTGAGCACAAATAGCCCTAGGAAACAGAATGACTGGTATCTTCTCTAACAGGGATGATTTGCGCTTCTGGCTATTCTCTGACCCACAGGCGATTTGGAGCACAGACAGAAGGAGATGATCATAGATTCACATTTCTGGCAGTGACAAGTCGCCTGTTCTTGACCACCATTTTTTCCCAAGACTTATCTGAGCACCCGAAAGTGTGTAGTGCATGAGCAATGCAGCTGAGAATGATGGAAAAGGCAGCTAGGAGCAGGCTGTCACCACCAGAATAATTTGTCTAGCCTAAAGTCTCCTGCCAGAAGGTCCTGTCAAGAAAAATGGCATTCAAGAGCAGGTGGAGGGCCAGGTAAGTAGACCTAGTTGACCTCCTATAACCTCATATAACTCATATAACTTCTGAGTTATAGGCTGAGCCCAGTGTTAGAGTAGGTGCTCATTTTCTGGCCAGCACAGAGCTTATTTCTAAATCACATTTCCAAGTGTTCCCTTCAGTTCATGTTCAAGTATTTAAGGACAGCTAAGAAATTAAATTAAAAAATATCTCTCTCTCCCATGAGAAATTCTGATATTTCCACATTTGTTTTGATCAAAAATCAAGCTGAAATACTGAAATACCAGAATTTATTGTGAAACAAAAGGTTTTGTACATATTTTGAATAGATAATGTTGATATGTCTCCTTTTACCATAATGTTAAGAGTTTCTGGGTTAGTCTAACTGGAAGTCCTTCGGGGAGGGGGGTGTGGACATGGGATCAGAAATATAGACATTTCCTGGAGGCAAGGTGACTATTTAGGCCAATAAAGAGTCTGAAGGTAGACTGATCCCAAAGCAAACATAGTTTGCTTATCCTGATAGAGAAGTGATTAGTTTGCAAATTTTGCTGGAAAGGTTATCTTGTGAAAGCCTACATTTTCAATTAAATCATCATTGTTATGGAAAACTGGCCACTACTTACATCTGTAACAAATATAAGTTCTGACCTGAAGAAGTCATCACTGTACTTATTCATATTCTTATTCATAAATCTACAGGTGTATATCCATGTAGTGTGCTATGTGCTGATTTAGGACTACTCAAATAGGCTGCAGATGTTTGAAAATGAGGCATGAGGCTGGATGTCCATGAGAGATGATGCACAAGGACAAATTAACTAACAACTGCAAGTTCAAAAGAAGTTTTCAATAAGACACAGTGCATAATAGGTGTGGTAATAAGAAACAAGACAGTCTCTATATCAATTCACCTCATTACTACAAAGGATAGTTGGACTTTTTTTTGACAGATAATTTTCCAGGTGTTCTCATGTTATTCTTATAGCCTCATAAGAGGGAAAACAGTGGTAGTCATCACTAACTAGCCACTGTCTAATACAAACGTAAAGATACGTTAGTTCTAGATCAGTCCCACTGAATACATAACTCCTTAATGTCAAGCAGCTGAGGAATTGCTTTGCCTCTTAGGGCTCATAAAGGGATTTTACTAGTAATTCAGCAGTAAAAAGAGTCTTAAAGTCATTATCATAACAACTAATCATACATTCTCTGCAATATTTGATGATATTCTCTTATGCTGTTGCCTTAAATAACAACTATATGTATACATAAATACATACACACACACAACCAGTGGGTTAATCTTCCAAGTTGGAAAACTATTTAAATTCCCTGGCTGCAAAATGTCACTTTTAGTAAGGTATGCAGAAACTGCCTTTAAACAAATGAGCCTATTGCTGGATATCAGAATATAAATGGGACATTCTATTTAGTAGTTAGAAGAAAATGGCCTGTATTGTGAAGAATAGATTAAGCTGCCTCACAGTGACTGAGCAGAGATAATAGGAGATGATATAAATGTGGAAACAGTAATTTGCAATGGGCCTTGTAACACTTGTAGCACATGTCTGAACAGTCAGAACATGGTAGAATGGTTCTACCTTTCCTTGTTTAATAAAATATGTGCTCCAGGCATTTGCCTGACTGAGCCTTGTGCAACTGCAAGTTTGCTGACTCTTATGCTCTACTGTTCTATATAGGGCAGGTTATTTAAACAGCTACATTAAACAGCATCAGGTTTCTTGTGAACAGAGAACATGTGTCTGAAATTTCTAAAAACAGTAATTCTGGCCTCTCAGTTTTGTGACATTTTCTGTTTCCTTTGACTCTCAGAAATAAAATTCTTTGAAATCATTGACTTTTTAAAAAAATATTCACCAGTATATTGAAGGCATGATTCACAGGTTTGGAAGATGGAGATCTAAGTCAGTTGCCAAAAATAGAAATGAATGAAAGAGGTTTATCTGTCTTTGTCAATGCTACGATATTAACAAACTCAACAGCTTCCCTGAGGGTACCCTGAGAATGAAGTTGAATGAAGCTGCAAATTTTTCAGTGTTGCTTAACATATAACAAAAAAAGACACTCTGACAGCCAAGCTTCTGTCTCCAGATATTTTTTTTCAACAGATGAAAGCCTGAGCAGCCAGCTGGACTTAAAGCTAGGTCAAGCTTTTCAAAATTCAAGAGTCATGAATCTGAAGATTAGTTACGGCGTGTTATTGAAATAGTTTTATTGATGAGATGATGCTCCAAATGCTTCAGAGACTGATTCCATTTTGTCTTTTGCACAAAGAAAAAGAGTCATTGGGGAAATTGAACACATGGATTTACGACAGTGATTCCATCAGTACCAAGGTAGTGCCAGAAGCTCTCTCACAAAAAAGTAAGAGAAAAAACCATGACAGAGGGCTCTCTGGCTCTCTGCCAACAGTGGCTGCCTGTGTATTTCTCTGACCTGTCTATGCAGAGGGACACTTGAGTTGTGGTTCTTAACTGTCAGTGGCTGTTTCATGAATTTTAGAGCGGTTTTTTGGTTCGTTGGTTGGGTGGGTTTTTTGAAGTTTCTTATAGGCTCTTCTGCTACAGCTTGATCTTGAGTTATCTTCGGAAAACAATAGGGAAACAAGGTACAAAATAGCTTTCCTGATACATATTCATCCTGTTTTCTGGGTACTAGGCACCTGAAGGATATTCAGCTCAGTTTTAGCTCTCTTAAAAATAGTGTTTCCACTCACCGTATCTGTCAGAGTGTTGTCTTTAACAACCTGGATTCAGTATTGTCTAATTCTGTGGTACTTCATGTCCCATCCCAACAGATACAATGAGGGATGAGTTAGTTCTGAATGTGACACGCGCCCTGACTCAACAGATGAGATCAGGTGTGAGTTAACTCTGGGTATTTCTGCGCGGTTATGCAAAGTGAATGACAGACAGTCACTCTGAGGGGTCCAACTCAATTATGAATTTACTAAAGGCACGCGGTGGAATACAAATTACAGCAATTAGTGACTTGGCAAAAGTATGTTATAATATTACAAAACTTATCAATACATTGACAGTAAAGGCCTTTCTAAAAACAGTGGATTAGCAACAATTAGTAACTGTAATGCAAAACTTAACAAGAATTTAGCAGCAGAACTTACAGTGATATTACTTTTATACGTTCAAGAAAAAGGAAGAGAGAAAGAGAAGGAAAACTAAGATATCAGAAAGAGAGAGAGAGAGTAAGATATCACCACTCCACAGGTACATCGGTCCCGCGATGACCTCTGGAGTGGGGGGACGCTTTGATGATTTACACGCCACTGACTCATATCATGCATGAGGTCGTTTTATAACCCAGTTCATTTACATGTGAGAGGGTGGTTTGTCTCCTCCCTCTGCTCGCTCTTCATGCTAATTAGGAAGACTTTTCTGGAAATGGGTCTGAGGTCTTCAAGCTAGGGGAAAGTTCACAGTACTGACCAGAAGTGAGTTGTTTTGCTCATCAGGGGTAGCTGTTGGTTCATAGTTTCTTCAGGTAGTTGGCTGTCCGACAGATGGTTCATCTCTATTATCCCAATTAGGCCATGAGGCCTTTCACAGCAACACTGTTAATTGCCCTTATCTTACAAGGTGTCTGCCTCAATGGCCATAAAACCTTGGGAAAGATAAGATGAGATACCATCTATCTTTTCCTCCTGAAGTAACAAAACCCAGACCTTTAAGGCATAGCATAGCCCTTTGTTCTGCTAAGGATGGGGGGAGCACTTCAAGGTTGTCACACTTCACATCAATGCAAAGGGAAAGCATGCCACCAGATAAGAACTGTAGTATTTCTCATAGGCATTTGCACTCACATTGTAGGAGAGTAAATGATGACATATTGAGGGCCTCAGTGCAAATTTCTTTCTAATCTTCTTATGCTTTCCTAGGAATGAGCTATATTTAAATCTGCGTTAAATCTTAATTTTGTGTAGCCTTTTCCTTCTATCATTATTTCCCATCTGCTTTTAGTTAATCTTTGCACAGCTCTTTGGAAAAGCAAGCACCAAGTCTTGTTTTTTTCTTTCCTTCTACGTGAGGGGAAAAAACCTGACAGCCTTATACATAAAGATGAATGAACAACTTATAAATAATTTGAGCAATGACTGCTGCTACTTTATCATTCAGTTATATCCTCTTCATTGGCTGACATGGAATTGCAAGGAGCCTTGTACCTTCATCTCCTCAAGCAGCAGCAGATCTGACTTATAATTATGTGTGCATGGAGACACAAAGAATTACGTAAAGACATAGAATATGCCCTGGGTGACTTGCTTAGCCTTATTGGCCTGTCATTTCTTTCAGGTAGGCTGGATGTCAGTGAACAGTGCTGTGGGACAGCAAACCCACTATCATTCATATAGCTAGCTTATAAATGCCCCTGACTACAGTACACCTGGCAACTCATTGTGTCTGTTCTACAGGTGAGCAAACTGAGATATCAAGATGACATTAGTAGAAAAAAACATTTAACATCTCTGAGTCTTGAGCCCTCCTGTTCATTTGGCTTAAGGGTTTTTATGATGAAGAAGCAAGAATGAGATGTTGCTTTTGAAAACTGGATTAGAATTTTCCCTAAGATTTTCTGTACTATCATCTCTTCCTGTCCCCCATTAACAGGCAGACCATGTCTGAGATGCATTTTGCGGGGAACCTTAAAAAATCCACATTGTGTTATTTATAGTAAGTGTCACCAAGCTTTCCTCTATAAGAGTAAATATTAGCTACTGAACATGAACAATGTCAAAGGAATTTTCATAGTGATTAATGGTGTGACAGTGAATAAAAAAAGAAGTATTAATAGTTTGATGCTTATTATCAGGGTTTGCTGTTTTCTTTGTACAGAACAGCAATTTGTCAGAAAATTACCTGTGCAGCCCTTAATGGCAAAGCTCCAGAAAACATTTTCTCATGATGAGCAAGCTGCAAGTATGATGGACTTTTCTAGTGTCCTTTGCTGGGCAGCAGGAAGAGGAAGAATGTTTCTTATGAGTTGCTGATGAAGCAATATGTCACATGCTGCCTCAAAATCAGATTTGGGAGTCTGTCACACCATTGTCATCATCACTACTGATTTTTAAAGATCAAACTAGCAAATCTCAAACAAGACTGGGAGTTCATGAGCGGCAATGCCTCTGCGGCTAACACTTATTTCCTGAGGACAGTCTCTACAAGCTATTTTAGGTATAGCTTGTCAACTGGATACAGATAAAGGGACATTTAATACTTAATTTTGAAGAAGGTTAAACATGGGAGTTTTGTGGGTTTGTTGGTTTGGTTTGGTTTGGTGTTTGTTTTCCATTTTCTGGTATCCATGTCCTGACAAAATCTTGTAATATACTTTCTGTTATTTCTTTAATTATTTTTTCACTTATTTTTCAATAATTCTATTACTGTCTTTATTTTCATCTGGCGTGAGAAAAGGATCATTTCAAGTTCCATGTCTGAAACCAAGTCACTCTTCTCTTCTAGATGTCATTGTTCACTGGAATGTTAGTAGACTATCATCCTAATACACTTTCTCAGAGTACCCAAAAAATGCCAAAATGCAGCTCAACTGAATGGCACAGGATCTTTTAGGAACTGCACAGTACTGATCTGTAGAGATAGCACTACCCAGCATTACCCAGGAAGTTTTATGGACCTGTCACAAGTGAGGCTTTGAACCACAAAGGTCGCAAATTACTTTGTAACACCAGCTAATACCAGAAAATACAGGTGAGGGAAGTTGCAGTTCCCTTATTTTCCTCCACTGTCTGCAAGTCAACTGTACTGCAGGAAAAGAGTGAAGTATGAGAGACTCTCTTTCCTTACTCCAATTTATTTTATCAGGTACAACATATTCACCTGTTCAGGCTCCGTCAGTTCCAGCGGCCAGCACTTATAGAAAGAATGACAAAGACAACAAGGAATGGAAGTTGTTACCTGGATCAAAACTGTGTAAATGAATATAGTGAGGTCGTATTCCTCTTGTCAGTACAGCTGCATAGAGGCATAGGAAAACCTTGTCCCAGCTACTGGGCAATAAATATTGGAATGATAATCTATTTTCTGCACAGATGCAGAGATATATTGCCAATACTTTGTTTTCACTGAGAGGTATTGAGTCCTCACAGAAGTTTGTTATTGCTTGATGGAGTTTAGATTTAACTTGATACTAATAAGTTTTGATTTCTTCTGTTGCGTAAACTGGCTTTCCAGTGCTTTTTAAGAATATACTTGCTTCCTGAGTTCTACTTTGCCTCCTTTTTTATTGCAGCAAATAGAATCTCTGTGGCAGACACAGTACTTGGTTCTTCCACAGGGAGTTTCATGGAATATCTAGGAATATTTCTAAGAAGTCTAAGTTCTTGACAGCTTTGTAATGCATAGAAGCACATAGGTCATTGGCTTCTTCAGTCTCATTAGATAATGCCATGTCCCTTAAACATTTGCAATGGTCTGCTTTGATAGCTATTAAAAGCCTTTAGGTGCTAGCTGGATCTCCTTAAGGATAGGGAATCCTTCTGGAGGATAATATGGCAGCATACCAAGGCACACAGGATGCTCATTTTTTCATATCTGTGGCTTGGAAACAGTTAATTTTTACCATTAGATTGAGAAAAAATGCATCTACTGAGCCCTCTTGCCATGCATTAGAGAGTCTACATTAGGAAGGCTTCTAAGGAGGCCAGAACTTGTCTGCAGACCCTACTAATGGAAAATGATAACACAGTTATGGCTTGGTTTGCTTACCTGGTTGCGATTTAATCCTCTTGGGAGTTTTGTGAGAGTGGTTTGGTCTATTTCTTTAGTCAGTCTCTAAGAAGTTATGCTTACAGTACACTGATTGCATTTGTCTGATTATTCTACTTCTAAAGATCACTGTTCTACTGGAAGTCACCTTCCAGAAATCAAGCAGTACAATTTTTATTCCTATGAGATAAACTACAACAGTCTGAATACCAAGCGCATCCTCACGGACCCACAGCCCTGTCAGTATAGATATTGCAGGAGTTGTCAGAGCGTAATTATATTAACTATGTATTCCAGCATCTATTCCAAGTCTAACCACTATATATCTTTTACTCTTATAGGACTGTTGCATGTACTCTGTGATACTGCGACAGACTTCATAAAAACTTCTTTTTCTCACTTTGGGGCAGTCAAACCACATGTTCTAAAATTGCAGATACTTGCATACAAATCTCTCTCAGACTCTCTGACTTAAAAATCTGATGTAAGAAATCTCTCCTGACAGCAGTTGATGACATTTTAGTTTTAAAACCTTACTTTCTCATTCTGTTTACATCCTTCTGTTTGTAGTAATGGACAATACTAAAAATACAGTATATGAAAAGTTAATCTCAATTTCTAAGTATGCACAAGAGTACCTAATGGGTTGAAGGCAGCCTTGGGAAGTTGTCAGTGCCCATGTTTATCAAATTAGTCAGTGACTTTGACAGCTCAGCTGCTAGAGAGGTGACCTCACAGATCCTCTTATTTGGAATTGATGTGAAAGAAAGATCCTCAGACCTATCTTAAATCTGGAAATACCTTGCTTACCCTGTGTGTTCTCAAATGGAGACAAAGTCTATGCCCTAATATTTATCTATCAGTGATAGCATTTTTTTTCCACTAACTGTAGTCAAGAATTTGGAATCTAGATCCTCTATTCTCTTTTATGAAACATGTGATATTGTTCAACTTGTTTATAAAATAGAGCTGATGAGCTCTGTCAAAAATGAGCCATACAGATTAGCAAAACATAAAGTGCCATGCTCTGGTAAATGACAGTGGTAAAATAGCTTTGCTTTTTATTGATATTCCAGTGCTCTGAAACAAAATAGCTGTTAAGCAGTAAAATGAGAAAGGTTGTTTTTCCCCACTATAACTCTTACTCCACTAGGCAGACATCAGCCAAGACCAATAGAGAGGCTTGGTTCATAAACTGAAATTTACGATGTTTTATTCACTGACAAAAATTGCATGGTGCCTTGGGATCTTTTGATGATGTATGTGCAGTAATTGTCACTCTGCTTCTTGAACCAATATCATACACAACTTAATACTGTGAGAAGTAGGTGAGGTCTGGAAGAATAATACTTCTAGACTAGGGGCAAAATAGAGAAGAGAGAGGGATAATTAGCATATAGAGGACAAAAAGATAATTGAAATAGTAACAAAGTAAATAGGAACTGACTCATTTTTCCCATCTCACATTTTCAGCTATCTAGTCTTATGGATGTGACCTGAAAGAAACAAATGTTCGTTTAACCGTCCTGAATACTCTTTTTCCTTTCCTCATCTGTTCACATGGGCACTCAATGGAGATATAGGTAATAGAAGATGATCCATCCAAACTGAAAGTTAGTGTCACACTGAGCTCAGATATCTCAATTACTTATGCAGAATTTGATGAAATTTAACACAAAACAGGAGCTTAGCTGAAGAGGCAGAGTGGAAACTTCCCAATAAAGTCCTATTAAACACCATACACAGATTCAGTGTGATGATGTCTTAGTAGAGCTCAGGTTAATTTTCTCAACTTGTGGGTAGCGGCTACTGTGGGAACTGTGAAATGGAATCAGGGTTGAGGAAAGTGAGTTGCTGAAAATTTTACTACAGCCTATTGTTCTGCTCTGCCCTTCAGGATTAAATTTTATCTGATAGTCCATTGTAAAGCATAGACACATGGATTGTGCCCTCACGTCAATGACACTTCATTCTTATTTAAAAATGCAAGGGGGTCGTCACCTGAGAATGATGAAAAATGCTGTCTTAAGTCACTACTACCTCTACCTTCTGAATAAGCAGCAGGTAAAAGACAGAGTGGTTTATTTAATACACAGCCTTGGCAGTGTCCTCTAGCCTTACCAAAATGCTGTCATTCTATAACGTGCAGTTCTGGTGAAAGCAAGCAAACATTTTTTTTTTTTCTTTTTCTGAAAGACTGCACAACATATTTGTCTTATCAGCTAACACTCTTTGGAACTGAAATATGGCCTTAAGGACAAGTATATATAGATTAAGTAAGAAAGATGCACCTTCCCTTGATTATATTTTGTCTCTATTGTAACAAAGCAACAAGATTTTTACTGTTGAATTAGAAAATAAAGTAGGCTTTGGGGAGCTTGCTTAGCATATTTTGACAAATCTCTTCTTTCTTATGCCAACTAAAGCATCACCAATATAAATTAGTTGCTCTGAACTGCTTACTACAATAATTAATTATGCTATGCTCTAAGATCAGAAATATCTGGGTTATCACTGTTGCAAATCAAACTGCTCTGCTATTGAAGTAGTCACTTGCCAAGAAACCATGACATCTCATCCTTTACAGGGGTATTGCTTGAAAACACTCCCTTTTATTTGTCCCTGTGAGGCTGAATGGACATCCACTATAAAACTGTACTGAGGAAAATGGGAATTGAATCAGCGACGCATTTAACAATGCATAATGTTTATTATATTATTCTGTTCCCAGGACAACTGAAATTTGCATGGCTTAGCAAGTTGCAAGCTGTAATGACAGCACTTAGGACAGACTTTGGTAGCAGCAAAGAGAGATCCCATGAGAAGAACAGACATAGCTCAGCTTCAGAGCTCACAGAGATACTTCAGGGATGTTCAGCACCTGGCTAATAGCCCCTAATTCCTTGGATATTCTTTGTAAGACACTATTATCCATGCTAAGGCTATTTGCTTTTAATACTGATGTAATGTGTAACACTATCAAGACGTCCAAGCAATCCTGCCATTACTTTTTCAATGCTTTTTGTTTTGCTACTATGCTTTATCCATTTGAAAAGTAAGAGAAAAACATGCTGTGTGATAATGTAACTACATTTAGAGCAAAAAAAACCCCTCCTGACTCTAAAATAGCGGTACAATGCCTCAGTTAGTAGGTAAATCTTTATATCATCATGTCTAGTTACAGTTAAACATATTTAAATCAACCTGAAATACGTATTTTTCTCTAGCTGAAATATTTAAATATTACCCATAAGTATAAAGTAAATTTATTTTATATTGGTGTTAATTAGATGGTGAAATATTATTTAGCATAGGGAAAATATACAGCATATGAAATAAAAAATGAAATAAGTTTTTTCTGGCTCTATTTAATAGATTTTAAAAATTGTTACAGCAATATGTTCAATGATAATATTTTGCACTTAGCTATTAGCTGAGCCTTTTTTGATTTCTCAGGGTGTATAGGGCAAGGCAGGTATGTGTATGTCCAGAGCAGTATTTTCATTAGATTCTTGGGCAGGATTGGTGGCATCGCACCCTATTTTAAACAGTGGACTCGTTTTCAGCAATATTCTTTTCTGACACTGAAATGTCATAGGATTTTGTGATTTTCTTGGAAATAATAAAATATGAGATGTGCAACTGGTAATGGTACATCCAAATACTACGTTCTTTCAGAAAGAGATGATTATGACCAGAGGTATACCAGTTTCCGGTGTCTAAACATTATCAGGAGATGGTAGTCAGGTAAAAGATCACTGACTGCATCTGATGACAGAAAGAAGCTAGTGATTATAAAGGAGAGAGGAAGATGGGCAGATGAACTAAGAGAAAGAAAAGTTGACTGCGTAGCAGAGAGATGTCATTGGCAGAAAAGCAGTGGGGTGAGCACACTCTGCCAAAGACTGTTGTATTCCAAAATCCAAAGATAAACTCTTCTTATAGTCTCCTGGGGTTTGTACTGTCTCGAATGAAGAACAGTGTGAGTTTGAAACAAATGAAAACAAAAACGCTTTCCCTGCCAGGCAGCAGCAAGGGCAGTGGCCCTTGTAAGAAGACAAGGGATGAAAAAAGAGTGTCAGTGTGGTGGCACACACCGCCCTCCCTTCCTGCCAGAGCTCCAAAAGCAGAGCAACAGCTGATGGTGGCCAGGGCCAGCTGGGAGCCCTGATCACCTGGCAAGTCTGCAATGACAAAGAAGATCTGAGCTCAGGCTGGTAAGTCTGGACCCCAAGTGGGTGGGTACAGGCCAAGCAAAGGACTCAATGTGCAGAAGCCAAGACAAGAGCCTCAGCTGAAGCAGCTCCCAGGGGAATGGGGGGTCAGCCTCTGCTGAGGTATCTTCTAGCTCCTTCTTCCAAGACCACCAGCTGCACAATCTCTGTTAGTCCTGAGGCCTTGCAGCTAAATCCTGAGGAGAAGATGGATGTGTCCAGGGCCCTGACACTCTTAAATCTCTGAAGTGCTAATCTCAACCCAAATTCCTTATAGCTGGTGCTCCAGGAAGAGGCACGTTTGCAGTAAAGAAGCTTTTGAGCCATCAACTATGGTATTAGAAACAACAGCACACCGCAGCAGGATTTGATGTCCTGACAGGGTATCATACAAAATCTCTGTACCAAAGAGGTATTGTGGGGAGATGGGAGCTTGAGATTGACAATGAATGGGATCAAAGTTTCCCAGGTAAGAGAATCAAACACAGAAGCCTACTGGCCAGCCCGTTTCAGGAGCTTCACATGGTCTGCAGCAGGCTGTTAAAGGTTTTAAATAGGTTTCATTAATTATTCTGAGGCACTCAAGTGCAGATGATTCTTGGTTTGCTTATGTCAAATAATTTCTAACATGAGTAGCTGCACAGAATTAAAGGGCTAGTCACTTGAACAAGAATTTACAATATTAGACCTTAAAGGTCTTGTTTAAAGTAAAACACTAAGTCAGTGAGAGACTGAAGAAACATAGTCCAACTCAAGTAGTGCCATGAAAACCAAATGCCAGTTTATTGAGAGACTGTATGGTTATATATGAACATAGCAGGTCCCACATGAACCCTCTAGAGTCTGTATAAAGAAAATCCAGACTGATAGGGGCTGGTGGAGGGATTGTTGAAGTCTTAACTTCCCTTTCTCCAGCTGGCTGAGCTCACACAAGTGTCATAGTGATCTGCTGCTTGCATAACCAATTACACAAGCCACAGGAGAAAGACGGAATAAGGAAAGGATTGTCTGACAGAAGCTGTGTCATTATGTCCTTCCTTTTAACAAAAGCAATGTGACACAGTGAAAATTAGCTTAAAAGGAGGAAAAAAGGCATAGTGGCAGTATGTGTCAAAATGGAGGCAGATGACACAAGGCCTTATGATTGACCTTTGACTTTTAATATGAGTGATTTTAATGGAGTAGTGAGAGCAGAAGGTAGGTTGGTGATTTTACCAAGAGGTTTTATAAATCTTCTAAGTAATAAGAAGGAATAAAGAAAACGTTTATCTTGTAACTGGTAACTTAGCTCCTTTCACTCTGTTAAAACATCAAGCAATGGATTCAGATTCTTGGAAATATAGAAAAAAAAAGGTCAATGAGTTAGCAGTTAGATGGTATACACTGTCCAGTAGAAATAAGCCAGTACCTAAGTTAATAGAATGAAATGCTGTTTTGCTAATATAAATTGCATTCACTAGTAGAAGAAAGTTAATAACTTCAGTGTATCAACCTCTGGAATACACCCAAACATTGTTCTTTAGCTAAGGCATTTATCACACCGAAAGGGTAATTCAAAGCAAGGACCCTAAACATGTACAGGTTGGGTTTTCATTGACCTTATCATCATTTATTATTAGGAATTGTAATGAATTATTATATTTAGAGTAGATATACAATGAGAAACTATATATAGACTAGGAATCCAGTTTGGGTTACTGGAAAATACTATAATAAATAAAAGTTACTAATAAAATGCGATATGTAATAAGTTATTCTAGGTTAAAATGTAATTGTAGAGCTTCATGGATATTGGGCTGAATTTAAAGTTACATGTACTGGAAATTTAATGACTACTGACTTTGAACAGGGCTGCCCTAATTAATCAATTGGCAATTACAGCTGTGATTAACAGCTGTGATCATGATTGGTAGCAAGTATTGATTAATTCCACAATAATTCTGGCACAGTTTAGAATAAGAAGCAATTTGCAGGATACAGGAAGCATGATTAACAAAAGCAATAATAAAAACACTTCGCTCTCATTACAGAGCTGTCTTGGGGGAGCAAGATTTGTGAAGGTGGGAAACCTAGATAGATTTGCCAAGGTAAAACAGCTTCATGCCAAGATTGCCTTAATGAAAGAGAATTATTGGGAAAAGTGGGTGCATTTTTTCATAATGATAAATTTGCTCCAGACTTACAGTCATTATGTCCCCACTACCGAAGTATTTTTTAATTACAATAGCATGTTCATTTCGAACAGGACTCAGAAACTCTTTTTATTCCCATAAAATACAACATTTATACACTTTCAAAAGTGCCATATGAATAGTCTCTCATTATCTAGTCCTACAAAGAACTACAAACGAAGGGCACAAGAAGATGAAATATGCATCTGTTAACCAAAGCTGACAATTTCATTTTGTGACAATGTCTTAATTTTTTGTTTTCTTCATTCCATGGCAGAACTGAAAAGAAAGCTTTTGAGAATGTTTGCAAAAACCAGGATTGAACAAACATATCTATTCAGAACCAAAGTCTTAGTTTTATATTGTCAAAAAGAGGCAGATATGTATGTCATCTACTACCTACCTATATACAGCAGGAAGCCAAGGCTCCTCTTCCTTTACAGTCGGTACAAAGATTTTCGTCCAAGGCCACTATGGGTCAGGTGCACAATGAACCTGAATCTGAATATATGCATTCTGAATCCATTCCCTAACTATCATAGTATAGAAAGCCTTCTGGTTAGCTAAACAAAAAACCTAAAAAGGAATGAAATACTACTACTCTATTACCATTAACATTGAAAAAGATGCAGACAAAGATAAAAATATTTTTGAGTATGTCGCTTACTGTATATCAACTTCAAGCACCATTCGTTTGTACTATCAATGAAAAGTTTGAACTGTTACATTTCTCTTCTGGAAAATTATGAGTGTCAGCATTTCTTTTCAGTGAGTTTCAATCACTAAGGAAAAGAAAAAAATAAATTAATCAGGGACTTCTCTCCCAACTGCATAGTCTTCCAATCCAAAACAGAACAGAAACTTCTGGGTCAAAATAATTTTTATACTTTCAGCTACCGCAATTTTATTTTTATCTTTGTTGTTTATCGTGATATTAATATTCATAATATTAAAGTTGAGTCAACTGAATATATGAGAATTTAATCATTTAAAAAGAAAACTTAGTATTTGCTAAAAGCATAAAGAACTTGCTGGCTTTCTTGATTTTAAAGAACAGTTTGAGTGGCATGGGTGGATAGCATGACATGGCTGACTTCTAAACACTTGAGAGAAGTCAAGAGATGAGATATAAAAAGCAGTTTTAGTTCTAACTTTTAAGTCTAACACATGATTTCTAAACATGCATCGCCATTTTAATCTTATGATGATACTCCATTTCAAGTAATTTTCAAAAAGAAAGTCTCTGCTCCTGGAGGTCTCTTGTGTCTCTGTGGACTGCATCATCTCTTTACCGTGCTCCTTCAATTTTAGTAGACACATATTGTGGTGCTTGTACTATCCTTTAAAATGGCCAAGGCCTTGCCAATACTATCCTCTACCCCAGCCTGTTTTTCTGTCGTACTTAGTATGATCCCAAAGTGGTGTTAGGTGAAGGAAGGAAAGGAGGTAAGTGGGGGGAGAGAGAGAGAGAGAGACAATTCTCAATTCAAGTTTGGCTGTGGATTTGAACCTCCCTGAAGTGCTGTGTGTTTCGGTCTGGGCTTAAGCGCAGTTCTCTTTCAGAATACATAGGAAACTAACAAATAGAAGAAAAACGACCTTCTATTATGAAATTACAATCAAAGCAGGAAAAAAAATGATAGCAATAAAATAAGAATCAGATCTGCTAAATATATCAAAAAGTTTAGCACACAATGCAGCACAAAGAAGTACACCACTTCCAAAGCTTATAGCTATGTAATGTTTGTAATACCAAGAGGTAAGAAGTAAGACACCTGAACATCCATTTTAGAGATTATCTTTATCTGGAAGTCATTTTGAGACCAGTACCAAAGTCAGAAAAACATATGACTGATTTTGCCAATAAGACAAATGACTGATTTTTTTTTTTTTAAGTTGTTAAATAAGGTATAAACATAAGACATGAACAGATACTTTTAGTACACACTTTTCAAAGACCTATCTTCCTGGTCTTTGCTTATCATTGCTTCCCAACCGTGATGGGTGAATATTTTTAAAAATACTATAGGGACTCATGAAGTCTAAATGGCATGATGAACACATTTTATGCCATTCTTTGGCTGCAGCTAGAGACTGCAGACAATAATAATAATAGTTATCTAAAAATCTTAATGTTGTAAGTGTTACTAGATTTCCCTAATGTTCTTTAGAGCATAAAAATTCTAAGAAGCACTTTTGAATTATGTAGTCCTGCACAGGACATTTGCAATAGCAGCTGATAGGAAGTGGTGTTCTTTTCCAGGGTTTTACACATGCTTGAAACCATCATACTGCTACAGATCATATCAGATGTTATAACCAGTCAAGGAGATATTGTTTGTGATATCGGGTTACTGATAACTAAAAAATACATTTATCTATCTATCTATCTATATTTAATTTACAGAAAAGGGACTCCAAGATTCTATACAAAAAGCTGAGTTAATAATCAATGATAGAGCAAGCAAATATGCCATTAGGCTGTCAAGGATCATAAGGGACCTGAGCATGTTTACTTCTGTCTTCCATTCTCTGCCTTATTTTCAGGAGAGCCTTAACCCCAGTTACAAATTACATGACTCCTTCTCTATAGCTGATACCATCCTCACTTCATGTAGTTTGAATGCAATTTTTCAACATGTTCTCTCGAACTTCAGGCTGACTACTTCAAGTATGTCCGAAAACAGCACAACTCCTTGGTAAAAATTGAGGGCATGACCTATGTAGTCATTATTTCAGTAGTAAATATCAAAATAGTTTTAGATAATTGTTTTCATATCACTCTGAAGCATAGCTCCTGGTGCCATAGATTACACTGAGAACATTCTATGGTAATACAAATTTAGAGTTGATTGTTGACACAAAAGTAAAAAATTGCACCTTTTTTTTAAGATTAAAAGTTCACTCTCAGCAATCCTCAAGTGTTACTGAAGTAAATAGAACCAAACTTTGACTGACAGTTTATGCACCAAGGACATTCCATAAATTCCTACAGAAATACAGAAGGTCAAGAAATCCTATTGGGTTAATGTCTGTGGATATCTACTATACAATACACTTCCCTCAGATGATTAACACTTTTTCTGCACCAAAATTCTTCATTTTAATCAAGACTTTTTCACATGTAGCAGAAAGTTTGCCACCAAGGCAGTTTAAATCATACTATATAAGTAAAAGTCACTATATTTAGACCCTCCTTAATGAAGTCTACATTCAAAAACTACCAAACGCTGTTAGTCTTCGTATCTGAGATCATGTAAGTCAAGGGTGTCAAACTCATTTTCACCGGGGGCCACATCAGCCTCGTGGTTGCCCTCAAAGGGCTGAATGTAATTTTAGGAATGTAATTTTAAACTACATTTATACAGTCCTAAAATTACATTTGGCCCTTTGAAGGCAACCACGAGGCTGATGTGGCCCCCGGTGAAAATGAGTTTGACACCCCTGATGTAACTGGTGGTACAGTATCAAAAGAACTAAGAATCAAGAGTGAAGATAGATAGTTAGTTAGTTAGTTAGTTTGTTACTTCCTTTACGACAAAATACATTTTAATCAGAAATGTCAAAATGAGAAAGGCCCACTGAAAAAGCAGTGCTCAGTTTCCTGCAAATATGTGTGGGAGTCTGGTCTCTACTGCAGCTGGGATTCTGTTGTCTGTGGCTCACGTGTTCATCTGAGAAACTTAAGCTCTAGGTATGAGTCAGGTGTCCAGGGTATTTGGCAAAGCACCTGAAAGTCATCAGAGGCCTGCCTGAGATGAGGTTCAAATATTCTAGCTCACTTGTAACCCAACTACTACCTCAGGGCTTGTTGCAGGGCTGTTACTCCTTTTGCCCCCTATTAAGTATGGGGAGTAGCTTGGAAATTAGAAGCACCAGGAACTTTATTTGAGATTCAAAGCCTTGGACTTTGGGCTTCCATGATCCTTTTTTAACATTTTTTTTTAAAGTAAATCTTCTAGTGCAACATTGCTATTATTTTGTTTGAAATTTATTTCTTGAATTTTATTTTTCCATAGTTGGAAATTCTTACAATTCTTTCTATTTCTTCAAAACATAGACAGCTTTCTTTCCTAGGAGGCAGAATTTTCTTGCAGGGCAGACAACCATTGAACTAGCTCTGTTCAGGAAACCGAAATTCTACTTTTAACACCTAGATATGTGATCACACCTAGACATGTGATCACACCTTTCTTTGTTTCAGTTTCTTTATTTCTAAAACTCTATCTATAATAATCACATATATCTATAATAATAACAACGTGTATCAGAAAGGTTCAAACCAAGAAGTACAGAGGATTCCAAGGCCATACACATTCCATAAAAGGTACAAATACATCTGCATATTCCAAGGAGCAGAACTGATGGTTTGCTACATGGCAAGTTTTCTTACTATACAAACTTAATTTAATTGAATGACTTCTAACACTACTGTAAGGAACAAGTAGCAGAGTGAATCTTTGTAGGCACAAATTTCATTTTTCGGTGGTCCCCTGAAATTTTCCTTTCATCTGAAGGATTATGACATCCTTTTCTGTATCATTTCCATCCATCTTGCATTGAAGCAAAGGAAGGAAGGGGAGGATGAGGGTGATCACCTCTGTGTCAGATATATGCAGCAAAGTATCTAAACTTGGTCAAATCCATAAATCCCTTAATAAAGCAATTTCGTTCTCCTGCAATGGGTAGAATCCTAGTGCACTTTCATATGCTAATATCTAGAGATTCACTCTTCCAGAAGAGACATAGTAATAGGATCCTTACACACAGCCACTGCTGTGGGAAAGGACAACAGATTAGAAGGTATTATTAGATCTGAAAATATTACAATTTAATGGATGATTATACAGTTCCCCTGTGGCCACTAATAAGCATTTGAGGTTATGCTATGATTTACCAGGCTTGAGAGACCTTGTTATCTAGTTAGTGTTACACCCAGAAAACCTGGATCAACTTATTTTCTAATAGGTATATTTCCCTTGCCATTAGCTGATTTTATTTTTATTAGTCAAATGGTTTACATCATACTATCTGGGGTTTATTTATCCACATGGTGTATTGTGTACTGTGTAGGAGGAACATCAAGTCCAAATGCCTTTTACACATGCTCCAAAAGAGCTTCAGAGGCCAAATCTGACTCTTCCTCAGCAGGTGGCTGTGGGAAAGCAGATAGTATGTGTATACAGGTAAGGATGTACTTTCTCTGTGGAACCAACCTGATCAAAACTCTGTCCAGAAACAGAACAGAAAAATTCATATGGCATTTTCTTAATTTGTCTTTTCCTAGAATCACAAAGTCTGCACATTCACATTTCCTGTCTTAATTGTCAGTAATTAAAAACACAACACATTGCTCTTTAGCAAGTGTGTAACTTTACTTATGAGTAGCATATGAATACAGTTTGTTTAGCCCACAGGTGGCAAGAAACTGTGGCAGTGCTATTTTGTCTGCATTATAATGATATGTAGGCTAGACATTACAGGAGAATTTTTCTTTCATATGCTGATTTGAAGCAAAACAGACCACCAATGTTCTGCACTTCACCTAGCTCTCGCGGTCATTTGTAATGTAAGAAGAATCAATGTGAAAAAAGAGAAGAGACCAAAGGCTTCAAAGGCAGCAAATATAAGTGGCTGTGGAAACAGAGAACACAGAAAGGCATGAGACTTGTACACATATTGACAGGATCTACCTGTAAGGAACTGTAAGATGTGTGGTGGATTGATCTCGTGCCTATTTCCTTGGGAGAAAGCAAACTTCGTCTTGCTGACAGGATGGCAGGAAGAAACACCAATAGAGAAATTATGTGAAGATTTTCTTCCTGGAAGGTAGTCTATCTCAAAGGAAAAATTATTTACTCTTCTTAACCACAGTCTCCTTATTTTGTATCTCAGAAGATAAAATTGAAAGTTCCTCATACTTGGGAAGTATTTCTAAATACTGAAAGATATCTCTGTGTTCCATGCATTAAACTTTTACCTAGAGAAGTGTCAGAAAAAAATCATATATCAATAAATATGGGTGGATTTTTTGTTAGCACTTTTGAACTATTTAAGGATGATCATTGAACTCAGTTCCTGATTCTGCCTACAGTATGCCTATATCCTGTTTGTGACTTATTTTACAGTAAAAAAAAAAAGAAAGCAAACCCTATCATAATTAAACTTGAGAATTGATTAGTGAGAGGGGAACACCATGAGTGGTGTTCTTAATATATGGAACGAAATATGTGATAAAACAAAGTATTGTTATTTTCTAAAGCTTGTGGTTTATTCAGATGAATGTGAGAACGACAGTAATATATACTACCAAACAAGCATCTTTTAACTGAGGAAACACCACTATGTTTGGCTCTCAATTGGAAACCTACAGGGAGATTCATGAAAAAATCCCATCAAGATTTCAGTAGATAGCACTAGAAGTAACAGTTTAATAAGAATGCATTTAATTTTTATGGTTCTATTCAACAAAATCTTCTAATTACCTCACAGCCTGGCAGTTAAAATACATCAAAAAACCCCAAACCTCTCAGATTAAAACTTAATTAGAATAGTCAATCAAATTAAGGAGTCTTTGGATTTCCTGAAAAAGTAGATGAGTCTGTGAACTTTCCACATAGTTCTTTAACAGCCGTGATGATGACATACCTTCAACTCATATGATTCTTTTGTGATTCTATGGACATTAAAGTTCTGTGCTTACTTTCCATGAGCAACAGTTATTTTAGTCCATGACTAGAACATGTGAAAACATAAACCGCCATCTGTTTAGCTAGTAAGAATACAGGTTATAGTTTAGAACAGGAATGGAGAAAGCAATCTTCCTTCTTTTGAAATTGTTGGCCAAATTTTTGAACTGAAGCACCTGACTTTGGACAATATTGGTATTAACTAATAAAACTTAACTGTTAAGGAAATGTACCTTTTAACAGACAGGTGCCTAGATCCTAGATTTCTTTCACCTCTTCTGCTCTCAACACAAAACTATGCAAGGAGCAGCAAGAGGTCTGCCCCGCAAGAGAAGACAAGCTGGCAGCAAGGCAGCGTGAGGATGTCCTTGGCCAGGGCACCAGCCCACGGGTGCCAAGGGTCAAGCCAGGGAATCACATCAACAGGGCAAGGCCAGGACTGGCAAGGCATGTGGTTGGGCATGGCGTACCTGCAGTGTAGCTCAGGCCAGGACCAGGGGCCAGAGCATGAACTCAGGTGTTGCTCTGGAATCAAAGGGTGTAGGGTGCACAGATGGAGGCTCAAGGTGGGGCTTTCTCACTTTTTTCTCACAGCTTAGCTGTTTTCACAGAAGCCTGGTTCCAGTTGCACTGTGGCAGGGCAGACCCCAAGGACTGTGACAGAAGAGAGGAGAAGTTGCACAGGAAGACTGAAGAAGAAGGTGCTTACAGGCTGGTCAATGCAAATAGACCCTGTTGGTGCATTGAGGGCTTTGACAAAGACCATCTCAAATGCCATGGAAAAATGCAGTTTGAGTACTTACAAGATGGGCAATAACTCTAAGTCAGCAACTTCCTATGCTTCATCCATATGTCTATCTCTAGAATTGAGGGAAAATAAAATGAGCTACTATGACTTTAACTTCGCTAATAAATATAAGTATTAAGATTCACATAAGTTTCCATTTTAATTCACTGGTGACTATGGTCTTCTTTCATGCATGTTAGGTGGAAATATATCTCAGTGTTTGATTCTCCATGTGATTAAATGATCATAATATAACTTATTATCCGTGATACGATAGGATGTCCTTCATAATCTCCAAAGCAAAATTCATGCCCTTAGAGTAGGATTAAAGTCACAGAATCACAGAATAATTTAGGTTGCTAGGGATTTCTTGAGACCATCTACTTATGTCTGTTCAGGAAACAAATACTGTACATTTTCTTTCAGACAGCATAACTCTCTAGGTAATGATGTTTTTCCTTAGGGATACTTGTTTCTTGGTTATTTTTGTCTCTGCAAGGTTCTTAATTTTCTCTACTTTAATTTCTATTTCTATTACTTTTATTTCTTAGTTTTATTCTATTTCCCATCCCTTTAAGAGAATTTCAATGTATTTTTCATCCACGCTAGGCACCCAAACGATGTACCATCCATCCTTTCTCTGGGATGATCTTCTTTACACTTCCTCACATAGTAATGATGATTTTCTCAATAATTTTCCTACAGTTCTCTTAGCTCAATTTCATCTCATGAATTGTAATATTTTGGGGGGAACACTTTGAACTTATATTGCCTCCTCTCAGATGCTTCTAACATGTCATTCCCAGCATCCCAATATATGCAGGAAGACATTCAGCATATCCGCCAGCTGTAGGGCCTCATACCACTTCATTTAGAAGGACTTTCAACTGATCACTTTAGATAATGTTATCTCTGTTTAACTAGGATGTCTATCATCAAGCAGCACCAGGACTCAGAACTTGGCCTTGTAATAAACTTTCTTCAGAAAAATCACATTTCCTGTGTCCCTCAAATCACAATCGTTCCTAGAATTGTCTCAAGTTTGCCTCATATTTACAGAGTGTTTCAAAAAGATTAACCCAATTTCAAAGCAGTAGTGATTTCAAATTGCATCCATCTTTTTGAAACACCCTGTATTACCAAAAAAATATGAAAGAAATTGTAAAATAGGATGTGATATCAAGCAGGGTATTATATTAGTAGGAAAAATAATTATCTTCACAAAACAGTAATTAGAAGTATTCAAGAACGACTTCTGTGCTGAACAGAGATGAGCCAATAATGCATATAAATTTCCCACAAATTTTCATTCATATTTTCAAATGGATTCATGTATTCATATTCCTCCTCTTCTTGTGCTTACATCCACATACATTTGTGTAATTAAACTGAAGTAACATTAATTTCCAAGTTGTTCATATGACAATGTACAGAAGCAGAAGATTGCATTGACTGTGAGAGCACTGCTTGTATAAATGATTGTATAATCTCTGAGCAGAAAAAACCACCATATTACAAGGAGCAATGAACATATCTTTGTTTTACGTGTGAGTGGGTGTATATATACACTCTATTGAATTCTTATTTGTCTGTGTTCTGCTGCTGTTTATAGGAAAATTAATTTGTATGACTAATGTTAATGAGGAATTCTTGCTCTATGGTGCTGTCTTTGGACAAATGTAAAAAGATAAATGAAAAAAAAACAGTAGAAAGCAATGGACACTGGCAGCAATGGAAGACAGGGTTTGTATTCATGAGATGTCAAACTGGCATAATTGCAGCTAGAAAATTAAACAGTGCCTTGACTGGTTTTTGCCCGCTGGACTCTGAACTGTGTGTGGGGAGCTCCATCCAACCCCAGTGCAAGGCAGGTTTGGAATGCCTCTTTCTCTGTCCTCTGGATTTGGTCCTTCATTAACCCATTACCCTCTTCAAATCCACCGGCTTTTATGCGAGCAGGGAGAGAATCACTGTGGAGTGGAGGTGTTAGGCAGATAATAGCTTGGAACAGAAACAAAAATAAGGGAAAGATGTGCAGATCCAGACCAATGAAGAAAACCAGGAACGAGCAAAATCATGAAAGATTTAAGAGACCATGACACAGGACTTCTATTACAGCTACAAGTCTTGCGCGTGTGATGTGGTGACTGGTGTGGTGATATCGGCAAGTATTAACTTTGGTCTAATTTCATATTGTATGTACTCAGAATCATGACTCCACTGAAATATCAGTAAGTCATTCATAGCTACTTTTATCTTCTTATAGGCATTGTAGTTTAGCTTAGGGTGCTCCCAAAGTAATTCAAGCTAAACTAGAGAAAAAAAGACATACTAGAAAAAGCAAGAGTTTTATCAAGACAACTCGAGGGCTTTATTATCCCCCTACCTTATGTTTTTGTAGTTTTTTATATAGGCAATACCATCCTGAAAATGCCAAAAAGTTTTTCAGTTCGTATAATTATTTGCATGCAGAACACCATTGTAGTGTTCATCATTAACATCATAGAAGGTTCCCAGTAAACACACAAAGTTTCCTATAGGGCTTTTTGCATTTTTACATGAACAATTTAGTTAATGATGTCACACAGCAATGTTAACTAATTACATTTTTAATTAATTTCTGGAATTAAAGTGGGTTATATTTAGAACTTATTTAATTAAAATAGGCAAACTATATTTCATGTGCATAATGTAGATATTCTCAGAACTTTCCACTTTTTGCTCCACTACAGATACAATTAACAGGAAGGTTTTCAGTGTATTTCCAAGAAGAAAGGGCAAAATATCTTTTTCCTTTCTAATGATAACCAGAAGCCTCAGCTTCTTGGACTTTTAAAGTGGCTAGGTAAGAAATGTTTACTATTCGGCACAGTATGCCAGTGACATTTCTTATCATTACAGCATTATAGGACCAGAAGGTCCATAAATAGCATTTGCCTCCTTGCAACTTTATTCCATGACAATATCCTTATGATGCTGGGGCTGTGCACAGCTGAAAGAACCCCCAGGCTATCCCTGTACTTCCAAAAGTTGATAAACTGTTTCCTGGAGAAAACAAATAAATAAGAAGAAACAAAAAATGTAGCATAAATGAAAGTAACATTAAATAATTACTGCATTCATTTTTCTGTAACAAAACCAAAAATAATAGCTTAAAGGTTACAAAAGAATCAGAAATGGAGAATAATTCTCTTCTAACTGTGTGTAATTATACTACATCCCTGAAGATATCCATAAAGAGCACTTCAAAATTTGGGTCTTATTCAAATAATATAAACCCTGCTTTCCAGAAATTACGAATCCATATGGCCCTTTCTGAAGGCAGTTTTTGGTTTTCTTGACATACTTGAAAATCAAAAACATTTTGTATAAAACTCCCTTTTGTACTGTGAAGAGAGAGACTTTTTGAAATCTGTAACTTGTCTTGACTTCAAGATCAATATTATTTATCACCATTTTCAGAAACGTTCAAACACCTGCTAGTGGAAATAGAACAAGATTGATGTCCAAAGTTGTTCTTAAAGAAAGGACCTGATTCAAGACACATTAAAATTACTAAGGGTGGCAATTATCTTTGTGTGCAAGGACATTCTGTGCAAGGCTTTGCAGTCTGTGACCTCCATCTCCCACTCGTCTGTGCAGTCTCTGGCCCTGAA
Organism: Caloenas nicobarica; assembly: GCF_036013445.1. Classification (NCBI taxonomy): domain Eukaryota; kingdom Metazoa; phylum Chordata; class Aves; order Columbiformes; family Columbidae; genus Caloenas; species Caloenas nicobarica. Next base: position 44,949,679 of record NC_088249.1, read on the forward strand.
ATTCCTTTCAGAGAAAACAGGGCACAATGAAAGTGGAGAGTAAGTGGCATATTTCTGGGTCCCCTTCTAACAAAAATTTGGGAAGTGGTTGAGGCACGGGCCCAGACTGCCTTGCCATGAAGCACTCACAGAAACTCTGTAACTCGAAAGACTGTTGGGTACCTGGAATGATTCAGAGTATGAAATCCCAGCTCCTGAAGGCCACAACATTACAACACTGCACTGGTCTAAATGGGGCCAATGTTTTATATTGGTTATAGAAGATATCTGCTGAGGTAAAACTTTGAAGTAATGTGCAGTTCAACAGTTGCGACCGTCCAGGAAAGAAGTGTGTGTGCCTCCTGAACTGGTTATATGATTCTTGGATAAAGAAGGAAGTCTGTGTAACAAGAAAGCCTTTATGATATGAGACTTAAACACTATGAAAGTTGCTTTATCTTAGCTCCTTGGAAGGCTTTTTAAACTGTGAGGTGTGGTGATCATCCATATGCACGGAAATGAACATTATAAAAGCAAATACTTCTGTTGTACTGCTGCTGGTTTCAAAACCGAACATTTACTACATTTAAAAACAACTTACACATAACTTACTTGTCTTCTGGTTTAGCTCTTTTGCATCACTTTGTATGAACACTCCTAGGAATTTTTCCCCACAAGAAAACTAGCAAGCAGCTGTTATTCATGCAAATACACATATACACAGGCAAGACAAGCTGCTTCTGCTGATGACTTAAAATAATACCCCACATTTTCTGAAAATATTCTCTCTTATTTCATCAAATGTAGAAATGGCAGCTGTTTTTGTTGTGTTTTCTTTTTTTGTCAGTGCTTTTTCCCAAGTGAATATTAAAGTGCCTTCTCTTATAAAACAGAGGAGCAGATCAATGCAGTATCTTCATTTGTCGTCTTTGTATTTGTGGCCATAGCAAACCTGAAAGTGTCTTGAGGCAGTCTCAAAGCTTGTTTTCTACTCAAAGAAAAATTGCACAGGACAAAAAAATGCCTCTGAGGTTTAATTATCCTTCTTCATTACTTCTCACTATGAAAAAGTGTGGTGTAGCACTCTTCCACAGCCAAGATACCCATACTTGTTGCTTTTTTGTTGCCAGCAGTAAATAGGTCTCTAAAAATGAATTGTTCCTATTTCATTTTTTGTCCATACTCTCAAGAGTTTCTCTCTTGTGCAGAGACATGCAAATTTGGTGACGGAGCCTGGGAAAAAATTAATCTGATACTCTCTACCTCTATTTGTTGGTTGATGTGTTCATGTCTGATGCCTGATTTTTCTCTTACAGGGTTGAAAGCCTCAGTTACAGAATGGTTTTCTTATCCCCAGAGTTCTCCACCACGTACTTCTTTCAGGCATCAGATTCTTCTTTCCTACTTGGCTACCTTATTTCCTCTTAACATTATGCTAAAATATTAATAATAAAAAATAAATCCAAACCAATCAACAACAACAAACCTCAACTAACCAACCAACAACCACAACAAAATCCCCAAACCACAACACTACATTTTTCTTGAGTTTTAAAGTGTCAGCCTTTTGCCTGCCAAAACCAAGCATACTAGAAAAAAAAGTTTCCATCCTCTCATTTCCTCTGGAGTTGCCTGAGTCACCTTAGACATAAAACTGCTAGAGGGGCAGTTTAGAACAAGCTATGTCCTCATTCTGTGATACTGTTGAGTGACTGGTACCTTCTGGTCCTTCTCCATCTGGTTGTTTAAAAATTTTTACTGAATGTACCTTATTTAACTACACAGTTCCCACAGGGTAACATTTGCTTCACCTGCATAAATGAAAAATGAAAATTGACTCTGTCACATTGTGAGGGTCTGATGCAGCATCTTTCATTCCCACTACATTTGCTATTCCAACTGACTGGAATCTTTCCAATCTTTCTGCACAATTTGAGGCCCTTGAAATCACCACATATACAATTACAGTTCCAGCAACATTATGCAAGGCCAGGGCAGAGGCCTCATTAATGGCCAGGAAAGGGAGTGTAGAACTTTGACCAGTTTTCCAGCTGTTAACAAAGCTTGTGCTATGGAGATGCTGAATGTTGCACAGTGTGTGTCTTGTGAAATTGTGAAAGGACTGACCTCACAACCAGTGTTTACCCAGTATAATTACCATATTTCTGCAAAGTAAATTCTGAAGCTTTATGAGTCACAATTAATGGATATATGTTCTCCCACAGGTTTACTGAGAGGGTAGCTGACTATATCCTATGTGGCCATTGTAGAAGAGTCTTTCTCATATTACACACTAGCAGTAACCACCTTAAGATATGTATCATACAGTCACAGGCAACAGAAGCCATAAGAAGTAATTTTCTGCCACAATTTTAATTCACATAGATAGTTTTAAAGATAGTAAACTTCATCATACACAAATGTTTTAAGATGTCCAAAGCAATCAAAGAAGAGACATTAATTAACTTTGTTCAGTCGTTTTTTGCTCGTGCACTCGATTTTCTTCATCTGCAATGCTAAATGAAGAGAGAAGACATTTAAGGTCCTCAGCCCATCAGAATGATGTTGAAAGACTGAAGCAAGTGACAGATCAAGCAGATTATAGCAGGAAAATTAGGTCCTGCATTTAGAACCCTTTTCTTATCCCTTTTTTTCTTCTTTTTGGCTGAGATAGTGGGATCCTCTCTACCTGCTTTTGACCTAATTGGTCTTTTCCTACTTGTGGAATAATTCTGCTCTTTGCTGGATGATTTCCAGCCTTTCCCACCAGAAGTGGCTGAATTATATATGCTTGGAGGGAGAAATGAAAATGCCTAGTACTATAAGAAACAGTCAGCAGTATGAAGAAAGGAAATTTACCCTAGTGTTTATTAGTGTATAACACAGTAGTGATAATTTTTGTTTTGCTAATTAGTGACACCTACTTACCGAAGTAGAATGCAATAAGGAAAGCTATTGAGCTGGTTTTATCCATGGTTCTGAGGCTCTTTGAGTATAATTATCTACTAAACAGGAGAGCTAGCTGGGGTAGAAGCAAAATAAGGAAGGCGTCGGGCCTGCAAACACTGATAGTCTTTAATGGCCCTGAGCAGCCCCACCTGGGACCCGCACTGTGCCCACAGCCCTGCAGCCCTACTTAAGCTCAGCCCGGGACACTGTTGTCTCGCTTCCCTAGTCCTGCTGGCCACACTATTTCTGATACAAGGCTGTTGGCCTTTTTGGCCGCCTGGGCACACTGCTGGCTCATGTTCAGCTGGCTGTTGACCAACACTCCCAGGTCCTTTTTCTGCCAGGCAGCTTTTCAGCCGTTCTTCCCCAAGCCTGTAGCATTGCATGGGATTGTTGTGACCCAAGTGCAGGACCCCAGCACTTGGCCTTGTTGAACCCCATATAAATGAACCTTACTAACCATAGCAATTTTTTGTTTGTGGAAAACTTTAAGGCTTTTCTCTCCATGGTCTTTTAAAAATCAGATAACAACAGAAACTAACTTTTGGAGCAATTTCTTCCTATGTTTAGGAAAAGTGGTATGTCCTTCAATAGCACTTTTCATGTTTAGTTTCTGGGTTATTTCTAAGCACTTGTTAATTTTCAAGGGTGCTTTTAATGACTGTACTGGGCTGGGGATTCTGGCTGTACTGTGTCTGCAGCAATTCCATTCAGCTGCACTGTGTTCTAAGATTTTGTGTGTGCTTATACCTCTAATGACTTCAGAACAAGACCATACTGTGAAAGTACGATTAAACACTTTTACTGGCTTTGCAATAGCTAAAAGACAGGAAGAGTTTTTGCTTAGGCAGCACAGGTGTTGTGTTTTAACTCCAGCTAGCAATACAACCACGATAGCCTCTTGCTTACCCTCTTGCCTGCCCCTCCTCCCCCCTGCCAATAGGGGAGAAAATCAAAAGGGAAGAGAGAAACTTGGATTGAGATAAACACAGCTTAATAAAATAACAAAATACTAATACACTACTAGTAAATATATATGTAAAATAGAAATAAAAGATACTCAAGGCAATTCCTCACAAACACACTGAGCAGCCAGTTCCAGGAAACAGCACCTGGTCCCACAGCTGATCCCAGAGAGAGAAAAGAGAGGAAAAAGGCAGAAAGGCTCAGACACCTCTGCAAAATGGTAAAAAGCCAAACTAAACATCCCAACTGAAACTCCTCCGGCTCTGACAAAAAAGAGCAAAGAGAAGAGAGAGGAAGGAGGAAAGCCCAACTCTCCTTATATCTGAAGCATAACGCTAATGGGGTGGAATATGCTTGTTGATCAGTCTGGATGTCAGTCAAGCTCTGCCCCATCCATGCCCCCCTTCCTTGATGCCTCACATGTGTGGGCAGAGTGCTCAGAATGCACTTGGCTCTCAGACCTGAGCAATTAAAAACATTTACTCTGTGCTGGGGTGTTATCTCTTGTTCTCAAACTATGTCCAAATAATGAGCATGCTAGCTATGAAAAAGAAAGGTTTCTAACTGCATGAAGAAGATTAATCCATTTTCAGTCAAACCAGCACAACAGGCTAAGACATAAAAGGTACAGTGGAAGACTTGCAGATGCCAGGGATCAGAACAACAGTCAAGGTTGCTTGTCAAATTCTGTCAAATACCAAGTGCAATAGTGATCTACTTTACTGTGATGGTGGAGAATCTGATCAAACAGAATGCCTTGCATGATAAGTTCTCCCAAAAAGCACTTGTAATTTTTTTCACTTAGGCATAGGGAGGAGATTGTTCTTTTGATTGCTGGTAGTGACCATTTATCTTCAGTCCCTGTTGGCAGTGGCCTTCTGCTAACAAACACAGACTAAGAGGTAAGTTGTGAGTTGAATGCAGGATGTAACTACCTATAGTAGGCCTGTTTCTGATAGAGGTGGTTTTAATCTAGCCAGTACAAGAATAAAGGACCTCAGGATTCAGGATTTTAGTCATGTGGTATGATGTTAAGGTTTTACCAGGGAAGTAATCATGCAGGAAATACACCTAATTTTTCCTTTAGAACAAAATTGGATAGCATGCTTGAAAGTCTCATTATCACACAACCAGAAGATACGGGAAGGATGTAGCAAACACTTACTAAAATTCTCTTGTCTCTGTTATGCAGTTAAAGTAATATAATGGATTCTTTTAATTTGGTCCTATGAAACTGCATGCAGATTTACATTGACAAATATACTTGCATTAGTTTGTTCTGCTCGAAAGTCAAAGTAGATAGGTGTAACCTAACTCTCATCTAGGAGTCATATGTAGTAGTGTCTAAGCAAATAGATCTTATTTACAATCTTGCAGTACTCTGTTACAATACAGCAGAGGAATTGCATATTCTGGCCACAGTGTTCTGATAATATGGCTATATATGGCTCTGGACCAGAGCCGGCTCACAGTAGCCAGCTGGAAACGCAACCAGAACATCTGTATACATACCTTACAAGCCCTCTCTCTTTAGCTGCCCTTCAAAGTCCCATCAGATTACTGACTAGAGGTAACAATTAATATATTATATATTGACATCAAAGACACTGAATCTTAATTCCAGGTTAGGAACCCAGCTGTTTCACCTCCTGTTTCATGAATTATCAGCAAAATAGGTTTCCATTTTGCTGTTACTTTGCCACAGGGGGGATGGGATGATAGGATGATAGAAAAAGAAAGAACCAAATGATTATATAGAATTTACAGCATGGTTATAGTGTCTGTGTATGTGTACATGTCTGTGTGCATAGTCTGACTTCTAAATTCAGCCAAATTGTACACAAAATCATGGGGAAGTAGAGCTTCATAATGTTACTTTATGGACCAAGTTTTATAACTGGGCTTGCACTTAAAAGTGCATGGAGTATGTGGTGCCTACAGGATGCTGAAAAAACATTAACTTTTGCAAAAACTTCCTAGCCCATGTTAAACCTAATTTAAACGGGTTTGGATTTAGTGTCATCATTTTAAATTGATATAATTAACTCTTTTTCAAAGGAAAATACATGCTGATGTCTCCGTATAGTATTAAATATTTAAAATGCACATCGTTGCTGCAAATTTGATGATGGAAAATAATTTTACCAAAGCAGATCAAATGAGCCCATCACGCCTCGCTTGTCGTAAGTGTATTCTGCTCTTTGAATTATTCACCACTATATATCTATATATACATAAAATATAAATGCAGTAAATGTACAAAGCAGAGCCTGGGTGAATGTTGAAAGCACTCCTGGAATATGTTCTGCAATAACTCAAATCTCAGATAAAGCATGTAACATACTTAGATCTGTGTACTCCATGGTAAGAATTTTCCTGAAAATGACTGAGTGCTCCAGGCTGTGGTGAGAGGTATAAGGGAATGGTGTATGTAACTGTCTCTAGGTGAGAACTCAGTATGAACCTAGTATGAATGGAACAAATGAATATTGTGCACTGCTTACTTTAGCCTTATCTTGTCAAAATTTTGTGATGTAAGGCATTGAATTGAAAAATAGTAAAAATAATTTTAGCTGGACTTGCAAGCACCCGCCAATCATTGTTGGCAGGCAGGTAGTGTTAGTCACCAAGACAAGCAAAATGATTTAAGAAAATTACATACATATCACATATTTACTCTATTTTTTTAATGTGTCTTGTGTTTGGAGTTTGCACTGTGAGCACTCTCATTCCCTTTGCTCTCTTTTGCCTTCATTACTGCATCTTCCTTTTTTGAAGATCTTACTGATCTTCAGAATCCCAGCTATCCAGACGTCCATATGTATGGAACGCTATTACTAGCTTCATCTGGGATCTCCTTTTCCACTCTAGTACAAGTATGTTGAGGCCATTAATTTCTATGAGATTGTACTTAGCTGGAAAGAGTGGAAACAAGAGAGACCACATCCAAAGAATACAATGGGGATGTGTCCTGTTTTTGTTAAAAAACAAGTTTCTCTTTTAGTGAATTTCCCTGTCAGCTAAAGCCTTCTAAATAACTGCAGTTTTCCTGAAAGCTAGATACATGTTTTGGTAGACATAGCAATGGAATGCAAGGTCATTGATAATGATGCATCTCGCGAGATGTGCAAGCAGGAGGTGAACTGAAAATTGACCAACTAAATATTCCATCCCATTCACGTGATACTTCATATAAAAGTGGGAGATCACGAGGATCTCATCCCTTTTCCTTATGGCTGACATTGGGAGAGGACCTTGCGAGTTGTCCCTGCGAACTGAGGCCCAGTGACAGACTGAATCCAGTTCCGGTTGGCTGCGAAGTCCAGTCCAGGACTTTGGGTGCCAGCCCTACATCTGCCGGAGCAGTTGCCGGGACTTTCCAGATTGGTTTTGTATATTTTGTATTATTTTCTCTATTTTTATTGGTAGCATTAGTAAAACATTTTTAATTTTTCCAACTCTCTTCTCTCTGTCCTTCTTTCCCTCCCAATCGCCTGTCCTTAGTGGGAAGTGGGGAGAGGGAGGGACTGACGGGGGAAGTGGGGGGAGAGAGAGTTAACAATACATCTGCCACAGTTTTATTGTCACCCCGCAATCAAACCACAACAGGGTGTCAGGTATGGGAGGTTAGCGTGTCATGAAAACCTGTTTTGTGATACCTGATTTGTATTTCTGAAGCTCCTCTCTAAGCATAGCATGGAGTCTCTAGGTGAGTCACTATTTGGTCTGCATCAAATGTCCTGGATAAACGTATACAAGCATCTAATCTTTCTGGTGTGCAATCATATCTGTAAAACAGGGATAATAGTATTTCTTGATTTTGTAATGAAATTGCTAAGTTCATTGACATCTTTGAGGTGGTTGTGAACTTAACTAATAGAAGCTACCTAAGCATGACATTAACTTTCCAGATTGTTTCTTTTTAAAATCTGTTTCATCTGATTATTTCAGCACTCTGTCTATACCATTTAAAATTGTCTGAAATACAGCTTATATGAAAAGAATAATAAAAATAGTGATAATGAAAGTAGTCTTGATGCCCTTTTCTGCTAGCATTCAGAAACAGTTAGGATAGACTTGTAGCTAGAAGGTATGAGTACCAGGCATTGCAGAAGGAAGTCTGTTATTCTCAGGAAGTAACACAATTTTTCCTGAAACTACAAAGTTTGTCCATGTTTTAGATAAACATCCTGATGCTCATATTCTGATGTTCATTGGAATTTGAAGCCTGAGGTTTGTGAACCAATATACATTGAGTACTGGAAAAGTAATGCTGAATGACTGTGATAGGTCACTGAGTCTTAAGAAGATTCTTCTTTGTATCAATAATCCTACTAAAGATGACCTTTCTGTGCCTGAGTTTCAACACTGTAGAAAGAGGAACAATGGGAATGACTTTACAAATTACTTTGGATGGTACTGAACAGGACTGGGAGATCTTACTATTATTGCAGTCTACTATGATGAGTAGAAATACAAAGCTGCTTTTACTCTGATACCGTATCTTCTAGATGAGAATGCTGCATTGCACATATTATAGGTAGTAATGAGCTGGTTTGTTTTCAGCAGCGTTATACAGCCATAGCTTAAGCAGACAGTTCTGTCAGGAAACTACTCTATGTTGACTTGTTGAAACAAATGACAGCCTTTCCCAATGCATAGGATAAATTTATTTTTGGTTTGCCTAGCAAATCTAATCTCTGAAAGAAAGATAGATAAACTCTTCTGGCTTGTGTAATCTCTTGTAAATATGCTTTAAATTGAGCAGATGTCAAACTGTGATGCTTGTAATGCCATATGTATATGAAATTTTATGGCATGCATGACAGTATGCTCCAGCAGCAGAGTTAATGGCATTAGTACCACAGTAGTCAAACAACCATAAAGTTGAAATAACAAAATTGCTAACAGGGATGCGTGAGAGGCAAATCATCTAAAATCAATCCCATCTCACATGACACAACAGGGCTATAGTTTTAGCCTTCTTTTAGTTTCCTGCTTTTCCAGTAAAAGTATGCATCACAAGAAACAAGACATGTATTGAGGCATTTCCTTAAGTAAGGAAGAGGAAGTCTTATTCCCCCCAGACCTACAAAATAACAGGATGCTGACCTTGATAGCTGTGACAAGGAGTTTGGGTAACACCACAGTTACTCAGTTTGAGTCATTCTAAACTACCTAACTAAGAGGACACTTGAGATCACAAATAGAACTATGACGGTCTGTCAGATGTGGATATAGAGGCAAAAGTATCTTCTGTGCCATCAGAGACACTGGTAGTGACAGGTAAAGGTCAGAAATTTTTTAATGGTGAAATATGCTTTTTGTACTCTTTTTTTTTTTTTTTTTTTTTTTTTTTTTTTTTTGTCTGCATCAGTTTTGCAGTCAGCTGGGAATGATGGCATCAAACTGCAGGATTACCAATGGAAAGCAGAAAAAGTCCAAACCATCTAAATGCAGCCTATTAATTTTAACTCAGCAGGCTTAACAACAGCGGTATTTGTGTCTCTGCTAACTTGCTTGATCTAGCCACAACACTCATCAAACTGGTAGGTGGATGCCTTCCTGATGTCCCTATTGTGGATAAATCAGCCTAACTTACACTTTGTGACACATACTCATTGACAGCATGACAATTGGTGGGAGGCAGTATTGTGACTTGGCAGCTGTTACATCAGCCACTGCAAGGCAAATTGAGTAGGGACAGTTTGTAAGGTTTTGTCAGCAAGCTTTACAGACTGCTTTATTGAAGAGAAGGACAATGAGGTTTACGCTTTGTTTTTTTCAGTTTTGGTAAGAATCTGCAAAGAATTTAAAACCTTTTCCTTAGACTTCCTACAAGCATATGGATAATGAGAAGTAAAACTTGTCTCTGAGAAGGTATACTGGCAATTTTCTTGTCTTCAGTCCATGCTTGGATTCTGGCTGTCTGCTGATTCTGGAGGTGTCAGGCAGCTGGGCATCAGAAATGTCTCATGATGGGCAGGTACCACTTGTCGCCTTCACTTTCCCTAATACAAACAGACAATGTCATGAGGAGTGTCAGCGAAGATTTAGAACCCATCAAGATTCCTTTTTCTCTTTCCCAGGAGCTAATGTAAGCAATAAAGTACACAAGCTCATGGAGCTGCATAACTCTTTTTGTCAGCTGTGTCGCTTGGTTTCAATGTATCCCATACAAGGTGACTGGAGTGTCTGCTGTTGTGTGGCAAATGTTCAAAGAAACCAAGCATAGCTCTCACCTCCTCCCTTACCACAACCCAGCGAACAGAATCAATTCTTCGAACACTAGAAAGACAAGACTGCAGGTACATTCATCCATTTGGCTTACCTCCTGATTTCAGTTTTGCTAGATTCTTTCAGTTTTGCTGCTTCTTTTGCTTTCATGCATACTTTCTATTTTTTCCTTCTTTCCCTTTTTCACTCTGCAGATACAGAAGAGGCAAGGTGCTGTCAAGTCATCTGCAATTCTTGACAAAATAATTTCCTTAGGTCAAAAGTAAAGCAGCGTAACTATGAGAAAAGAGATAGTCCCGTCCTTCCCACAATGGCAAAGTGAAAGTTCCAGAGAGATTTGTCACCTTCAGGAAATAAAATCTTGTGATGATTGTTTATATAACTTTTGATTTGACTTATTTCAGTGGTTTTTAGTACTTGTCAGCAATATTGCTAGCATAAACAGATTTTTAGTCTTCATGTGGATTGCAGGATCACACATGTGAGATTACTTGGGATGTGAGAAAAGTCATTCAGTCATCCACTACTGAAAGTTGGGACAAATTGGCAAGTGTGTGTGTGTTCTGTTTCCTTTTTGCTAAACTGGTGTGTAGTGCTACCTATCATAAATCTGTTTCACTGTAAATTAGGACACAGTCTCTTTACTTGTGGGGAGTTGTGAAAGAGGAGAATTATACTGGGGGAAAAAATAGTTATGATGTGGCAAGTGTTAGCATTGCCATGGGTAAACTTGGTCGGGAAAGTTCATTTCTGTCCTAGTTGTTACTGCAGAGATTTGAGTAGCTACTACTTGGGTCACCAGAGCTCTACCACGATATTGCACAGGCTGACAGATGACTTCATGCGAGAAAGGTATTCTGCTTCCTTGGTGATATTTCAGGTGGCATTTATTAGTTAAGTAATAATACAATGCCTATATACAGGAAATGGTATCTGTGGGAAATTATTCATAGAGCTGCACAGCAGAATCAGTGATCCATTCCAACAGAATCCACAGTTACTACATGGTCCAGAAATTAGACATCCTTGCTTATATCTAAAGGGGAAGAAGCAGAGAAAAAGGTATCTTGTTGACCATAGACAATGGGTAGGTGCAGGAGGAAGTATACCATGACAGCTGGACAGATCTTATTACAAGAAACTAATGTAACTGATCACAGCAGTTGACTGGAAAAAAATGCCTATTTTTGATCTTTTTTAACAATCTGGGCTTGGGAAATTCAACAAGAATAAGATGCTTCAAGGCTATTTTCTCTAGATCCAGAAGACTCATGAGAGTATTCAATTAGCCAAGTCTATTCTCTGGCCTTTTAAACTGTATCAAACTAATAAACACTTGTGAAATATTTTCATGCTGTAATATCTCCTCTTCAGTTTCTCTGTGTGTATACAGGCCCTCTGCATCTCATTACTTTGTTTGCCTTGAAGCAAGACTGATATTCTCAGCAAGGTCTGAAATGTGAGGATTTTTTTTTTTTGAGATAATGAAATTTGTGTCCAAAAAACCCCCAAAGCAACTAGAAAAGGTTTAAATTAGAAAAAGTAATGTGCTGTCTTCTTAGCTAATTATGTCAGGATTTTTGTATGGTTTCTATTTAATCAGGCATCAGCTAGAAAGCTGTGAGCTACTGCTTTATTTTTCCTTCTCGATTTAGCACTTGAAGGAAAGTAAATTACAGTTCTAATTTTATTGTTTTGTTCTTGTACTCATAATTAATATGTTCTGTACTGCAGGAGGGTGAAATTATATGCTCATTATAGAATTAATTAAAGTCAGATTAAGTCAATTGATTCCCCCCTACCATCCCTGCTGTGATAATACTTTTTGGGCCTTTTGCCACTAGGGCATCATTACATTCTCATTTCCTCTGGAACTATGTAGGAATTTCTGCCTTGTCCTAAAAGAAGAAATGCAATTGCACCTGTTTGTTTTTAGTTCCATTAGATCTACTCAGTGTTTCAGTCTTGCTTAAGACTTGGAAAATTGGATGAGTCAACTTGAAAGCCAACTTTTAAAAAATTTTTTTCATGACAGGTTCTTTCCAGGTGCTGTCTCAGAGCTTGCTGATAATACTGACAGGGATACCTATGTGTACTATAAGTAGATCATGTAACCTAATAAAGAGCTTCCCTAATGACTCCATGCACTCCTCTCCTCAAACTCTCTGCTCATCTCTCCCCTTTGTATTTCCTGGATGAATTTCAAGAGCCTACATCAAACATGACTATAGGCATCTCATTGAAAGTCAAACATTTGGGCAACTCACTGTAGAGGGATAACCATCCTGATTTCATTGTTTTACTCCAAGCACAAAGAGAATCTAATGTGGATAACAAGATAAGTAATGTTTACTGCAGTAAATGTTTACAGTTTAAAAGGCATCCAAATAAGAAAAAAGGGAAAATAATATTAACATTCCATGCAGAAATGTAAATTGGAGTACTGGAGTTCTTCCTTGACCACAAGACTAAGAAGAGACTATAAACCAAATGTGTAGGTAATGCATCTACTTTTACAGTGTAAAGATCAAAAAGCAAGAGAGCACTTCTCATGATGTGATGCTGAAGGCAGAAAAGGCAAGGCCAAAATCTCAAGATTGGTGTGCCCTACACTGACAGGCAAGTTCCATACCGAAACCAAGTCAGCGAGCTGTGGCCACTCTCTGCCTTCTGGAACTGGAGCTGTTTAGTATATATGTGTAGCTGTACTTTCGCAAGCAGTATGATGTTTCCAGCGTGACAATATCATGAGGAAAGATACGGAGAATAAAGATAATAAACTTAGAATTCTTAGAGTATTAAATTATATCCCCAGTACAATTACCCGAAGTTCTTATCAAGTAAAACACTTCTTCTTTTATTAGAGTTCTTTGCTGTTTAAAAAATCAAAAATCACTTTAAAATATTTAATGGAAGGGATATCACCTGCTGCAATATTAGCAAGCACTTCCCAGCTGTGATTCTTCTGGAGCTGTTGATGTGGGGAAAGTGTCTGTATTCTCAAATTATTGTATTTGTAAAGCATCCACCTTGTAGTTTACTTGAACATTTTATTGAGGCTGCAGTTATTCTGGTTTTTCTCTTTGCCTGCTTTGTGCTGACCTTTATATCCTTTTTAATAAGAAAGATATTTTGGTCTTCATTTGCCAAGGGAGTCATGCAGGTTCATTTTCTGTTGTTGAAGTGTCTTTTCTCTTAGAACAGTAGACAGCCACCTACTAATTAAAGTAAAAGGCACATATTAGTGTCTCCATGGTGCTTTGTTTACTTCAGATTGATATTTCTTGTGCGGTTATTTCTCCCTTTTGATAAGAAAAATATTTATGCCCTTCATTTACTTGTGTAGCATGTAATACTTACTCTGTTACATGGAATGTCACTAGACTGCGGTTAGATCAGTCATCTTTGAACTGTTTTCTCAGTTCTGATACTGGTTTCCTCTGTGACCTGTGCAAGTTAGTGACAAGTGATTATTACTTGAATTAGTAGCTGTAGATATTCAATACTGCTAGAAAAAAAACCTACCAAGATAGAATTTATGATATTTACATGTTTTAGTACAAATCATACTAAAATCACTGGGACAGTAGGACATCTTAATTTAAGCTTGCTCTGTTACCTTATAAAATAAACACTATTAGTAACAATGTGTTGATGCTGCTTTCCAGCTACTGAGTTTTAAAAAATAATCCTCATTCAAATGGTTTTCCTAGTGAGGTTACTAAGGTGGTGAGGTACTTTGGAATAGCCAGTTTCATTCTTCATAATTTTCATGCTTACTACAGTGCTGCTTCAGAGGAAAATATCGTGGAAGGTATCATGAGTATAATAGGCTTTCATGAAAATAATTAGTGAGAGCTGGCAAGCTAGATGTATTGTTAGTCTGTCAGTAAGCACTACAGACCTATTAATAAATAAGTCTACTTCAAAAGTAAATTTAATATTTGTTCCAGGACATTAAAGAACTGTGATGAATCTGACAGATTTGGGAAAAATAACTTAATCCTACCATTCCAAAACTTATTCTGGATTACCATAGGAGTTTCTTACTGACATGACCACAGCTAGAACACTGGGTTTTTAAATTTCTCAATAGCCTTCAATGTCTTCACTTTGCAGACAGGGAACTGAAGTTCCAAGTGATTTGCTCAGTTTTACAGGAAGTCTTTGGTGAGCAAGGGTTTCAACATGGATTGCCTAATACTTCCTTACCTCAGTGGCTCACATCTGTATGTGCAGGTACCCTTAAAAAAATTTGATGTGGATACCAATGTGTCTGACATGCTGTTCCTTGTTCAGGTGATCTTCATGAATGTAGCTAATTGTTCTACTGCTGTTATTTGTTGTGGGTTGCCTAATAAGTCTTCACAAAATGCCCGTGCCATTATCCTTTTAGTCTTTGGAAGGATGCTGTGAAGTGAAGGTATTAGACTCAGCTGTATTCCTAGCCGATTTTGCAAGGCCTGGAAAGTTTAAGGGGGAAGGAAAGGAAAATAGCCTAAAGAGGCTGAGGACTAAAGGAAGGATTGGGGTTTTGTTTGTACTCTCGTGTTCTGAAGGCATAGCTGAGCCTTAGGTTTTAGCCCTTTGGCCACAGTCAGAAAGTTCTCTGAATTAAGGTGTACTAAGGAGATTACTACTAGGTCAATCCTGGAAGAGTTAAAGATAGCTCTCTAAGTGGGTGCTGGTACAGAAAATAAAAAAATGGATCTCAGGAAAATTTAAATCTGCTCTTTAGAATATTGATGGTGTTTTCTCTTCATAAAAAAGCCCTTTTAATCAGGGGTTACAAGGCAGGTGTGAATCAAGTCAACAGAAGACTGCAGAAGCAAATTAATGCTACTATGCTGATGGATAGATCAGGAAACTAAAATATGCACAATAGTTAAATGGATTCTCCAAGGCCTTTGTTTTATGAAGCATCCAGGAGATTTGCATGTAGTTAATCAACTACCTGGAAAGGAACCTAGGGACTACAAAGATTATATAAGTATATTCCAATAACAAGCCAGGGCTTACAAGTGGCCTAAAATTTTTCAAGGAAAAAGCACATGTAAGTAAAGGACCTCATTTGACAGGTATGTGAAGACTAATCAAACCTGTGAATATTTCCTCAGAAGATTTAATGGTAACAGCAGTAATTAGCTCAGAGTAAGTTTTTTCTCAAGTTGTTTTTTTGTACAACTAAGTTGTAAAAACTATTGGTTTGAATACTAATTGTTGCAGTCAGTCTTTCTGGATTTTCTGTAGCTAAAATAACCTTGTTTTTTAAATGGATATTTTGTATGCACCCCTGACTTCTGGGCATTAGCCCCTGGAGGTACACAGTTGAACAGTTAATCAACATCTCTACAAGCATTGACTCTTCAAGGTCATGATGCAGGCTTTTTCAATTGCACTACTCCTCAGTGTAAAATTTTGTCAAATAAGAGGCTTAGAGCTTATCCTTTTCTGTTGCTATAGATATATTCTTTCTTTGGTCCTATCAAGGGATTGCCCTTGGTGATTTTACTTTCTAGGAAAACTGAATTGTATTGTTTTTACTGTGTTTTTACCTCACCTGTGGTTTTTTTTAATCAAAAAAAAGGAAAGAGAAAAAAGCAGCTACTTTTTAAAGTAACAAAGCCTTGCATTTACTAAAGAAAATGTTCCAGAATAGCTCATTAACTTCTGAAGGGGCTCACTGGCTTTGTAGAATTCATATGTGGACAGGGACAGATTACGGCTTCAGATGCTGGAATCTCAGAAACTTTCAGGTTACAAAACAGAAGAATTAGCCTTTAGGTTTATATAACTAACAGGGTGGCTTTATCTAGATTGGAGCATGCCAAATAATATTTGACATTTCTGTAGCACATTCTTGATTTATAAAACCTGAGAACACCCCAGGAATGTAGGGAATGTTAATCTCCTCATTTTATACACTTAGAAACTAGGTCGTGTTATTCATTCATTTCATGAAAAGATTTTTCTTCTCTTCTTTTTTTTTGAATTGTCAGTCAAAACAAGGTGTAAAGACCACATTGCAGGACAAATGCATATAGACGGATTTTGTAAATTCTGTCATATCTATGCAAACAAATCATCCAGACTTGCAAGCCTTTTATTGGTTAAACACAGCACGGTTCACGAACTGATAGAAGATCAGTTTTGTAAACGCCTCTTGGTTGTAGCCATCTTCAACGTATTGCTGTTGGAAGTTAAAACACAAAAAAAGTTTTCTTACACTGGAAGTTAACACCATTTCACTACAGCATGGGCCAGAATTTGGAACTATGGTAGTCAAGATGTGCAAATGGGTGCTTTTAGCACTGTTTCACAGCTCTAATGCCAGTGCTGCTCTGTGCCAGAGTCTGTTAGAGAACCCCAAGGGCTGCTGTGGTCACAGGAATTAATATGAATAAGCTGAGTGTGAAATAGCTGGCTAGTTCTTATCTTAGCTTCATATATGCAAAGTTAGTTCCTTCAACGAAATTATCTTCCCTGAACTGATTAAGATGACAACATGTGCAACTATTCTAGGCTCTTAAACATTTATTTCCGTTGTAACATATATTTTATTTTCATCAACAAGAGACTCATCTGGGCATGCAACCATTTCTACTGGCTTTGCAAGAAGCCAATAAAAGTGTAGCAGTCATTTAAGGTTATCTGATCTTATGTCAGATTGTCCTTAACTAATGCCATTCCACTCTAACAAAATTCAGGCCATGCATATAGCATCTTTCTGCCATTAAGAGGACTGGTTTGACAAAACAGTTACTGTCACTGTTTTGTCATGCTAAATCACTGATTTAACATCAGTGTGGCAAACTGACCATGCTAATAGGATTTATGCATACCTTGCAGAAATTGTGTTTTCTGTGTTCTCACTAAAGAGGATCTGAGCACAGCATACAATATAACAGCTTGTGACTCTCTGTTGCACACACTCTGATCCAGGATATTGGCATCTTGAAAGAACCCTAATATGTACAGTTAAATTTAATGTCGTTGTCCCAAAAGGAGGGTTCTTTACCTGGTGTGCAAGCAGCCAAATATATACACAGAGTTGAGATATAATTTTATTATGAGATTGCACAATGTTGGGAGCTAGGTGATAAAACCACAAAGCTAGCATACCTTTTTCGCAGTACTTGGATCATTTATACTTGGGGTTTTGGTTAGTACCTCCCCAGGTTTTCCACACCCTTTCCAGGACTGGTTAGTAATTCACGTGTGGTTACACATTTTCTCTTGTGTTAGGGCCTTCACCTGGGCAGGGGTCTTCACACCTGTGGGAGTGATTTTTAGTATTATAATGAGCTTATAATAAGCAAAGTTCATCTGAAGGACACTCTATCTGACAGTCTTAAGATGTATGTTAAACAAATTCAACTAGTTAAGTGTTCTAGGATGTTCAAACTGCAAGGACAACAGCTCCCAATAAGATGTTCCTCAAATCATTTTATCTTTGTTTAAGGAGCAGACTGAACCAGTATTGGTCCACTGCTTGTGTGTCCTTAGTTTAGTAATTGTTGACAGGATTTACACATCCATAGATTAGTAATTGCTGACATGATTGATTCTTTTAATTGGTAATGACTACATTACAAAAATGAGTACAAACAACTGCCCTCTTTGTTCTTCCCTCTTCCATGGACCATAAGTGAATAGGTCTGGAGTGCCAGAGGATCTGTCTATCAAGGAAGTCCTTGACCAGAAATGTCAAGGAGAGAAAAAAAACAGGTTGGTTTTTTTTTTAATATTTAGCTTTGAGAAATCGTATCATTTCAAAGTAAAGGATTAGCAAGGATATAAGCCATCTACTAATCGAGTTGATAAGATGCCTAGTGGATATAAGAGATAAACAGCTTTATTGTGTATTTATTTTGTAGAGAGCCTAAATTTTATCCTTACTGTCTTCTCTTTCTACATTTATCTTGGAGTTTCTTTGCAGATCAAAAGTTTATTGAAAGCTCTGTAAGGAGGCAGTTGCATATCCTGCTGTGAAATTTTGGCATATCATTTAAATATGTGGACATACAAAGAATAAAGCCAGGAACTGAACAAAATCAACGAAATTCAGTCCAAGAGGAGTGAGATAACAGTGCAGGTTCTAACATTTGAAAGAGGAATGACTTTCTGTGCCAGCAGCTGGTGGATGTGTTCAGCAAGCCTTTATCATTGCTGCTTCAGGAAAGGTATTTTGAGTCCTGGAACAGTGCTGCTTATGGTATAATGACTGTAATTTAAATCATCTTGCTAGGGAGAGAAATGGAACCATCAAGGGACAAAAAAGCTTTTCTTTTTATACCCACCTCCGAGGTTTTGAGCAAGCTGAAAACTGCTTAACTAGGGTTTACATTCTGTCATATGACTTTGTCATTATAAGTTGAGGCAAGTTGGCTGTAAAGGTAAGTTAGCATCTGGGGAAATCTAAAGGCAACAGTTAATGTGCCCGAAAGCTGCCGAATGCCAGAGAGACAAAACTCTTTGGTAGCTGTTAGTTTTTTGACTTTTTACTCTCCTTTTGATAGAGCAGGGACAGCTACCTTAGGCATCTCAATGTACGACTGCATGTTCTAACATGGCTTTAATTATCATCATTCAGAACCCCATGAGAGCATGGAGCATACATCTCATGATGTATTGCAGAGTATTCATAACCACCTTGAGGTGGTTCTGAGGGCTGAAGCAGAGGTAACGAGTCAAGGCAGGCCCACTTTCACCAGAGTTCAGGGAGTGGAAGATTAATTAGTTGGAATAGTCTCCCCTTGGACATTACTTTAAAAGGCAAAATATGTTGAAATAAAGTCCCTCAATTCTACTCTGCAGTCTCTGTGGCCCTATGCATTAAGTGATCATTAATCAAATATGTAAAACCAAAGTATATTGGTTATGCAGGTTTAGATTACATGTTTTGGAGGGAATCAGGGTTTAGACTTACCATTGTGACTCATAATGACCCATATTTCTTGTGTTTCTGCTGTAGGAAAATGGCATCACCATGGTAGCATTCATGCCATGCTGACCATGCTACTCAAGCAGGATGGATCTTCTTTATTTTCCCAGTGGATGTAAAATTTTTCCAGCTCCTGTCCCATGAAGACTTGATCAGCAGCTACACTTCAGATCAAAGCTTAGCAGTGAAATTCTTGCAGGGTATGCGGAAAAACTGAGTGCCAATGTTGTTCTATTAATATCTATACTCTCTTACTAATTTTTCCTCACTGTTGAAGACCTCTCTTGTTACTATGTCAAGTTCAGCTCTGTTTCTCAGTTTGCAGAGGTTTCGCAGACCTTGGGCCAGCACAGAAAGTGCTAACTCACAGTGGCCAAGAAAGCTGAACAAAGTAACTGCTTAAGGAGCTGAGAGACAGAAGCAACCTTTGTTCAATTAAGCATTTCCTCCTATTGGAGGAAATTCACTCCTGATCTTCCCAGTTAAAATGCACAAAGCTTTCTCTTTTGTTTCACTGCTGCGTACAATGGATTTATCTTCCAATTCTAGTGCTTCACATTTTTCTTCTTAAATTTGCATTAATCTTATGTTTTTTTCTTTTTTTTTAAAAAAAAGAAAGAAAAAGATCCACCAAATCACAGAATAACTTAGGTTGCAAAAGACCTTTAAGATTGAATCCAACTGTCAATGTAACACTACCAAGTCTACCATTAAACCATGTCCCTAAGTGCCACAACTATGTGTCTTTTAAACACGTCCAGGGATGATGACTCAACCACTTCCCTAGGCAGTCTGTTCCAATGCTTGACAACCTTTTCAGTTTCTCTTAATATCCAATCTAAGCCTCCCTGGTGCAACTAGAGGCTCTTTCATTTTGTTGTATCAGTTGTTACCTGGGAAAAGAGACCAACACCCTCCTTGTTACAACCTCCTTTCAGGTAGTTGCAGACAGTGATAAGGTCTCCCCTCAGCCTCCTTTTCTCCAGGCTAAACAGCCCCAGCTCCCTCAGCCACTCCTCATCAGACTTGTGCTCCAGACCCCTCACCAGCTTCCTTGCCCTTTGGACATGTTCCACCACCTCAGTCTCTTTCCTGTAGTGAGGGGCCCAAAACTGAACACAGTATTCGAAGTGCAACCTCACCAGTGCTGAGTACGGGGGAATGATCACTTCCCTAGTCCTGCTGGCCACACTGTTTCTGACACAAGCCAATATGTATATTTTTTAGCTTCTGTGAGTGCCTTTTACTGGATGTATGATTTGTTTTCCTGGTACAGATGAGATTTTAACAGGAGATAAAATGAGAATATGTATCACTTGCTCCTTCTGAGCTATTAAATGATATGTACACTTAAGCTGTTAAACTTCTTTGGGAGTACCATATTACAATTTATCTCTGTAAATTTCTACTGTGTGTTTCTGTATCATTGGCAAAAATTAAATTGTAACTAAAAGACAAGCTAACTGCTATTGCGTAATAATGCTTTTGTGTTACCACAACTTTTATAATTCTTTACTAACTCATTTGTGGGGGGAATATTTAGGATGAGAAGCTTGATCCACATTAGCACTCCTAAAAGCAAAAGATTCCTGGATATGTTTAAAACCTTTGGTGCTGTTTTGAGTTGTGTCCCTAAGATATTAAAAGCCCAGTGCACTGAATGAAGTGTTCCAGATTTTCAAAACTATGTCGTTTCAGCAGTTTTTCCCCTGTAGATACACTATTCCATGGTTTGTGTGCAGATCCACAACATGCACAGGTTCCTTTACAAATGACATTTCCCATTCAGGTTGAGCTTCAATGTGGTGTTTAGCAATGCATATAGTTGCCCCGCACTGCACTTCAGAATAAGCTGTATAAGTCTGTTTAGCTGTAACATACAGGTAGTTCTTGTGGGAACACCTAACTGTATTAACAAGCTGGTGATGGCAAAAAAGCAAAGGGTAAAGGCACAAGGTTATGTTTGGTTTTGAGAATGTCTATGGAATCTATATTAGCTAACTGGAGACCACATGACCTCCACATATCCTTTACAACGCAAACTTTTCTCTGTTTCAAAACTAGTCTGATGTTCCAACTGCTGGTTTGATGTAAGCATTCATGTAAAACACTTTAAATGCATTCTCATATGCACTTAGAACTTCAGCTGTAAGTTCTTAGGGTGTTTTCCTGTTTTCTGAACTTAACATGGTACTTTTCAGTGTTACATGGTATTAAGCACAACTATAAAGTATAGGCTTCTACTGCTGTTACTATACCCACAACAAACAGAATAGCCACTTGGATCTTGTCCAAACAGTCCTGAAAGCAATCACAAGTGCCAGAGATGCAAGGCTGCATGTCACCCCTCAATATTTACATTCCCTAGCATGTGATAAACTTCAGAGGTTTTTTGTTATTTGGTAGGTTATCTTAAGTCCTTCCATTAAGATAAATTATTCTTGTATGTAGGAACAATTCACAATACATTTTTAAAGTACTGGCAATGAGAATACTCATTTTTTATTTTCCTTCTCTGGTGACTACTATTCCTAGGCATTCAAATAGCTTTCTCGGCAAAACTGAGTCTTCAGTGAGCTGCAGCTTTTCAGTAGTCAAAGTCATCATGTATGGAATGTTCAAAACAAAATCCACACAATGGCTTAGGATCTCTTTTGAAACATTTTGCTTTTTCCTTGGCTTTTAGTCCTTGACAGGGATTGATGGATTTATGTGCTGAGTAGCAAATGGAAGGTGCAATGCGGAGGATCCCTTGAGCTCTTGCCATGAGAAATCAGTGACTGTGAGCTCTCAATATGATTTCCTGCAGCAATTAGCTGTTTCTAACTTTATCTACCACATCACAGGCTCTGTGCACTATGGAATTTAACATCTCAGCCCACCAGCTGATATCTCTGAGAAATTCAACATGCCAAAAGACTATTATGTGTAATCATTGATTTCTTATCAGCTATATGCCAAGATTATTGAATCAGCAAGCAGATGAAATTTAGTTTGTGATCCTTTTTCATGATTCCAGAAACTGTAACATCTAAGATGATTTCCAAGCCATTTGTACATTTTAAATAGCAGGAAAAATTCTCCAAACAACTCCAAATTAGGTGAAGAACAGAAGGGAAAAAAAAAATCATGAATTATTTACAAGAGAACATATGCTCCCTCCTATTCTTTTTTTGCACACATGACTTGTCAAACACCTTTTTTTAGATATTTGGAATCCCAAAGGAAAATAGTAATGCTGCAAACATACATACATCTAGATAAAACCTCCAATAAGATGCATCACAGAGAGAAAGTGCATATTGTGATTACACACTTAGGATTGATGTTTTTCTAATGCTACTTAATCATGTCTGAATCTGTGAGTGTATACTGAGGGAATGTACAGAAGGATAAAATTTTTCATGTAAGGATTTGGTCAGAGAACTGCTAACTATCATCATTTGTGAATATTAACAAAGTTGATCCATTTTCCATTCCATTTTGTGAGGGAATAATGCTATGTGGTTTCTTTTCTCATATGGGTAATAGTTTTTGATAAGTGTTAAATAATCTAAAGCTCCTTAAGGACTTAGACCTAAAATTCAGTGCATTTCAAATAAAATTTAAAGAGACACTGTAAACAGCACCAAAGTCACAATTTTTCCTGGAGAACTGAAAACCTCACTTCCTCTTGCATAGAGGTTTCTGTCTTAATTTTTTCTGTTGTTGATCAGCTCAGTCTCAAAAGATATATCCACATGGCACAATGCAGTGTCACATGAGTTATCTGTGGGACAGGCAACACGAAACAAACCACAACATGGGATCATATAGAGCAACTGCCCTGCATCCCTAAAGAAGTATAGCTCCATATTAATTAGCTTGGTCTCCTGGCAGGGTGGTTTTGAGCCCTATGATACTAGTTAGATTTCCCAAGCCAGCTCATGTGGCTCCAATGTAGAGTCTCTGTTTGATGCTCAGCTCATGCTGTAGACATGCCTGTTAGGTATCTTTGAGAATTTTACTCTTAATCCCTTGTGCTGCAGGTTCCTTGTCTGTAAAACAGACAAGGTAAAAATGGAGTAGTATTTCTTATCCTTTGGTTAACTGCTCTTTCATCTATTAATGCAATATTGATGTAAATAAAAAGCATTGTTACTAAAAGGAAAAAAGAAAAAAAAAAAACCAAAACACCAAAACACCTACCAAAAAAAACCCTCAACATTGTAGTCATATTCATCTGTAGCAAGTTTTTCCACAGCTGCCCAAGACCTGTCATCATCTTTAAGCAGATTTGCCTTCAGCAAAGCACTTAGATCTTGCTGCTTCTTTTCTGAAGGCTTTGTTGTGTATGCCAGTAATTACAATTATTCTAGTAATGACAGCCCTGTAAGTGACATCGTAGAGTTCTCAAAGCTTGCTATCATAGCCAACAGCTATCATAGCACAACTGCCACATGTTAGCTTTCCCAAGTGAAATGTCAGTCAAGTTCCTTTCTTGCAGTTTAATGTTCCACCTTAGGTAAGTGCATGCACAGGTGCACAGACAACTTCTGGGAACTGACAAAACAGACCCTTTCTGTTAGATGCCTCAGAAGAATTTCACAGCAGAGCTCCAGGACAGATACCAAAACAAGTTCCCAGTTTCCCTCTGGTGGCCACCTAGTCCACCTGTTTACTGTTCCTTGCATCTGGCTTGGGGAAATGTAGTGACATGGTTATCAGTCAGAACCACACACACTGCAGCTGGCAGCTGGTTTCCTAAAACTTGGAGAGCTGCCTCCATCCTATTGATAAGCATTTGTTATTATAAAAGTGCTAACATAATTGCAACATGAAAGAAGTTTAAAGTGTCAAATTGCATCAAGAATGTAAGTCAAGTGCTTTTGTAAAAAAAGAACAAAAAAATCTTTGTGAAGCTTTGATTCTTCCAGTTCTGTATTAAACAGAAACAGTAAGTGGTCCTTGAGTAAAGCTGATTTCAGATTCCATTGCAGAGCAAAAATGTCCTGTAATCTTTTCAATGACATTGCAATTTCATAGAATATTTCAAAGTAAATATCAGAATAGAAAATCATTAATTTTCATGTTTCTTTAGATCACTATAGATAAAAAGCAATTACTAATCTGGTTCTATTGAGGAGCTGGCAGAAATAATGGTGTATCTTTTTAAAGTAAGGTTGTTTGTATGAAGTAATTGTTACGTAGCAACCTAACTTCTGCATGAAAATAATTTCCGTCTTATTAAAGCGTGAATAATTTCTACATAAAGTAATTAGCTTAATGCTAAGAAAGTTTTCCAAAACCATTCAATGGAGTACTGCCGTACCGTATTTGTGTACAGAATTAGGATGCTTTATTATTTATCTCCAGCTTAGATAGATGTTAATGCTTTATGATCATATTTTTCACTAGCCACTGAAGAAAACACGTGTGTTTGTACAGTACTAATTTTTTTATAGAACACCTCCCACATAAAGGTTTTATGGAAGTTTTTTCATTTATTCAGAATTCTTACAACTGTGCAAATCCAGAACAAAATGATTAAAGAAAACCTATACAGAGGCTATGTGACTGTTCATTTGGGGTGACATTCTTTTGGACTCTGCAGACCTTAATGATTTTCAGAAATGTAAAACATTGGCAGCTGCAGGAGAATTCAGGCAAGTTCAGAAAAAAATCATTTCAAGGTGTCTCATGTTAAATTCATAAAAGTAGAGACTTCCATATACTAAAAACACTATAAAAGTGACTTGTCCAAAAGTATACAAGACAACTGATTTAAACTGAGAATAGATCCTAAGTCTTCTGACCCCTTTTTGTATAGCTTGAATAAAACCAGTTAGAGAGAAAGAGAAGCATGTTAATGGAGAAAAGAGAGAAGGCCAAGATTTACCAATGAAAGCCACCTCCAGTCATGATGCAAACAGTGCAAATGTAACTTATTTGGTGTTTTAAGGTTCAGTGCTTCAATGAATGATAGATACTGCTCCTAACTCCTTTTTATTATGTCTTAACCTAATCGACATGGGTAGATTGCTGTGCTTTCCACCAGTGCTTTCAAACAGATCAAATTTACTTCAGACTAAGGACTACTAGTGAAATAATGGTGAAAGCAAAATCTCTGTGAGAGAATGTGGAGTCCTATGTTACTTCTGGAGAAGTGTGCAGCATTCCCGAATAGAAAAAAGCATTCAGGTTTGGAGGAGAGCGGGCAGTTTCATATGGGCACTCACCATAAGATCAAAACCATACTGGTGTGCATAAGCTATATATGCTTACCTTAGACATGTGATAAGAATAAAATTAAGCAGAGGTATTGGGGAGTTTCAACACCACTGAAATAGATTGCAAATTCATCTTGGTTTTTGTCAAGCTCTTCATGTCACTTTTACAAAAGCCTACTGTCCTGGTTTTGTTAAAAACAAGACCAGTTCTCTTTTAGTGAATTTTTCCTTTCAGCTAAGTTCTTCTAAGTAACTGTATTTTTCCGAATTTTTGCCTGCATGCTTTTCGGACGCTGTGCTCGAAACTGATAAGAGTGACCAATGGAATGCTGAAGAAGCTCGTGTTTAGATTTATTGCTGTGACAGCTAAGAATTCTGATAACATCCCATAATTGAGAGGGGTGTGTTTGCCAGGAGGGGTGGACGGAACAGGTGACTAAAACTGACCAACTGAGTAGTCCATCCCATAATCGTCATACTCCCTATATAAGAGGGTGATCACGAGGGCTGGCTGTCTTTGACCATGGCCAGCATCTAGAGAGGACCCTGTCTGTTTGCCTGTGATCTATAGGCCTCAGGCCCTGCATCCCGTTTCCGGTTTGCTGTGAAGTCCTGCCCATGACTTCGGGGTGCCGGCCCTGCAGCTGCTGGAGCTGCGCCAGCTCTGCACACCCAGCTCTGCCGCCGCTGGAGTGACGCCAACTCCATATCAGGCATTCAAAATTGGTTTTGTATATTTTGTATATTTTCTCTATTTATTAGTAGCATTAGTAAAGCCTTTAAAACTTTTCCAACTTGTAAGACTCTTTCTAACTTGAAGTCCCTCTTCCTTATCTTTCTATCACATTTTATGGTGGGATGGATTAACACAGGGCATCTGCGACAGTTTATTGTTGCCTTGCTTTAAACCTTGACACCTACATAAAGGTATTTTATCCATTTTATTTAAGGAATAACAGGAAATAACTTAGTGAAGGATCAAATCTGTAACTAAATGATCCTAAATCATGTTTCATTTCCTGGATTTGGCAGAATTCCCTAGGAGAGGGAGATTTTATGCCATATGAAGAAAAATAATCAGAATTGACGTAAGATTAGGAAAATTTAATTGTGTAGTTCTAGACAGGTAAAGTCCAAGATGCAATACATGCAATTTTGTCACAAGTTGTAAGATAGCTGTAAGATTTGGTTACAAGTACAACATTGAACAGAAAGTAAAAAGGAGATTACTTCAGACTGTACAAGTGAAAGTAATTTTAGGCCTTTCAGTCATGAGGAGATGCTTTGGATGGTTCCAGTGTAACTGCTGTGATTTTCTGCTTTTTCATTAAGGCAGAACTTCCAAGGTTAGATAATTAAGTTTGCAAATGTTGCAGAAGACAGCTTAATGTAACTCATCACATCCAGGTGGAATTGGATTTGTCTTTCTAAACAAGGAGCTTAAATTCAAACTGGTAATCAGCCACCTTGCGGTTATATATGTCTCTCTAGTGTTTGTTTATTCAGCAATGATAGGTAGGCAGCTAATACAAGCAAACAAATGCAGAGCCAATCAGACTTGTCCAAGGACATCCTAGAAAGCTTGCTTCATTTCTGTGCTCTCACTTAAAAACGTGCAAGACTGGAAAGTAGTGGAACTAAGCAAATAAAGATAAAAACATCTCTTCTGAAAGCTAAAGAAATCTGAGGAAGTGAGTTAAAATAAAAATAATTCACTATGGAGCAGCTATGAGCTAACACAAAAAGGACAGGATCTTCCAGTAAGGAGGATCTGAGATGACTAGAAATGGAGAAAACTGGGTGCTAACTCAGTTGTATCTGCATTGCTGTCTGAGAACATGCTCAAAGTCAAATTATCAGCCAGCTTGTATTAATATTTGCAAAAGTGTCCTCCTGGCTGCTCCTAAGACATCCTATTTCAAATTCCCTGGAGGAAACTCAAGCTGTGTGCTCTACAGTCTCCACTGTCTTGTGATGATGCCAGGCAGAAAATATAAGCTGGGAGACCTCCTTAGAGTATACTAGGTTCTTCACAGAATGTAGTTAGCATGGTTTATTATACTGGTGAATGGGACCCTTGGGCAGTCTGATTGAAGGGTGTCTACAACAGTAGTTTTGATGCCTAGCATGATTTTTTTCCTGCGAGCTCTTTTATATTGCCAGAAACATTACTATTTCTATTATTGTTATCTAAAGTGATGTTATTACTGCTTCTCTCAATCAAACAAGATCTGAGGGAGGAGGAAAAGGAAATCTGTGGTAGAACCTCTAATGCAAGTCTATCTTGACCTAAGAGTAAGCTTAGAAAGTTCTTATCTTCCTCAGTATTTTAGAGACCACTGTAATGGTTCTTTAGTGAAGGAGTAATTATCTTACAACAGAATGATATTTTATTTCTACAGAGCCAGAGCAGTTTTCCCATTGGAAGATGGGATGTCATTAGTATTATACAATTTCTTCCATTCTTGGATCCTCCTGTTTGGGTTTTTCAGCATTCTGACCCACTGGCTTTCCATTCTGTTCCTGCTTTGCTTCTTGGACTTGATATTCATTGATTGCTTGGCTTGCGGAGCCTTACTCTGCCTTCTAACACCACTCATGCTGTGCTTCTAGGAATGTATTGCTGCTTCCTTCCACTCCTGCTCAAGACTGTGACTCTTCATTCTTCTTTCTCCAATCAATGTGAGACCAGTAGGGATCACAGTCACAATCCCAGAGACAGTAAATACTTCATTCCTATATTGGTTTTCATGTTTTTTTAATAATGCCTGTTGCATTAATAATTCCACAAAGAACTCACAGATCATAAGCAAATAATTCTTGGGGTTTTATGAGTTTTCTCTTTTTTCTTTCCCATGGTCTCTGAGTTAACATCTACCATCCAGGTGGGTATATATTCTACAATGTTTGCCAATTATTCTGAGATGAGCATGTAAGCTTGCTAAACATTTTAATCAGTGATTGTGAATTCTGTTACTTTCTCATGTTTTTCAGTTAGGCATCTTTCTCGGTCTTGCTCATATCTTCACGTACATTTCCAGTTACTTCACTCTAAGCTTCATACTAGACTGAAACTTCATTTTTGTGAATCCATGGTGCCTTTTTATCACAGTTCTTTCCAAAAAAATCAGTCAAACTTTGTTCATTTGTCACTATATTTTACTCATCCTTATGCTCCAACTCTCTGAAAAAAAATCTTCTCATTTTCCAACTGCTTTGCTTGTGGTATTGTTGCATCTCTGTGTATGTACGACTGAGCTAAAAGTTTATGCTTAATTTCCTTTTATAGTGCTGGAATAAAAACTTAAACTGAGTTGGATTTCTTTTGGTTATTTTTTTACTTCCTGTAACTCATTATTTGCCTGTTTCACAGTTTCCTGTTCTTCTCCAACAGTTAAGCTTCATTATGTTTTACCTATGGTGTTTCACACTGATACCTTATGTCACAGTGGTTTAATTCCTTTTTTCCATATTTTCCATATTTTCTCATCACCAGGTTGGTACAACAGTAGAGATTTCACACACCAATGAAGTATTGAATTATCCCAGAAATCTTGGGTAATACTTCTGTGACTTAATACAATTTTTATTCATACAACTCCAGGTAGCCATACGAGTATCTTATATGTTTTACACTCTCTATATCATTCTATTCATTTCCTGTGGGTAGGTATTTTCCTGTTTGTTTACATCAATAATGTATTTTAAAGTAAAATACATTTTTTGGCATTGCTGACAGTGTTCTTGTACAGTGACTCTTCAGTTATCACTTTTCTTTTATTGTCATATTTCAAAGCTGTATATGTTAAAAAGATCATCTTTTACAAAGCTAAACTGGGCCAATTAACTCTACTTCAAAAATGTTATCCCATTTCTTCAGGCAATCTCTTCCTCTAACTCCCACCTTTTGTGGGATGTGACTCTTTCCACACTTCATTATCTTGGATTCGTCTGCTTCACTTCATTGCCACTTGTGTCTACATGTAGAAATTAGTATCAGTCTGGTATGGAGTCCAACTGTAGAGATGCACTTCTGAATTAAACTGCAACAGTAATCTTAATTTCAGGATATTTTGTTTGTGAATTGACTGTAATTAGGCTGGTGTCTGTCAGAGTACCAAGTTTAGGTTTTGTAATTCATATACTAGATAAAGACTACTACTTTTTTTTTTTTTCCTCATGCAATGCTTCTACTCACTTTACCTGCTGATTCTGATAACTGACGCCGAATGCCCCAAATATTGGAGAGAACATGGCTGGTCTTCAGGATAAAGAAGGCAACAAGTATTATTGCGGATAATGAAGAAGAAGGAGAAGAAAGAAGAAAAAAACATTAGCGTCAGTAAATATCAACACTAGTGCTTTGAAACCCACTCACGTATCTTAAGGAAGAGATTAAAAAACACTGAGGAGGCTACTGTGACTGATATGGGGGTTTCAAGAGATTGACTGACAAGTTGTTATGAAGGATCCTAACTGAGCTTGATGGCCTAGTAAATGGGAACCAAATGTTGCAAACCATGAAGAAAGCACTGAAACAGTTGGTTTATTGAATTTCTTCTTCTTTGTCAGGGTAGTTAGGAAATTGCCATCTGATATGAACTCACTCTATGCATTACTAATCAAAATTAGTGCCAAAGCCAAATAATTACCTCCTATAAGGAAATGAACTCGGTCTTCTATAATATACTTTGTGTCTCTAAGGAAAAAAAAAAAAAACCACACAAAAAAACCCCACCAAAAAACCCAAAAAACCACCACAAACAAAAAACCAACCCCGCCAAAACAAGACACAAACCCAACAAAAATTATATACGTGTATGTATACAAAGCAACTAAGCGAACAATTATTTCTTCTAGGGAATTAATTCTAGTATATAACCAATAGAAAATGTGTAGTTCCAAACTTTTAAAAACCTAACTAGTCAGAAGGAACAACACATGCCAAAATAACATACCTTGGATCTAGCACTCATGAGTTAAAAACTGTGAGGGGATGAAATTCCATTCCACGGCAGACATGTCCTTTCGGAGTCATACTTTATCATGTGTGAAAGTTACATCTGTATATTTTACATTTTTCTGTTAAAAAAAACCCTCATTTACTCCTGAGTAAAATATTTTAGGCCCTTTGCACCATCATATTACATAATACAATATAAAAGTATTTGAAAAAAGTGATACAACGCAAACTGTCAGGATAGCTTTTCTCCAGAGCAAAAGGTTTACGTCATTGATTTCATTTTGCAGAATAGGTAGTTGCTTTAAGTAGAAGTATACATTCTAATGTCACATGGTTTCCTCAAAGTGTTAACCACTCAGCTCTAACATTATAGAAACTCCAGTACAGTGACAGGCACCATACAATTGTCAAGAAAGGAAGAATCTATAAAGAATAGGCTACAGAGGTTTTTCAGCATTCTCCTATTAGATGAACCTGTTTGGGAAGACTGTGCAATCAACATTGTTTGAGTGTAAACAGAAGAAGAATAAAGTTAGAAAAACTGTTCTTAAACCTCTTGTTCAGAAACTTGCTGCCTTTTTTTTTTTTTTTATGTAGATCATATATCAAGGGCAGATTTCTCCTATGATATTTTCGATATGGGACCACTGAATATGAACACAGGTTTCTGCCTATGTTTTTTTTTAATGTTTCTATAAGTCCGAATCCTCCTTCCCACTTACAACAAATAAATGAATAAATAATGAATGAATTCTGGAAATATCAAAGTAACAAATTTGAAACAATTTTTGAAAATATGATTTAGGGAGTGATTGATAGAGGAAGAAATAGATGATCAGAAGAAATAAATGTGTTATGATTTGTCATCTCATATTTTTATTTTTAATCAGTATTGGAAAACTATAATAGTGTGACAGACATTAGAGTGCTGGCCCTAAGATGGGTCCCTATGAAACCCTGCTAGTGACTGGTTGCCAGCCCAACATAACCCCATTTACTAGAAGCCTTTGAGCCTGGCCTGTCAGCCAATTGCTCACCCACTATATTGTGTGTTTATCCAGCTATATGCTGGACATCTTGTCCAGGAGGATACTGTGAGAGACAGCATCAAAGGCTTTACTGAAATACAAAAATATCACATTGACTGGCTTCTCTTGGTCAGCTAGGTGGGTAACCTTGTCATAGAATGAAATTCAGTTTGTTAAGCAAACCCTACATTTGCAAAACTTATCCTTTTCTTCTTTCACTGGCTTATGTATCATATTTTGGTTTTGATGTTTAACTGAATGTTACACGAGCTATAAAAACTTTTGAGTTATAGGAAAAATGCAGGAGACAAACACTTGTCATTTAACAGT
Organism: Caloenas nicobarica; assembly: GCF_036013445.1. Taxonomy (NCBI): domain Eukaryota; kingdom Metazoa; phylum Chordata; class Aves; order Columbiformes; family Columbidae; genus Caloenas; species Caloenas nicobarica. The sequence continues at coordinate 44,981,284 of NC_088249.1, forward strand.
GTTAACACTGAATGTTAATCATAGTTCCCCCCATACAAGCCCACATGCTGCTCATTAACTTTGACTTCCAAAATACTAGAAAAAACATACTTCTGTATAACCTGTCCAAGGCCCTTTAGCTGGAACCACACATCCTGCCGTTCTCACAAGAAATGCATTGTGAACTGAGGTTTTAACTTCTATATTAATTTATTAAATTAGTTTATAGCATCTGTGTTAATTTTTTGAGGTTTTAAATACCGCCAGCTGAAGGTACCAGTTCATCAAACTTCTCCAGAAATAAATTTTAACTGGAATGAACTGGGAATGAGGTGAGATAGGAAGGACACTTGTACTGGTGCGCTTTTAAATTTTTTTTTCTTAATTGGCAGAGATTAGCCAACTTAACATTCTAGTTCATTTAAAAATCTGTGACTTTTCTAATCTAATGACTGTGACGAAAAACCTTCAGATCCTATGGTTTTATCTGTGCTGTGTTACATTATGTGTTCTTTGAGTTGCAGGAATCTTCCACTTTCTATGTCAGCCACATTAAATTCTGCTCTGTGCATATAAAGTTGCCTCGATAAAGTCTTTGTGGGAATGATGTATTTAGTCATTGGCAAAAGTAAGGAAGAACCATTTACATTAGCATATTTTTATAACAACAAGTATATACAAACCATTTACATCAAAACATACACCTCGAAAACTGAACATATTTCCAAAGCCTTATCCTCTCAGGTAAATATACCAATCCAAGCAATTGCCTAGTGAATTTTGAGGTGAGTCAAGTTTCTTTAAAAGATTTGGTTTCCCCTGAAACAAAAGTACAAAGATCAACTGTATGTAAACCCTGTATGCTTTGTTTCTGAAGTCATTGATGCTTGAAAATGAACACACAGACTGGTGCACCACAATAAATATGGACTTATAGGGAGAGAAAGGGAGGGCGGGTTGCAGTTTTACTTCCTCCCCTGTTAGCACTGACTCTGTAACAGGATCTGAGTGGCTTCTCAGCCTAATACAGTACAACATCAGGTCTTGAAGACAGGCAGTGATTCACTTCTTTTCAGAGCAGTGGAGTGGTCTGACTTATAAAACATTGACCAAATAGCTGATGCTAAGAAGTCTTGATTCTTTCACATGCAAAGTTTCTCAAAGGCTTGTTCATTTGTTGTTGTTGTTCTTGTTGTTGTTGTTGTTGTATCCCTATTGGCAAAATCTAATCCAAAAACGAAGTGGAAGGGTTATAGCTCTGTAAAGCATATACAGTAGCATCATGCTCATGTATGTTTACAACTCATGTCATAGACATTGCTATAGTTGAACATTGCGCAAATTTGTGAGTGGTATCACATGGCTCACACAGGTATTTTCAGATATTAAAGAATGGCTAACCATTTCATCTGTGCAAATGCTAACTAGCTAATGTCGTTTATCTGTCTTCTGATGGAAGAAACTAAATAAGGTAGTATGAGGTGTGCCTACTCTCTTCTGTGCTTTATCTTTCCCTGGTAGTTGTGGTTTGGTTTTTTTTTTTTTTGGTCACTTTTGACAGAAATGCAAGAATTCTGTTATTTTCTTCTTTTTGGAAATGCATAGTATACTCTGCTCTTTCCCAGCTGATTTCACATCTATTCTCCTGAAATGTTCTGTACGGTAATGCAGACTGCTACTTGTGCATTTACCAGGGCATTCTTCAGTGAAGTGTATTTCAACTAGCTTTTTCTCTCCAATCTACAAAAAGTATTTTGATAGTGCCTGAAATTAGCATCTGTGTATGGTTGTTTTGCTCTGGTTTGGTTTAGTTTTTTTACCTTTGGAAATGGAGCAGCATAAAGCACTATCTCTTCAATTCATTCCAGACCATTTGCATTTTTAGATGAATGGCACTGTTTACTGCAGGGTGAAAAAAAACCATGGCAGATGCTCTCTGTCAGCCTCCAGCCCTTCCCACTAAGGAAAGGTAACAAGAGGAAAAGGGAGAGAAACTTACAAGTTGGAACATTAAAAATGCCTCACTAATAATACTAATACTAAGAGAGAAATAATATTGCAAAATACACAAAATCAATATTGAATTTCAGCTGCAGGGCAGGTACCTGGAAGACCTGGGCTGGACTCCGCAGTAAAGCGGAACTGGATTCAGAGAGGCACAGCCTCGGGCTAGGCCTCAGATCGCAGGCAGAACGGGCAGTGTCCTCTTCAGATGCTGGCCATGGTCAAAGAGCCAGAGACCCTTGTGATCTCCTGGTTTTATATGGTGTATGACATGTATGGGATGGAATACTTAGTTGGTCAGTTTTAGTCCCCTGTTCTGCCTGCCTCTCCCTGCAAGTACGACCCTCTCACTTACAGGACATGCAAAATATATCAGTAACCTTGGCTGCCATAGCAATAAGTATAAACCTGGGCCTCTTCTGCAGACCATTGCTGTCATTATCAGCTCCAGAGTGAACAGTATCTGAAAAACATGCAGCCAATTTCAGAAAAGTGCAGTTACTTAGAAGAACTTAGCTGAAAGGAAAATTCACTAAAATAGAATTGGTCTTGTTTTAACCAAAACCAGGACAATGAAGCACTTGATTGATCGCTCATTTACTTATTTGCTGATGATGATTATTTAACGGGGTTAACAGCTTCCTAATAATTGGATATTGCACTTTCTCATTTGTTGTATTACTATTCTATATCTCTTATTTTTTGCCAGGTAATTAACTTGTCATGACAGTTGTTAAAGTAGAAGGCAATGTTGATTTAAATACTACCTGGCAGATAGAACAGACAATGGAGATATGGAACTGGGCTTTTCTCATCTGAGTTCGTTTTTGCAGCAGTGTAGAGCCATCATCAAACACCCAGATACTCTAGTCATAACAAAACACACTCTTGGGATTTGTAACTTGATTTTAAAAATTCATTTAGCTTCAAGGAGCATTACAAAAATGATAGATCTGAAATCAAAATACTCTGCTTAACAGTACAACTGTTTAATCCTAAATGGCAGCTCTAGAAATTTCCTCTTCTCTCCCATTGAAGCTTCAACCTGCTTGGTAGAGAATGCTTCCACTGGTGAAAGTTATTTCTTCTCTGATTCTGCCTTTCAGTCCTTAGCTAACCTGTTGAAATCACTAAAGTATACTAACCAAATCTTATTTGGAAAAATATTTTCTTCTGATACAAATGCCTTTTGCTCGCAAACTGGTCCAAATCCATCGAGTTTTTTCAACACAGTGAACAATAATATTATTGTAATATTACTGTAATATCATGTAATATTCAGATTAATTCTAAACCAAAACAAGTCAAATTTCCAAAGTATTTTTCTCAACCAAAAGCAAAACCTACTGATTTGCAAAAAATATAATATAAGCAAATAAAATATTTTTCTGGGAGTTTTTGTAAAAAATCCAACCAAAAAAGCTAAGACAAACACCTGAGTCCTTTTTAATCTTCCAAACCCAAGACATTAATCATCATTTTGGTCCAACAAAAACTGGTTTTGTTGTTGTTTTTTCACTGTTTTGTTTGCTCTATTAATTTGATATAAAATTTAAAAATACCTTTATATAATACTTAATACATTGTTTTCTATTTGGAGACATGATAAGCTAGAAGACACATCATCTTCATGGAATCAAAAAGTAAGCAAAGCCTGGAGGTAGTTAAAAAAAAGGCCTTACACTGTACTCTTTGAGTAAGTGGAAATTGTCCCTGATCTCAAGCCAGATGAGCAGGAATTTCATTAAAATGAGCATATAATTTCAGAAAAGCAAACACACCAAAATGGATCTGTTACAGGGTTGTGATTACCATTGTTACTTATGTCTGACAACAAACCAGGAGCTGAAAGATATATAACAATTTATAAGTCTAATGTTGACAAATGCTTACAGGTCAAAAATGGTAAAACTTGACTCTGTTTTTTTAGAAACTTGATGACAATAGCAAAAAATCCCATTACAGACCTGTCAGTCATAACAAGATGCATTATGCTGAAGTGATGTAAAAACACAAATAAAATATTCAACAATAGCTACAGAAAATTAAGATGTCGTCTGCCCACAGAGAAGCCCTTTCTGCCTTACCTATGTCTTTGTTAATGAAAACAGATTTAAGAGGTGGGATATTTATTATGGAAACAAGTTAAAGAAAAGGACTTGTCAGTTTGATGGAAGATGTTATTTGTGAAACAAAACCAGAGCACGATATAAATTGCAAGTAAGACTAAGTGACGAAGGGCCAGCCCTGCATGGGTAATTAATAAGTATATTTCTTCTAGCTGATCTGAGCAACTTGTTATCATTCTGGACTAAAAGGTAACAGAAGACTGAATCAGAGGAGATGTCTGTGTGAAGCATGTCCTTTATAATACTTACCAGATACAGCTTGCTGTGGATGAGAAATTAAATTGTCCAGTATGGCTTAGCTGACACCATCTTGGAAGAAAAATATTTTTTCCTATGTGAAAAGTACTATGGAGTTTATCCTGGCTTTTCCATGGAAGAGCAAGTTATTCAGGCATTTGCTGGAGTTTTTAAACACTATTCGTCTGTTGCATCTTTGATTTGAGAAAGTCAGGTCAGGCTGGTCCTGAGCCTTGACTTCTGTGGTCAGTAGTTGTACTTAGATGGATTCCCAAACTTAGTTATAAAACCATGTAAGACCCTACAAGATAAGCTATTATACTTTAGAACAGATGCCTAGTTTGCATGCAAGAGTGCTGTACTGATTTTTCACTTCTTTACAAGTTTATAGAGAAGCTGCTTCCTGATTAAAAATCTGAAGTCCTGCTTAGTAAATCTATTGATTTTATCAGAAGGCGACCCTCTATGAAGGCTCTTGATTTAATGGTTTATCAAAATCAATTGTAAAGTCTTTGTCAATAGGAAAGAACTATATACAGAGTATAAAAGAAAGGAAGGGAACTATTTGTTAACAGAATTCAGTTTAGAGTGGATTTCAACCTAGCTGGAGGCAGTATTCCTATATTAATGAAAAACTTACAAAAACAGAGCATGCAAATGATTGATATAAAGATGCATTTCTGCTATATTTTTCCTCCAAGTAAATCGGGAGAAATATAAGTAAGACTCAAGTTTTTACTACACTCACAAAAATTTAATATGTAATTTTCCAGACACTTTCAATCATATGAGAAAAAACAAACAAACCACCAAAAAACAACAACAACAAAAATCCGCAACACTTTCTTCAATTTTAAATAAGAAAAGGCACCTAAACTCAAAGCATTTAATGTAAATAACTAGAAATAAACTTCAGTCAGACATTTATGCACCCTGCAACTGGAGGTTTAATTTTGTAGATCCTGTTATTGCCATGTTTTGAAAGGCAATAAAATATTTACTGAGAAGAAAAAAAACCTGGTTTTAAAATATGTGCATTTTGTGTGTGCATAATTATTTTAATTACAACTGATCTTTCAGTACCTGTGCTAAAAGCACCATGAAATACAGGTAAATGCAATAAAAACCAGCAAGACTATATCCCCACTCCTGTCTTTCTCAAAGTCAACAAAAACTTCAAGGCAGCTGGCACACATGCTTGAATATAAAAGGAATGCCACTGGAAGATAGGAAGTTTAGTTCAGATAAATTCTGATGCTTATCTTGGAAAAAAAAATTAATAGTATTACTTTCCAAAGTTATTCTTTATCTCATCAAAACTAACATTAATTTTATATTTTCAGTGGCAATCTGGGAAACTCATGGGACATGATCCACTTTCCACTTTAAAATAGGGAAAGTCTTCTGTTCACTTTGCACAACGATTAACTGAGCAACCAATTCAGAAAGTAACTTGAGCAGATGGGTATTAGAAAAATGAAAGACACCAAGACTAAAAAACTCATCTGACTATAGAAAAAACACTTGGTTTGATTTTTGAAAAAATACTTACCAGGAGCCAGCTCCAGGGGCAGTGACCAGAGTGTCAGTTAAAGCCAAGCAAATATAAATGCTGTGTTAAGTACAGAGATACAGATCATGACTGCCAGAAGATCAAAAAAAACCAGTTTACTGTCTACAATGTTTTCCTGCTGAGTTAAGTCCTGAGCACAATACTGCAAATTTAATTGTATTTCTAATTTATACTTCTTTTATACTTATGCGCAAGCATAAGAATGTTTTACCTAAACCTTCTCCCAATTTTAGGGATTCATATAATCACACAGCTTTCATCTGAACAACTGTGTGATGAAGAGCAAAACTACTTTGAATTTTGTCTGTCATTAACTGTGTGAGGCAACCTCAGCTGAAACCAAAATGAGAGTACAAATAAGTCTCTGATCACTCTGGCATGAGCTGAAGTGAGAGGAGGGGTCACTATTTCGTGACATAACCAAGGAAAGGTATCAGCAGGCCCTTGCTCCAGCAAGTCTTCGCTCTGGTACTTTCCCTATGCAAAACTCCCTGTGGTCAGGGAGATAGCAAGGGGTGAGCAACTAGAAATCCAGTAACCAAATAAATATCTAGCTAAATCAGAGAAAATTGTTTAAAGATAACCAAAAACTTTGTAGAATAGACTAGGAAGTTTGCTTGAGGAAGAAGAGCAGGTAGGTGATTTATGAATAAATCATATGGGAGAAGGAATGGACACGCTGATAAACATTTCATATAATGAAATGTCTAGCTGGACAGAGTTGCTTATATAAATATGTCCATTCTTCTTTATTTTAAGGTATCCTACTGAGTAGGCTTAGTGTGTTCTGTGAGTTATACTTAAAAACCTTTCCTGCTGCACGTTAAACGAAAAGAGTAATAAGTAACCTTTTCCTGCTCTGAACTTCATTTTTCTCTTTATTGGATTAGATGAATACTTAGCACAAAAATAGAACAACAGCAATAATAAAAAAATGCCTGTGGTATTTGTGACTTTTAACTCAGTAAACAGAAGAAACATAGCAGCTAAGTTCAAAGACAATACTAGTACAGGGGAAAGCTGTGTTTATTCCCCACAAAAGGAGCAAGTCTGACCTCCTAAGAGTGCTTTATAACTGAGGTCACCTTTAAATGAAGACTTTGTGTGGGAAAAGCAAGTAAAGTGTTGGTGGATTTGGACTGAGTTTCATGAAATGTATCATTTCCTTGAATGAGTGCCAGTGAGGGGTCAACGCACGGGGAGCATTGGGTTGATGAATATGCAAACTTTAAATTGAAATGGAAAGCTGAAGCCTGGATTGTGCTAAATCATCTTCGTATTTTTTGCAAGATGAAGAAAGAGCATAAGCCTTATGACTCAGGTGAAATGTCTTTTTGGGGAACCTGCATCCTACTTTCACGGGTAAGATATACCAAGACTAGTAGCTATTCCACTTGCTGAAGCTCAAAATCCTCAGCTCAGCTTTTTATTTTAAATATATGAATTTGCTTATTTTGAGAAAGAATTTATAAAGAAAATAAAATGGCATGCTAGCAATGAAAAGTACTTCTATCTTTCAAGCACCAGAAGTTCTCATTTTTATTCTGCTCAACAATTTGACATGAATAGGATAGAGATGCTACATAAGGTGATACAAAGACTGATGAATTGTGTCCTGCCTCCAGGTAGAAATCAGTCATCACCACTAAATATTGCAGATCAATTCATTACAGGCACACATTCTGCATGTTATGAATGGATTCTCCTTTAAAAGGATTTGATGGCCTGCGTTTATATTGCGAAAGTGGATGTTTTACACTGTTTGAGTTCCATCAGTGCTGGCTTGGTGGAGCAGAATCACTGTTTTCATTGATAAATCACCATCAGGTCAGCATTAATCTAAAACAAAGTAAGGATGAGCCAAACTAGGAAGCAAGGAGCCAAACATGCCTCATTCATCCTCGAACTGTTCAGAGTTCAAATAAAGGCTTGGATGCAATTCTCTCGCATTCTGCTTACTGGAGGAAGGACTAAAACAAGAATTTAAACCAACACTTTATATGCTCACCTTTAAAATAAGGGCTACATTATACAGGATTGACTTTTTCCAGAAATGCACCTGGAGGGACAAGGCCCCAAGCATAACCCGCCCCCTCTCCTGGGGGTCTGGCTGCAGAGCCCAGGGCCAGTGCAGGCCAGAGCTGCCCCTTCCCACCGGTGGCCTTGGGGTGAGGCCCTCGTGGCAGTGAGGCCCTCGTGGCAGTTTGCGGGAGCTGGGCCCGGGGAGGCTCTGTCCCCTGGGGGCTGCTTTAGGCCGAGGCTCTAGGGCTGGGCCCCATGGAGCTCCTGTTCCCACTGCCTCACAGCTGAGCTGCTGCCGGGCTCCTGTGCTCCTGGCCTGGACCCCGAAACCGACCAGAAATTATTATAATCTTTAAAGATTAAGAGCAACAGAACTGTTCTCAAAATATATGAGGACTTCAATTTGGCAGAGGAAAGAAATGAAGAAAGAGCCTTTGTTCTCCATCTCAAATACATATTTTCATTATAGATTTAAATAGCTCTAAATATTTCAGGACTCCTAGGTTTACTAGGACATATAGGTGCATTGCAAAAAGGGCTTTAAATCATTCACTTCAGACTCCTGATGGCAAATATGGTATGCATAAGGCTTTTTCACTTTGTCATATCAGTTTTAATCCCAGTACAACAAAGTGGTGGGGAGCATCACTTTAGGATCTGGGAATAGTTCTGAAAAGAGTTTCTAACAGAAACTAGTTGGGTTTTTTCCTACTGAAACTGCTCAAGCCTAGGCTGACACACCAGCTATATGGCTATGAATCCCATGTATATGTCTGGGAATCCCAGATCAGCAGCTAAGAGAGGACCTGATCTCCAGCCATAGACTGGGGCTGAAAATTCCAAAGATCATAAATGTAAGGAGATTTTCAGCTCCACAGCTGTACCTTGGAGTTGATCCCAAGCAGTGGGAAGGGAACAGCAGCTATCTGAAGCCATTCTACAGTTATTTCTAACATGCATTGTGCAGCACTGTGAGCCATTATCTAAGTAACAATATTAATATCAGGTATATCCCAGACAACTCAAAATCGGGATTGTCATGCCATGTAAAAGGAGAAGTGAGAACTAGGATCTAACCTAGCTGCAGTTTAGAAAGCAGATATGTCCCAGGAGGTCTTTGCCATATGAATGTTCAGCTGATTTCTGTTTCCGAAAATGCCCTGTGTTTTCCTACTGACAAAGTCTGTCTATGCTAGCTTAGCTATTGCTGTCTTATATATGCAAAGAAGCCAAGCACTGCAATATTATGAATTCAGAGATGGTTTACTCACACTGCCATCTACAGAATGTTACATAGATCAGCAAATTATGAGAGATGTTATGCTAGCAGATGCTCCAATTTTCGTTTTTCTTTCTCCCTTTTTTTTTTTTTTAAAGTGAATGTAGCTCACTCACATAACAATTTGCTTTTTACATGGATTTGCAATGGTAAATTACAATACTGTACTGTGAACACCTTTCCAAGTGTTGCTGCCTAGCAGTCCTACAGCTCATTTCATCTTAGAATCACAGAATGTCCTGAGTTGGAAGGGATGCACAAAGATCATCGAGTCCAACTCCTGTCTCTGCATATGACAACCCCACAGTTCACACCATGTGTCTGAGGGCATTGTCCAGTCTCTTCTTGAATACTGCCAGGCTTGGAGCCGTGACCACCTCCCTGAGGAGCCTGTTCCAGTGCTCCACCACCCTCTGGGTGAAGAACCTATTCCTAATGTCTAGCTTAAACCTCCCCTGGCACATCTTTATGCCATTCCCTTGTGTTCTGTTGTTGTTAACCAAAGAGAAGAGTTCAGTGTGCACCCTTCCTCCTCCCCTTGTGAGGAAGCTGTAGATCACGATGAAGTCTCCTCTTAGTCTCCTCTTCTCCAGGCTGAGTGCCTCACCACCCTCATGGGGAAGAATTTCTTCCTGATATCTAATCTGAATCTCCTCTCTTTCAGTTTGGAACTGTTGCCCCTTGCTCTGTCCTTGCAGGCCTTGGTAAAACATCTCTCTCTGTCTTTCTTATAAGCCACCTTTATGTAAAGAAAGGTTGCTAGAAGGTCTCCGTGCAGCCTTCTCTTCTCCAGGTTGAACAATCCCAGCTGTCTCAGGCTTTCCTCATAGAGGAGGTGTTCCATCCCTCTGATCACCTTCATGTCCCTTCTCTGGCCCCTCTCCAACAGGTCCATGTCTGTTCTGTGCTGAGGACTCCAGAGCTGGACACAGAACTGCAGGGGAGTCTCACCAGAGTGGAGCAGAGGGGCTTCTGAAAGTATGGCTTTTGGCTGGTGTGCATTTTACTGAAACTTTCCCAGTTTCCTTGTGTTACACCAGGTCATAGCGTGTTACCTTAACGCATAGTCCGTTATGTAGTAATGTAGTTCAGCACACAGCTCCAAGATTCACTTACAGCTCACTCAGTGCTGCCTATCTGTTTAATTATTCTGTGAAGATCCCAAGAAATCCCACTTTAGCCCAACCATGGTAATACATTACCAATGTATGTGGCCCATTTACTGAGCAGATGAGCAACTCCAGTATCCAGCTAAATGCCTTTTCAGTGTTTGGTCACTGAATGGTAGATGCAGCTCTGCTTCTGCTACATTCAGGACCCAGGAAACATTTGGAGTAGAAGAAAAAGCTTCAAACTATTCCATTTTAATTCAAACCACTGCATTAGAGAAGGAATAGCAAAGCATGCAATCTCATCAGCAAGACTTAGCAGTTATATGGGGGATAAAAAAAGGTTGAAAAGTACTGTGTATGTTCAAGAATTCTCTAAATATACTATAGAAATACTCCACTTGTCATTCTTAATGATTGTCTGCTGCCACTTATGGTGATTGGAGATTCATTTACAGATTTGGTGGGTTTTTTTCATTTGAAAGCATTTCAGTCTCGGAACAAATTGAACAGATCACCGAGAGTTCACATTTCAAAGTGCTGAGCAGAAACTTCCACATTTTGGATGCTTTTGCAATTCTCTTCTGCCAAGGTTTTTTCCCAGGCATATATTATGCTGTGTTACTGGTATACAAAACTTTGTTTTCTGTAAATAAATGGGCCACAGGATGAACTATATTCTCCTGTTTGAATGATTTGTGTATACCCAGCAGTAGGAACTAACATACTATACTGAATCTTACAGTAGCCTGTGTTCCTGGAACAGTAATGGGATGGGATGGGATGCCTAGCACTGAAAGATAATGAGATTTTCTGTGAGCTGAATATGTATGGTAAACCATTAGGATTAAGTAGGAGCTTGAAAAGTACATAGTAGATTACGGGAAGAAAGGAAGATGAAGATAAACTTTTAAGATCATTCTTCAAAAAGTGCTTAATTTTGAGAATTTACAATACATTCTTCAGAGAACTGTTCAGACATTGTTTTTCAAATGCAGGAAGTATTACCTCAATCTTGATCCATCACTCTCCCCTGATCTTTTCAAAGGCTGCAGGATTTCTTTCTGTGCCATCAAGAATAAATAAAAGGAATGAAAACAAAAATCTTCCCTGATTTTATGCTTATTCTTAGATGTCTTGCCAGCAGTCATCTTTTGAAGCATATATTGTCAGTCTCTCATTTTAGAAATGAGAGAGGTTGTTCTCGTGGTGATGTTCGTATTTTGTCTTGCAAAGAAAGCAGCCTTCAAAGATTCCAACAAACCAGCTTCTTACAGGAATATATAAGAAAACCCACTGCAGTCAACAGAGAGCCTGCCACTGACATTCAAGGGCCCCATGTGGATGAAGGCCCGTGTTCTTTCTGCTGTGAATGGGTGAGAGAGTTTGGGAAACAGGAACTTGTCTGAACAGTCAACCAAAAGTCACATCACATTTTGGCAGTTTTAAAACAGTATGAAAGTGAAACATTTTACCAACTATACGGAAACAATATACATTTTGGGCTTCTCCCAGAGGAATTTATCTTACTATTTTTTTTTATTTGTAACTAAATAATCTAAATATCCATATTTTGCAAGCAGGCAGAGGAGTCATGATAAAAATGCATTTAGAGTGTTCCTAGAAAGATACATGGCAAAGTTCAGATCCCTGGAATGCAGTGAAGCCAAGGAACCAGATGCACAACAAAAATGGGATCAGATGTCTCTCTTCTGTCATGTCTTTTCTTTTTGTATCTGTTCTTGGTCCCTTAATTTTTGAAGCTTCTTTAACAACCTCTTGTAAAAGTTGTTCCCCTTTGTTCCTTGTTTTGAAGAATGATAATGGCAATGCTGTTGGAAAATTTTAGTGTTTAGGGTTTGGGGTTTTGTTTATTTGTTAGTTTGTTTTTTGTTGTTTGTTTGGGGTTTTTTTGGTGAGGTTTTTGTTTGGTTTTTTTATTTGGTTGGTTTTGGGTTTTTTTAATGATTACTGCTAGTAATGACTACAAATGGTAATCCTCTTATAAGCAAAAGTAGTTATTCTTAGTCATACACCAGGAAATGAAGGAGCAGGCAAGTATAGCTGAATTACAGTCTCATTATCTAATTTCTGTGTTATGCTATGGTGGATCACCATCTTTGCAGGATGGTTTTTCCATGCTGTGTGCTACAGAATGTTTCTGGGTTTGGCAATGAATGTTTCCCAACTTGTTCTCCTAATAAATGCACAATCAATAAAACAATTCAGCTGTTTATTCTGAAGAATATTAACTATTTGCTTGAATAAGTAGTTCTTATGAGATATTTATAACCTCCCAGAGTCCAGCCATTCAATTCATTTCTAAGGGACATTTAAAAAATAACAAATCTCTTATGGAAAATGATGAAACATCCTTTATTCATAAATTCTGCTTCTTCACCTGCCATTTGTGTGTTACTCAGTTAGGACAGCTGTTTTACTGTTCCAGATTTCCAAAATAAAAATTTTCACCAGAGGCAATATTGGGGAAAAGGATAAAAATATGTATATTTTTCTTGAAAAGCATCTAAAGAATTGTCATATAATGGAAATGCACTTTTTTCACAGAAAAAAAAAAATCAGTTGAGAAAACTGTTGACTTTTTTCTTTACATAAATTCAGAAGGGTAGGTGATTTTCTTTCATGTGAAATCTGTCATAAAACTATCAATATCTTATAACAGAAAAAGTCTTTAGTACTTATGAAATCATTACTCGCATTATACACTCATCAGTTCAAATGATTTTAATAGGGTAATTTAAGGCAAAAGCAGAATTAGGCCCTTGGTGCTCAGTCATGGGGCTAGATCGTAGCTCATCATTGTTTCTGATCTGTACTGCACATTCCAGTCCCTCAGCAATGACAATGACAATTGGTCATCTCAATTGCACTAACATCACCAACAGGAGCCTCATGTGCCGGAGTATTCTCTGCAAGTGACAGGCCAAAAAGACTGACTGTTACAGCTGGAAGAGCAGAGTCACTTCCAAGAATTGGGAAGGGAAGGCAGGACTTTCCTGTCAGTGCTTTTTCCATTCCTTCATTCTGAACAAGTAAAAGAACCATGATATGTTAGATTGCTGGAGCCAATTTCCATCACTGGGTTTGCTTTACTTAGTTCCTTGAAAACAAGTTGGTTCCTGGGGAAAACTGTATTAAAAGAACTGTGGGGTTTTCTTCTGACTTTTCTTCTGACCTAAAAATGCTACTGAGATGAGACAGAGAAAACTTTTAAAAGCTGGTTTGTTTCCCCCTCCCCCTTCTCCCATCACACATATACTTTTGCCTGATGATTCAGATCTATTCTGTGCCTTCAAACATTGATTTCTTGTAAAGGAAAAGGATGCTTATCTGGATCATATAAACAGCATTTTGATAAGGGCACACAAGATAGACATATAGGCTGGTCCCTGATACTTCTTTGCAGCTTCTTTCTTTTTCTCCACTGTACATTTCACAGATTCACAGATAAAAAGAGCTAAGTGATTTGGGAGTTTGTTTTACCTTTTTTTCTCTCTTTTTTTTTTTTTTTTTTGGCTAATAGTAAACATGTGGAAATCAGCATCCCCACACTATTTGCAATGTCAAAATGAGTTCCACGTGCCATTAGATCTGATTACTAAGTAATGCTAATGGAGGATAAAGTAATGAAATAGGAAGTGGTTAGATTTTTGGTTTTGCCAACACAAAAGATAAAACATTTTTGTTTTAAATTGGCTGGAATTCCTAACAGTAGGGAAGGCAGAAGCTGTCTAAGTGAAAATAAGAAAACACGCTACATTTGGTTCAGATCAAAAGTTGTGGCGTTTTTAAGTTTGGCAGCTGAACTAAAAAAACCAATTATTTTCACAGCTATTCCTGAAAAGCAGTACCAAACAGTACATTTCTGACTGAACTTTTCAAACCATGGGAAAGCCTTAATAAAGCCTAAAAATGTAGTGGTTCAGTATAACACCAAGACCACCCCTGGAGGTTTTTTGACAAGGCTGTGAAACTCAACTCCCTGTCTGCTCTTCCAGTGCCCAGAGGTGGACTGTGGATGTTATCAATTTTCAGCTGCAATTGAAAGGATTTCCTGGCACAGCTCAGCTCAGATGGCCACGTGCCCAAGAGGGGGCCCGTGGTGGTGGTCATGTCAGGTGTGGAGATCAAATCGCGAGAGAAAGCCTGTCCTCAGGGTGGGCAGGCTGTCCTCAGACGTGTGCACAAGGAAGCTGATTGCTGTCTTTTGGAGTCACATCATCCAAGTCACATTTTAGGACTAAGGAACTAACTCTGTCTTTTCCAACCTGTGCTTTGGCTGTGGCTATTGGCTGTTCGATCTACATGTTGAGCTACAAGCCATGTGTAAGCTGATGCTGCTTATAGATCTGCATTTCAGGCACTGGTGTGACAAGATATGGCCACCCGGTCACAGAATAGCCAGTTATAATTATGGGGAGATGGGGGAGGAGAGAAAAAAGAGAAGTGATTCAACTTGTGCAGAGGGAGCTTTGTTTGGTTTCAGTAACCAGCAGTTATCAATAATTGGCTCTTTGTATCAAGTGTGCTTCACAATTCACTTCATTTAGACCTAAAAGGATGGTGATTGAATGTTAAGTAAATAGTGAACAAATATGAAGAATATTAATTTATTAAAGTACCCCAATTATGTAGAACAGACTCTAGAATAATTTTTTACTAATTTGGAAACCATAACAAAATTCATTTAGAAACTCTTCATAGTCTTACTGTTCTCCAGGGTGCAATGCATGGCTGGGAGCTTTTTCCCTCTGGCTCCTTCAGTGCCAGAGGCATGAAGAGTAGTTTGTAGAAATCAGCAAACCTACTACAGTGCCTATTGTGGAAAGCTTGGTTCAGATTTACATTGATGCTGTCCACTGGCTATATGCAGTGCAAACCTGGTAAGGATCTCAGCAAGTCAGAGCAGTATGAGTCCCCCATCTGGCAAAAGAGCATCTCCACATTAAGCCTGTTTTGAACAATATTAATTCTTTCCCAGAGAAATATTTCCACAGAAGTTCAGAGACAGCTGAATCTAAAAAATGAGAGTGTTGTATCAAGTACTGAAGGCACATCAAAAATCTTATTCATCCTATGTTCATGCCAGTGTTTACACTTGGACTGGTTCATCAGCTGCTAGACGCTGGCTCATTGCTGATCTTCACATATAGTGCTGCTGTTCACCTTGCTGTCTTTTAATTGAAAAAGACTCCCAATCAATGCATCTTCAGTTTGTGAATCTGCTGATTTAACACTAAAGTTACATTAAAACTACGAGGTGTATTTTGAACTGGTCCTTGTTTTAGTGTTAAGCACTAGCTTTAGGTGAATTAATCATGTAGCCATTGAGGCTATTCTAAGGTCTGCCCTAAACTGGATTGTTGTGTTTATCTCACACAGTAGTTAGGGCATGTGAGTGTTTCTAGGCAACAGCCCTCCCTTAAAGTGATGTCTCCAGCATCACAGCAAGCTGCTGTGACCTTCCTTGCCCAACAACTGGGTGCTGACAGGCTGGCCAACACCTCGTCCTCAGTGTGCACCTGCAGTGAGGCTGAATCCAATGACAGTCACTACTGCTGCATATAACAACAGCATACAGCATGTGTATTAATGCAGTTTCTCACAAGACATCTATTAAATAGAGCTGCTATCCTCTTATTTTAACCATTAGAGAACCAGAACATAGACATTATTTGCTTTAGGTAATCCAGGAATTTTGTAATGGAAACAAATAAAATCCAGGTGTGTGGACTCAGAGTACTGTGCTTTACCTATGAGATCACACCTACTTCTTTCAACCTCTTATAAACAGAGCAGGCTTTGTAAGAATATGTCTTGTTTGCATATGGACCCCAAAGGACAGTGGAGTTTGGATCTCAGATTTGAACTCTGGGCTGCCCAGGGTTATTAAAGTCCTTTAGAATTATTAGGGGTACTGGACTACTGCATGTAACACTGCTGCAGTCATTAATCACAGCACATTTTCCATTCAGAATTCAGCATACATTTAATCTATCAGTTCAGAGTCGTGCTGCCAACAAAGAGTTAGTTTCATCCAGCAGATTAATTTCTCTTTTATTACCTCTTCAGAAAATCCTATACTGGTATCTCATCTTCTCTCTGAATCACCCAGAGAGTACAGGAAATTAGATGTATGTATGGCCAACAGTTGCAGAAGTCTAGTTTAGAGCTAATAAACAACCATTCAAAAAAGTAACTGAAGGTATTTGTGTAAGACATTGCGAAAAACACTGCACCAAAATGATGAGACTTGTAGGAAAGTCTTCTTAGGTCTGTGCTCCCCTCAGTGATATTAGACGAGATGTTAAGAGACATTCCTAACATCTCATAGATACTACGTAATATTAATGTTGTTTATGGAAGTTCACGAGGGCAGGACAGCAAGTACATTATGTTAAATTTTACCAGAAAGTAGTCAGTTTTTCTTTAGAGTGGTTTGTGTTTCTGTCCCTGAGGAATGGGCTACCTCTGACTTGAGGAAGATACAACGTTCAAGAGTGTGTCTTCCATCGGTGCTGTTTAGGTTTATGAATAGAAATAAAGAAACTATAGTATTAGTAATACAGTCACCAATACAGTAGTACAGGCAATTAAAGCCATCAACACAGTATACAGATCTAAAGACAACAACACTAGAGCATGCAAAATAGACCAGTCAGGCCTCTTTTTTCTCACACAGAATGCTATATGTCTGTGCAATTTTGCTAATGTACATACTGCATTATGTCCTTCAGTTCCTCTTACAGTGCACTGTGGTGCTGTGAACTGTTAACTGTTGCCTTCAGCTTCAAAGAAAAATGATTTAGGTAGCAGATGAAGCAATACTTTCACACAGCTTTGTCAGCAGTCTAGGAACAATCAGGAAAAAAATATGCAAGTTACGAGACAAAGTACTTAAGAGCTTCTAAGTGGCTTCTATTACCACTTATTGAGAAATTTGGCCAAATATCCATGACTGTGGCCTTAGGCTGCACCTCAAGATTGCTAAAGCTTTTCACACACAGTACTGGAGGCATCGGTTCACATAAAAACTTTCTAATAGACCTGTGAGTACACTGCTTCAGGGTTGAGAAGTGCTGAAACAAAGCAAAATCAATGCCTAGGCAGCACTACTGATTCCCGGTGGCATGGTGTGCACTAATAGACCAGAATGGTGTTGTAGAGTAGACAGAGAGAGTTGGAGAGAGGAGAACAACTTTATTAAAGATAGTTTCTGCTAGAAGGGAGAGATTAGTGGAGCTGCTGACTGTGCACAGAGAGAACAGATGTTGGAGGTTGATGGAACATCAGTAAAAAAAAGAAAATCAAAGTCTCCTAATACCTGTTATGGTTATTTTAGTCAGAGGATTCTTTACAGAAATGCACAAGGTTTAATTGTAGTTGAAATTTAAAGTAAGACACTGCATGGCCTTGTTTAGCATAAGGAGTTTCAGCACAGCTGTACTTGGCTCCAGGATAGCCCTCCGTGAATTTCTCACTTCAGAAGTATTGTCTGCCGCCATTGCTATCAACCTTATTTAACTGTAATCATCATTTCTTCAAATATGGATAAAGGTTGGAACCCTCCTTCTAATTAATTATTTTGTGTATGAGGATAACAGATCAAAAAAAGAAAAAGGATGCTCACTTTAAGGAAAAAAAATATGTAATATATAAATATATTCTGTATTTATGCTGTGTAGTTATAAGGCATATAAACTAACAGCTTGTTTGCTGTTTTACCATCAGTAAACTACAGAGATAAGTGCTTTCAAACTGGTTTGTATAACTTACTTTTTCTGGTACTAAAAAAGACACAGTAAAATATAACTTTTAACTTGAGGATTCTGTTTTCATTTGACAAAGAGACACTTAGGCCTGTGAGCTCCCAAACTCTTTATGAGAATAGTTTAAAAATCACCATGAGCATTTCACTGCTAGTGAAAGGAATCCTGTGCTGACAGACTTAAAAACTGAAATCGATTGTTTATTGAAAGAAGCCTCAAGGTAGTGGAAAAAGATAGCAAAGTATCCTCAGGCTGCTCAGCTGAAGTCTCTCAGAATTCAGCCTAGCTAAGTGGCCACGTGTCATGGCTTTTCAGCTGATAACTTCTTCTAGGAACTGTTTTGGGTACTCTGGAGGTGTTCAGGATTCCAGTTCATTAGTGGAAGGGTTTTTTTGCTTTGTAACCACAAACTGGTGTCTTTTTTCTCCACTGAACATTAATGATTCTTCTCCAGTGTCTCATGACAAATTCTTTCAGGCACCAGGTTAGTATGAAAGTTCTGTATCCTAAGAAACACATACATATCACTGCTGAGTTACAAGCTGGCTGTAGTGATGTTAAGGCATTTGTTTTAAAGATACTTCTGCATGACTGTTGCATTCATTTGAAAATATCAACCAAAGTGAAGTGAGGTTTTCTGGGTTTTTTTGGTTTTTTTTCAAACAAACCACCCAACCTCCCCAAACATTTCCTAAGTAGTAGAAAAATGGGAAACAGATCAGGCTTATTTCGGTACATGTGTGCAATGGTCTGTCTGCCTGTGAATCATGAGGCTACAGTCTATAAACTGAATGAATGAAGCTATAAGCTGGATATAGGCAATAGGCTGTTGGTGTGCGGTTTTGTTTAGAATTAACCTTTAATGCAGATGGTACAGTGATGAGCTCAATGTAAACCAGAAAGACTGTGTTTGTGCTGTCAATGTATTTCTCCTCCCTTCTCAGTGCAGAGCCTTGGTGCTTATACTGTCTCGTCTGCACGTATACCAGACTGTTCCGAGGTTCCTTCTGGAGGAAGCCAGCTTGGTTCCCGCTTGAGAAGAGTATGCACAACCCATAGGACTGTTTTCTCCAGCGTCGAGTCCAGATAGATGGACTATATTGACTTTACCTATCTTTATGTAGCACAGTTTTCCAGTGTCATCCCAGAACAGTTGCACACAACACACAGTCTCAGCATGTTTTAAAAATCCCACTCCTATGGCTGCAACTAAGCCTTATCTTTGATCTCTGGCACTTGGCAATGGAAACACATACAAATGCACAGATGGTAATCGTTCTGCCTCAGGGCCATCACGATGCCTTAGGGGGCTCAGATTCTCCAGGGCCAAGTGTAATGCTGCATGGATATGGGCAATCTGCTCACACTGTGATATAAACCACTGGATGTGATATAAACCACTCTGTGCTTCTCATGTCTCCTACACTAGCTAAACCAGCAGGTGTGAGCATGTTTGCATGTGATGTATACACATCAAGTTACTGAGGAGATGTGTGCTCAACAGTAGCGGACAAACTGATGATAATTTGACATTTCAATTCTATTTCTTGCTGAATTGTCTTATCTAATAGTATCTTCAGAAGGAGCTTGTAAAAAGAAAAAGAAAATATTAATATCATATTTCTGTCCATTTCTCTTTTCAGTTATACTTGGGTTCATCTGGGGTCTTTACCGTCTATCATACAGGAACCTTCTCAGTTCTGCCTGTTCTGCCTTGATCGATACTAAGGTACATGATCACTGTTTATCATTGGTTTTCAACATTTTTCCAGCA
This sequence comes from Caloenas nicobarica, assembly GCF_036013445.1. Classification (NCBI taxonomy): domain Eukaryota; kingdom Metazoa; phylum Chordata; class Aves; order Columbiformes; family Columbidae; genus Caloenas; species Caloenas nicobarica. The sequence goes on from NC_088249.1 coordinate 45,001,180, forward strand.
ACTTTCATTTTTTCTAATCTCAGCTGAAAATAAATAAGGATATGTTCTCAGTGACTTCAGCTGAAGGTTGTCAACTGATGACAGCAGGTCTAGCCATTTTGTTCTCCATGGCTTGCCCTTAAACTCAGTTACTCTGCTGTTATTTATTGTTTAACTCCCTCATAATTTCTTTTAACTCTTAATTTGGGGATATGGATCGCAAAAGAAAAGATGCAAAGATACAGATGTTGTATTGATGTGAATTACCTGATATGCTGTGCATGACAAATATTTTTTTATAAACCTAGGCTTAAAACATGAATACCAAGCTAAATGTCTTGCTGGTGAACTTCCGTTAGCTGTGAAAAAGCTCCCAGATGTTCTTCCTTTTTTGCATCTGATCCTCCCTTCTGAGTCTTGAAGTGTTCTTCTGTCAGCTATGCCTGTTTCAACACTTTAACTCTTAGCTAATTAAGATTCTAAGACCTCCAAAATTAATAGAGAAATTATTTTTTCCTTCTTTTTAAATTAATCTTTGAACTGTAGTCATTCCCCTTCCCATGGAGAGAGAAATTTTTATAATTTGTTGAAATCTCAGTCCCAAATGAGATAGGAAAGAAGATACAATAGCTGCTCAGTATAGATAAACTCACTACTAAATTGTGATTTGTTGTGAGACAGCAGCCTGCAAGTATCTCAAGAGTATAAAAACCAATAAATAAAATGAGTTATAAATGTCTCAGTGTCTAAGTGCAGATAATAGATTGAGAAAAGAAAAATCTAAGCTGAATAGCTGCAGAATTTTCCTAAAAGGGAACCATTCTAGACTGTGAAGGGAAGAAGCAGAAGCCTCATCCCCTGGGGCTTTAAAGCAAACCAAAGCAGAAAAAAAGTTCAGAAATACCTTTTTGTGAAAGGCAGATGTATCTCATAAGGTTATTTTGATGAAGAAACACTTTGGAGAAAAGCACAACACTGGTAGAATAACAAATGAGATTATTTAGTGGTGTTTTCCACATGTAATTTCAGGCTGTCTTTTACTAACAGACAGTGCTGTAAACTGAATGTTATAGTATCCTTTATACAAAGGCAATTTCTTTTGTTTTGCTCTCAAACACTCCATGATAATAATGTCGGTATCATCAAACAAACTAATGGTCCTTCTTATGTCAATATCTGCACTAAATAATGTCAAAACCTCCAGAAGAGTGTAGACTGCCACAGGGAGCTAGACCAGGACTCTGTCTCAGAGAATGACCAGCAGAACGTTCATGTCAGAATATTTAGGGAGGAGAACAAGAAACAATGTACAGCACAACAGTATGAGCAGTCCCTTGAGACATGGTTCCAGGCCCCATTACCTGAGCTGGCAGCTCCCTCTAGACCAGAAGAATGAGCAGGTGAACATAATCTTTTCATGTCCCTGATCTGACACCAAGTCTCACAGTCGATAAGTAGTAAAATGTTCATTCTGTTAATTCTAACTGCAACTATAAATCCTATTCATATTAAAAATGAATGGTGTTTGTTCAAAACGTAAGGGTAATTCAGATTTAATTGTGTATTTTGTGCATTCTTCCTATTTTTAGTGCTCAGTCTGATGCTAAATTTTAATTATCAACTATAGTATAAAAATATATTTTATTTATATGTTTCTTAGTGTCAGCAATATCTTCTAAAATAAGACATTTATATATATATAGTGTATGCGTGTGAACATATGGTCAATAAATGAAGCAAACCCTGCAAAGAGGCAGGCAGACAGCATGTGAAATCTTGGTAAATTTAACATTCTTAAGACTCTTTCATACATCAGACTTGCCCCCGTTCCCGCCCCAGATAATAGTACCCGTTAGCAAAGAGAGAAGATAAGACACTAAATGGGAAATCATATGAATGATGGAGACAGCTTAATTTTTGCAACTGTCATTTCAATTCAGACTTTGCACTTGCATATTTGCCTAGTTACTGGTGCTCACAGCTTTGTATCAAAAATTGCACTGAACAATCAAACAGACAATCCCAGTTGTACAAAATTCCCCAATAAAAGACTTGAACTTTTCTCATGCCATTTCTTTTACAGGTAAGTAAAACAGTTCAGAATAAATTGTGCCACCTAATATTATGCTAACCATTACAAATGCTAGTAGTTACCTGTATAATTTATGAAATACTTTACTTGTAAATTAAACAGTGTCCTAGTTATCTTTGCATGCATATCATGGCTGAAATATCAATATGTTAAGCTGGTAACATCTGTGTAATGCAGATAACTTTTCAGCAAATTCCTTCAATTGCCTTAGCCCTTGCTATTTCCTGTTTTTAGCAATGATCGGTTTTTCACTGAAAGCAGAGCCTCAAGCATCAGCATATAAGCTATCACATTTTACAGGATTGCCAACGAAAAGCAACACCAACATTCTTGCTATGCAAAAGCTTTACAGACAAAATGGGATTTTGTAGCAGTTAGAACCTCATCTGGACAAAGTATTGGGTAATTATATTCTTTGTACATAAACCCTCCTGCATTTGGCCAGATATGCTAGTCTTAGTCACTTCCTGTCCTAATCGGGTGTTCAGAGTGGTTGCAAGAAGTTGAAACAGCTGCTGTTTTCTGTCTGCCATATTAAATGGCTGCACTGCACTAGTGGATGCAGTCCTATGTTTCATCCACTCACTCCAGTTCTCTCTTTCATTGTCTGCTACAGAGATATTTTCTCTGAGGGAGAGGTACATGTTTAATTTTCCCAAGTACCAGTCTCCCACAAGCTCAAAATGAAATCTCTATATTTTTGTACAGTGTACTTTGGCTTCCTATCAAGATGGATGATTGTGTATAAATGGGAAAGATTAATTTATTATCATATTTCTATCAGCAAGAATATAAATAGTTATTGCATGGTCTGAAACATAGTCCTGGCAGCTGAAAGGAGGCAGGGTAAGATAAAGAGGAGTTCTCCATATCTCTTAGTTTAAAATTACTTTTTAGAAAGAAAACTGCAGATTCAGGAAAAAAGTTAACTGACCGTTGTTTTTCTCATATGGGGTCATACATCAACTGTGATGGAAAGGAGCTGGCTTGGTGGAGTGCATCATTAGAAGAAGCTTTCACATATACCTCACTCCTCCAAAATGCTCAGCTGATTTTCCACCTGGCACTGGAAAATCACCACATAGGGAGTGATTACTGAGAAAGAGTGGGAGAAAAGAAGACATAGTGCTGTACCACTTTTAGATTTGCTAAAACACCTGTTTTTTGACAGTGATAGAAAATGACAATAGAAGGCAGTTAAGTAGAATAAAAAATTAAGAAATGAGAAGTGGCTGTAAAGAACAGTTTGGATTAAGGTCTATGTGAAAGCTGATATCTGTATTGTCATTCCATTCATTTCACACAAAAGGGCTTCACAAAAGCTATGGAGTATAGACACATTTGTTCTACATGTGACTGTCTCTAATGAAGATTATAGCTCAAAGTATATCCCATCACGGTTACTCTAAAGTCAAGAGAACGTGATAAACTTCCTTACAGGGAACTATAGCCAAATTCCTTCTGCCGTTCACATACACCTTCTTGATATGAGTGTAATTAAAAGTAAAGAGCAAACACAAATGTGGCTCATGTCAAGATTGCTGAACTTGACCAGTCATGGTGTGCTCACCCACAATCACCAATTACATGTTGGCTGTTCTATGATCTACGATCTAGAGCAGCTTTCCTCTGTGTGGAAATGAATTTTCCTGCTTGAAGAGCACTCTTGTAAATTATGCTACAAATGACACAGCCTAGTACAGCTACTGTGGTTCTTCAGGAGAAAAACAAAGCTATGTTCACAACAGGGAAATCTTGCTACAAGTATCTATTACAAGATGTGACTACACATCAGCGCCTGTAGGATGGATAGCATAATAAAGAAGAGAAAGAGGGCACTTCTCTATTCAAATCGACACAGTGAATCCCAGAAAGCCTATTTTAACAAGATTCATTGACTCCAGGACAGAACTGTTATGACCACATTTCTAAATTTCTCTGACTTTCCACGTAGTCATCAATACTTGCAGTAGTTATATGCCTTTTTTGTGGATAGGAGCTGATAACTTGGCAACTCCATGTGTGCTTCAGTCTAAGTCAGTCCTGTAGAAAGTCGATGTCCATGACCTGAAAACAGTGCTCAAAGAAGTTGGGCTGTTTGGTCACATGTTGTCCACAGCAAGCTCTGCTTCCACATCAGAAATTTGAGTTTCTGCTGAAGCTTGTGTGTATTTTAGATTCAACAGTTGCAGCTGGCTGATGAAGTACCATTAAGTGAAAATCTATAGAAAAACAAAAAGCTGAGAGCAGTAGGAGGGACTTAGGTGTAGTCACAGGAAGAAACGAGGTGGCTGTCAGCACAAGTAAAATCTAATTGTTTTTTAAGAAAACCTACAATATTCCAGAAGTGAGGAAATTACTCTCTGCTTCTGCTTGCTGCCCCTCCTTTTATCTGCCCTCTATAAATCCCTTCATACAGACTCCAGGGAACATGAACTCCAGGAACAGACTTACTTTTGCTCTAGCCATTTAGCAATAAGGCTAGCAATATGCATTGCCAGTCACATCGGGATATTGTAATAATCCTTTGTAAGAAGAAATTGGACCAGTTTTATAGGTCACATCACTTCTTTTAAAATGTAACCCAAGCAACACACTGTTTTATGCTAGCATGAAAACACAGATCTAAAGCCATTAAACTAAAATGACAATTTGGGGGATGGAACAGAGTCCGACAGGGGTCGGAAACAAAAGATGATTTCTCCTGTGCTGCCTTTAATTATGAAGCATCAATATAAAATCCTTTGTAGCAAATTCAATAAGAAAATCTTGTGGGATTAGCAATTATTACCATCAGGGTCCTTTTAAACACTGCATCATCCACACAGTGCCTTTCGGGATCAGAGTGGGAAATCTGAGTTCTTGTTCATTGTTGGAGTCCCAAGTGGGGAAATTAGCAAGTAACACATACTCATATGCAGTACCAGCACTTCACAATGAGCCAGCCTAATAGCCCGCTCGCTGAGATGACATAATATGCCTGCAAGAGTCTGCTCCTGAAAGAGACATTGCTGTGGCTGCTGCTGTGGCTGCTATCCTGTCAAAATAACATGCAAGTGGAAGAAAGAGCAAAAGAATCCAACATGCACAGCAATAAAGTGGGATACAAGTTTATACCTTTAACAAAACTTTTCTGGAACTTCTTCACTGGTAAAGGCTTTATCCAGATAAACAAATATATCTTCTCCTGTGCAATATCTTATCACGTGCAAATCTAAGAACCTAAAATTAGAACAGAGAAACTTAGGCTTGGCCAGTCCATGCTGGTGGAAACATGAAATTTTGATAACTGGATAACAAAGAGGCCATTTAGGGCTGGCAAAGATCTAATATTTTTCTGCTTTTCAAAGTGGGATTTATGAGAAGCCAAATCCTGCTTAGTCTCTTATTTGGAGAGAAGAATTTTTAAAGCAGTAGAGGTATTTTACAACTTTCACTTTCTTGAGTGTAAAACTACCAAGTAGCTTTTAGGAGTCCAGGATTGCTGCATTTCAAGGATTGAATACAGAGAGAATCAAGGAGATATTAGATATTCTAGTGTAGAGACCAGAGAAATAAACAGATACAGTCTTGATTCCCTCCAATTCTAGGGCTGTCAAGGGTCAGTTTAAGAGCTGTGATAGCATCATTTAGATTAGGCAGGAGATTTTTGTAGTGCTGAATTGTAGAACTTCCTGCATGAAGACTGTTCTCACTGTCAAGGGTCCTTGTCCTGACTTGCCCCTTTTACCCTCTTTGTATCCCACCTAAAAAAGCAGTTCCTTGTATTTCGTAGGTAATGTTGTCTTTTTCGTAATTACCTCTGTTTGTTTCCCAACTAAAAACATTGTGGCTCTATCTACAAGGCGGTGGGATACAAGAAATTAATTCCTGTGGAAAGTGGCTGGTGAAGAATAAATGCAGTGACACGTAAATGAAATAAATGGATGGAGGAAAGAGAAAATAAAACAAGAGTTTAAAACCCAGTAAATCTTGCACAGGAAGGGAGCAGGGCTATTGCAAATGGGTCCAAATACTCTCTTGTAACTTCTGTGATGACTGCAGATGGTAACAAGGTGGCATTTTATGGTTGCTCTCTTGATCTATACATAAGGAGCTATTTGCAGAAATTGTCTTTCTCTTGAGGCTCTCAACTGTCTCTCTGAATGCTTTGTCCCCTTCTCCTGCCTTCACTTTCTGTTCCTATTGGCAAAGATGATGTGTTTTGTACCCTCCGATGTTCCTCTGTAGAATGTCAGCCTCAAATATCCAGCTTGAAAGTTTCTCTCCCCCCACATCTGTCTTATCTTTTCTGTCTCTACGTGACATTTGGCATATTGGCTGAGGTCTGCAGGCAGCTTTGTGGCATCTCCCAACACGCCTAGGGCAGCTGGCTAGAGAGATCATAGAGGACGACTAGCTTGGTTTGTCCTCACTGAATGTTGGTTTCTTTAACTCACCTTTGGGTTCTGGGAATTTTCAGAGCAGCTTTTTATTTGTGACTCACTAGCACATGGTCTTAACATTGGAGGAATGAAAGCAGATTTCAAAGAAACCTACAGTTTTCTTTAGTTCTTGAAATGTGCTCTCCCGATTCCCCAGTAAACAAATTACTAAATGGAAGAGACTTTGATCTTGGAAACAGTGGTTCTTCTTTTTAATGATATGTTCTATTCTGCACTGGAGAGTCAATAAGTGTTCTCCACATTTGGAAAGTGGAAGTGTAAAACTGCCTTTATTGACAGCAAAGAGAATTTTCATCAGAAGTGAAGCAAATTTAGTATACTTCTTAAGTGGAAGACCTCAGAAAGAGGAATAAGTACACATTAAATTTTTGTGGTAATTTGGAAGTTCCACTGTCTTACCAGATCATTTTCAGGTTTTATCCCAGCTTACTATCATCTTCTCACCTGCTCTCTTCCTTGACACAAATGCCAGTGACATTAGTCTCTCCAATACACAGTTTCTAAGATATATTTTTAGTCTTTTTGTATTCTTCCCTTAACAGCTTTTCCTCTGTATCAAACTCCTCTTTTTTTTTTTTATTTTTTTTCTTCTGATTATGAGTTGTTGTTGTTTTGCCTTCACTCACAAGAGCTTTTCGTATTCATCCACTCTGTCTCTTTGGGCTACCACAGCTGCTCTGTCCATGATGTTCAAAAAGCTGCTCCTTATGTCTACTGTTTAATTCTGCATCTCATGCCTCTTAGCCTATTCCATCTGAACTGACCTCTGAAGCTCAAGGTCCTTTGTCCTTTGCATTAACCAGACAGGAGGCAGAATGGTGACTGTTGTGAGCTAATCCTAGCCCTGAATACCCTGAGGGCCAAGCAGACAGCATTTGTCTTCTGCCGAGAGCCTAAATTCCAGAAAAAGACCTTTTTATGCAGAAAATCAAAGTGCAGAAGCATTCTGCTGACTATCTCGTCTAATCTGGGGGTAACTAGCATAAGAGACAGCTTTGTCACCTCTGCCAGTTTTCCAGGAGCAGAGCATTTCTGTGCCCAGGGAAATGCTTTGGTTGGATATGTCTCTCAGGCTGTTTCAAGGCATCCTTATCTTCAAAGACATGTACTGTTTTGAGACAGACACTCAGTTTATGACTTATAAACTCAGAGGAGGAACTCAGGATTTTGCCGTGTGCTTCAAGTAGACCTGCATAGTACAGTGTAGCTCCGCTGAGTTGCCCTCAGGTTCTGTAGGAATTTGGCCTTTAAGCAGAGCTACGGTTACTTTATTGAACTCAAAAACATGCATAATAAACATTTTGAGTATTTATGGAGTGCAGTCTTACAACCTACCTTAGGGTTTGTAGCATTTTGAGGACTGGTTAGTAGCAGAAAATCCACCAGCTGTGGTGCTCAGTTCTATTTAAAATTCATTTGTGCTTTAAAGAGATCCTTATCTCACATGGTGGATTGATTGTAAAGTTTCAGGTTTCTAGACATTAACTATGGCTTGAACTGGTATTTGTTCTCCATGGCAACAGCATTCTTCATCTAATAACTGGAGTCATTTACCTTCATCGCAGAGGGTGCATGCTGAACTGCACGCTGAGTATGTCACCCAGCTAGCTTACCTTCCAGCCTGGCAGCCCCCAGAGTTCCTCAGGACACTTTGGACATCCAATATACACCAGAAAATAATCAGTTATGGATACATGAGCCTTGAGCTCCACTGAATATCACAACCTGAAATGCAGGACTTGTGCTAGTTGTATTTTGTAATTGCTTAAGCGCACAGTACAGTGTTACCGTGTATTCAGAGTGTGTACAATCATTAGATGAGAGTGACAAACTGCTCAGTCATTCAGCCAGAGCTATGAAGGGAGCTGACGATAATGTACCTCAAGAGAAGCTAAAATCTTTGAGTGTCTAAGGTTATCTCTCTGTTAACAATGAAAACTCTCCAAAAGAGAGACTGGAGCCTTTGCAGGTTCCAAAGATGAAGGAAAAGAACATTTGTGAAGGCAGTAAAAATATTAACTGGGAACAGAAGTGGGGATTTAAACTGAAAACCAAAAAGAACTACCAGTAATCAAGTTTACTGGTAACTTCCCTGGTAGTTGAGTTTATAAATGGAAACTAAGATCTGCACTCCTATTGCCCTATTTCAGCCTGGTGAAAACCAAGGCCTCTTGTTTCTACAGAGAGAAAACAATATGGCTGTTTAGGGACCCCTGCTTTTATTCACTCTTACATACATGCTCTATTTTTACAGCAAATTACATAACTTTAGTCAATGGAACAGCACCTAAACCCCTTGTTTTCAAGTGCAGCTGGAAGATTTTTTTTGTTCTGAAGGGTGATAAAATCTGAGCGAACCCCAAGGAGCTGGTTGTGCTTCCAGGAACAGGCTGTAGCCTGTTTTCACACATCAAGCAACAAAACCAAAAGATGTCAATAAAGCAGCCAGTTGGGGTAGCAAGAGCAAGGCTTACAAGCATGGGATAATGTGATTTATCAAAGAAGACGTGCAAAACAGAGTCATCTTTAAGAATTAAAAAAAACAGATCAGAAGAACTGAATGTATGGCACATTGTCTGTATACCCCAGAAAACAAAGTGTTTTGATTTGTTTTGGTTTTTTTCTTTTGCTGTTGTTTTGTTCCCTGCTCCCTCTCCCCCCTACCCCCCCACCCCCATTAGACAGTTATGTCCTGAGAGGCAAAATTCAACTTTCATTTTAGGTACTTCCCATATTTACATTACCATAGAAATTATGATTATTGGTTTTCCCCTGACACAGGCTGATTTATAATATTTCTGAAGGAACTAAACACTTTTCTCCCTTCAGCAAAAATGCTGCTCTTTCTCATTTCACATTGTTGTTTGCAAATGGTTCACAAATACTAGTTTTTCTGTTTGTTCTAGCTACAAGTAGTTGAATCGACAAAGTGCTTACTGAACAATTTTAAGCCTTTTTCAGCTTTTAGCAAGTCCCAACACCTTCTTAATTCTTTTCTATGGGCTTTTCTTATGTTACTTCAACCAGACTTCAGGTATGTAATAATTATGATTAGGAAATAGTTTTTGATGAAACCACTTCTAGCTGCCTAGGCAGTAGGGAAATGGGAGCGGGTTGGAAAGCATTTTAGAATTACCTGAGCTTATACTGCTCAATGTATCACTTTCAGTAATACTAAGAGACTCCTACAGTTGTTGGGCATGATGTACAGTCTTAGTTTTGACCTCCAAGAATGCTATCCATCCAAAGTAATTGCTTGGACAGAAAAGTTCCTCGCTGAAATGTTTGGAGCCAAACCCCTGTTCAGCTAATTTAGTTTTTGTTTTGTTTTATTTTGGTTGCGTTTTATTTTGGTTTTGTTTGGTTGGTTTTTGTTGTTTTTGTTTGGGGGGGGTGGTGTTTTTTGTGTCTGTGGGCTTTGTTGTTTGTGTTTGTTTATGGGTTTTTTTGCTGTTTGGGTTTTTTTGCTGTTTGGGTTTTTGGTGGTGGTGTTTTGGGTTTTGTTGTTGTTGGTTTTGTTTGCTTGGTTTTGGTTTTTTTCCCCATAAGAAAACAAAACAAAACACAAAACCACTCATACAGTTTTGAATAAATTGCTTCATACTTTAATGTTCACGATTCTGTTTGGATTTTCATTTCATATGAGATTTTTCTGAGAATCAGTTGCTCAGCTGTGCATAGTTGGTGTTGACAGAATAAATTGTATTACTTAAGGGAAATAACTTGTTCTGTGACATTTACGTAGTCTTTTCTCATAAAGCATGACTTCATACAGGAAGTGTCACATATTTCAACCACCAGTTGATTAAATACATATAAGACAAGAAACAAGGTGTTGGTTTTCTTGCTCCAGGTTTTTCACCAAACAAGAAAAAGGAGATTTTCATCACCTCTCAGTACTGGTAAGAATTCTCATCATCTCTGCAAGAATCAACCTGCTGTAAGAAAAAAAAAAAAAAATCACAAAGACCTAAGCAGAGCTATTTTCATGCTGAAGGTGGCAGTACTGGGTACAGACACTATCCAGGTGACTGCAAACTACCTCTAGGTCAGCAATCTTACTGAAGCTCAGGGTGTTTAATGGAAAGAGCTGTGGTGCATATCAAAGAAAAACGTCCAGGCTTGCTTTTAAATGTTGCTAAACTGAGGATCTGACTTGGGCTAGAGGCTGGCTGTGCTGAACTGTAACTGCTTCAGGAGTATTAATAAGGTCAAAGTAAATGGCATGAGAAACTAAAGCATGAGCTTCTCTAAAATGCCTTGCCTCACAGAGGTAGAAACTACTTCCCAAGATGTGAAAGGAATTTCATGTGTTATTAATTCTAAATCATACTGGCAAATGATGTCAGAGGAACCAAGCAATGCCAATTGAGACAAATGGGTTTCTGGTGTGGGTATTTGGATGCAACACACTTTTGTCTAGTTTTATGAGATGAAGTGAAAATTGTGTGGTTAAAAGCGTTCACTAGTGTCAGTGATTTCTAAGCACTGTCTTGGACAAAAATGTGCTTTCTATCATAGTTCCAGTTCAAATATGTGAGATTAAATACAGTTTTGCTTCTGACTACACTTCCGATAAGATGTCAGAAGAAAACTCTATGTTAAAGGAAGAAATCAAGCCACCTGAAAAGGAATCAAGCAGCAAAATAAAGTCTGAATTTTCTGGTGTCATCTTTTACTGCAATGCACCAGTGTACTTCTGCAACTAAGTCTTGTACATATGTAAACAGGAAACTTGGTTATTTGACACCTAAATTGTCAGTCTCGTTTCCCAAGATTCTTAATACCACACAGTGAACAGAGACATAAATTAATCACTCTGTCCTTGTTTGTCAAAGGCACTGGAGTTTTATGGTACATTTCATTAGGGCAGGGATAATGCCAGCCACTGACATTCAAAAAATAGAAAGAATACTTTTGTCTTGCCAACAATGGATTTTTGGAAAAGTTATTTTCTTTGCAAGAGAGAAGCCATCAGGTGAACCAACTCTTCTGTCACAGACCTCAAAACCAAAAAATCAGTTTTGTGAATAGGAACGGCTGTTAGGATGAAATAATTTGTGGTATATTGGAAACCATGATCAAACAAGGGTTAAGAAATAGATGTGACAGCATAAAGTAGGGATCTGCCAGATTTGTAGAAAATATGCCTCCATAAATTCAAGTTTTAGTGTGCTTTGGAGAGAACTCCTAAACATCTGCGCAAAACCTGCACGTAAATCTATAAAATGAATCAACGTCAGGGGCCAGATTTGCATACAACAAATATGGAGTGATAACATGTTACAAAATTTCCAGTCCAAAGGATGCTTTGCTTTGTATACCCTAACAGAAACCATTTTACTAGAACATGGTTGTCAATACCGTTTACAAAAGAGATGTAAAAGCAAGATACATCTATAAACATAGAAATTTAAGGTGTGATTTTGGAAAGAACTGACAGATTTGATCACTGAAGGCCTGAATTTGCCTCAGAAACTCAAGGATATCTACATTTACTAAAGCCACAGGAGAAATCTACTTCCTTTCCATGAAAGTTTGCGTTTTCGTCAGGAGCTCTTCCAAGTCTTTGATGACACATTGCTGTAAAATTTAACTTTACTCTTTGCAGATAAGGATATGTGTGTTTAGGAACTAGAGGGGTTTTTTTCCACCTCAACACTAGATACAGTAGCAAAGATTCTTCATCAATAGGAAAATTGTATATAAAGCAGGTTTATCGGTCAGTCAATTTTAAATTAAAAATAAAATAATCAATTATGTCCAGCTTTAAAATTTTCTTGCATTAATCAGCAGCAACTAGAGCAGCAAATAATGAGCCAGAAGCACTTACAGCAAATGAAGACATTTAGAATTCAGTACACTGAAGACCTCACTTAAAAAAAAAACTAAGTCTCAAATAATCACCACTGTCTAACCAGATAACTTTTAGGGATGAGAATTATTATCCTCAATACTCTCTTATCTGCCTCAGAAGCAACAGATGCTTTGAAAGTTATTACCTGCTAAGTGGAAAATTACAGACCAGATGGAGCTAATTAATTTGCAATTAAAAAATTGCCACAAACCAAATAATATAATTATTTTTCTGCAAGATATGGTTATACAAAAGATTGGTCTGCCACTTTTAAGACATCCAAAGCATTCATAACTGTTATATAACCTGATGGATGCTATAGAGCTGAAAAAGCACCTATAAATTCCAATGTGCAGCAAACTTGAGTGGGAAATTGCAAATCTGGACAATAAACTTTCAAAAAGCTCTGAAACTTGGTGTTAATCTGGCAGCTTTTTAATTTCAGCTCAAAGCTCTGCTTGGAAAGAAAAAGAAAAAAGAAAAAAGAAAAAGTTCATCTTTGTAAAGCTACAAATCAAGTTACAGAACTATTTTTCCAACTCAGAATGTGCACTGCTGCAATTTATGTGTTTTTCCCACTTGGAATGTGCATACCTATGACTCATGTGAAGCTCTGAACCATGCAGGAATCAGTGCTTCCCTGTGAAACTCCTATTGCTCTTGCTTTGACTACTGAACATATTTAAAAAGCTTTCTTGCTGTAGAGATCCACAGCAAATAGTGAAGTGATTAGAGAAGGGGACTCAACCTTCCAAATTACATTAAGAAACCTAGAGCTATTCTCAACCTTTGTTTCATGTGTACGAGTGTGTATATATATATGTGTGTGTGTGCATGCATATAAATAAAAGTTTCAAGATCAAACCTTGCCATATAGCCTTAAAAAAGATATTTTTATCCTCTTGATTTTTTCTTAGTCTGGAAATTTTTCATACAGAAAAAAAATTCGGTTGTATTTGTAAAGCCATGCTAGCTAAACCTCATGGGACAGAGAGATGAAAGACTTAAGCTATTTCTCCTAAGAACAATGTGCTCAGGTCCTTCATCTTACCCTTTATTCAATGACATCATCACCTCCTTAAGACAAAACAAGAAATGAAACATTTCCAGTCAGCTGACGCATCTAACACTTGCAGAGACTTCCTCTTGAAAGGAGATAGAAGTACACAATTGCCATCATTTCTCTCAACACCTTTTTGCACAGCTGTGGCAGCCAATTCAGGACAGTGCACCCTGCTACTTTATGGGCACTGGCAAGTCACGCTGTCATACCAGGGCTCTCTGAACACTCCTGGGAGCTAGGGAAATCAAAACCTCTCCAGATTCTGGTGATGAGGCACCACACACAGTAAGTTAATCAAACAGAATAGGAGAAGAGATGTGAAAGGCTAACTTGGAAACTCTTCAGCTTAATAAGGCTCCTCTTTTGATTTAAACATTTCTGAAAAAAAATCAGTGGAACCTGGCAAAACCTCTGGATATCACACAAAATGGGAGACAGTGTGAATAGCAAAAAAAGAAAAAAAAAAAAAGCCAAACCAAACCCAACCCGCCTATATTAGCAGAAATTCCTGAATTAGGGGTCCTATGTTAGCAAAATTTGCAAAATGGCTGTCACACACTTTCTTAAAGCTGTAAGAAATAGATCTTAGCAAAACATGGAATAAGGGCAGTATGTTATCTGTTGTAATTTCTTTTATGAATTTAAATAAATTCATAGATAATTCAACTGCTTTCCACTTCTGTGTTCTGGATAGCAGTAGAGATTAAGTGTATAAACGCCTATGCAAGAAACCCTCTGAAACTCCAGGAGGTAACACTTCATGTTTCTGTATTTGCAATTTTGCAGCTTCTTTTCATGGCACATGGCACCACACAGTAGTCAAGAATTCCATGTTCTACTGCTGCGGGGATGTTACAGACCGACTCTACTGAAGGGAAAGATGTATAGGTCACTCTATTGTCTTGCATCTTTTGTGATGTTCTTAAAAACCAGCATAGTTAACCTTCAACTTAATCTTCATTTCTTTAGCATCTTCGAGAATAAATGGGTGTGAGCTAAATCTGGGTCTTGCTAAATCCTGACCACAGGCTGCAGTCTCACAACAATCTAAATCCTCTTGGGAAATACCAAGGGGCATTTTGCAAGGGTGGAAAAAGATCTGACCCAGAGATTTACATGTAAAATCATTATTTTCTAGAAGTCTTCCCCCAGAGAGGTACCTGAGGGACTTGTCAAGCACTCCAGTTAACATAACCTTGCTTACATGGAAATGACAAGAAATAGCCAAGAGAAGATTTTAAGTATAAGGGATCACAGGATATTAGAATCACAGTAAAACTAGGCATAAAGACGTCTCAAATGAAATTTCCAAAATCTTAAATGTTTATATTTACTGACTGCCATGGAAAATGTTGTTGTGTCTGAAGTCTTTTCCCTCTGCCTTATCTTATAATGGAATAATAGAATATCTGCCTCACAGTGGCATGTTCATGCACTCAAATGAAGTTTAAGTAGATGGGAGTTAGTTACAGTGCAACAAGAAAAACTTCGGCAAATTTGCTGAGTGCTCTTTATGGCTATTCAGAAGCATTTTTTAACTGATGTTTTTAAGAACATTTAAAATGCATTAATCATTATTTTAGTCTTATAAATCAGGTACTGTAACCATTAATTTTCTTATATAAGAAAAAAAGGCAACACCATAAAGCTTATTTCCAGGTGTTATCCAGTGAATCCAAGAATAATCTCAGATAGAAACTGGTGATTAATTATCAAAATAAATAGAAATATTGCCATCAATTTTTATCATATATGCTCCTTCTCTCCCACTTTATGTTTTGTTTTCCATTTAGCCCCTCAGCATATACTGAATTAGTATATTAAAAGTGGAATGAAAGATTATACACTCAGTAACCAAATATAATTAGGATGTTTCACCTTACATTGCTCTCTTGCCTTCCTCTAGCTGTATAACAATAGAACACCTCAGCAATTTTGAATGGACCTACACAACCTGAATGGAGTACAGTGATTAGTTTTCCCCAGGCACCATTTAATAGGACATATGTAATGATACATACAGCAAACACCTGTAAAAATTCTGAGGACAAACGTGGGCCATGCTCATGACAGCTGAACTTCATACATAGGCCTGTGAAATTTTGAACTTGGAAACATTAACTCAAAAAAGTGAAGGATACACCTGAATGAACAAACAAATAAATTGTTATTTTGAGGACTAAAGCTTTTCTGAATGTAGCTTGGTCAGACATGACAAAAGCTAAACCAGCAACTTGTGACAAAATCAAACCTGTTCTAACACATGCATCTCTGACCTTCAAGAACTCCATCCTGCAAGAAAAATGGGATGTTCTGATCCCAGTAATTTTGAAGGATTTACATGAGCATTTACCCTCTAACACATTCTCAGCTAACAGATCCATCCAGGATGGCCTCTGAGTGAGCCCATCATCAGGGAGCTCAATGATAGAGCAAGCTAAACAGACATCTGTAGCCACCCCAGTGTTTCTGGACTCCAGAATAAACACTTAATCCCTGCTTTCTAAAGGCTTTTAGAAAATATTTGGATTATGTATATCCTTTTAAAAACATTTAGAGAAGCCTTGCTACAACTTAGCCTTAATCAGTTTTTCAAGATATCCACTGATGAGATTCTGCATTATCACTGTTTATTGCTGGGCAATAATGAAGTGTGGCAGATGCTCCCTATCAATCCCTAGCCTCCCCACCAAAGGTGGAGAGGGAAGAGAGACTTATGAGTTGGAAAATTGAACCAGCTTTATTAATAATACTAATAAAGAGAAATAATGCAAAATACAAAAAATACAAACCCAATATTGAATCTCTCAGATGATCCTGGAATTGCCTGCCTGGAGGGGTGGTGTGGGGCCAGCAGCTTCAGGGCAGACACCAGGAAGTCCTAGACTGGAGTTGGCAGCAGACAGGAACTGGATTCAGGAATACATGAACTGGAATCAAGATCAGGATCACAGGCAGGACAACCAGAAGGGACCTTTTCAGAAGGCCACCACGAAAAAAAGAGAGCAAGACCCTTGTGATCCCCCAGCTTTAAACTGAGTATGACATGTATGGCATGGAAAACCTCATTGGTAAATTTGATTTACCTGTTCTGTCTGCCCCTCCCTTCAACTAAAACCCTTTATAATCTCTATCTTGTGGAACAACAGAGGTCTATCAGCAACCTTGGCTGCTACAGAAATAAGTGTAAACATGGGACTTTTCTGCATACCGTTAACTCAGTAAAACTATAAACATCATTCATTATCAGCTTTGGAGCAGAGACCATCTGAAAAACACACAACTAACTTCAGAAAAGTGCGGTTACTTGGAAAAAACTTAGCTGAAAAGAATATTCACTAAAAGAGGATTGGTCCTGTTTTAACCAAAACGAGGACATGCATCTCAGCTGAAGTTTCCTTATATCCTCTTTTCATCTTATAAGTAGCCACTTGGCAGAATTCTTTTGCTGGTAGCCAGTCATGTGGTGATGATTAGGTGACACTGATGAGCTATTTCTTTCAGTCCTTTTGCCCGGGACTTCCTAGCTGAAACAACTTTAAACAGAAGAGAAAGAAATCAGTGAATTATTTCAAGAAGTAGGAAGAGAAAATACGTTCCTGATTTTTTTGTTTATGATCTTCTTTTTGCAACAAGTGTAATAATTAAGTTCCATTATATACACTGATTGGAGGCCATGTATGCTTGCTCATTATTTTTATAAGAAAAAATATCCCAGGTAGTCAATGGCAGAAATAGAATTGCATCAGAGCATCAGGGAAATACTTGTCACAAGGGATCTCTAGAGGTCAATTAGTCCACCAACAACCCACTCAGGGCAGGAATACTGTCAACATAAGATCAGATCATCTTTCACAGGATCTTAGGATCTGTTTCCACATTAGCAATATCTCAAAAGTGAAAGAAAAACAAGCACTAAAGAGATGGAAAATCCTTCAGCCAGTCTTATTCTTTCCCGTTTGGTGTTGTGCACATATCAGCTCCTTACACACCTAACTAAAACCTGTAGACAGAGAAATGTCATGTGTTAATATTCCTGACAGAGATGGAAGAGAAATTAAGATGTTCATTTTGGTGGCTGCCCACCCTTAAATCAGTAAATTATAAATCATAGATACCTACAATGAAATTATCAATCCGCATTGTTTTTTCTACCACCAGGAGAATGTATTGTGTTTCTCAAGTTAATACAGATTCAAACTGCATGAATTCCAAATTTTCAGTGTGGGATGAGAAAGAAATCTTTTATGTTAAACTGATTTTTTTTTTTTCTAAATAAATCTTTCTCTAACTTGCCCAAGACCAACCACTTCATTTATAAAATGCATGTATTCTCTGGCAGACTACATCTACGCCATGACTAGAGTACTATTAGTGAGAAAGGTGCATAAATACTCATAGGAAAAGTAAGACTTGCTGTACTACTCTACTTGATGATCTGGCTTTCTCTAGGTTTATGGCTGAGTCCTAGGTGCTCAGACATGTTCATTTTATTTATATTGTTAGTCTGGAATTGTCTAGACAAAATACTTAACTTAAAGGTTAAAGTAGTAGTTTCTTTCTCTAACTGGGAAAACAGTCAAATTGGCTTTGCATTTCAGAAACTGGCAAGAAGAAACACAGGAATAGAACTGCGGCTAAGCAATAATGCATTTTTTTTCTGACCGGTGCTGATTTCCCTTAAGACTCTCTTTGTCATGCCATAGTCTTGAAATTAATGTCTGGCTTCACTCTGTAAAAGGTTAGTGTGTCCAGACAAAAACACCCTAAAGGGAAGCTGTTGAAAATGTATTATTAGGCTTCCTGAGGAGCTCATCCATAGGAAACTAGAATGATCCTGAAGTCAAAGGCAAACCTGAGATACATATTTTCTCCTACAAATTGCAGACTGTCAGAAATTTGCATTTCTGAGTGTTTTTGTTCTACTCACAAATCATTCAACATCTCCATGAGTTACCCCAGTTCAGCCATTACTTTGTATCACCCCTGGGTAAGTACATGTCACCCCAACTACTTTGATTATATGGATAGACCTGAGGTCCTTCATTTGGTGATCTCTCCAGGCTCTGTGAAGAGAACCTAGGGCTTCACAAACTTTTGGATATCATCTGGGCATAATTTTAAACAAAGTAGCCTTTATTGGTCACCTGGATGGAGAAGCAACAGTCTTGAGCAAAAATGACATTTTCTCAGTGTCCTGGCAGTTGCACAACACAATTACTACAGAACTCCCCTGAGTGTGTTTGTCAAGGTGTCTGTGTCTTCTCCTCCCTTTTTGACTCTCCTGCAGTTTCTTTCAAGAAATGTCTTTCACATGATTGATCTGATCAGCAGCACAGTCTTTGTTCAGTCATTTCTGGAAAGGTGTTTACCACAGATTATTGCCTCATTTTGTTTGTGAACCAGTAGTTGGCACTAGGCGAAACCTTTAAATGAAAACCCAAAGCAGTATTATAACTTATTTCTCTTCTTAGAAGACATCCTCTAGGGCAATTAGCTGTGGCAATTACATGTGGCAAGCTGCTCTACTCTACATTTAAATATCGCAAAGGATTCCTAAAGTCAACAATGACATTCTCAGGTGTCAACAACTGCTAAACAGACAATGCTTCTATAATTGCTTTGATTACTTTGTACATATATATATATATATATAAACCCAAGAAGTTTTCAGATATTACAATTTCTAGAGAAGTTGAGGTTATTTTTTTATGGTGCATATATATAGAAACTTATAAACCCAAGAAGTTTTCAGATATTACAATTTCTAGAGAAGTTGAGGTTATTTTTTTATGGTGCATATATATAGAAACTTCTGGATAAAATGGTAAATCAAAAATTTATATCTCATCTGGTGATTAAAAAGATCTACACATTTGAGTTGGGGACAGTGTCACTTGCCCTGGCTTTGGGTAGTTCAAATGGACATAATGTTTTAAGTGAGTTGCACATATTATATAAGATTTCCATGCAAAATTGAACATTTTTTGTAAATAAATACTCTTGCAATCCTCAAACAAGTAGAATTTTTCAGAATTTGATTAATACCATTATGTTTGCCAGTATTCTATAACTTCTTACAGAAGTGTAACAGGAGACCTGGTTAGGGAATGGCATATTGTTAGAGCAGAGGCTCTTCAGTCTCTCCAGCTATAAAAATGATTCTTTACTTGTATGAGAGTGCAGAGTGGGATTTGATGGCACTGCAAAACTTAATTGACTGGTTTTTGGTATGTGTGCTTGTTGAATTGGAAGAAGGAAGAGGAAGACGCATTCAAGTTGCATAAAGTATTCCTACAGTTTTTATTGTAATTTATTATCATCTTCTATGTACATAAAGCCTTTTTCCTACTCCACCTGTTTTTGCCCTGTAATAGTCATCAGCCTCCAAATCTACAACTGTTAAATCTACAATATTAATATTCTTGATCTTCCCAAGATGTTTAGAACAAGAAGCCAAAATACACTTGAACACACCAGGGATGGCATACTTTCAAATCACAGAGACATTATCCCAAGCATATGAATGCACTGTGTAAGCAGAACTTGAAGGATTAGAAAAACTGAAGAACTGTAATTGACTGTATGAATAAAAGTTTAAGTAGAGACTTTACAGTAATTTTTCTCAGCATAACTGCTCAATACACTACATTTCACAGAGTGGAATGCTTTGAGCAAGACTGCTTCTGAATTGGACCTCTAGTTGTAGTTCAAGGTGATTTTTCTTTCAGTAGAAGATGGTATTTTTACAGAAGCCATAGAGATTCTACATAAAGTTACATTTAAAATATTATCTTCTCTTTGGATGCAGAAGTATGGACCAGATATTTTAAAGTAGGGAGAAACACATCTACTGTTTGCCTAAGAGCAAGCTATGTGAGTATTATCACAATCATAGCAAATATTGTTTTACTATATAAAATTGTATCACTGGATGAACAGCCTCACTTCAAAAAATCTCTGCTAACTGGTGAGAAATATCAGCATATATAACCTAGGGAACTGTGAACCATGTGAAAAAGAGGCATCCCTATTAAAGTACGATGAGGTTAGATCTAATCCTGCAAGTGCCTGGTGAGGCTACATACATAACACTGAGCATTCCAAATTCATAGAAAGCCAAAAAAATCCCAAAAGGCTTGGCATGAGAAAGGGTATTTTATTTTCACTTCAAAAATCATTGGAAGTTCTAATTATACTTCTCACTTTTATAACATTATAAATCAGATGATCTCAAAAAGCATTACAATCCCTGATGAAAATCTCATAATGCCCAAGAAATAGAAAGCTTCCTTAAATTATATTTTCTAGGGCTTACGGGAAACTGTTAGCTCAGCCAAGCATAAAACCAGATCTCCTTACCCCTTCATCTATGTTTCAGTCACCAAAAAATGTCAAACTAATTTTCCTAATTTTTTCTTCAATGAGATAACTCTGGTCTTCTTAACCAGCATCAAAAAACTGTGACCAAACAAAGCCAGCAATAAATTTGCTGGAAAACCAGACTAGTTCTCAGCTACAGCTCACTACCTCAAGCATCTTTATAAAAGGTTTATACTCTAATTTAAATAAGTAACAATACATTACAGGAAAATGTTGACTTCTTGTATTTGTTTAAGAAACCAAACATAGTGATTTTCTTCTTTATTTAGTGAAAATTTGCAAACAAGTAGATCTTGGGTAATTTCACAGAATTTGGTTACTGAGGATCTTATATAGTTAACTAACTTTATTTTTTTTTTTTCCCTTTTCTTCTCATCTCCCCACCCCTTCATCAGTCCCTTAAGGAAAATATTCTTTCTTATCCTTTCTTTCTATTTCACAGAGAGAAACAGAAGAGATTACTTTTTTTACTTTTTTTTTTTTTTAATTGTAGGAATAGATCTTCCTTAATGCTTCTGGAATTTCTCCTTTGTGTCTCAAATCAGCAGAATTTGAGAGCCATAATGAGAAACAGCAAGGTGAAGTTTAAAGATAAATGCTTCAGATGTAGAAACACATGTCCCACTGTCAAAAGGTTTCCATTCCCTGAGCAGCAGAATGGAAGATGAACCCTGCCACAATCAGAGTTGCAGAATAGAACCTTTGTGGAAAATGGGAGAGACCCAAATAAAGAGAATGCATAGACAGATCAGAGAAATTTAAAGGAAGAGGGAAGCTGACTGTACCTAATCATAAATGTTGAGAAATAAAACCAGAAGAAAACAAATCTCTGAAGGAGGAACAAGCAGTATTTTTTCTTTCAAATAAATTAATAAACTAATAGGAATAAGTTAACCAGGCTTTTGCCATTTACAGGTGGAATATGGATACCATTATTCATAATAGAGATACAGTCAACCTGCTATCTAAATTACCTGAGTAATTGTTATTACTTTGTTGATGGGCTGTGGTGTGGGTGGCAGATGTGATTGTATGATGTACTGTACTATTTTCATTACATCTTTCATTTTTAAGGGATGATAAAATTTGAAAATGCATTTAACCAACACATTTTAAAATCTCTATGAACCTCAGTTGTTTGGGAGCAATGATTGCAATCTAGGTTACCTCTCTGTGTTCTGTAACTTGTGCAAAAATTCCAGGAAGGACAAAAGAGGTTTAAGAGGGACACCTATTGTAACTGCCAGTCCTAATGTCAAGAAAGTACAAATTTGTCCAGTGTGTTTGTCTCATTACTTTCTGTACATCATCCATATCAAATTGAATAGGAATTAAATGCTGTGGTTACAAACTCTGTGGTGTTTTATCTGAGAATGGAAGGCAAAACTAAAGGTTGGTGTTATTTTGGCAAGCTAGAAAGGGTACCATGTAACAGGCTGGAAAGAATGTGCATGCTCAAGGAGGGCAAATCCCTTTGCTGTGAAATCTGAGCCATTGCTATTGGTATGTGTTACAAAGATGTTTGATTTCTGATAGATACTAACCGATAAATTGCAGCTTTTGGTGTCTGTATCTTCGTAACACCAGAAATAGTCTGCTACGTGAAGAATTCTCAATGCAAAATAACAGATCTGAATATATAAACACTGAGTATCAATAGAGATCAACACTGAAATATTAGCTTGGACTACTGGGTTGAACATAAAGGAAGGAAAAATTAGAGTATATTTAATAAAAAAATACATTCTAATAGTGAAGTTTTATTAGACTGTTGAATAGGCCCATGGGGCAGTGGTGGACCTGTATCAGACATTCACAATTAGCCACAACAAACTAGCAGGAAAACAAACAAACAAACCAACCACACACACACACACACAAAATCCACACAAAACACCAACCAACCAACACACACAAACAAAAACCCAACCAAAACAAAAACCTGTAGGAAGCAATTCTTTATTTATAAGGTGATGTGATCTATTTGTTGATGTTGCAGTATAACCCGAGCTATCAGTTCAAAACCACGATAGCTGCTCATTCCTTCCCTCCCTCGAACACCCAAATAGGGAAGAGAATTGAAAGAGAAGGGACAAACTGGTGGATTGAGGTAAACACAGTTTAATAAAACTAAAGATAAGACGAATTTACTACTACTACTTACATATATAAATATAAAATAGAAAATATAATATCAAATAAAAGATAGTCAATGCAATTCCTCACAAACTCTGTCCATGCTGAGCAGCCAATCCCAGGAAGCAGCACTGTGGTCCCAAACAGCTGATCCCGGAGAGAAAAGAGATAAAAAGGCAGAAAGGCCCAGAGGCCTCTACAAAACAGAAGGATGGCAAAAGGCCGAACTAAAAGAATTCCAAACAAGAAATCCACTGAAATGGAGCAGAACCAGAACGTGTCTCAGTCTCTGTCTGTCCTCCTAGCTAGAAAATCCCAACCCTCTTTAAATATGAAGCATGACACTAATGGCATGGAATATTCTTATGATCACTCTGGATGTCAGTCAATGTCTGCCCCATCTGTGTTCCCCCTTCCCAATTGCCTCACACCTGTGGGCAGAGAGCTCAGAAGAGTACTTGGCTCCCAGAAAACAACAACTAAAAAGCATTAACTCTGTCCCAGGGTGTTATCTTCTTGTTTTCAAACTAAATTCAAACAATGTTCATGCTAGCTATGAGAAAGTTTTCTAACTACATGAAGAAAATTAACTGACTTTCAGTCAAACCAACACAGTTGATTTCTTATTTCTACAAGTGCCTTCAAGATTTCCTGGAGCTTGAACTTAAAAAAGTCTTGTCCTATCCACCCTGTACTGTATATGTAGCATCCTGGTTGACTTCAATATTTCGTATTAATCCCATCCCTAGCAGCTTCTTTGCTTCCTATTGTTCCTGAATTGTTGGCTCATTATTTTCAACTGCTGCCCATTTGCTATTGCAATTGCTCTCCTACCCTTTTGAACCTGGCAGGCAGTGAGCACTTTTGAGGAGCTAATCAGGGTTTTACAGATTTCCACTGAAAAGGCATTGAAGTAGCACCTTGTCAGAGTATGTAAGGTGGACAAACCTTACTATTTTATGATGGTTTTTCTGCACTTGTTTTGACACACACAGATCTTTGTCGACACAGCTGATACAAATACATAGAAGCAAAAGTGATTTATGTTTAATTAAAATTCTTTCTACAGCTTGAGCATAAAAATCTTTCAAAAATACAGCCCTCAAATAAAGACTCCAGAGAAACATTCAGAAAACGAGATAAAGACAACAACAAAAAAAGCACAACACAATTACTTAGCAAACAAAGTTCCAATTTAATAATTCATTCCATTCCTCCATGCCATTAGTTTAGAGAAGGAAGCCAGGATGGTGACAAAGTGTTTCGTAAAAGCCTTCTAAACATACTCTTTGAGCTTTCTGGATATTTCAGCTTCCTGTGTGGGTCAACAGAATCAGTGCTTTGAGTATGAGTACATACTCGTCCCAGAAATGATCTTTTGATTTATTTACCATTAAAGCTAACTCCCAACTGTCACTTCTGCAATTCATTAGAGATGCAATTTTCTCCATGATCTGTCCCAGTATATACTTCAAAATTTCAGTCTTTTCCCCTTGGCTCACACTCAGTTGAAGAAAATGTCCTTTTTGCCCCTTAAGCCTTCATTTATATTTCTATGCTCATATAAACAAATACAAAGAGAGAGTGTGAAACCACCTCTCATGCGAGTCTAATCATCACCAATATGCAAAATATACACACTACTTTATGCACATATTCCCATAGTAAAGACGAAAAGATCTACTCTCTCTATTTTGTAGGTGCAGAAGAATTTTGTCTAGTAACAAATCTTGCTAAACCAGGTCCCAATTTCCCTGTTTCAACTACTGAACAACACTGCTTCTTTAGTATTAAATACACAATGTCATGCTGTTCCCAACTGGCATTACAGGTAAGTCATCATTTGTTTTGAACAAGGGAAGCATGGTAGCTGATTAAAAGGCCTGAGATTACTAGGGACAGGACAGGAAATCAGTGAAGGCTTGTCATTTTTCATGTGGAATAAGGCTTCATATAAAGGAAGAATGTAAGGGGAAGACAACTATTCATTGACAATCCAACTCCTTTTTGACCATTTAGGAAATCTGAAAAGAAATGGGAAATTTTGTTATGGTACCATTGTAAGTTGCATTCTTATAAAATGACAAATGGCCAATGGTAAAGGGATTATACACTGAATCTGAACAAACATATTTATTTTTAAAAAGTATTTTTTACACCATTCCACTGGAGTTACCTATACGTATTGTATGAGTGCTAAGAGCACAACCAACTCCCATCTTGAGATTGTAAGAGGTTGCAGCAAGCCTAGTAGCCACAATATGCTTCACTGTGTCCTAGTCTTCTGATTCATCTAAATAAAACAGTTGTTCTCAATTAAGGTTAGGATGGATTGACAATTACAAATAATTTTCCATCAGCCTTAACACTGTAGTGAGATATTGCTGCTCTTTGTCACTATTTTCTTTCAGCCTCCTGACAGTGGCTGTTCTCTGGTCTGTGAACGGTTGTAATACAAGCATTAGGATAAGTATGAATGGCAAATGGAAAAATCTGAGTGTGGAAAGCCCTAAAGAAAATGGTGGCAGGAAGAAGTTAATGGGAAAAACAAGTGTTACCAACATATCACCATTTACTGCAGGGCAACAATAAACCATGGCAGATGGTCTCTGTTAAAACCCTGACCTCCCCATTAAAGAAAGGGAATAAGAGGAAAAATAAGAGAGACTTACAAATTGGAAAGTTAAAAATGCTTTACTAATGCTACTAAAAAATAGAGAAAATAATGCAAAATATACAAAACCAATACTGAATTTCCTGGCGCAGCAGCCCGCACCAAAGCCGGCGTTGATCCAGCAGCTGCAGGGCAGATACCTGGAAGTCCTGGGTTGGACTCCACAGTAAAGCAGAACTGGATTCAGGGAGGCACAGCCTGGAACTAGACCTCAGATCGCAGGCACAACAGACAGGGTCCTCTTCAGATGCCAGCCATGGTCAGAGAGCCCAAGACACTTGTGATCTCCCAGTTTTATATGGTGTATGACATGTATGGGATGGAATACTTAGTTAGTCAATTTTAGTCACCTATTCTGTCTGCCCCTCCCTGCGAGTGCACCCCTCTCACTTATGAGATGCGCAAAATTTATCTGTAACCTTGGCTGCCATAGCAATAAGTCTGACCCTCGGCCTCTTCTGCAGACCACTGCTGCTGTTACCAGCTCCAGAGCCAACAGTGTCTGAAGAACATGCAGCCAATTTCAGTGCAGTTACTTAGAAGAACTTAGCTGAAAGAAAAATTCACTGAAAGAGAGCTGGTCTTGTTTTAAACAAAACCAGGGCACAACATTAGCAGGTCATCAAGATCCTGGCAGAGGGGACAGAAAAGGAAGGGAATCAACACTGATGACTCACAGGAGTGGACAGAAGGTGAGACTGATTCCTCCCTAATGAGGGAGTAACCAACCTAAAAAAGAGCAGGAGAGATTGTGAAGCCTCACTAGATGACCTATCTTGTTGTCTGTTCTATCATAAGAAATGCTGTATAGGTCACTTAGATACAATTTTCATGGTTTCATAATTGCTGGACAGGCTATTTGGATGCTGTATATAGTGTTGGAAGTATGGGGGTATGAATGTGTGAATGGTAGTTAGTGAAACAAGTTTTGTTTCAAAATGAAATTATCTTCTCCCACTACAATTATCATCTCCCACTACAAGCTTGTTGAGCTTTGCTACCTTGTTGCAACAATGCTGCATCACAGTATCTTACAAGTCAATCACTATCAAAATACAGTAATATAGGTAGGAAGTGCACTCATTAAGATGGAGGACTGGCCAAAGAAATCTATTGCATAGAGTTAAAGAACATGCCAGTAGCAAAGGTGTGAGTTCATAACTGACTCTACAACAGGATAACTAAATTGTTTTCATTCTCTCCATTTTGAGCTTTCTTCTACCTTCCATTTTCTAGTGAGCAGGCACTGTGTCACACATAATCAAGTTATGTTTTGTGGCTGAGTGCCAAACATGCTTTTTCTCCTAAAACTAGTGCAAAGTAAGTAAAGTCTTAATTATAATTATATTAATATAAAAGCTTTTCATTCTCATTAAGGCTTACTCCTCGTTTTTCATGTCACAACAATTGATTTGTATCTTGTTCATTTGAAATAATTAATCTGCGATTGAAAATAATAATAAAAAATAGTAGCATAAACAACACATTCTTTAACAGGTTTACTATTACAAGACATTTGTCTCAATGGGCTTCAATGTATTATCGATTTTCTATCATTGCATTTTCTAAAAATACAATTATTATTTCTTTCATTTTTCCCATCATCTTATGTTGTGTTATAGGTCTCTGAAAGTGAGAGTGCATTATACTATGGATCTCTACAGTTTCTTATATTGCTATGGTAGCATACAGCTTTCCTCTGCAGCTCAGCCTCCTAACTTGTCTTTTACTGAGCTGTATAGAATTGTTACATGGGTGGACAGAGCCAAGTGGAAGATCCAGATCAGCTAGCTGGAGGCTGACAGAAACTAAGATGGAATAACGAAAAATAGGTGGCAGGAGATGACAAATATAAGGACTGAAGAAACATAATATAGCCATGTAATAGTGACAGCTAGGGATTCAGAGTCCTGCGATTTCTTATTCTACCATTGATTTGCTCTGTGAATGTGTTAAACTCCAACTGAGTGTTGGTGGAAAACATTCCCAGATATTTGGTTTGCACATCTCCCTTACAATTCAGACGGGGGCGAGGGAGGGAGCCTGAAGGGAGACGACAAAAATCCATGACCCAAGTGATGGGTATGTTAGCATAGCTTTGCCTGTCTTGCAATTTATTATGATGAAAGAGCCAAATTAAACTTGATATCCAAGAAGGTTGTAAACATGAATTCCTAAAATGCTGTTGAATATATTGGTCCTACTTTAGTAATTAAACAAAACTGGTCACTGCGTCATCTGTACTTAATAGATAGTTTTTAATATTAAAATTGTAGAAAACATTTACATCTAATGACACTTATTGAAGTTTTCTTAGATACCATAAGCCAAGTTGCACATAATTATTTCTTATTTTTTTCATTGTATGCTTGTAACTCTTTGACTTTTCACCATCTTCTTAGCTTTTCAGATTTATCTCCAAATGAGACCCTACTGTCATACAAACTCAGTCAGTAATCTGGAAAAAGCCTCAAATGAGATTTATAATTGTTACAATCAACCTTCTAAATAAACATCTGATAGGGAAAAGATTAGCCAGAAGAAGACTCGAAAGTGAGGAATGAAAAAGTTCCTGTTCAGACAGTGGATGAACACATTAATCGGTCCCTTTGTGTACTTTTCCTGAGGTCTAGTGCATATCACCATCTAGTGGCTCTGAATATAATGTAGAAAATGACACCTAACTTTAATATAATTTGTTTTGATGTTTGAAACTGAAAATCCTCAAATAAACTTTTATAGGAACCATTATCAGTAATGTAACATTTCCTGCAGTGTTACAATCCATCACTATTACATGTGAGACTGCAAACTGTCTTAGCCTTGAGTAATATAGAAATGCCCTGCCAGAATATAAGGCAATGGAGGCAGGAGAGAAATATTCTTTAATCCAATTCTTCTCTCTTCTTGACACAGAGAGCCACTGAAACAGAATATATAATACCAAACTACAGATGTGGAGAAGGTCTGCCTTTAATAAATAGGATTGCAAACACATCCGAAATTAGCTCTAATATTGTGTGAGTTGTGTAGTCAATTAGAAAAAAATGACTTTGCGTCTACCTCAGAAGAATTCTTTTTCATAAGCATTCCTGTGATATCTAATGGCAGATCCTTCTGCTGTAGTATAAGATAGTAGGTGAAATCTTTCTACTGTAGTATAAGACAGTAGGTGTTATAATGTGGGGTCTGCAATCAGAGACTTCAAGACCTGAGGTAAATGGCAATTCTTTGGAAGCACGTTCACCAAAACTGCGTAACTGAGCATAATTTAAAGTGTATGAGCTGTGTAGATCCTGAAATTCTTTCATGATCAGTACCATTTTACATAGTAGTAATAGAAGTTTCCCTATGTAGAGGCTGTTATTCAACATCTGATCTTGAATTCAACAATGCAAAAATAATCCTGTTAGACCAGATGCTGAACTGTACATATGGAAGTCATGGGATAGAAGATGGTGACAATGAAAGACTCAAAGACTAGATGCTACACTTTTGTTCTATCAGTCAAGTGATAAATTATGATTTCTTCTTCTCAGTTCAGCCTACATTGGATACTAGGAATGCCCCATTCAAGAGACCTGGCTAGAAGAATAATAGGAGGCATCGTTCCACTGTTCAGTTAAGCTTTCCTTGCAGTTCAGAGACAGGAGTTGGTTTGGCAGGTGAAATTCTCATACATACTGATAAATAACCCCACACCATGAAGGTGGGTACAACTCTTGTACTGATTTAGCCCCAGCTGGCAACGAGGACCACATAACCACTTGCTCCATCCTTCCACCCCCCACCCTGGTGGGATCAGGAGGAGAATCAGGAAAACAAAAGGTAAAACTTGTGGGTTGGGATAAAAGCAGAAAAACTATGCCCAGCCCATTCCCAAGCTTTGATCATGAACCCCAGTTCCATACAGCCAGTCCCGGAAGACCAGAGACCCAGATCACAGAGCTGGTCCCAGAAAAAATGGAGACCCAGACAGCAGCAATTCCCCGGGTAACAAGTCCCTCCCCTGGCCAGCTCCCCCAATTTTATACTGAGCGTGATGTCATGTGGTATCGAATATCCCTTTGGCTAGCTTGAATCAGCTGTCCTGCCTGTGTCCCCTCTCAGCTTCCCGTGAAAGTTAACTGTCTCAGGTGAACTGGCACAACTCTGAACAACGACTAGGGAGCAGAAACAATCAAAAAGGAAGAGATGAGGAAAACATAAACAATAAAATGAAGGTGAGATGGCCTCTGTCCCATCTATGTGCATATATGTCAACCAGTTAAAAACTACTAGCTTGTTCATAAAGCTTCCAAAAAGCTTAGGCTCTCTTCCTTAATACAGTAAAGTCAGACAAGCTTATTCTGAGACAGATTTATTAATGACTTTGCTCAAACAAATGAAAAAAAAGTTAAAATAAAACCCACAACTCCCTCTCCTAGCAGTCAGTATATATTTTATTTTATGGATGCTATCAACAACTCTTACCTACAACTGTTTGCCTGTGGGAATTGTAAGCTGTGGCTGGACATACCAGCCTTTATTTCCATTAGTGGTCAATACTCCCTGCGGTGATAATGGAATTTTTTAAAAAAGCAGTCAGATGCTCTTGTATGCTTTATTGGTCAGCTTTTCGGAAAGCAATTTTGGAGACAATATTCCTATCGGGATCACAGGTAGATTTGTGAAACAAGGGTATTTTCCAGCAAAACCACTGTGCTGCATAATATTTATCTTATTTTTTGCAGCTTCCACAGTAGAAACTTCAAAAAGATATTTTGAGCAGTGCCAGATATCCTGCTGGTTATTCATAAAAAGCACAGTTTAGGAAAAGTGTTATTATGGCATTTTAGCCAATATTCTCTCCTCTCTCAAATTATTTTTGGTCATTTTCAGCACACTCAAAAGAGTTTAACGTATGATGGAGTTTGTGACAATAGGTTTAGTACCCAAAACTGTTTATATTAGTACTGGCCGAAATCAGCAATTTATACTTGCTTGAACTATTGGAAGTTTCTTACTGTAAGCCTATTGCACAAAAGGAAAATATAAACTGTGGATATGTAAGAAAAATTAATTACCAGAAAAAAATTGTTTCTTTTACTACTGTGCTTGTCACTCATTAAAGTAATATTAAATATACTTTCTTTTTTTCTTTCTTTTTTTTTAAGACAGACACAGTTGGGAAGAGTGAAGAAAATATAAAACTTGAAGACTGAAAGGAATATGTAGAAAGTAAAAGAGCTCATTAGTTTATCTAATTAGGGAAAAAAATGACAGGTGATTTATGGAGAATCTCCATCCCCTGATGGATACAGAGGGAAACATAGTGACAGAAGATGAGGGAAAGGCTGAGGTACTTAATGCCTTCTACACTTCAGTCTTCAATAGTCAGAACAGTTGTGCTCCATGTACCCAGCCCCCTGAGCCAGAAGACAGGGATGGGGATCAGAATGAAGACCCAATAATCCAAGGGGAAAAGTTTAGCAGCCTGCTACACCACTTGGACAGCCACAAGTCTATGGGGTCAGATGGGATACACCCCAGGGTGCTGAAGGAGCTGGCTGAGGTGATCACTAAGCCACTTTCCATTATCTACCAGCAACCTTGGCTAACTAGGGAGGTCCCAGTTGACTGGAAGTTGGCAGATGTGATACCTATCTACAACAAGGGCCAAAGGGAGGATCCAGGGAACTACACACCTGTCAGTCTAACCTCGGTGCCGGGCAAGGTCATGGAGCAGATGATCTTGAGTAACAACACACGGCACTTACAAGAGAACCATATGTGACAACCTTGAAGAACTCCCCCCATCCTTAGCAGAACAAAGGGCTATGTTATGCCTTAAACGTCTAGTTTTTGTTACTTTGGGAGGAAAAGATAGATGACACCTCATCTTACATTCCCAAGGTTTTATGGCCATCGAGGCAGACACCTTGTAAGGTAAAGGCAATTAACAGTGTTGCTGTGAAAGGTCTCATGGCCTAGTTGGGATGATAGAGATGAACCATCTGTCAGACAGCCAACTACCCAAAGAAACCAAGAACCAACAGCTACCCCTGATGGGCAAAACAACTCACTTCTGGTCAGTACTGTGAACTTTCCCCTAGTTTGAAGACCCCAGACCCATTTCCAGAAGAGTCTTCCTAATTAGCATGAAGAGCGAAACAGAGG
Source organism: Caloenas nicobarica (assembly GCF_036013445.1). Classification (NCBI taxonomy): domain Eukaryota; kingdom Metazoa; phylum Chordata; class Aves; order Columbiformes; family Columbidae; genus Caloenas; species Caloenas nicobarica. The sequence goes on from NC_088249.1 coordinate 45,032,968, forward strand.
GAGGAGATGAACCGCCCTCTCCTATCTCGTATGTAAATGAACTGGGTTATAAAATGACCTCATATGTGATATGACATGGTGGCATATAAATCTTCAACTCGCCCCCCCCCCTCCAGAGGTCATCGTGGGACTGATGTACCTGCGGAGTGATGATATCTTACTCTCTCTGTCTCTCTCTTTCTGATATCTTAGTTTTCCTTTTCTTTCTCTTCCTTTTTCTTGAACCTATAAAAGTAATATAATTCTAAGTTCTGCTGCTAAAGTCTTGTTAAATTTCGCATTATAGTTAGTAATTTTTGCCAATCCACCATTTTTAGAAGGGCCTTTACTGTCAATGTATTGATAAGTTTTGTGATATTATAACATACTTTTGCCAAGTCACTAATCACTGTAATTTGTATTCCGCCACATGCTTTTAGTAAATTCATGACTGAGTTGGACCCCTCGGAGTGATTGTCTGTCATTCACTTCGTGTAACCACACAGAAATACCCAGAGTTAACTCACGCCAGATGTCAGCTGTTGAGTCAGGGCGTGTGTCGTGTTTAGAGTTAACTCATCCCTCATCCCATCTGTTGAGATGGGACACCATATGATCAGGCCCAGTCAACATGGATTTATGAAAGGCAGGTCCTGTTTGACCAACCTGATCCTCTTCTACGACAAGGTGACCTGCTTCGTGGATGAGGTAAAGGCTGTGGATGTTGTGTACTTAGACTTCAGTAAGGCCTTTGATACCATATCACACAGCATTCTCCTGGAGAAACTGGCAGCTTATGGCCTGGATGGGTGTACTCTGCGATGGATGAAGAACTAGCTGGAGGGCCAGGCCCAAAGAGTTGTGGTGAACGGAACCAAATCCAGCTGGCAGCTGGTCACAAGTGGTGCTCCCCAGGGCTCAGTATTGGGGCCAGTTCTTTTAAATCTCTTTATCAATGATCTGGATGAGGGGAGATGACACAAAATTTGGTGGGAGTGTTGATTTGCTGGAGGGTAGGATGGCCATACAGAGGGATCTGGACCATTTGGAAGGTTGGGCTGAGGCCAACTGTATGAGGTTTAAAAAGGCCCAGTGTCGGGTCCTGCACTTGGATCATAACAACCCCAGGCAGCGCTGCAGGCTCGGGGAAGTGTGGCTGGAAAGCTGCCTGACAGAAAAGGATCTGGGGGTGTTGACTGACAGATGGGTGAATATGAGCCAGCAGTGTGCTCAGGTGGCCAAAAAGGCCATCAGCATCCTGGCTTGTATCAGGAATAGTGTGGCCAGCAGGACTAGAGAAGTGGTTGTGCCACTGTACTCAGCACTGGTGAGGCCCCACCTTGAATATTATGTTCAGTTTTGGGCCCCTCATCATAAGAAGGACATTGAAGTACTAGAGAGAGTGCAGAGGCGGCGATGAAGCTGGTGAGGGGCCTGGAGCACAAATCTGATGAGGAGTGGCTGAGGGAACTGGGGCTGTTTAGCCTGGAGAAACGGAGGCTGAGGGGAGACCTTATTGCTGTCTATAACTACCCGAAAGGAGGTCGTAGTATGGAGGGTGTTGGTCTCTTCTCCCAAGTAGCAAGTGATAGGACAAGAGGAAATGACCTCAAGTTGCACCGGGGAGGTTTACATTGGATATTAGGAAAAAATTCTTCATGGAGAGGGTGGCGAAGCAGTGGAACAGGCTGCCCAGGGAAGTGGTGGTGTCACCATCTCTGGAGATGTTTAAAAGGTGTTTAGATGAGGTTCTTAGGGACATGGTTTAGTGCTAGAGTTAGGTTATGGTTGGACTCAATGATCCTGAGGGCGTCTTCCAACTGAAATGATTCTATGAGTCTATGATTGTAAAGCATCTTCCCTGACAGGAAAATACTAGATATTGAAGAAGGTCTACAGTATAGTACAGATATATGCAACAATAAATTATGGCTATAATTTTAAGAATTAAAATTGGAGATATGGCCTGCATCTTTAGATGTGAGGTTAATTTACCATTCCAAAACATTACTTAGGAAAACTATCTATTCTTCACCTCTTCAATGAAAGCACAAATGCAGTGGTCTGTTAGAAAATTCAGATGATTAAATTATTTTTTGTTTACCTTAAAATCAATAAAATATTTGCAATTTTAAGCCCTAAGTATCATAAAGAAAACTAATCATGGAAATGTGGTTTGACTAGTGAATCTTCATACTGAGAAAAAGTGTCAGAATAATGTAGTGCCAAAGGAACATTCCCTTCTGCTTCTTCTCTCCATATGGTCACAACTCTGGGGCTTGTCATCATAGCCATTTCTTCATTATATATAACAGTTCTGAATTTGTCCTGGATTTAGTTGTTTACAGTCAAACCTAATGCACTGGAATTAAGTGCAGTGTTTCCAGTCACCAGATCCGCAATTTGTGGGCATTCTTTATTAGTTCACAGCTATATCTCGGCAAGATGGGGGAGGGGTAAGGGCGGGAGAGGGGTAAAGTGCTGAATACTTCATGTGTGCAACCCTCGTATTTACTTCTGATAACAGTGCTTCAGTCTGCTTCATCCCATAAAGCACATGGAATTGTGGGTCATTTTCATGCCAGCAGCAAAGCAATTGCTGTCTGGTATTAAACCATGGCCAGAGTACTGATCTATTAGTTAACTCTATTTACAATACAAAAGGACTCTGTATTATAAGTGGATATCAATTATCTCCTCCCCCTTCTTTTTGCACGGCTGCTTTAGCAACAGTATAATAAATTACACATGACGACACAAGTTGGGGGTGCTGCATATGGCTGCAAATATGTGATTACTTCTGCTTAAGCCCCACAGAAATATTTCTGTGATGCTCATAAATAGTTATAGGGGAGAAAAAGGCATTCCTAATTTCATTCCTCAGGAGAGGGGGAGATGACTTATAAAGATAATCTAATAGAGAAAGATCAGCCAATATTATTCAGCATGCTGAATAATAATACAGAGATTGACCAAAGATATTTAAACACTTCAACATACCCTGGAAATGAAAATCCATTTTTCTGATAACAGTTATTGAAGTTGAGCTATTGCAAAACATAGTTTACAGAATGAATGAGTGACTACGGCACAGGCATGAAAAATATCTTAGTATACAATCCATAACGGTCAGATGCCCTTTTGGGGCAGATCTTGTTACTCAGCAGTGCAATGGGTATCTGTAATACTAGCCTTAATCATGAAAGTCAAGATCTGTTGCCAGCCTATTTGCCATGGTAGCCAATTAGTTATTCTTCAGTGTCTTCTTTCATAAACTGTTTTGCTCTATTCTAGGCAGAAAAAACGTTTGGTAAGATCACATTATTCACATTCTGCTGTGCGGGTGCTTCATACGAATCTATATCTATTGTCTTTTATTCACATTAAGTAAATTCTTCTTGTTTAGACACCCAAGTCAAATGGACAGGGTCAATTCAGGGGGCACTTTTTACTGGGGTTTTTTTGTGGTTTTTTTTCCCTAATCTCTGATAGTTACACTAACTCTGTGGAATAGATAAATGTGTCAGGCATTGATTATCCCTAAAAAAACCCCACAGAAATGTTAAACATGAAATAACTTGAACCCCCCATTGAGAGTTGCACCCATCTCTTAAGCATTCATTCACTTTAAAAGCAAGATATATGGCTAGTTTTGAATTTTAGCAATACCTTCCTTGCTTTTAGCCTCAAATACATTCCACAAAGTGAATCAAGCAACAAATTTAAAGAAGATTTTGCACTAGCTGCAAAAAGTTATTCTGGCAAATATGGTGGCAGTAAAAATATCTTTAGTCAGGGCAATGGGGCGACAGTTACTTTGCAGCCACCAAAGACTAAATGTCACTTGAGTTTAACAGCTGATTTCTAGTTAACAAGACTATAAGAATCTTGCTAATTTATATCTGCAATCAAGTTATTATGAATATCACAAAATATCCCTGAAATTCTTAGCTTTTGATAAGCTAAAACTCACCTCATGAATAGCCTATTTGATATAATGCACTAGAATGATATGAATCATCCAGATACAGACCAGGTTTTCGATTGCACGAAACCCCTAGCTAATCACAAATTATCTGTGTGTTTGGATTAAATGTTTTCCCTGCATTTATCAGCAGGTTTAGTCAATCCCCACAAGGAAATGCCGTCACAAGGACCATCATTTAAGGGACACTTCTGTGTGAGCTATTGATGTTTAATTTGGGGAAAAGGAATAATCCCATTTTGGCCATTCATAAATACCTCAGGATTGAAGAGAGATGTGGAGGTCCATCATCTCACTGTTTCTTTGTCTTGAGCCAGGCACAGCTACATGGGACAAATTTTACAGCGTTTTTCTGCCACCTGCCTCTTTTTTCTCCTACTCATTTTCTTTGGTCTTGGCTCTAATTTTGCAAGGTCATTTTTGGTTAGTGGCAGTTAAGATTTTTTCAGCTTTCTAGACCTTTATTGACAAATTAATAGCTTTATGATGTCTTGGTACCTTTTGGAATTTTACCACAGGTATTTAAAGAGACCTCAAGTTAGTTTTATATGAAATGTAATGATTCATACAGAGTATGAATCTGTATATAAAAAGCTGTGTGTATTAAAACAGGCGATTCTGTGATTAACAGAACTTTTGGAACAATATGATTTTGTTAGTTTTAGTGTGATCTTTTGTTGTTCTGGTTCTTGTCTGTCTGGCTACACATACATGAACAGGGATAACCTGGCCTTGTCAGGAGTTTAATTGTTTTTTCATCTATACTTGGTTTTGAAGCTTACTGGAGCAAAGTATTGTGGGCAGTGCAGCTGTCACCATTATCGCTGTAGCTCTGAATACAGTAGTCCTGATTCTCATTGTAATCCAATTAATCTTCTGCTTTGCACTAATGGATGAACAACCATATCCTAATTATTTCCTGAACAGATGCATAAAAAAATCCAAATTAATGGCAAGTGACAAACATGATAAATGTAGATAACATCTTTAAATACTAACATTCTACATTGCAGATATTTTTTCAATACTCACAGTTTCTAAACCTCTACGGGATGTGTTTTCCGCATATAAAGAAGCTGTCTCACAGACAGATGTTTCAGGCACCTGGTAGCTCCCCCTGAGGACACCCCTGTTCGGAAGACATGACCGAGTTGTGCTGCATTCCCCAAGGCTGCAGTCCCTGTTTCTCCAGTAAAGTGTCCAGAGTCCTCCTTTCATCCCAGTGCCATTGCATTATAGCCATGCAGTATTTCCCATTAAAAACTCATGAGTGAGGTCTTCATCCTTCTCTCAATAAACTGCCTTAAAAATTTGTATGTTACATACAAATAAAATACTTTTGGGTTTGTTTAAAAAATTGTTTACAAAGTAAGATTGCTATTAGACCATATGTAGTGGTCATACTACCAGTGTGAACTTCAACAATGTAGTACCTAATACTCGCCATGTCTCTAGAGAAAACTAGCCTAAAAAAGTAATCTGCAAGGTTTCCAAAGACCATCACTATATGACATACAATTCTGTCTCATTCAGAGCACAGGTATATTCTGGGATCTGGACACAGAGAAAATGTCTTATGCTTCTCCAAATCCATCAAGGTCTATCATGTAGGTTCCGAATTCTTTTCGGGTCAAACAAATCTATTTATTCACTACTTTATTTTAGCAAAACAGGCAAAGCTTGGTAACGAATGCATCTTGCAAGCTGTATCCCTTGACAAAACAAGGGTAGTATCTGATCTGTGCAGTTGTACTAATGCTCTCATCAAAATCACAATTTTTTTGTGAGACTAAAACCTTTCAATTTTTTCACATTGTCCCCATTCAGATTTTTCTCTTTGGTTATTCCCATCTTCTTTCATTCCATTTAAGGTAGCCTTTGAGATACCTGTAACCCCAGAACTTCACATGGGTTTCATTTTTTTTCCAGTATCCATTAATTTTTTTCCTCACTCTCGTAACTCCTCTTGTCCTCTTGATGCTGCATTTCCATATCATCATTGTCATTTCCCAGTTCTTCTGTCTGGCCACATTACTGCTCCATCTTGCCAACTGCTGTTATCAACTCCTGACAACGCCTTTCTCAAGTGTGCATTAGATTTAGTTATCAGTATAATGATACAGCAGGGACTCCAAGAGTGCTGCAAATTAAATTTGAAGGAATATATTAAAATGAGGTTGCTCTTTCTCTCCATACCAAGGGGGATACTGGGAGAAACTAGGACAATTTAAGGTTTACCACTCTCTGGAAATAAATGGTACAGGCAGCAGAACAAAAGTGCAGACAAATAGAAAGGAAAACAGTGTAGTGTATGAGTAGAATTAATAAGATAAAAAACTAGGGTTTAATCAGAATATATTTAATTATCACAGAACCTTGTTAGAGGCATTCAGGCTGCTACCTGTTGGCAGTTAACTTCTGCCCTTATGTATAAAGGTTCATATACCAGTACATTTTTATCATGTCTAAGTTCTCATTATCCATGTAAATGTATAATTCCTTATTAATTCCATTTAAGCTCTTAACCCCAATTATATCCTGTGGCAGCAAGTTCCACGGGTTAATTATGTATCATGTTTAAAAAAATTTCTTCTTTCATCAACATTATATTTATCTCTTAACAATCCTTTCTGACCCTATTACAATTTACCTAATTTCCTAGAAACTGCCTTTCTTGTACTCCAGCTCTGGTTTTTGTTGTTGCTTTGGTTTGGGTTTTTTTAATATATATATTTTTTTTTCTCGAAATCAGAAAAGTTTGACAGCTTATCTTTTTAATTATTTTAAACAAAGCAGATCTATAATAATTAAAATACGTGAGAAAAATGTCAAAGTTTTTCTTTGGCTTCGGAGTCACCTGGCAGAACAACTTCCAATGTTTAATTCGAGAAACAGAACTAATCCAGAATTTTATCATGCAATAAAATATAATTTCTGAAACAGACACCTTTTGTAGAGGAAATAACTCTTCACTCAAACTATCGTGCTTGTTAGCAAACTTGAAATTGTGTCAATTAATTTTTTTCAAGCTGAAATGCAAATAATGAGTAAAATAACAATAAAATCACCTTGTTTCTCAAAAGCCTAACCAAACAAAAAGACCATGAATGCTATTAGCAGAGAACTGGACTGCTACAAACATTCAGTCATTATTTCTCAGGCTATATTTTCCACATTAAGTCACACTTAATGAGCAAAAATAAAATCTGGGACAAAAATCTTCATGGAAGTAGTGTCTTGTCTAGCTTTTTAAGTGTAGCTATATACATAACCTGCTGTCTTTTACAGAGTCGTTGATTGATATTCTATTGGAAATGTATGTTCTAGGTATGAGAAATCAAATCAATGTTACCAAAATATCAGTATCTTTTTAGTCCTCTGTTTCCTAATCTCCATCTCCAGAAAAGCTTATCAAAGGAAATATTCTGACATATTTAATGATTTAATACACTTTTGCCTGATTTATGCATTCATTTTTTTCCCAGTATTTCCATATTGTTTCTGCTATGCTATAGATGCTGAAACATTGTGATGGAGCAAGCACAAGATTGGCAAAAAAAACATTGTCTACAACAGAGTTGTTCCTTGTGCTTATTCAGGCCCATATGTAATTCCAAGAGACACAAAGTTTTTAATATTTATTAGACATGGGGATCCAATACAGCTATGCAAGAGATGTTAAGCTCTTCTTTGCCTTGTTTATCCTGAGCAGAAAGTTCCATTTTGTTTGACTGAGTTATTTTCTAGCACAAAACTGTCTAAAAAGGCTGGTGGGATTTCACTTCTCCAAGGAAAACAACCAGATTTGCTGAATGATTTGGAGTGTGTCATCAGGATAACACTTTCCTCCATCAAGCCCACCAAGTGTCTTTAGGGTATGCTGTAAACTTGGAGAGGTAAAGAGAGACAAGTAAGGAGAGGTAGCTCTTGTGGCCTTCATCTTCTACATACATAAAAGAATAACTCTTCCTGACTTTTGAACTGGTCTGGAACTGTGGGAAGAGTCAGCCTGGAAGCTCACTGGCCCACCACTTCTATGATTGACACATCAAAGAAGAGTTTCAGTTCAGTTCTTCCGCCTTGTAAATTCTACTTTTATACATAGAAAAATAAATCCTAAAGAGACCTGAGACCCACATTTCATGAATCCATTTTTCTGGCACAAGTTCAATGGACTGAGTTTTATGAAAACTGCAAGAAGAATGAAAATGAATGGGAAGGTAGACTTAGTAGAATTTAAGACTGGCCTATGTATAAAGTAAAAATATTTCTTAGAAGTAGAGTAACATCAGTAAGCCTATATTGCCTTTGCGGAACTGTAGGCACAAGGAAGTCATTTGTCCTCCCTATAGTCAGGCTCAGAGATTATTACAGAGCTGGGAACGGAGCCAAGTTTTCTCACGTGTGATCCCTGTAACAAAATTGCGTGCTTTCCTTGCATGTTCTATAGTGGTCTCTAGCTTTTGGTGTTTAAGGAACGGTAGGTGAGACCTTTCAGACTGCAATTAAAGTTAGAAAAGAGTGCTGAAAAAATGTGATACCGTTATTTTCTCTCTTGGTAATCTGTCTGATTTTAATTAATAATTACAATTGTAATTAGCAATTTCAATTACTAATTTTAAGGAACAGTGCTGTAGAGGAATAAAAATTTCAATTTGAAAGAAATTTGTCATGATAAAGTTTGTTTTCTTTTTACTTCTATTAATATAAACTTTAAAATGAAAGGTCACTTCCATAATAAAAAAAAAAAAAAAAGAGAGAGAGAGAAATATCCTGTTCCAAAAAGATTAGAATGAAGTAATTTCCCTTATGAAGACTTTTTTACTTTTCCTTAAGAAAATGCCAGTCAGTTTGACATATTCATTTTAAAGGTTTTATTTTTTAACAAAAACGTATTTTCTGGAAGAAAGAGAAAACAGTTTCACCAGTTCTAATAAAGATTTTGTGTTTGAGACTTGGATAGAAAATTCAATAATTCATGAGGTCAAACAAGATCCAGTTAATTCTAGCTTAATGATTGTGCCCTTCAAATCTAATGGGAGGAAACTTGTTCAGTCACGAAGTCAGAAGACAATTCAAAGGTACTCTAGCAAGTATGTACATAGATAAGGAGCAGTTGCTTTGTACAGGTTTATTTTCTGACCATAAGCATATTAATACTTCAAAAATACTCTCCAGTATACTGCAGTTATCAGTTACAGCATTCTTATCAGTTACAGCTGAACATGAAAGGTTGCTATAGGCTGAAGCTGTCAGAATAATCTCATTTCAGATGATTTTTACACAATTCTCACACTGTGCTACATGACACTCCGTAGCATGATATAAAGGAAAAAATGTAAAGTATTCATTCCTTGTTATAACTGAGTGGAAGTGACAAGTTACAGACAGACCATATTGTCACACACAAAATCTTTCTTAACTGTAAGTGATTATTTGCCATGGTCCATTATGGAACCACCTGCACTGAGGGACATCTGTGTATTGTGGCATAGGTCATAGCGCTGGGCCTTTGGTCATCCACAGCAGGAGCTATTGGTCCTGGCTTAAGCATGCAATGACATTTTTTCTTGCCTAAATGCAAAAACCTTTTCTTTGGGAGCAGAGGAGGGGCTGTACTAGTGCCAGTGTGGATTTTGGACTTGGTGATTCTGCAGTGTAGCTTTGGGAGAACAGAAGGATGGGCAAGTGCAAAAGGTCCATTGGTGTAGATATAGCCAAACACCACACTGTCCTATTCCAGTAGCATATGGGTAACTTCATAGGCCTCAAGGTAATCAGTACAGGAAAAAACCTTGTTCAGGGGCATTTTTGATGGCAGCCTTGCTTCAGGCAATTTTAGAACTTGTAAAATGTTACTGTGAATAACTCTTTAGGGAACCAGAAGGACTGCAGCTAGTGCAAAAGCTGCAGAAGAAACCTAGCAGCTCAAACTTTCTCTCAGGCTGGTCAGCTGACCGTCAGTTTTCATAGCTCCTGGCGTCTGCCTTTTTCTAACAACTATGAATATGAGAGAAGGATTTCAGAACTGAAGACCCCACTGAAAGAGAGAGGCTGTAAGACCCATAGTATCTTGTGAAACAAATCTTCTTTCTCAGAGACAGATGGTAGAACCTTTATGTACTGAGTGTCCAATAGTAGTCTTAGTTTTCACTGTCACTGAAAATAAGTCATTCATGTAAAAAGATGAAGGCACTTGACAAGCAAAATCTGTAGCTTATTAATAATTAAAAAATATGTCCATGTTCTGTTACTGATGGAATATTTAATCATTTGTTCAGTCAATATCAATGTCTCATTTATTATTCATTAAAGATAAATACTCTGTAGTGCTTCTGGATTGAAATGTGTTACACCAAGATTATTAAGAGCACCCAGAGTTGATTTATTATTTAGAAATCGATTAAACTTTTGTACAGAATTTAATGACTTAAATAACCCTCCAGATTTTTAAAGTTAACAATAAGTTTTATTTAAAGACTGGTTATGTGAACACAAGCAGTCATGGTAAAAAAAGAAGCTCTCAGATGTAAGTTTAACAATTAAACTCACATAGTTTTGGAGAGAAACACATCACTAACACCAGGCCTGCCTCACACATCTACAATTACTTTATCCTATTTTTAATGTGAAAGTGCATCAGTACATGCTGTGTTATCACCATAACCTTGCCACTGCTTAGCTCAGTCATCTGAGGAATCAACAGTACCCTGCTCCATTCCCCCAATTTTTACCGCTTTCATATTGGGATACTAGAGTTTTCTGAAGGGACCCATGTATGATTTACAGAAGTTGTGCTGTACCACTTCTTCTTAGTCTGTATCTTGAATAAAGCCAAAGATCAGGAAAGGAGAGATTCATCTCTTCACATCCTGTCAGTGGTAACTTACCACCTGAGGAGTATAAGGAGATGAGATTCTTCTTTCTTCTCTGCAAGTGGACAGCCAACCTAGCAGAAAAAGATCTGCCATCTCTCTCTCTCAGTGTTTCTAACTTGACCGGTAATGACTAAGTACTAAGCGAAACCAGTATAGAAAATGAAAAGTCTTTGATTTTTATAGCTTCCTAATTGCAGGGGAATACCTGAAGGCTGCAGCCCAGGTCAGGGAATTTAATTTACTTGAGGAGACTAAGAAGAGCATAAACAATTACCTGAGCGGACCAGGTAACAACTGCGGTATCTATTGTTTATAATTTCAGATTAGAGATCTCTGGCTAGAGTATGTTATGCGCTTTTTTTTTAAGTATTAGTTTTTAATAAACAGACAAAAAAGAACTTGAGGTATTAAAAGAAAAAGTGAAGATTTTTCTGTACTATTTCATTTTCGAGATTATTATACAAGGTTTGGGACCCTTTTCTCTTCCTTCAAATAATGCAGGACATCTCAGCCTCACTAAAAGAAATTTTTTTGGTCATTCTTTTCTCAAACGTGGGGAAAAGCTTGAAAGAGTTCAACTACCCAAAAATACACATTGTGAGGACTTACAGGCTCTAAGGGTAATTCATGTAGGTACCATATGCTTTCATCCTGCCTCCCACAAATGGCAATTCCTGAAGTACCTTTGTTCACCCATACTTCTCAGTTAAGCACATGCAGATATTGGTGTTGGACAAGACATCAGAGGAGAGAACCTTAATAGATCATAGATGTTCTCTTCATTCCCCTCAGAGGAAGTATAAGAGTGCGGAGGAGAAAGTATTTATTAAAATTCAGAGATATTCTCTCTCCTTCTGGCTCATTCAGACTCAAGGCGAATAGGTAGCACCTATGCATCTCCTGGGTAGGTTTTCTCCTCCCAAAAGCAGATCTTCCTTTTTTCCTTGAATACACATTGCTGAGATTACTGACATATGCATTTCCCATGCATGTACTTTTGGCAGAAGGAAGACATCAAACAATGCTTTATTCCATGAATAGTGCTTGTAAATGTCAAACAGGACAGGCAGCAAGGTTAAAAGGAGTCCCCAAGTTGTTTGTGCAACAATGCAAGGGGTCCCTTGTATCCAGTGCAGAGGCAGTTGTAGCAGAGCAGGGCTGGCAGGAGTGATGGAGTCTGCTTCATTATGGACTTAGTGGAGAAGGGAGGCTTGAGGAGAAGGAAATTTTCTTTTAGAAAAAACATGTAGCCTTCAGCTGCATCCTAACAAACTAGATGATTAACAGTGGGTGCCCTGCCATGGGAAGGAGTAACACCTTCTCATCTGTCATACCAGAGACAAGCGAAAATAACTCTTACTCCGTAGGTGTCCACAAAGGCTTGTCACGCGCTTTACCCTGGGAGCATTTCCTCATTAAAAGTGAAGGGTACAGACAGAGTGTAAATAGCACCACTTTTCTGTAGTTCTACCTGATGTTGGCTTTATTAAATCAGAGCCTTGCTTTTCTTGAAATTCAGATCTCTGGAAAGGGAGGGTTTCTGGGCTGAGAAATGCTGCTTGGCACTGCTGAGAGACAGTGTGGGACTAGATAGACCAGGGTGAAATTCAGTAAGAAATGTGATTCAGTGGTGTGCAGAGGATGAAAGTGCTGGCCTGAGGAGGTCTTCAATGAAGATAAATTTGCAAATTGTTATAAATGCAAACTATCTATCAACATATTTCTAAACACGTTGTAATGAAGATTACATCACATATGCCAATCTCTAGAATTAATTTCTTAATGTTATACTTATAGAAACCAGAAGAAAATTGAGTGATTATAGTATCATTAACATAAGCAATCATATTAGAATGACATTCTTGAATTTTTCAGGGCCAAATCTTGGGTTTAGGTAACAATTTTTTGACTATTTTTTAATTGCTAATAAAAGCTTGAATGGTGTTAACTCCTTAATGACAAAATTATTTCTGTGTCCCAAAACAATCTGAAGTGTTCTCGATGTGCTGTTGATACAGTGTATCAGAAAGAAAAAGTTACTAATAAGACAACTTTGACATTTTAAAGCATGACTTTTAGGTAACTGTAGGGAAGAAGGTGTAACCAGCTGGGAAGAAGGTGTAACCTGCTAGGAAGAAGGGGGAAAAAAAGAATTTAAATTTAAAAAAAATCTTTGGAAAAGTGGAGTGGATTGTGTGGTGTAGAAAATTCTAGTAACTTGAAAGCTTTGCACTTTCAGAGACCCACCTTAAAAATTAATCATATCAAGAGAACACTTTCATCTGAAAATGACTTTGCTGCATCTATTTATGACAGACTTCATGGATCAAAATCATTGAAAATATAGTTAAAGAGATTTTCAGTGGAACTCAGAGCCAGTATGGAATCTGAAACTTATTTGAAATCTTTTACATATTACAGCTGGAATAATTATTTCCACATTGTTTTAAAGAGAAATGTGCTTTTGATCAGTTTATAACTAATCAGACAACTACCAAGGAAACAGAGCTTAGGGTTTTGTATTATTTGGCATTTATTTTGCCTTTACATATATCGTGAGTAGCATAATTCCATTAATAGCAAAAAAAGGACTTAAAAATGCATTTTTTACACTCTTAGAAACAAGAAGATAAAGCAATGAAGACATCCTTCTCTTACTATGATGAACTGTTCAAATGCTCTGTTTTCAGTTTGTGAGTACAGAAGGACCTAACATATTATGGTTTACACATGTATCTCAAAGTTGTTCAGAATACATGATGTGACTAATTTAGTGTTGATGTCAGACATCTATTGCAACTTCACCCGGACCTGTAAACGGCTAGTTCTGAGCACAGTGCTTACACTCCTCACTGGTCCTACTGTCTCTAGGAAATATTTTTGCTGGCTTGGAAACTTTATTTTATTTATCTGTCTGCAAAGTTAGCAGTTTGTTAAAAATGTTTTTTAATAATTTGCATCATCTCTTCAAATCTTACACTTTGTTACAGAATGCAAAAAATTGTTAGAATAGTTTAAAAGCCATAGTATGAGAATGTGTGTGATGAGAGTGGGTTTCATCCCTGTCTTTATTTCAGTTGTAGAAAGTATCTTCTGTTAATTATGCGGGATTTCCAGTTTGGAGACTGACCATTTTTCTTGCCTATAACTGTGTTGATCCCTGTGCAGTTCGAAGTCCTAGTAATGCGAGTTATAAATTCCATGAGGAAAATGCTGGAGGCTGACAACAGCACTTCCCTCCTATAAAAGAAACATAAATGATCAGCAGGAAGCACAAGATTTGAGCTCTTGAAATTTGCTGGGTTTCTTTTACCTGCCTCTTTCCTGGCAAGGAAACTGCTATAGACAGGACTGTACAGTGAAGCAAAGGCTAAACGAAACAGAGATTGTTGCTGGCTTAAGCCATTAGATGTTCTCTTTTTCAGCTCTTAGGCAGGGATTTTTCTTTCCTATAGGATGGGGAGACAATGATTTAGATGACCAGTTTATTCCGACTTACCAAATGATTTATACCTATGAATATTTTAAATCACTGTCATCCTGGAAGTTATCATTTACACTGGCTGTGTAAGAGACCTTTAAAAATAGTCTGGAGACAGTCATCTTTCTGGCTGATAATGGAGAAAATAGACCACAGTCCTGGATCTCCTTCCAGCTTTAATTGCTGGAAATCTGTAAGAAGCCACAAGACAATAGAGTGTGCAAATTTTCACAGTTCTGCCTAAGGTAAGCTTCTTATGAAGTGCCGTAATCCATCAGAAATTCTTGACCACAGTATGAAAAGGTCAGATAGTAATCTTTTGAAGGCAGGGGAATGAAGACCTTCCACAAATATATTTTAAAAATATATGTTAGGTTGTTTTTTACTTTTCTAAATTTGACCACACAAGTGTAACAAAGTTACTGGGAGATTTTTCTTCACTGGGCAATCAGCAGTTTACAGATGTTTCTGTCTCTAAGATCATGGAAAGGCTTAACTAGGTAAGAGATCATCCCACAGAGATATAAAAATACATATAACATTTCTGACATCTGAACTGAATTTGCATTTTAACCTCTGAAGGCCTTATGTCACCCACAACTTGAACATTGTGATGAGAAACAAGAGTTTTGCCTGCCTGCCTTTGCTATTGACTTGCTGTGTGACCATATATTTAATATGTAGGCCAGTATTTTCAAAATTATTCCCTTATTGTTCTTACTTTGTGTAAGTCTCTGCATGCCTTACTGGAGATATGTTTTAAAATTAAATATTTATCAGTCTGCGGGCTTGATTCTTCCCTTTCCTATTTGATTGCATAACTCATAGGATATCATTAAATCAGTCTCTGACTCTTCTGTGACAGTGGGCCAGTCCCAGTAGAAAACATGCCTAATGTACGAGTCCAAATGAAATTTTCCCCAGCAGCTTGCTACTGAAAGCATTCAGGTATACAGGAGCATGACTCAGGGTCAAATGTCAGAATTCTCAGTTTTGATAGAATGTCAAAGACTTTGTAGGGAATATCATGTCTCGTCCAGTTCCAGATAGTGCTGACAAAGGGAAAACTGACTTTCAGTATTTCAGTCACACCCATCTTCACACATGGGAACCATGGGATTAAAGCTCCCTTTAAAGTGATAACTCTATTTTCCAAAGTTCGTCAATAAACACTGTGGTGAGAGTGATAATTCCATTTCAAGGATATCAGAAGTGCAACAGCTGGATGGAGAAACAGAAGCTTATCTTAACAGAAACTGTATTTCACCAATAAACCTTAATGCTCCATTGAAGGTTTAAGGGCCAGCTCTGAGTATGTCCACCTCAGTTATTATCCGCCAGCATTCAGGTGATCTTAGGCAATCTGACATTTCTCCTCTCTGCCTGTACGCTTTCCATGTGAGATTTTGTGGTAAAGTGTTGCCAGTAGCCAGCCTTCCCAAATCCCCACAACAGCTTCAGACTGTGCTAACCTCTGTGGGGCTGTGGAAAGCCCATCTGTTCTCTCAGTATTTTGACTGTGGCAGATTAGCTGGGATGAGGTTTTGTTTATAGTCTTCATAAGGTAATAGGCTGGATGTTACCTTTGTGTTTATGTTGTTATAGCAGGGGGTTGCAGTTATAAATTTAGGTTCACTTTCTTGGCAGGCAGTTGTTGGCAATATGATGTTAAATGGAATCTAATTGCAAAATAAATTCACCTAGAAGGACTTTTTATTTTTAAAAAATAAATCAAAATATGCATTTAGATATAAATATCTGTAAAAAGGATTTAGTTCATTGAACATCTGAACATCTGCTTACTGAATGTTACACATAATTGAAAAAAAAAGTTAATTAACAGAAACACTTTGCAGAACTGTATCTGATTCAATTCTAGATCAGCAATGGACATTCTGATGGTGCCAGACACTTAATCTTTTGATTGTGAATTTAATTTTATTTCGTAGTGTCCAATCTGTTTTCAAAGTTTGACATTAGCAAAATTCAAGCAGACTTAAGAAGCTTACTTGTCAGTTCCAACAGCATGAAGAGAGAATTGGACCCTCACTGTCCAAAACATGTACAAGAGTCCTATCAAAATTATCTCTGAAGGGCTGGTTTGAATACTAGAGCAGAAAAATACACACCTCAGAAATTCTGCAGTTATGAGAATCCCACGCCAATTTAACCAAGCTGCTGAGACATTCAGGCAAATGTTGGGATACTTATCTAAACCAAGCCCTTGTGGATTATCTCACGTCTGTCCATTCATTGCTAATTCACCCTTAATCCAACCAGACACTTCAGCTTTTGTTAAGAGTGAACTGAATAGCTGTTATTTTGCTGTGCCCATTTTTCTCTAATAAAAGAATGGTGGTTAATTATTACAGTTGAAACGTGTCTTTTGATATCAGGTGTTGGGGTTTTTTTTCTTCTTTCACGTTTTTAGCTTAGCACTTCTGATATAATTTCAGATGACAGCCTCTCTTTATAATTTTGTGAATACTGCCAAAGTCCAGTGAATACACTGGCTAACTGCCAGCAGCCATGTTTCTTCCACTAGGTGCTACCTTTAACCCAGACTGGTGCTTCACACCTTTATGAGATGAAGCTCTGGACTATCTGTGTGAAAAAAAAAACCTCATTCCTCTCTTGCAACATCTTTCAGCCATGTCATCAATTACGTCTGCCTGGCATTGTTGAGTCTCACCCAGCTCCTGTTTAAAACATCTCTAATAGGTGCTTATCACATCACGGCCTAGATTATGCCAAGGTGATTTCACTAGCAACTGGGGAGCTTATTTCTTATTACTGCCCATCTGTACCCAGTCTTGTACTAAAGATCTTATTGAAAGCTTACATTTTGTGGATTGCAGGTTGCTGAATGAAATCAGAATACAATAGGCATGTTCTGCATTTGTTTTTAAAATGCTGCAGTCTGCTGCTCTGATCTTCCATATGATGTTAATTTTTCTTCCTGTATTGAAAAAATGAGAAGTTCCAAAGTTCCGGAAGTATAGAGTTGTTGACAAACTCCAAATTTTTGTAATGTTTTGGGATGTGAATGAGCAGAAATTACATAGCTGCTTTTTCCGAGGTCTCTTGAACGTTACTCTGAAACATGATGTTGCTTCACATTGGGGTCAGAGCTCTTGCCTACCTCAGAAATAGATTCAATCCACTCATGTGATTTCTATGTTTCAGGCAAATTAACAGAAATGTCGCTGTTTACTGCAATGAGAGCACAGGCAAATCAGATACTGAAACATCACAACAGTTTCATTCTTTGAAACAGTTCAGCTACACGAGTTTTTACCACAGAAGTACATCTTGGGGGAATACTGGAGGAAACAGTGAGGTACACCCATTAATTCCACTAGGATTCCTAGTTAGGCCACATATTGTTTATTTATCAAGTACTTTGCACCTTAGACTATTAAACTCATTTGCAAAGAGCAAGTGGAAAGTAGACATAAAATACAGCTGTTCTACCCCCAGCAAAATCTTATGCATTCTGCATAGAGGCAGACTACAAATGCAAGCCAGCAGATAATTTAGTCTACACACTTTACAAAACTGTGTTTCAAACTGACTATGAGATAGATGGTGTTTTCAAAAATCTAGACATAGCTCTAAAATCTCCTAAGCAAAACCATCAGATTTATAGGCAGGATTCAGAGAAGTGATAGTGAAGTACAAAATAAAGCACCTCTTTGTCTAGCAAATCTTGACTGAATATCAATTCTATATTATCATCAGCGTGAATGCAGACTATTAGGTTTGTGCAGTTATAAATTTAAATCAATCTGAGACAGAATAGTTTACAGTAGTTCTGAAACTACTGCTTGTATGAATGAGAAATTGGTATTTCTAGTCATTTGCTATAAGCAATTTTAAATTCTGATCACTGTGTGGCTATTAATTAAACAGTTTCCCAAGACATCCTAATGGATGATTTTAAAAATAGAAATACAAATTAGTTTTACCCATATGCCATTAATTCCTCACCCTTTCCAGGCTGTCATTGAATCTGTCCCTGTCTACCTCAAACTGTCAGTCTGCATACTTTTTATGAAGCCAAGGAACAGGAGCATTAACAGTCTAGTGATAAAGGAATATCCGAAGAGAAACATTTATCTTCTTGATTCTTCAACAATCTTTTATATCTGCCCTGTATATTATTAGCCTGGGTGATTGTCAAGGCTGTCCAAGTCACTGCAAATATGGAGGATGCATGTAGGTATTAGTGACTGAATGAAACAGATGGGTAAAGAGGTGGTTTTATTCTGTCACTAATCAAAAAGTACTTCTACACTATCATCAAGTCATCTCTTCATCTTTGTTTTGATAAGATAAACTGATTGGATTTTTTAAAAATTTCTCACTGTAAACAATTTCTGTAATTCCTTATGCCATTTCTGAGGTTTTTTTCTCCACCCTTTAAAAATTATTTTTAAGACCTTCTAATTCTGTGCAAATCATTTTCTGTTTTTTCATCTCATTAATCTCATATAATCATCTTCTACTTGTGTCCAGTACAACCAGTTCGTCTACGCACGGATTCTAATAGCCCATTTGACAAAACTGCACACTGGCAGCTCACCAACTGCTATGACCTTTCTATGTTTATCTAATTTTTAAGATGAGGTCCTCATTCTATTTATTTGGCTGGAGTTTTTTCTGTGTTTTTTTGGGTTTGTTTTTTGTTTGTTCTTTTCCTGATGTCATACATAATTTTAGTTTTGACTGCATTAAAAGAACCTTTTTAGAATGTTTAACTCAGTAATTCAAGCAAATTACTTAGTCATTATTTAGCATTTCCTGCTTTTTTTTTTTTCAACTTGCAATTTTCACTGTTGACTTCATGCTTTCCCTCATGTCATTGACAGAAACGTTAATAGCAGGAACATAGTAGATGCATAGTGTCAATCCATGATTAAGACAAGGAGAAACTCCCTTCTTTAATATGAGTATCATACTGAGAACTGTTTTTCAAGATATTGTAGACAGTCTTTATTCTAGATAACATATGTTTGTTGTTAAGTTATAGCAGTATTTTTTAATTGAGTAGCCATGGTAAACATTTTTAATGCTTATTAGATGACTATAGATCTTGTATGAGTACCTACTGAGATCTCAATCCCAAGATACTGTAGTTTATGATCATGTGACACAAATTCCTCCTTCCTCTCCATAAAAAGCATGGTCCTTCTCTGCCTTTCCATTGTTGTCATTCACCATTTCCTCCATATCAGTTATCTGTCCATAAAATATGAGAAAAAAAGTAATTTCTCATTGCTTCTAAGTGATTCTTATGCAGAAGGAATGCTCTATGACTAAGCTACACATCAAGTTGTTTTCAAATTTTTTGGCAGTAATATTAAATAACGAAGATTGGGTAGTTACTGAGAGAATTTGAAAAAAAAAAAAGAGTAAACGTCTCTAAATAAAGCATCAGTGTACTCTGATTTTGTGTGAAATTTAAGCTCTTGCCAATAGACTGCAGGTAAGTCTTCAAAAAGCTACTCAGAACTTTCTATTGTAACTTCTGCATGGATTATTGTATTCACAATGAGTAAAAAGTGAAACATACGAATTAAAATGAAACGCAACTTTTAATCTCTGCTTTTACTTGAATACAGTTTTTCCTACCAAAACAAGACAAAACAAAAAAACTCCAACAAAACAAAAAACCACAAGACTTCTTTTTACATATTACAATTCCTTTAAAATGTTTGTGTGTGTTAGCAAAAATTACTCCAATCTTTACTTGTATAGTCTTTCCTCAGCACCACTCTCCAAGCCAAGTTGGCAGGGCAGTGCCATCCTCCCATGTCTCCCATGGTCATATACTCCTCTTTTCTCTTTGCAGAGTTTGTTTTCTGTCAGTCTCTTTCTAAGAAACACCTTGCCCATGGTTAGACAGACAGCATCGCTGAAACAAGAGGACACATAATCCATGCGCTAGAGAAAGAGGATGTGATTGAGAATAAGCTTGAACTATCGTGATACCTAAAAGTTAGGACAAAAGGAAGAAAATTTAGGAAAGAGAAGTAAATGAGTGAAAAAACCCCCTTAAACCAAGTCATTAATCCTGTCTATAACTGTGCTATTTTTACAAACAAGTAATAAATTTTCCTACTAAGCATTGGAGGCCAAATTATTCACTCCTGTTCTGAGGCAAGCATGCCTTCTAAGTATCACAAAAGGCCTGAACTCTACCAAATACCACATTTTATTACCAAGTATGAATTTTGGATAGGAATGGAGCCTGGAATCTTTACCTTGTCTATCTAGTGCAACCTGGAGTGGATTCATAGGAAAACCTACAGATTCTCAGAAACAGTCTTCAGACGTTGTTAGAGCTTGACTCTCTGTATTTTGTGCAAGGCTGACATAACTTGAGAAACAAGTTCTTTGCAGTCCCTTTTTCTGGTGCCTAACTTGGGATAAAAAATTACCTACAAAGAAATAATTAACAACTATTCGCCTAAGATTATAAAATGCCAAAATCCACAGGGTACTTGAGCACTAAAACAACTGACATAGTTTCAGCAATCAAGTTCTGTTAGGGGACTTTTTTCAAATAGAAAAAGCAACAAATTATTATTTCAGGGAATTTATTACATTCTCCCTTTTTTTAATAATATTCCTAGCATTGCCAATACGACACAGTGTTAATACTTTATTGAAAGAGAGAATTGACAGCTAATACGCAGTACTCTGGTGGCAGAAATAGGAACTGAATACATAAAAAGTGATTAGAGGTCCGAGGGAGTCCAGGAAAAAAAAAAAAAAAAGGAAAAAAGAAAAAAAATGTTTTACAAGATCTTGGTGAGATAAACCTAGAAATGCTGGAGAAAAACTAATAAACAAACAACACTCACACACACACAAAACCATCAAAAAAAGGACCAAACAAACAAAACCAAACAAAACGTAACGAACCAAATCACCATCACAAAAAACCTCAACCAAACAACAAACTTCGAGATATTTTTCTCTTGGAATGTACAGTTAAAAGATTTTTCAAGTAAATTTTGACCATATTACTCATGCTGCATTACAGTCCTTCAAAATACTATGAAAAATATTGAACATGGTAACATGGTATTCCTTTATTTTCAAGGATATATGTGTGTCTATATATACACACAAGTGTATATATTTATTTCCAGGTGTTCGTGTATGTATGTGTGTATATATATATATGCACATTCCTCATGCAGAATGATCTACTTAATTTTGCCACTTAATTTTGAACTAGCTCCACTATAATGTCTATCCACCAGGATATCACATGCATTTTGAAATCATTTTCTCTAGAAACAGAAGTTTATTCTGTATTTGCATTATAATGTTATGATCTTACTTATTTTTGCATGTCATCTGTATAAAAATTGCTTTTTGTCTGAAAGTCAGGAATATCAGTTCCTTTTCTTTCACATTTTTATTCTTATATCTTCAGGAATATATCATTAGACTAAAAGCATGTATCTGAGAGAGTAATGCTATTGAGTATTGTAAATTTCTGCTTACTTTTCCACAAATATATTAGTAATACCACTAAAGTATCAACTATGCATAATATGTTAATAATATCAAAATAAATACATATATTATTTGGCAATGAGTTAGTCATATCAAACATTTCTTTTTCCCATCTTCCCCCACCCCAAATTTCCAAAAACCCTCTAAAACTCCTGTGAAAGTTTTTTGTCTTAATAATGTTTTATTGTCTAACTCCTTATTTTTGAAATTTCTTTGGTTGACTGCTATTCCAGTCGTAAGTCCATACAGCCAACGAGCAGCTATTTGTATGTTCTTTGTTAATTCAAATACGTGGCATGAATTCAGCTAATCTTTCAGCCCTAATATTGACAGTTTCCATGTTCGTGAAACTAGAGAGCCCGTGGAACTTAAAGAAGAGTCGACAATTAGGAAACAAAAGTGGGAAAGGACTTTGGGAAAAAATATGAAACACATATTATATACGGTAAAGAATCATACATATAAATACAGGCTGGAAAAAAAAGATATTTCATTTCAGTATGAAATAACAGATTTCAAATGGAAGATTTTCTCATACATTTCTCACTTGAGTTCCACTTTGTTAGCAGGACTTTTAAGTTACATTCTTGATCTTTTCTAACAAAATCTTCTAAAACATCTTAATTTTTCTTTAAAAGATCACCTGACTATGCTGTCTTAGTTTACGTGAGCATGTTACTGGTTTGATTTTCATTAAGGTTATAATCTTTATCTATATGATGGAAGACTTCCTTTTGTGCCTAAAAATCATTACTTCACCATTGGAGATACTGAGGAAATCAGTCATGTAAAACAATTTGTGTGTGCAGTGGAGAAGATGATGTGTAGACACTTGGCCAGGCTTTGATGGCTTCTCCTGATCTGGAGGCATTCACTGTCAGCTGAAGGGATTTTTGCTCATATGGAGCCACTGACCAGTTCCTGTTTCTGAGACCATGGAAGGATGAGCAGAAAAATTTGGCATCTCAAACTGTTGTGAACACTAGGCTTCATTGCTAGCTTTGGTAGGAAAACAGAAATTCTATCTGTCTGGACGCTCTCACATTTTGAAAATAACTTTCATTTTCAACCAAGTAGAAAAGTTGGCATTTCGAAATGTTTCATAGACATTTTTTTTGAAAGATAAAACATTAAATATTGAAGTACTTTGTTTCAGTAGTTTAGACATAACATAGCAAATATAAACAAATGAGAAGTCAGCATAAAATTAAACAATACTGAATTCAATATTGCATTCTAACTTTGATTTTTAAGAAAATGTTCTGCAATGTTGCCAGAATTTGCACATTCTTGTGAAATAGTTTCTTTACATGAAATACATTGTCCAAAGAGAACACAATTTCTTGCAGCCTCTTTATATAATTTTCCTTAAAACAGCTGTAGAATAAAATTAATCTAATAACTAGATAATGATTGCCCATTTTCTTTTCATGGATTTTTTCAAGATATAGTGAAATGCCTAAATCTGTTTATTTGAAGAAGTTTTTACATGTTTTTCACGCTGGAAAATAATTTGCTCATCAATGTTCTCAAAATTGCAAATCATATTCATGAGACAATTTTGAAAGACAGGTAAATAATAATAGAAAATGTAAATGAAAATTATAAACTGAACTGGTAATGAATGATGGCTTATCTATTGTTAAGTGTACCCAATTCAAAAATTCATATAGTTGTTTAATTATAACTACTTATATAAGACATGTTATTCCTCTTCTTGCTTGAATGAGTCAGACTGCCATCCAGCATAATGTATGTGAACTGTTGCTATTATAATGAGCTTATGAAAATCTCATTTACATTTTCTTTCATGCAAAATGTAATTATTCAGGCTTCAAATGTATTTTTCATAATATTTGTGATAGCAAAGCATGAGGAATGGATGCACACAGAATATATATCTGAAGGAATTTCAAATGCAATCAAACCAAAATTTATACTAAGATAACAACAAAAATAATAGCAGAAAAATTCCTAGTTTTCAGCTTGAAAAATTTGCAGGTCAGTTTCTATTTGGATAACAAGTTGCTGACATGCAGTCTCGAGAATTTCTAAATGCATTTTATTTTAAAAGAAGTGGCCATTAAAACCAGATAATTGTTTTGTAGTTTCAGACTGAATTCTTCTATTCAATTTTCCAGAAAAAAAACTTTTATCACCATGGTGGACTCTAATAGGAGGGGTACGGAAAAGGTAAATCCTTCTTTCTCTCTTTTCAGCATCTTCCTTATGAAGAAATAGCACTCTAAATTCATATATACAATGTGATGTCTAGCAAAGCTTTCAAGATGAGAGTCTTATAATGTGGCATAACATCACTGTCTGATAATTCCTTCTATAGCCTTCATGATACAGTTATTTTGCAGATTCATCACTTGAATCTCAGATCAGGACAAATATTTCCAGATGGAGGTATCTAAAGTTTTGGTCACTAAACAGAGTTGTTTTCCCCATAGCTCCAAAGTCAGTGCTAAGGATGAGTACATACTTCCTTTAAAGCTTGGTAGCTTAGTTTTGGCAATCTTTTGATTCATAATGATATTTAGTATTTGGATATGAACAGCTTGCACTTGTATGGTGAGTGCTCATCAAAGTAACAGATGAAATGAAATCCTACCTCTGACATTACTCATAGGAATTTATGCCATTGATTTCAAGAGAACCAATCTTGACACCCTTTTATTGCTCTGTTGACAAAAAAAAATTATCTTCTGAGTACTAATCAGCTACTGTTGCATATATTTCTATCATGTTCTTATAGTTTTTAAAACAGAAAGTGAATCCTTTATTTTATTTTATTCTTCTGTACTCAAAATGATGAGCACCAAATGGTTTCACAGAATCAGGCACTCCTTCAGGCTGGAAGGGACCTCCTGAGGTCTCAAGTCAAGCCTGTTGCTCAGAGCAGGATCAGTCCTGAATGTAAACCAGGTTGCTTTAGGTTTTATCCATTCAGGTCTTGGAGACCTCCAAGATGGAGGTTGTATTATATTCTCACAGTGGTTTCTTTTTCCCCACTTACATCCAGTTGGAGTTTCCCCTGTTTCAATTATTGACTCTTGACTCTTGTTCTCTCACCATGCACAAAAACATGGGACAGTCATAAAATTAAGAAGTATCGAATATTCTGCCGAGGTGTAAAAGAACCTCAACACTGTGCTGCTCCTAATCTTTAACTGGATAGACTTTGGCTTACTGATCTCAACTTATATCAGTGATGGTGACACAGAAGATGAACTTTTGGCAAAATGCAAATGCTGAAGACTCTGTTAATTTGTTAAAATTCCACTACATTTTCATCAGCTCTAAATGTATTTCTCATGTAGGCAGAATAACATGGGGAAACTAATACCATAGGTTGAAAAACAGTTTCATTATCATAGCATGATACGCCTCATCCTGCAACTTTAAGGAAAAACCTGTAAACAAGTGCTACATGTAGCAGAGGTCCATATGTATGTTGGAAATTGGAAAAGCCTACCTCAAGTAAAAGCAAAGATGTTTATTTTTTACATTGTTTTTGTACTGTTCCACGAAGTATCAATAATATTAGGACTTGTGCTATGAAAAGAGCAGTCTAAAAATGCATACATTCCCTAGCACCAAGTAATATGTTGGCTAAATGATTAAGGCAACTTTCGTATTTTGAGTTTGAGTAACAAATTTTGAAAGAGTTATCCAGGGGAGCATCTGTTCTACTTGGTTGGCTGATGTGCTAAAGCTTTTCCTTCTCTTACATCCACAGTATGTTGCTATTGTAAATCATAATTTCCCAGCATAAAGTTGTTTTTAGAAGAAGCGGGATTTAGAACAGGCAATACCACACATTGAAGCTGGACTAGAGTAACTGGTCAGACTTTTGACAGTTTTATTGAGACGAAGTCTTTTAGTTCCACTTACTGACAGGGGAAATGAGATGAGGAAAAAAACCCCTGCACTTCAAGCCTTTATAAAACTTCTTCAAGATTTCTTAGGGTTTTAAAAACTCTATCTGCTGAAGTTCATATAGTATTTGTTAAACAAGGATGATTGCTTTTTACTTTCCGTCACTACATGAAAATATTTGTAATTTTCAAATCCTGTCAGATCAAAAAATGGACACAATTTATTTGTCAAAATGAACACTGAGTGTTTGGACCGCTTGCTTTCCATGCATGGCCAATGAATGAAGCTGATCCTGTTTTCTGTCTAGCTCCGTAGCTTACCTGTCTTCAGGTAAGACTGCATGGAGGGTTGATTGGTTGTAGCAAGAGAACACAACCTTTCTCGTCTCTCAGAGTATAATTCCACTTGCTCTGTGTCAGATTCAGTATGAGACGCAAATTATATTTCTGAAATAACGTATAACAATGCCAGTGTAGGAGGTTCTTTTAAATCTTTATCTGGTACCAAAATAATATTGCCTACAACATGTTGCAATTTATTATATAGAAAGTGTCACAAACCAACATAAAAGATGCTGGTTAAAAAGGAACATTTTTGTCAGATGTCAGGTTGTACCATATTGATTATTTTGCATTCCACATAAGACAATTTTCAGTTTGTTTTACATTGCATGGATGTGAATTAGAACACTTCTGAATGAATATTCAATGAAGGTTATTTCTTTGTGTTTCACCTTCACAATTACTGATGCTTCATCATTTAAACTGCTCAGAGGATCACTGAAATAATATTTTTATAATAGCCAAGTTGCATTCATTTTTTCTCTCTCTCCTATTCAAATGAAATGGCTGAAATGTTCCTGTTCTCATATTTCTAATCTCATGTTGAGGATGCTAAAATTAGGAATATTTCAATCACTAGAGTGAGTATTTGAGGGTTTTGAGTGGTTGATGCATAGAGTTAGAAAGAAGCCCTTTACAATTATAATTTTGGTTGTCACTGCCCTCCTGTCTTTCTTGTAATGTATTTATGCATCACTCAGCCTGAAATTTGTCAGATTCAGATCTTAACTATGAGCTTGGGGTGTGTTACTGTACACACCTCTTAGTGTCTCAGCATGATTAGCCTTTATAGATATCCTAGTGATCTAATGGTGGCTCACAGTTTTCTGAGTGTGGAAATCCAGTCATCTTTACAATGTGTTTGAATCACAGTGGAATTACATTTTTATCTGAGGAAGGGTTCCCATTTCATTTTCTGTAACTCGAGTGACAAAACATCTGGGGTTGCATGCAGGAATGAGCATTTTTAATGCCACCACACAAAACAGGGGCCACATTTGTTTACAGAGCAAAGACTCAGTTAAGTAAGGGAGAAAGATTTCAATTTTATCCTTATTTGATATGGGGTTTTTTCTTTATTTTTCTTAAAAGACAACCAAACTTCAAGAACAAAATAAAAGGAAAAGCTCTGTCTATACTTGCATGTATATTCATAAGCAGACCTAAATAATTTAGCAAGAGTTTAATCCTTTTCATTTTAAAATACATTATATTAATCCATTTATACGAGACCATTATTTCTAGCAAAGCCTCAATACCGAACATAGTCTGTTCAGTTAAAAAAAAAGAAATACAAACTTCCATGGATATCAGGAAATACATGGTTTGTTCCTGTTACAGTTTGCATGCTGGTAGCTTTTACCCCAGCTCACAGATGATTAATACTAGTCCACGATCTGAGCCAAGCTTGGTTTCAGTTTTCAAACATAACACTGCCAGCTCAGGTTCTGCTTCTCATGCTTTGCCCTCTGTTCAGTCCCAGACATCCCCTGCTCCTGGTGGCTCTTCCCTTCACCCAGGCTGTCTGTTAAAGAAGCACCTAATTCCAATGCAGGAGCATACCTGCATCATATAGCTGTCATTTCTGAAACTTCTTTGCAGTTATCTAGTCCCAGATAAAAAGATGGAATTTCTCATCATAAAGAGCCCATCACAGTAAAATCATCCTAAGTCCTTTCCAAAGGCCAGGCTAACTGTGAAGTCTCTTAGGAGCTAAGTTTGCCCTTTACAGATCAGACTTTGTGTTCACACAATGCATAATTAAGCTGAAGCATCCGTTGCAACAGGGTGCTGTGGATGCTTAAACGTTTACATAGTGTCAAAAAGCAACTAGACAAATTAGAATGGAAAATAGAACCATGAGTGGGTTATTAACTACAAGAGTAATATTTTTTGGTTCAGGAAATCTCTATGCCACAAAACCCTGTAGCTGAGAAAGTATATCAGAGAGTTACCACCATGTGACCTCCAGGCAGCAGTCGCTTCTGGCTGTCTCTCGTGGCAGTATACCAGGCTGGATGAACCTTTATGCTGATCTGCTACAGTCGCTTCTCCAAACTGTGAGTACTGCAACATTTTGAATGGCTGCCACAGACACAAGCCAATGAAGTTTTGCCTAACAGAGGCTTATATCAATTTTTCGTAATCAGTGACAGTTTTGCTAAAGTCAATGAGTATTCTGGGGGCATTCTGTCTATGGTGATTCCAGGTCTTAAAGTGGTGAAGTTTTTTGAGTGTGACTAACCTATGAGAAAAGGAGTGAGTGTATAGTGGTGCTGATTTCTACAATATTGAATGTGTAAATAAAGACATATTGAAAATGAATTAAATCTAATTAATAACAAAACGGCCACAGTTGGCTGATGCTCATATAGCTCAATAAAACTGCTGGAAGGCTGCAGATAATTCTTAAGAGCTTTACAAGAACAACTGATTCTCAACCATTTTTATTTTCTTTGTCAGTCACATAAAGAGAAAAAGTTTGGCAACTGATAATATTTCTGGAATTTATCTTATCTCTTCTAACAATGGCAAAATGTGAAAGGAGGCTGAGAGGGGTATAGGAAAATACTGACCTGTTAAGATATCTGTCTCATGGTAAAGGAATTAATATGTACTTAGATTCCCAGCATCAGCTCAATTTCTATAGCTCCTTTCATCCAAATATGTGTTCCCTAGGTGCCATTCAGATTTAGTCAAGGGCTATATAAATGACATACAGAAAATACTGGCATTTATTTAACAGTTCAAAGCAACTCTACTTAAATCTGCATGGCAGTAAGTGACTTGTTAGTATTCATTGTTCACATGTAGATAACATCTCTGCTGAATCAAGTGGTGTCTGTGCACATGTTCTTTGCAGTGAAATTTGCACTTGCATCAGCAGCTAGTTCTGTCCACAGTCCCAAAAGCAGCACAAAAGTGTGAGCTGATGAGAGGGTATGGGTATTGCTGATGCAAAATTTAAGAAATTATTAGAAGATTCTCAAAAGACTGGGAAAACAATTACCAAGACCATCAGTCTGCATGCTTAAGGGTATTTAAATTGCCACCAAATAGCTCTGAAAAGATTTATACATGTTATGTTACAAGGCTACTCCAGTTGTATTTTCTGCTTTCCACTGAAGCATTGGATAAAGGACAAACTGTCTGCCAAAACGGTCAAATAATTTATTTCAGAGACATTTGCTTACAGAATGCATTCATTATATTTAAATAGAGTATTCTCATGGACTCATAGTGTCTTAAGTAATTGGTCTTTCTATATGTATACAAACCTGATAAACTATTGTAAAAATACACAAAAATACAATCTGAAATTATTCTCAGTAGCTAGTTATGCTGCATATTTTACTAAATCTCTTTGCAAGTTGTTTCCAACATTGGTGTAGCTACAAGTGTCATGAAAGGACCCTGTAGGGCTGGTTATCCATGAAACAAATGTCACGGCAGTATCTGTTATGAAAAAGAGAAAAAGAAAAGAAAAAAAACCCGGGGTTTACCCACTTAACAAGGTAACTGCCAACAGAGAAATTGAAGAACAAGAGGTATACCATTCGTTAAAATTATGTATCCTATTTCATTAACTCCATTGCTGTTAGCATGATCACAGTTGGTGGTCCTAAAATTAAGATTTTTCTATGCATTTAATTTTAAAGGTTGAAAACATTCTATTTAATTCTACCAAAGACAAGTACATTTTAAAATGTAACGTTCTGTTATTAAACTCTTTCGTTAAAAAAATCCTATTTCTTTAAAGATTATTGTGAAGGATAATGTGTTTTATTACAATTCTAAGCTAATACTATTTGGAACTGTTGTATGAACACTGGCATAATAACATTTGTTTCGCTTGCAGAGTTTAGCAAGAGAAAAATGTTACATTTGCTAGACACTTTACAGCAAGAAATAGGGTTTTTTTGCATTATTTGCATACTCTATTCCACTAATTGGTCTTGGTTGGTAGCTGGTCCCATTTCCAGTAGAGATTATGTGCTGGAAGGTAGGAAGCACTGATCCATTGTAAAGATACTTCTTACATTCTGGACTGTTACAGTCTGTCTCATTATGTTTCTGTTAAACTGTTTTTCATATTTTTCTGAGGACTGAGATGAAAATCTCTAAAGAGAGTAGACATTATTGGCTTTTGGTAAACATCAGTTGTCCTCTCCACTGGTGGACTTTGGATGCCTAGAAAGCCATGTTAAGAACATTAAGAACATCTTTGAACTCTATGTGGCATGGTGTTGCCCTGTCTCAAAAGGTAAAAGACATCCTCAGCCTTGAAGGCCAGCGGCAGTGATACTCTGGGAAAAATACCTTTCTTTCTGCAATTTGGGACAGTATTTGGTGTCTGGTTTTTTGGTTGGTTGGTTGGTTTGGTTTGAGTTTTTTAAGGGTTGAAATAATGTTGCTTAATTGTAATAAACAGAAACACATTCCAAAATCTTAACTTTCATGCAATTAAAAACTGTGAAATAGCCTATTTCTTTGAAGATTATGTGAAAAGTAGCGAGTTTTAGCACAATTCTATATGCATGGTTTAAGTTAGAAGTACTGAGAGGGAAAAAACTACATCTTTTCAGTATTATTTCATCACCTCTTCCCAAACACAACCAGACAGGCCGGATGTCAATGAAAGCAAAAGCTGTTTGAATTTTTAAACCCTCAGAGGCTAAGTTTGCTTATTATCTTCATCAGATCCATTCAGTATATCCACTGAATCAACTTTGGCCACTCTATTTTTCTCCAGTTCTAGTATTATCTAAATATTACTGAAGCGTAATAATGTTGAAAATACTCAGACATGGGAGGTTGAAGCTAAGCAGATAAATTTAGGCAATACAGCTGCGTGCACAGTGTCTTTGTCAAGTCTTTCCAAATTCAGTTTACAGAGTATCACGTGTCCACACCATTTTGGCATGTCTGCACTGCACCTGAGGAGAAATAAATTTGGGCAAACTATATGACTTGCTTTTTGAGCCCTGTTAAAAGGAGTTTACGAGCACATACACACTGCCCTACATCACCAGTCTCACAAGACCCCTCAGCATTGTCAGAAGAAATAGTTACTGGAGCCCAACATGGGTGTTTATAGACATGCTGTTTGGTGATGTTCGTGCAATCAGGTTGCAGAATATCCGCAACACAATCAGAAAGGTTCTTCATGGTTTTCTGTGGTGAAGTCGCAGATAGCAGGAGGTGGAAAGCTACAGCCCTGTGGAGAGGAGGTGCTATAGCTCCTGACTATATTTATTCTAAGACTCACGTGAAGGTGAACGGACCTCTTAGTGTGTTGTTTTTATAGGACAGAGACGAAAGCTGCTGATGGAATTATATTCATTCTGTATACCCGGTATTCCTAATAATGGATACAGGCTTTAGGGAGGTAAAGTACAACTTTCACCTCTCTGCTGAGGCTTAACATTCTCCATTTACCTGTGATAGACTATGAATTCAGACCTGCTCTATACCCTTCCTTGTAAACAAGGACTTAGATTTCTATTTTCTCAAGTACCCAGCCTGATGACAAAGAAGTTATCCAGGAAGAAGCTGGGACAATTTTATATGCCAAATGCTCAGTGAGCAGATTGGCATAGGATATCTTAACACTTAGTTATATGAGAATGTGGAGAGGGATACAAATCTACAGAGATTTCCAGTGTGATATTGCAGGATGCTAGGTTTATCCTGCAATATCCATACTGTGGAAATGAATAGTAAAATGAGTTACTTAGAAAGGACAGTGGCAGAATAACTTACCATTTGGATTCAAGCAGATTGCAACAAGCAGAAGCCTTCTTGTTTGCTTGTTGTTTTAGATATTACCAGAAGATACATTTGTTCCTTATGATCTCTGCTCTACTCAGTGATCCAAATAACCGGAAGCTAATGGAGCCACCTGATGCAAACCACAGGCTTTGCCTAGAGGCAACAGAATACACACATATACTTGTGGTTTTGTGTATTTGTGTTATTAGTCACTCTGGGTAAGAACTCATATCTCATACCTTATGAACAGAATTCCATTTGCTGTGGTTATCTCCATCCCTCTTATAGGTAGCTCCTGTATGAGACAAACATAGCTATATGTAATAACAGTAAGAATACTGAGAGACAGCAATTTTTATGGGCATTGTTGGGTGAGACTGCATCAGATATGGAAGGTACTGTATATTGGATCTTCTATGACTGTTTATTGACCTGGCATTTTGAGAGGCTATGGGAAGTCAGAATGGCCACAGGTACCTTCCAATCTTTAGTGAAAATGTCACTGATAGTTTGCTTTCCAAGTCTGGGAACATCTCTCAGTTGAAAGCTAAAGAGCCAAAAACCTTATGAAATTAGGTGAGATTATTACATACTGTCTGAAAAACACGCTAACAAAGAGAAATTTTGCAGAGAAAGTCTAGAGTATTTGGGACTACTTGTATCCAAAGGATGATGCTCTTCCCAGTCTAAGCAGTCTATTGTAGTGGGCTTTATATCTTTTGTTCTAAGCAAAAATATTTTACTTAGGACAGGGACAATTCAGCCATTGATTACTATTGCATGGTCCTGAAGGGAACAGGTCTGCAGGGCACAGACATAATCAGACCTGATGAGCTAGATAAGAACTGGTATCACAGGACTATAACTCAGCTACTTGCCTAAGAAAGGAAGAATCTTATGATTAAATCACCAGATACAAGTGCTAATTACAAACTGAAAAAACAGACTCCATCAAAAATTAGATGAAGTTTTGTTAGAGAGATTAACAGGGAGACAAAGCTGTATTTTATCTGCTAACTGATCAGTATTTTTAAGAATAAACTGCTCTGTCCCATATATTTTCATTTTTCTTCGACTTAGAAGAGAGTATATGTTTTGTTCCCTTCCTCTCATTCTGTTTTAGATACCTACTTCACCATATTAAAAAGCACCCTCATCTGGATGTTGGGGAAGATAATAGGTGTTACCATATGTGACAATTGCCTTTTATCAGTATGAGGTCTTGAACTTGCTTGAAGAATAGCAGGAGTGCTGGAAAGGAATGGAGAGCCAATTTACCTTTCAAGGTCCCTGGAGTGAACCCTACTGAAAGCATTAAGAGTGGCTGACTTTTCAGGCTGTGCAGTGTCATGCATGTGTATGTATTTAAGGTTTTCCAAGAGACAGCAACAAGAATTTCTTTAGGTGTTCAGATGGGTATTACCTGGCTATCAAAAATGAAAAA
This sequence comes from Caloenas nicobarica, assembly GCF_036013445.1. Classification (NCBI taxonomy): domain Eukaryota; kingdom Metazoa; phylum Chordata; class Aves; order Columbiformes; family Columbidae; genus Caloenas; species Caloenas nicobarica. The sequence continues at coordinate 45,066,266 of NC_088249.1, forward strand.
AATTCTTTAGTTTAGAGGATACAGGATGTCTTAATACCAAAGAAGCATTAAAAAGTGTGACTTATTTTCTATTGTAGTCATCTGATTTTAAGTCTTCTGGTCACACTGAATCTGATGTGTTTAATCTTGTCACAGGTCAGGATTTGAATAGAATGACCTGAGTTGGAAGGGACACGCAAGGATCATCAAGTCCAACTCCTGTCCCTGCATATGACAACTCCACAGTTCATACCATGTGTGTGAGGGCATTGTTCAGTCTCTTCTTGAACACTGTCAGGCTTGGAGCCACAGTGTGCCCTGGCAGCCAAGAGGGCCAATCATGTCCTGGGGTGCATCAAGCACAGCATTGCCAGCCGGGCGAGGGAGGTGATTGCCCCGCTCTGCTCTGTACTGGTGCAGCGTCATCTGGAGTACTGTGTGCAGCTCTGGGTACCACAGTAGCAAAGCTGTATAAAGCTACTGAAGAGTATCCAGAAGAGGGCTACAAAGTTGGTGAAGGGTTTGGAGGGGAAGCCGTATGAGGCGTGGCTAAAGTCACTTGGTTTGTTCAGCCTGGAGGAGACTGACGGGAGACCTCATCACAGTCTACAGCTTCCTCACAATGGGAGGAGGGGCAGGCACTGAACTTTTCTCTTTAGCAACCAATGACAGAACCCAAAGGAATTGCCAGGGGAGGTTTTGTTTGGAAATTAGGAAAAGGTTCTTCACCCAGAAGGTGGTGGGGCACTGGAACAGGCTCCCCAGGGAGGCAGTCATGGCCCCAAGCCTGACAGTGTTCAAGAAGAGACTGGACAATGCCCCCAGACACATGGTGTGATCTGTGGAGCTGTCATATGTAAGAACAGCAGTTGGACTTGATGATCCTTGTGGATCCCTTCCACCTCAGGACATTCTATGATTCTATGATTCATTCTATAATGGATTTGAAGAGAAGAAAATATTAAATCAATGGATATTACAATTCGATTGGGGTAAGGAAAGACTGTAGTCTAAGACTAAGAATTTAATATATGTGGTGCAAGAGAATTTTAATTTGAAAATGAACAAACTAAAAATTTGGAGGCGTATTGCCAGGGTAAAATGCATACACCGCTGAAGTATCTGTGCACAACTCAGAAGAGCTGGGTGACTGTTCAGTACTCACAAGCAATTCCTTTCTGCCAACAGCTTTAAAATGCTTATTTCATGTCCATATTGCATATATATGCCAGGTCCTCAGTTCTGTGCATACTTCACCAAAGTTATTGTATTTTCCTTTCAGCTAAGCCCAATTATATATGAAAAAATGCAAATGCAGGAATTTTATGCTCCTGGCCTGAATTTTTATTCTAACCACCACTTTCCTCTCCCTTTAAGGCACAATGCATTAAATTTTCAATGCAAATGCCTTGCCATGGTGTAGCTTATTTCCCCCTCTGGTGGGAATGTGCAGAACGGCAGATGCTACAAAATTTATTTTGTCGCAGCTACTTGTCAGCTCAACAGTCCTGGATACGTATCTTTTTTTCCTCTTCTGACCCTCTGTCTCAACCATTTTGTTCTGTACTAGCTGTGCTTATTCTCTGTTCCCAGTGTTATAAAAGTGATTTGAAAAATAATGGCACCAAATTAAAAAATGCCTATGGTGTGTAACAAGGACAGAACAATTGTACTTCTATTAAGTTATTCTAATGACCTATAGAAGATAGTAAAGAATTCTTTCTCTTCTAATTCCTAAATTCAATGGGAAGTGCTACTGACTGACTTTTTTATTCTAACAAAACAAGTCAGCAGCAAGGCCAAGCTCAGAAAATGGCAGGGGCAGGAGGTAGGGGGATGCTGTCCTCCTATCTGTTTCTTTCACCCTTCATAAGTAGGTTCCTTTTGAGAACAGTTCACAGGGTATTCACCTCGTTTTAAGACAAACCTTAGTTTAAGCAGCAATCATTTACCAAGATAACTGGCTTCCAACAACTGTCCTGAGGAAGAAGAACTTCAGAAGAGGCTCTTACCACACTCACGCTCCCCAAATCCTTGCATTTAGCCCCAAATCCTAATGTTGAGCCACAGGGTCAGCTCCTCCTGTAACACTCAGGCACCTGTCAATATTGGCAGAACAAGACATGTCAAACAAAGTAGTAGCTCTACAATACAAAGGTACACGTTATGGTAGCCACCTCAGGTGGTTGTAGATATTTCAGACATATATCAACTAGATATCTTATGATCTCACGAGTCACAGTAACATGCAAGAATGAACACTCCTCAATTGTTTTAATATGAGTCCTCTTTATCACCTCGAATACTTCTGGTAGAAATGTATATATTTTACTGTAATTAAATGCAAATATGGCAAATGCTTTGCCATTTCAAAACTACAGCATTTTTTTCCCTTTGCAAGTTTTCAGAAAGAGGTGCAATAATAGAAATGTGATAAGACTCAATTAAAGGTTGCAAATAGTTCGTTTCCAAAAAAAGAGCACGTAAGGATCTGTTCTTACTTTCAGACAATCAAGATTTTAAAGAGTTACAGTGTAGACTGAACATCAGAAACACTTGTTCAGCTAGAAATAATACAAAATAATACTAGAGTAACAGCACTTTGTTTTGTATATCATCTTTTACAGGACCTGTATTCCTTAATAGCTGAAAGTGATAAGTAATACAAGAGAAATATTTACACACAAAGTGAATTTTCAATTACTATATTATGTAGAGGTTATGCTGCAACTGATTTCTAGCTCACTCTTGAATTTCGAAAGTCCCAAGAAGAATGATTGTTCAGGGAATCATGCATCCCAGACTACTTCTTACCATGTAAGACAGTATGCTTTTCCCCAAATATTTTCCCAGTGTTTTCTAATTTGACATAACAAAAGTTATTCTGAGATAGCTAAATATTTACTTAATATTTAAGTAAATATTAGAATAGTTCATGGATAATGCAAAGCAAACTGTCAAGCTATCAAAAAGTTTGGTGTGTAAAAAACCAGAATATATCCTTTGCTAACATACTTGCTGTATTTCCTCTGTGATTTAATGCTGACATATCTAGAAAAAGCAATAGATTATATTCTTGGGCTTGCTTTTTTTTTTTTTTAATATTTTCCTTTGTTATATGAGTTCATTCTTTGATATATAGCATGAAACATCAATAACAAAGAAAGAGAAAACAAATAAATTTATAACAGTTGCTGTTTAAATGTCACCTGTCAACTAAAGGATCACAAAGCACTTTAAAAAAAAATGCGAAGTGTCTACTAAATACACGCTGAAGTTGATGGGCATCTTTCCAAAGATTCCCCTGTGTTGTGGATCAGGGTTTAAAGAATTAACTCTATTAGCAACTCCGTGGAGTAAAATATGGTTGGGAAAAATTGAAAGTAGAAGAGATACCTTAAGAAGTTATATACGCTGAATTAACAATGCCGGGCATAGAACATAACAATATTTTCAGTCCTGAATCATGTACCTCAGACACACATTGCGAGTCCTTAACAGCAATCATTTCAAGACTTATAAGTACTATGCAGAAATCAGTACATACTTCTGATACTGGAAGAGTACTGAGAGTATTCAGTACTACAGCTGCTAAATGCAGCAAGATAGAACAAAGTTAACCTATTTGTCTTCTGGTTGCCCCTTCATGTATGTATTCATGTACGTGTAAGAGTGAGCAAGAAAGCAAAATAAAAAGAGGAATACAAGAGAAATAGCAAAGACTCTACCTCTTCCACTAAATGAGACTCATGATTTTTTATTGACCAACTTGAGGAAGACAAGTCACTGTTCCTCTTGAACAAACTATGTTTGATAATTTAAAACAATATATCTCAAAATATCTGTCAAACATATAGGACAGACTGAAAAAGAAAGCTTTCTACTCAGCATTCTGTCAGAGTTACCTGATTCAGTGGTCAAATAGGTTTAAAATAATGGCCTTCAGAAACATTTTATTTGATTTACAGTAATTTCCTTCTCTTTTCAACTCTTTAACAAACAATAACATATTGATATAGTTTAACATCTCATGGCTAAGAACAGTTCCAGGCATTCCATGAAACAGTCTTAATCTATAAAATATGGTCTTCTTTCTACAAATCATTACATCCATGAGTAACTTTATGTACCTGAGTTATTCCAGGGATTTGCTGGGACTGTACATCTCCTTCCTTAATCATTTGCAGAATGTGTACATTAAAGGCAGATAGGTAACTGTACCTGCCACTAAAAGGCAAATGCTTGAGTCTGAATACTGCATCAAATTAACAGGCTAATGGTGGCAGAAGAGTATAAACAGAGTGTTTCAAATTGCCCTGTAGTTTTCATAAAGGTACTGTGACTTTTTAAAATCAAACCCACAATACTGGTAACAGGGCATGACAGAATTTGTGCAGCAAGTAGGAATCCACACTGAAGATGAAGGAACATATCTTGAAGTTATCAAGATTTGTTAAATGGCATATGTGATATTTGATACCAATCGTATGAAAGGTGTAACGCATTTAGAAATCAATCATGTAGTACCAGGACTATGAAGAGTGAAGAGAACAGATGGAAGTGGCATGAAGGAGTTGTTTAGAAAGAGAAGAGACGCTTATTTAGTAATGCACTTGGCTGTGAGAGGTGGTTCCCCCAGTCAGTGCCATGTCTGCAGGGTAGACAGCTGATGGAGCAATGCTGAACTGTGACAGTGACTGGGAGTGATAGATGTGGCAGCTCTTAGCATCACTGAAAGATAATTAGGGGAATTGGCAGGGCTAAAGGGAAGAACATTGAAATCTACTGTGAGCATAAAGAAGATGAAAACCTGTTGTTGGGAGCAATACAAGGGCTTGTATGTCCTATAGGTAAGGAGGGAACAGAAAGCTCTCTAACAAAGGTAAGATCTTAGTGTCAGAAGGTGAGGGATAACCTGAAGGGTAACAAATTGCCAAACTTGAGCCTGCTGCCTTGTAGAGAGCTTGTTATTTGCAAATGACAAGCTTTCAACATGGGAGTAATATAGAGAAAAAATATCATCTGGTGTCTGGAAAGGTGGATGTTACAGAGATTCATGGAAAACATTGGCAAAAATGTAGTGCAAGGTTGAATCCTGCGATCTTTTTTAAGATGGCTTGGAACTTAATCTAAGTTAACCACAAACTTCAGTGTTAGCTGTGATAATAATGAAAAACAAGACAATGTACCTTAGAGTGATTCAACTTCTTCTGGACCTCTTGTGCCCTAGATATCTGTCACTGCTGAAGTCTGCATTAAGCAAACTCTCCTTGGAATCCTAGGTCATTTCTCACTAATGTATGGAGCCTCAAGTGGACAGGAATTCCCATGTAGATTTCTGTATCAAACACTGAAAGAAAACACAAAACCCAAGAAGAGCTGTCCTTAGTCAGACAGATCCTTCTAATCCAGTATTGTGCCTTTGATGAGTGAAGGGAAGGACAAGGTTGCCAGCAAGCACTGGAGAGCCTAGAGTACAGGTGTCAAACACATGGCCCGTGGGCCAGATCCAGCACTTTCTTTCCACCTGGCAGCAGTGCGGAGCTCCTCTCCCCAAGGCTCCTGCCAGCGCTGGTCACACGTGCAGCATGTGTGACACGCTTTGCGCTGCAGTAGCAGAACAGCAGGAGCTGTGGCCGTAGCTACAGGAGAGCAGTGAGACTCAGGGGGGCATTGAAAAACAAGACAGACTTGGAGCAATAGCAGGGGGGTGGATCTGCCTCTTAAAGGGGTACTCTCAACTGGGCAAACTTTTCATTTAATTTTTTAATAAATTAGCCAGATATATGAACTTTAGCAATTACATGTTATTTTTAAAAAGTACCTGTAAAAAGATATTTTGTAACCAGCAGCCAGGGTCCCACTCATGAATTCTACATTGTTTTCCATGTATACAGCCAGCTCTGCTGTATGGGGAAGGGGATTTGAAGGCAAGGTGAGCCTGTGTGAGAGGGCCTCAGTATTATTTAACCTGATCCTAAAGGACATCTTGATCTTTTACTTAGGTGGCGCACTATACCATCTTTGGTGGAACAATTCGAATCCCAAAATGTCCAGTGAGAGAAAGATTGATGCAGAAGGAAGGCAATTTATTGATAGATGGGAAAGCAAATACCCATTTGTGTTTTGAGGAGTAAAAACAGTATGTCTTTTGTGTTCTGAGACAGCGCTCGTGATAATGGAGTACAATGCACATAACTGAGTGACAAACACAAGGCCCATGGGCCAAATCCTAAAATTACATTCGGCCCTTTGAAGGCAACTGCGAGACTGATGTGACCCCCGGTGAAAATAAGTTTGACACCCCTGGCCTAGAGGTAACTGGTTTTGCTTTCAATCATAGATTAAAGAGGAATGTCTTTACAAGTATGGCGAGGCTTTACTGCTACCTGTGTGCATTTTTTTCACTCACATAAATAATGTGTACTTAACAGACTTTACTTACACTTCACAAGGCTACATATTTCTTACCTGGGCATTCATCATCTGATAGATAATTATAATGACTGTTCTTGGATTCTTTAGGGAGTAGACTGTAGGTAAAGTACCTTATACTCAGTAGATGTTTATATCCTATTAATTTCATTGAGAGGCAACTAATTAGAAGATACATACCTGAAAACATTTGCTAAAGCAGGCCTTTTTCTTTCCAAACATAGCATTACCATAGAGTGAAGCTACGATGTGGATAGTTTTGTATATAAGCGAGGAATTGGACCTCAGAAAATCCAAGCTTTTTTCTTGAATGCCCTACAAAGTACCCTGCGACTTGGTTAAATTATTAAAGCTCACCAGGTCCCATTTCTTCACTAGCCATTTTCAGTTACCAACATCTGTCTCTTTTCAAGACACAATAAGGGTAATATTTTAAGGATGTTTGCAGAAATATAGGACCAGATAATTACAAATTAATTCAGAAGTGAGAAATTGATGCAGACAACATGGTATTCTATACATTTTGTTGATTTCTATACAACGTACATATGCATTCTTCTTGACTAGGCAGGGAAACAAAATACTTTTGTGGGGTAATGTACAGTAAAGATCAATTATCATGACTACCTAAATGTCTTTGTCTCTTTCAGTAATACAAATCCCTCTATATTCTATCCTAGTAATCCACACGTCCAGACTAAAAATAAGTCTCTCTGGAATTTTGTCTGTTATTTCTGGCTCAGATAGCAGAAAGAAGTGTATTTTAAAGGACAGTTTCATTCTTTGGGGGTGATTAAATGTATAAGTCTGCCAAAAGACACTTGATCTAAACAGTAATCCCCCAGGAAGCCTGCAAGACTTTGAATTTTATTACTGAAGTGAGTCTATACCTAAAATGGTTTCCTTGCCTCTTACTGGTTATTTTCTCACAGTTATATTGGAGAGCAGAACCTGATTTTGTAATAAAATTTACTTAGTATGCAAAATTCCAGATGTAGAATCAATGAAGATGCTCAAACAGAATTTAATGCTGATGATAAGTGACACATAAGAAATCAGCTCCCTCTTCTAAATCTGGAATAGCTCAATGAGGCCATTGAACTGTAGGTGTTCACTAATTTCAGAAATGCCAGTAATTGTGAATTAAAACAGGATCAAAGATGAGTTTGTTTAGGGAAAATATGCCTTCCTAAATAGTCAGCACTAAGAAAAATGGTCTTTTAGAAAGTAATTTAAATAGCAAGCTTAAAAAATGCAATGTGTGAGCTTTTTGGGAAAGAACTACCTCAGTGTTTCTTTTTCAAAGAATGTATTGTCTATGACTGATGTAGTTGATATGTAGTGTGAGCTGTAGTTCTGGTGGCCAATTCACAGCAAGATGCAGACAAGTTAGTATGGTTTGGTAATGAGGTACATACAGCGTTATGGGTTCTGTCATGAGCAAAACAGAATCTACTTGAATAATTTTTACTGTATCTTATTGCTAACTAACACAAATTTCTAATTGCTGATATGAGTATTCAGAAAGAAGGAAAACATATACAATGAAACAAACCCTGAGGAAAAGGGTTTTCCCTTTCCCCCACCTTCCACAGGCTCAGCTTAAGTCAAATGCTTATCATCCCCACTTCCTAGGCTCAGCTTCACTTGGTGTTGGCTGCCTGTTACACCCACTCCACCCCAGTTCCTTTGGGGAGGTGATGGATGGTGAAGGGGGCCAGGGTCAGCGCAGAACTGTTTCTGTGTGCTGCTTCTCAGGTGACCCACAGCTGCAGTCCCTCAGGGGTGTCACTACCCCAGCATGAGTCAGCCACCATTGAGGTTTTGGAGATCACTGATTTGCTCACACTGGTATCGGAGCCATCTGGAACTGGTTGTGACTGGCCTGGGTCAGTTCATATCCTGCTCCCGCACCAAGCACTGCTGCAACTCCTACTACTGAAACCATTTCAGGCCCAATACACACTTCCGAACTTTAACAGGAACTGACAAGTTTTCATAGTTTATTTTTTTATAGCCATCTGGTAGAATTTCAGAAAATGTAATCAGAAAATTAAATCCCTACTACAAAATATCATAGGGTAGCTAAACAACAGCATGTAAAAACATTAAAAGGATAATGCTGTGTCCTAAAAGCTGACTCTGTCACATCCGAGACAGGAGGGTCAGTGGCTTTGAATTAATGTGAGCGCTTTTCACACGACATGTAGATACAACAGCAAAAAAGATTCAGTGACTTGGTCATAGTGAGATTCTCTTTGCATAAGTGCTTGGAAAGGCATTTAGGACACGTGTGCGGTGGGTGGTCCCACCTCTTGGGCAGATACAGGTTGTGACAATAAGATAACATGTCTGCACCATGTACAATTCCAACAAGTTCGCTGCATCTGTGAATGTATGGGAGTTTGTTGGAGTTTTATTTGTTTGTTTTTCCAGTTAAGATAATATAGTCATTTTCGTACTTGGTTGAACAATAGCAGCTTTTCTCTTTTGAGGACTGCATTTTTTTTTTTTTTAAATATATATACTGGGGAAAATAATTTGTCACTTAACTCCCATTTAGAGTTCAGACTGTTGATTACTCATACAGAGCCTGGAGATATTAGGATCAAGGTCAGTATGTGTGGGGCAACAGCTTGCTGAAATGGCTTTTTTAAAAGCCTGAGATTAAACATATATAACCAGTGTTTTTCTTCTGTGAAATGACAAGCATGTTTCTCTTATTAATGAGAAACACAATCTTTCTGAACCTGAATTTTATCAACCGAATGTATAGGGTCCTTCCTCCCACCTCCGCCCCCAGTTGTTATCCTACTTTTAGGGAATTAGGCAAAGATTTTGTTTTCATTTTGCAACATGTGACAATGAATAAACACCCTTCCTTGGTTTACAGACCATCAAAAGAAATGCTAATACCTTTGCATTTGGGGTTATTCTCAAATGAAGTGCTTTGATCTGTAAAATTAAACATGTTCCTTCCCTCACTATCTGTATAAAACCCTCTAACAACCCGAAGTTTTTCTAAATTACACGGATTTCTGTAGTGACATTTTGATTGCAAAACTTTTTCTGAAGAGAATTCTTGAACTAAGATGACATCTTTTCAAAGAAAATTTGCACTCAGTGTTGTGCAGGCAGCTGAGATACAGGACTCAGGTATACACAGCTGTATTGCGGCTTAGCAGACAGATGTAAAATGTATCTTAACTCTCAGAAGAAGAGATTTGGGCTGTGGTATTTTACCTTTAATTTGCAAGGGGTTAAAATATTTCTGCTCAACTATACTCAGTAACTCATGAAAACATGGTAAAATCCCCACAAGTCTAATCCCTCAGTGACTTGCTGCTCTAACCACCTCAGTCCAGGTAGGTGTTTACATTTGTAGATTAATGATCAAGCCATTGCAGTCAAAGACTTAATATTATGTGGTTCCAGCTTTGTGGGAATGAAGGTGCTCATATGTAAGTTCACAGGAGTAGCTGATAAATGAAATTTTACATCAGTATTAAGAGGCCAAAATAAAAGCTTATATCACCTTAGCATTACAGCTTCCTTACAGCAGCACATGCCACATAAGAGAAATAATTGCAGGATTGTGTGTAAACTGATAGCAGAGGTTTCATAAGGAAACCCCTTAAGGTCAGTAGTAAGAAGATCATTCAGACATCAATTCTTAAAAGAACAGAAATACAGTAAGTCCTAAGAATGTCTTACTAGGAACAGGTAACATTAGTTATTAATACAAGTGCATAACCAAAGCACAAAAAGTCTAGAAGACTTCTTAAGGTCACATAATGGGTGGAAGCAGCAGGCCTATAAAGTAATACTGAGTAGCTCTGACACCCCAGAGATGCCCAGGTACTTACAGATTTCCTTGTGGCCTAGCTGGAGCTGAAGAAATAAGGTTTCTTTATATTTATGTTGGTAACTTCATGACTTGTGCTTATTTGATGTACTGTTAAACTTGTGTTTTTGCTGTGCCTGACCTTGTGCCTTATTTACTGCAAGTGCTTCAAGCACTTTCCTGGGAACAGAATTATTAAGCAATAGGCTTTTCCATGGGGTTTATCCTTAGACTGAGAGCTTCATGAATATTAATATTCCACTGTTATTTTCTTATGTTCTTCTTTAATAAGGCGGTAATAAGATCTCCATTTTATATATGGAACAGAGGTTCAGAACATTTTAGATTAAAAAATTAGATCCATGATGCCAGGAGCCCAGGATTTTAGATTTCATGCTCTTTGGCACAAGCCCTGACACACCCTGAGTGCCAGGAGCTGTGAGGGGTCAGTGCCAGGCTGGGGGGAGCACAGATGTTTGGGGTACTTATGGCAATCAGTGCCCAGCTGGGTGGGGGTATGTGCAGTTTTTCAGATGCGGTCTGGGGAGGCAGGGGAAGCGTTGGGAGCTTGTGATGATCAGATGGTTTTGGGGTAACGGAGAAGAGGCTTTTTGTTTGTATGTTTTTTTCTTCCCTACTCTGTGGATCTGTGCCTTATTTCAGCATTGTAGCACAGTTGTGCGCTTCCTGGGGTTTGAGAGAAAGGCTTCTGAATCTGGGGAAGATACTTTTTGGTAAAACTGCTGAAAAGTGCACAAGAAGTCTGAACATGGGACTGCTGAGGAATGCACGTGATATATTAAAGTTGCTTTTAGCTAGCTAATGGGAGATACTGATTATGGTATGATATATGGAAAATACGTGTATAAAATCCATCCTGTTTTATGAAAGGAGTCCGAAACTTCCAAACTTGGGGAACTTCTATGTGGTTTGGAGCTCTCTTCTGAGGGTAAATATAAATATTCTGTGTTCAAAGACTGTACAAGACACTATTATATTTGATGTAATGTGGTGGTATCCAAAAATAACTGTAAGGAAGTACCAGGTGGGAAAATGGGCCCTTTATGTATGAGGACACTGGCTGGGTTAAACGCATGGGGAGTTTTTGTCTGCTACATCTAATTCTTAAAAGAGTACCCTAGTCCCCTGGATTTCTGTGACGTTCACCTTCTCTTTCCCTCCTAGTATTTAGTGCAAACTCAGTTTTATTTTCCTGCAATTTTCTGTTCTCCACCCCACCTCCCTTACCCTTCACCCTTATTTCAGTCTGTATATTTTTCCTAGCTAGTCTGACCTATAGTCTTTGGTAGCCCAACTCTTTGTTGAATGGGTGTGAACGGAGTATATTTAGGTTTTGTGTGTTTCTTTTACAAGTTCACAATTCTTTCAAAATACAGGTGACAGAAATTTTCTGGTGCTGGGGAGAGCTGCCTACTAAATTCAGAATCTTATTTCAAAGTCCAAGTATGTTAGAAGAATGCAGTGGATTAGCTGTAATGCTGTCCTTAGCAAATCAAAGTATTTTTACTGTAATTTTTGCTTTCTGAAGTTTCTGAATTAGTTTTCTTGAAACAGCCTGAAGGAGGTACTTCACAGGAGATGTGTAATCCGAAAGTGCTACAGTTTTGTAAAATTCTACACTGTCAATAAGAAAGTATTTTTAGGGTTTTTTGGTTTTGCTTAGACTAATAGGCGTAATCAAGCAACCTTGATTATTCATGGTATAACCAACAGCTTCCTAATACCACTACATGCTTGGCATGTAATCCTTCTGAAAATACAAATGAAAAACACTTTGTCAGAGTCTTCCTAATACCCCATGTGGCAACACAATCCTTGTTTTTCTGCTCTATTCTTGTCTTTATGAAAAATGCCATCAGCTGTTTGGGTTTTCTCTGTTGGATCATGGAGGCTTCCAATGGAAAATACCTCCTTCGTAGGTTACGTAATGCTCCTCACCCTCAATAAAAGATTATTCACTATTGTCTATTATTTTGTCCAGTCCCATTTAAAGAGAAACCTACACTAGGGTGTACACTATTTCCTCTGAATAATATTTCCAAAACTGAAAATGGTCTAATTATCATACATTTTATGCTTTACAATCTAAACCATTTGTCACTGAGGCATCCGAAATATAAGTTTAGGCGGACTAGTACTCCAATAACATAGGATAAAGGTTCCGATATTAGGTTAGGAAATTATTCGGGGTGCAGCAAAATAAGAATGAGGATCCACAGTGTGCATATACACGCTCACAAGAAAACAAACCAGAGCCCTCTCTGCCCCATTTTGCCCATAAAACATAAACACTAGTCTAATGCGGCCAGGACTTACACTCACCTGCCCCAGATGAGGAATTTACACTCGCCTGCCAGGCAAGGACCTATTAAAGCATATATTCAGTAATTTATCACACACCCACACACGGAGGTGAGGCGCTCCTCGTGCCGGGAGGTTACCTTTGGCTTCTCCGTCTAAGGGGAGGGACTCCGACAGCACGGGACACCCGCAGCTCCGAGGAGACCACACAAAGGGAGTTGCTGGCGGGAACCCCATTTATAGTCTGATCGGATCTGACTGTGGGCATTCCAGAAGCTTCTCGGCTTCTCTACACCCCGCCCCCTCGAGTGTGGGCCTTCGAGAAGCTTCTCAGCTTCTCTGGGCTGTGGGCGCTCTTGGCCCCTCCTCTGCTGACGACCCTGCCCACCGACTCTGGGTCTCCACAAAGAGCCGTTAACTGCCGCACTGAAGGCCCCAGTTCTGAGAGGGGGATGGGCAGCTACCAGTGCAACCGCCACACCGGTTCTCAGGGCGTGGGGGGGGGGTGGGTGGGTGAGGGGAAGTGCAACTGCCACACCATTATTTACTTTCATTTCATCTGACAGTTCTTAATTATAATTTCTTCATGTTGTAGAACAACTTTCAGCTCCTCATTAGAAATTAGTCTGTGATTATTTTGTTTCCATGGTACATACGTCTCCAAGAGCTATGTTTTCTGACACTCTTCTGTGTCCATCCAATGGACCTAAATCAAGTTTAAATTTAAGAAGGTTTCTTCCTGAATTACTCAAGATAACTTAGCAAATAATCTCTCTCCCACACAAATTATTTGCAGTTCAAGTTAAATTTTCAGTAGCCTGTATTTACTTGTTCTTGAGCCAAAGTCCTTTAATAAATTCTCATTGATAGCAGCAGGGCAAACGGTGAACCCCAGTGAGTCTTAGAATGGAGGCAACTTTGTTTTGATGAACTATATAATATGGAGAATTGCGTTATGGAAGGAGACAAGTATTCATTGGATTATTTTGAATTATTTTAAACAAGGATTTATTCCTGAAAGCTTCCTCTAAGATGTTTACTTCTTCTCTTGCACGGTAGCTTCCAAAGTCTTTAATTGTACTTTGTCTCTTGTTTAATCCTTCTGCCTTCATTTCACCTGAAACCCAGATTTGTTTTTTTGAGGTTTCATTTTTAGTCCCAAGTTTTGAAACTGGCTGATTTGCTGTGTGCTTCCCCATCTCTTCCTCCTCCCCATTTTCCCCTTTGATTTTTCTGTCCTACCCTACCACTTCAATCGATAGCCTTTCCTGTATTTCATATTCATTCAAAGATATCATTACTTTTCTTTCCCAGAACCTGTGAAGAAGTTTTTCTGTAACAGTTTCTTCCTTCCCACCCCCGCTCTCTCTTCTTTCTCTCACCCATAGCAGAAAGAACAAGCTCACCACAATGGCAGCTGCTAGAGGTAACTCATATCCAATTTAGTCAGTTTTCATTACATCTCCAAAATATATTTGGTGAACCTCTTGAGGTTCTCTTAACTGTACTTTCAGTAATTGCAGTAGACTCCAGGGCACACAGGTGACTGAGGCAGAAATGGGATGTGAGTCTGTGTATTGATCACAGTATAGGGAAACCTTTATCTCCTGGTCATCCAGGCCAAGTAGGTATAGACCAAAAATTGTTAAGCAGTGGAAGACATCATGTTCCCACTCCAGGACTGACAAAGAATATGGAGGTAGCATTAAAAAGCAATTAACTGTTTTAAACATTGTTCTCTAGGGTTAAATTTTCAAGAAATATTATTTTCTAATAGTTGGTACCAACAGTCATTGGACCTCTTGGTCTTTAGAGGGAGCTTATCTACTTGCAGCACAATGTTTATGGCAGAATACTTGCTGTAGAGTGATTGCAGATTAACTCCTGTTAGCGATCTGCTAACATCAAAGACAAGCACCTGCATGAAAGGTATTTATGTCTGAACTGGTCACTCAAGCACTTGTGAGCCTTGGAGAGTCTGGTCTCCTTCTCCCAAATGTAGATGCCTAAAATGGAACAAATGAACAGTGCTGTGATGTGTCAACTCTCTTTAACAGCGACTATAAAACAAGCCTGAAAGAACAAGCTTGTGTATAGATATATGACCACAAGTGAAAGGACTGCTGTCTTTAAGGACAGTTAAATTCTATTTATGGTAAGATCAACAAGAAAGATGCATCTGTAGGTATCATAATGTACATAAAACACATACCAGAATGTGCTACATGGGTTTGAGTGAGGAGGAAAAAAACCCACTGGCCTTAACTTGAAGTCTGAAAAAATCTGCTCTTTTTTATCAACTGTAAGCTTAAAATTTAACACAAGAAAAGCTAATCTTTTTGCTCTCTGTTGCCCATGGTGATCTGTAGGTGTTAGTAAGAAGAGTAAATTCTTGCATAGAAAATGCTTCATTGCACGTGAGGAACAGGGATGTAATGGCTGACAAAATCCATTTAACAAGAAAGTAAGTAATCTAACCCTGTAACAGCCTCTACCAGCATATGCATTTTTGAGATAATAGAACTCAGTCCTCATGCAGTGGCTCTTTACAGCATTAACTTCGAGATCTATTAGGCTCTGGAACACTCCCATGAAAGGTAAAGGAGACCCTATTGCTCAGACTTATAAAGTTAGACTGCAAGCTGATGAACATACATTAGAGAGCAGTAACTGAGAGGTGAACTTGGTTGAGAGCGATGGACATAATAGATCTCTTCCATTTCTGAATTTCATGAGGTATCTGCAAATGTAACAATCGAATCTAATTACCTAATCAGCCTAAACATGTTACTAGATTTTCTTTAAGTTTTCTACTTTAATGTGCCATCTTCCTTCTTGAAGGAGCACAATAACCCTTAAAGTATTGCAAGTGCAGTTGTGTACAAAGTTGATTAATTTCTATCCCAATAGATGTGTTAGAATAGCCACCTCTCTCTTTTGAGGCTAAAGCAGCTTTTATTTTGCAACTTCTGCAGTAGTTGCAGATTTCTCAGGGTCTTGCAAGCCTTTGTCCCCCTTGGGAAGCAGAATGCCTTATTTCAGGCCTAGCTGGGGTTAAGTTAGAAAGTATTAAAATACTGTATTACAACATGACTTTGATACGTGAAGGAACAGGCTTGCTGTTACAGAACTCTTCTGAATATAGGTAAAACTCAGAAAGGCTCAGGCCTTTTGGTCCTTATTGTGATTCCTGAAATTAGAGGTTTTTTTCATTTTTTTCCTTGTTTTGATTCATTATAGGTTGCTTTTGCATGCAAGAAAATATTAACTATTGGTATGTCTGCTTGCAACTTTGTATAGTCATAAACATATGAGAAGATATTTTGACTTCTCCTAATGATCTTGGTAGTATAGCTAGAGTCAGCCTGCAGTGTTCTGATAAACATAGAAAGCACACCTTAAAAAAAAAAAAAAGGGAACGTGGAGTTGAGGCTGTAAGGAAAATGAAAGTCTCTCAAGAGCAGGAATATTGATGAAACTATCTCCCAGGTATTCTTAATTGCAGTCAGTAAAACTTGAGTCAGTGTAAATAATAAGCTGATGATAGACACAAGGGGTACAGAGAGGACAGTCAAAGCTCCTGGAGAATTAAAGCAGCTGAGACTTGAAACAGTGGTTTAAAATACATGTAGTAATTGCAGCTTCTGATTTTTCTTTCTATTTTCTTAATTTTTTTACCTGAATGTATGTTAAGGTAAAGGTCATGAAGAGATTTATGACCAACTAAAAAAAATCCAATTAAAATCTCCTCACTGCTTAGAAAAGAAAAATCTTCTAGGGAACTGAAATGTAATAATGTAATACCACTTCTTTCCACTTCTTCTTTTTTTTTTTTTTTTTCCTATCAGTGCTTCTTCAGTGTAGGATAAATCAATCCAAGGTATTTAGTTTTAGTTTAGTAACTTTCACCTTGTTTCTTAAATAGTGATGTAGTATTTAAGTCATACTTCAACAATCCAGTTGTTTTTCGTAAGTGCTCAATGCTGTGAGAGTAAAATCCAGACAAACCATTTGACTAATTCTGTTATTCATAAGAGATGTATCGCACCCTTTATTTCTTGCAACCCATCCATCTCTCTGCAGAGGCGAAGAGAGATAAGAACCATCAGAGATACATGCAAGTAAATGTAAGAAGAATGGTCATATTAGCCCAAGTTGAGGATCCGTGTATTGGAGTATCCTGCTTGCAGCAGTGGCTGTGAATGGATGTCTCTGTAAGAGGAAAACTGGGGCAAGCACAGGCAATGTCCCTGTCCTTCAAGTATGTTCTCCTGTCTCTTGACCACAGAGGAAAAAATACAATTTCCTTTAGGGGTGGGTGGTGCTGGTGGGGGAACAGGTATGTATTAGAATATAACATCTATATAGGATTTTGGAATTTGGAGTCTGTGGCCATGGTTTTCTGATTGATTTTTTTTTTTATGGTGATGAGCTGTAAGCTTTCTTTTGACACTTTCAGAATAAGACTTTAAAACTCTGGAAAATCTGTCTTCAAATAATAGCAGCTAAATAGCATAAAATCAAGGTGATCGTGATTTGTATTTCAGCATTGCAGGATTAATTTGAAATCACAAGCTTGAGGCACTGTATTAGAGTAAATTTTTAGGCAAAAGGCTGGAATCTGAGGGTAAGTCTGTGTTGGAACTAAAAATAAATGAAATTGAAAACTGCTCAATTTGCCAAAGAAGTTAGTTAAAACAAAAAAGAGGCTGCCACTGTATGACATGCCTATCCTTATTTTATGGCAGTTAATAACTAAATATAATACCTAGTGTGCTTTTCAAACTCTAAGCTTGTGTTGCTCCCTAGACTATGGCTTAATTTTAAGATGTAAAGAACGTGAAGAATCTGTTTGCTGTAGTTATGCTGTTGTACTTTCTCCCTGGAGAAGAGAGGTTCGCGACAAACTAATTACTACTGCTATTCATATGCCTCTTTCAACAGGAATGAATAGACATTGACCCTATACTTTCTACAAAATGCTCAGCACAGTAGAAATCTATTTACTGTTTTTCTCGAATATGAACTTTGCAAACATTTTGGGAGTTTGCCAGTAATTAATTCCACCACTCTCCGCCCTGATAATATGTTCTCTTCCTTGTCTGCTTTCCCACTTTCTTTTCCTGATTGTCTTCTGAAAATCTTTGTGGTTATGAGTAGGCTTCACAACTCCCAGGAGAAAGGTTCACTGAAAGTGATCATAGTGCTCTTAGTATCTTTTATACAGTTCAGCTCTTAATGCGTCTCAGTCGAACAGTGGCAGTGGGTGCTGATCTTCCACGGGAACAGCTGCCACTGCCCTCTAACAGAGGCACAAGAAACCAGCATGCGCTGCTTCACAGTCCCTGCAGTTCGTAGGCCAGTGTATAAATTTACACCACCCATTGATTGATGGCTTTAAGTTAAGACTGGGCTGAGGAAAGTGGTGGCTGAGAAGCTGCTATGTATTTGCTTCTGATGATTGCTACTAGGGTGTTCATCTGAGTAGTGTAGACTTCGGGCAGTAGTAACTCCTCAAACTTCATCAGCCACAGGTGCCTGGTTGTACCTGACAACAGCCTTAGGCTGTCTGTATGAGCCTTTCAGACCATCTTTCACACCTGCTATGGTCTCGCTAATAGCTTTCCCTGCATGGAAATTGTAGCCTTAAATATGACTTTTCCTTAATAAAGTTGCTGAAAATTAAGATGAAACAAGGGGTCTGGGCTGACAAATAGCATATGGATTTGGGTTTCACAAAATCAAAATGGGTTAACATAATATAAACCAAGTGAAACAGTACAAAATTCCATGAGTGACTTGGGAGGTTTTGTGTGTATGCATGTGTGCTGGGTCAGTATATTCTCTACTGAGGGCTTTGCTGAACAATAAGTTTGTGTGCTTAACTTGCGCTGAATTTCAGAAGTTATTTTCAGAGGTATGATATTAACTGACAGGTCATCAAGTTCAGCTGAGTTAGGTGAGGGCCAGGGTGAGAGGGAGTTGAAGTAAGGTTTAGGTTTTATATATATATTTTTTTAGTATTGTTTTATAAACTGCCTTTCTTTTAAGCATCATGTGGGAATATGAACAAAGATGCTCATAAGACTGTAATAGTCAGGGGAGTGATGATATGTTTTGTCCAAAGTGGTACATGTGCTGCCTCCTGGGGGTGAGGGGTGGAGGGCGGAAACAAAATTACCCAAAAAAAACTACCAACTCTTGGAAGTGTAAAGGATGTTTTTTTCCTTTTGATTAACTTGAAAATAATTAGCAGGTGGTATGGTTTTAACACAGATGTAAGGACAAATGAGATAGGACAGAGGTCATTGCCTGCACTTTTGGAATTACAGTGAGCAATATTTGGAAGATGTCATTAGCAATAACTGATTCTTAAACAACACTTTTTTTTTTTTTTTTAATTCCCTTTTTCTTTAACCCATAATCTGTGTCATGGAAATGAGAATGCAAGTCAGTTTAATTCTTTTTGCTGTTGTTCCAGTCCCATGGATTGTAAATGTTTGTTATGTGAGTTAGTTGAACTACTATATCTTCCATATAACCTTTATTTATGTACTCAAGAGATTCTGACTGCACTAAGGAAAACAACTTTGAAGTGGCGGAAAAGGCTGTCCACAGTAGACTTTGGTCTAGACATGAGGTCTTATGAAAGCTTAGATGACTAGTTAGGAATATAAATGCTATGTCACTGATAAAGTTAATATTCTGAGAGTAGCTAAATTACTCATGCTACAGTCTTAGAAAGAATGTGAGCCGTCAGCTGCATTAGCATATATTCTGGGATGATGTGTTCTCAAAACAAAGTGTCAATGTCATGCTATAAGCTTGTGGCATGCCTGTGACATTTTGGACACTGGATGAGGTGGAAAAGGTTTGTGACAAGAGTGTTCCTGTGAATAGAGCAAAGTCAATATGAAGGACAGTTAAATACATTGGGGCTTCTCAGCATGAAGAAATGAATCCAGACAGGGTGTGACAGAAGACTACCTAGCTGTGAGTGGTGTACCCAAATGCACAGAGCATTCCTGTCTCTGACCTTGCAACTCTTTATCACACAGACAATTAAAGGATGAAACAGTGTACTTGGGAAAGAACACTATTTGCTTCCCTCAGCTTTATGCTTGTCTGTGAAAGTGACCAATAGATGCAAAAGTTTGGTTAGATGGACCTCCAGTCCAAGCTACTATGGCTGGCCATGTTCCTATGTGCATAGGCTCGGTTAT
This sequence comes from Caloenas nicobarica, assembly GCF_036013445.1. Taxonomy (NCBI): domain Eukaryota; kingdom Metazoa; phylum Chordata; class Aves; order Columbiformes; family Columbidae; genus Caloenas; species Caloenas nicobarica. Next base: position 45,086,069 of record NC_088249.1, read on the forward strand.
GTTTGTGGATGAATGAGAATGATGTTTTCTTGTCATACGGAGCTTGAATAGAAACACTAGGTGTCATGCAGTGTTGGGAATAGGACAGGTTGTGGACAAGAGAAATAATTGCAGCAACTAAGAAAAAAGAAAAACACCAGTTACAATTTATAATGTCTCCTGTTAGTTCTGTGGACTTTCATATAAATAAATCATTTGAGATTTAAATTACGATGCAAGTTAAGATGAAAAAGTGAACAAAAGCCCAAGTGGCTACATGCAATTAGTGGAACAGGGCTGGTCTTCCATCTTCCGAAACAGTTCCCTGCAGTGCCCTGTATTTTTCTTTCTAGATACCATGGACATCCAGCCTTTTTGTGCTGTGTGGTTTTGCTAAGTTCACTGGCTGTCAGAACTGCAGGGTTTGCTTGCCAGTAGAAGGTTTTTACTTGATATTAGTATTAAACATTGTGGCAACATTGTTTATGAACAGTGCCATATGAGATTGCAGCGCTCTGTAATAAAATAACAGTAATAGAGTAACAGTAATAGTGCCATGGTCAGTGCATCCAGGCTTCCTTGCCACATAACTTCAGCAATACATGGAAAATCTGTTTTATCTGTTGGACTGAGAACTCTAAACTCATTTCACAAGTGAAAGATTTCAGCAGAACAATTCTCAGTACAGGAGGGAATTTGAAACACCTTCAAAAATGCAGTGCTGGATGTCTGGCTCAGTCGACTTTCTAAATTTTTCTTTTCCTGCCAGAAATCCTTTCTTTTCTAAAAATATTTACTTGACTCTGCATATTGCTGTCTAATCTAGAGATGGAGAATATAGTGCTGATTTTAAAATCCTGACTGGTACAGGATATAAGAATGGCTTCTAAAATGGTGCTAAAATAAGTAGCTTTGTAACAAATTTACTAACCTAAGGTACTCTTCCGTGTATAGTGGTTCCTACACCCCTCCTTCCCCCCCCGCAGTCTCCCCCTGTAACCACTACTGGTGTTCTAATCTTCTACACCATTTAGTACTCTCCTCTTATCCTAAGTAAAATACAATTGCTGGCTCCGATATTCATTAAGCGATAATCCAGATTAATTCAGACTGTGATGTAGAAACAGGTCCTATTTCAGCTGCAAAGAAATCCAGGTTGCCCCACGGAAAATGCACACACACACTCACGTACACACATGCACACACAGTATGTAGAACGCCTTAAAGAAACTGTAGCTAACCACCTTATTAGTATTCCTCCCTCCTCTGTGTTTCACTTGCAGCAACAGAGGGCTGAGCAAAATGCAGTAGAACAGGGACAGAGACAGAGCTGGCAATCATCTCCGTGCAGGCTGCTGAATGTAGGGGGTGGGGGGGATGCAGCAAAGCGAGATTAATAACCTTGCCATAATCCTGTGCACCCTGGAAGGAGATACCTCTGGTGACTGAGCTGTTCTTGTCTTGATTAATTGGACTGAGTGAATGAGTGGCTGGCAATCCACCTGGTTTGGAGGCGACCCCCTGATTTTGCTGCTCTGTGAATCCTCTACCCATCAGGGAAGGTAACAGTGAGACGTACCATCTGCAGCACACACAGCAGCTATTGGAGGCTACTACTGACAGTTTGCACTACAGTTTTTTTGGTGAGCAAGAAGCCAGGTATATTGTACAGTAGGATATTTCTGTGCTAAGCTACTGAATTTCTCAATCTGGTCCTTCAGCAACCCCCTATGCTCCCTTTTCCAATTGCCTTTGAGTTCTGGGCTTACTTTTGGCACAGTCTCCTGGATGCATTTTGCTGGGGATGAAAGAGCAGTAAATGGAACCTCTGAAAACTAATTTTTTTGCTTCTGTGTGACTTGAGAAAGAGAAAAGCTAAAAGAATCAAATCCAGCTGGAGGAATTTAAATTTATTTCTGAGAAGTTTATAGAGGGATCGTAAAAAAGGTAAGTCAAGGGGCTTGTCTGCCTCTTCTGTTTCCTTGTTTCCTGCTTCCTTGTTTGAGCTGGGGAAAAAGCTAAAACATGAGCACTGGGTGCATATGGAGTGTGGTGTTTGTAAAGTCTGAGCTTGTAATTTGTATCCCCTTTTAACTTCCTTTCCTGTTTGGTGTTTTGTGGTGGTGTGTGTTGTGCTTGTGAGATTTTTTTGTTTGTTTGTTTGGGGTTTTTTTGGTGTGTTTTTTTAATTTTTATTTTTATTATTTTTATTCTCCCCCTGCCATATGCACAGTAAAAATGCTTGCAAAACAATGATCTATAGTGCTGCAAAATGTTAGTTAAATAGCACTAGAAAGCTCCTTTCATTTCAAAGGTATTAGAATTTCTAGGGAGAGAATTCTTTTTACTAAAACAAGAACGATATTTGCAAAATATATAGAATGGGCAAGAAATATAGCACATACACTATCTCCAATAGAAGTCTCCATATTTTCATAAATATTGTCTAATTTTTTTTCTCTGCATTTCTGTCAGCTCTGGAGTGATGAATATGTAAGTAAAAAGATGCTTCTGCTACTGTTAGCAGAAGTAGAAGGTAACAGTGGAAATTGAATATTTGTGCATCACTTACGTGAAGTTCATCTGTTTACTTCTCATTAACCTTTTGAATACTGCTGCTTTCCCTTTTTTTTTTGGCTACAGAATTTAAGAAATATGTGGGGCCAAGCAGTAGGAACTCATATGGAACGGAATGCCAATCACAAATGAGTTCTTGTGGACCCTTAATTTTTGGGTTGGGGGTGGTATCAAGTTCTGAGGTCACCAGAGTAAATGCCTCATCCAGCATGGTTCATGGCACTCCAGTATTTCTGGAGATTTATCAGTCATATGGATGTGGTGTTACTCAGTGTATAAACCTGGCACTTATCCTTCCTCCTGCACCTCCCCCCACCAATGCAGTTTCTGCAGGAACAGTATGACTGTTGTAGCCTTTCCCATCTTTCCATTAAATAATAGAAATAAAATACCATTGCATTGCAATAGAATCAGAGCTCTTGTAGTTGAGCTTTTTTTTTTTTTATTGCTGCACTGATAGTACTTAGCATTCCCAAGGAGGTGAGAAAACCATCTGTAAATACATTTCCAAGATGCTTGATTCTCCAAATGGAATTGCTAGGTACTCACTCCTTCTCAATTATACGAATATGAATTACTAATGTTGAAGGATATGGTATCTATTTGAAAGACTGCATAGCTGGTTATTTAGTGTAAAAAGACATGGATTAAAATACAGTTCTACTGAATAATCAGATGTTGAAGGGCTTATATTTGTATGTAGATATGTAATGTAGATAAAGGGTACTTACATAAGGTTTATAAATACAAGGACATATCAAATAGGATTGACCTTTGATCCATTTGGTACAAAGAAGTGTAATGATCATTCTTGTAATAGATCCTGTGTTGTAAAGCTAAAAACCTAATGAAAAGGCTCTGCTTCAGAGTAATCGAATCACTTTATGTTATTGCATCCTGTCAGTCAGTCCCTCTATTTCCCACTGGTTTTGGATAATAGTTTTAAAGAGGGATTAAGGAAGAAAGAAAAACTGGTTATAGGTGTGTTTCCCCTCATTTTCTGCAAGTGATGCTCTGTGTTGCATGTGCCTTTATATGATTATGACAAACAAATCTCTTTCTGGGCAGGAAGCAGTTTGTTGTAGTTTTCCTCATTGTACTTTCATCAAACCCCATCACATGTAGCACATGCATCTATTTCACCAGGCAATGAGCTATGCTCTCTTTCAACTATGGGCAATAGTCTGTGTGTAACAAGGATAAAATAAAAAAACAAAAAACAAAAAACCAAAACCAAACCATTCAAACAAAAAAACCCCCACAAAACCAAAACCAACCAAACAAAAAACCCTGAACAAACAAACAAACAAAACCCCAAACGAGGGGTGTCTGTGGCGAAATGACAGCTCATGAATTTTGGAGCTTTACCCTGATTTTACAATTGAACTATGTAACAAGACCATCAAAGCAGAGATATTGACTGGATGAAAGCAGGGGGGAAATGTTCTGCCTGGAGATGAAAAAACTTTCATGTCCTGGGGAAAAATACAACATGTATTTCTCTGTACACAAGTATTTCTCTGTATTCTGATATGTAGGATATAATTTTGTAGTGTTGCATGCCCTAAAGTGACTGGAAGGGTAGTCACCTGTGTGCTGGAAAAGAAAAGATGTCACTGCTCTCTTGGTATGGTATCCAGATGTTATTAATCATCTATCTCTGTTGATCATCAGCCCTACAGAAGTGAGACTTGTGTGGATTTTTTTTTTTTTTGCATGCAGCATTATCTTCCTATGTACTGAAGACTAAAGCAAATGGTGGTTATTTTACATTTCAACAGATTCACTGAAGATGAAACCTCGTGCTTCTTCCCCCCCAGCCCAACTGAACTATTTTTGTCGTTTTAGTAGATTTTGATATGAGCTTTTACTGGATTTCAGTTCTGACTTCCTAATTGTACTGTCATGTTTGCTATTTTTTGGTTTTGATTGTATGTCTTATACATAATATTGTATATAACATAACATGTTATATCACGGTATCAGTTTTGGTTTCTAATGCCATTCCTATTCTTGTGGCAAGAATGGAAATGGATAATGCTCAGTGTTAGCAGGTTTTATGTGGGAACAGGCTTTAGCACCAGTTGGACCATGTGTTTTTTTGTTGTTGTTGTTTTTTCCTAATGTTCAGTGAGAAAAAACTGTGAAAAGAATTACAAGTGTTTCATTTTGGTGACCCTTCCATGTTAATTGCATTTCATAGTATAATGCCCCATATGCATTCAGGCTAACCTAGTGTGGAAAATGCTGTCTTCTCTACTGTTTGGATGCTTGTATGAGCTCAATCCACTATGCATTGTACATCTTGCTGACATCCAAAGGGAAGGCCTGCAAGGGTCTTGCAGTGAACGTATCGTAAGTAAAATCTCGCAGCAGGAATATGGGTACAATGAGATTCTCATGAGCTGAATTATCTAAATGTTGTTTTTAGGATAAGTGGAAGATAAAGAAAACTGAAATTTCTTTTTCACTTAGTTCCAGTTACTTGAGCAGCTTCCTTTTCTCATTGCTGAAGTCAGCCAACCAAGCACTAAGCTTCTCCAGCACATGTTTCTAAGACTCAGGGTACTTTACACATGAATTCCTCCTTCCTTCTGAGACAAGCTGGGCTGACAACCAGTAAGTCAATCTTTGAGCTCTGCAGCAGCATGCAAGCATGGGGAGGATGGGAGAGAGATGTACCAGCAATTCCAGGACTTGAACCAAATGCACAAGCTCTGTGGGATGGCAGAACATGTCGCTTTGATTGCTGACTCACCATGTTGGTCTGCAATATCATCTTGCACTAATGTGATGACACTGGGCCGAGCTTTGAAATAAGGAGCCAGAAAAGAGTAGTTTATCAATAAACACACACTGCTTATGAATGTGCACTTCTCTAATGACAAATTGTACAATTGCTGGAAATTCCTGCAGGTAGAATTGATGTTATTAAATCTCTTACTTTAAGATAATTAATAGTAAATAAAATTTACTGCTTTTAGCCACTTGAGGAAAAAAAAAATGAAGTTACAAATATATTCTTTCAGTTGACAAGTTAGTTGACTGCAGGAAATTACTTTTTTTTTTTTTTTTTTTTACCCATACTGATCTCCTTCCCATTTCTCTTCACTTCATGTCAAAGGATAAGGTTTTGGAATGAAGGAAACTCAGAACCCAAATTAACACTTCCTGAGCCGGCCAACAAACATGTTAGGTAAACTCAAAACTCTTAAATAGATGATTTAAGCCAATTACTTTTCTGCTTTCGGTATTCCTAGTTGAGTTGGAAGTGTGAAAATGAAGTTTGTTTGGGAGACTGTTGTTTGGGAGACTGTATAATTTCTCAGCTTTTCAAAAGGACACTTATTGAGGCTGTTTAGGGAAGACAACGGTTGTGGTGCTACCTGTTCTTTGGCCTTCCACAGACCGAGGGAGGCAAGAAAGCATCCTTCAGCAGTAAGAGTTCCTTATGTTTTCATGAAATTAATGCAAAAGATCATGTATTTTTGTTGAGCTGTATAACAAAAAAAGTGAGAAAATGTTGACTTAGACACTGTAGCTTTCAGGATTGGTCCAAAAGCGTAGTGTTGAGAACATGGTATGCATACACAGGTATCTGCTTCTAGAGGCTGTTACTGTTCAGGTTGGTAAGGTGGTGATAGTGACATTCTCAAAATTGATTCAAATGCCCAAGTGGTGTGCTGAATTTTTTACAGCTATTTCATATTGCTGAGGAGGAAAGTTACTGTTTCTGGATTCTCAAAATATGCAAGACTTTGCAGTGTGAGAGCTCTTGCTGCCAAACTTAGAGTGGTTACGTAAGGTAGAAGGGTGGTAGGGTGGTGGGCAGAGATTTCTTCAGAAACTGGAGACTTTATTTTTCAGAACATATACCACAGAGGCAGAGTTCTAACAAGGAATCTAGGTCTCTTCCTGCTGTAGATTGAGGACTCTTTTTGTAATGACAACAATTATATTGTAATTTGCCAAAGTTTCTTTACTGAACTGGTCATCAATGATAGGTATTTTGTTTGTGCATTCCATAGGCTAGCAGAATCATCAGTGTAAAACAAAAGTATGCTTAAATGAGGCTCATACCTACAAATATAAAGGGCCTCTTTTTTGATGTAGCTTTAAGCCTGCAAGCCATGGCAGGAAGATTTTCCATGAGGCCCATTATTCTAACCTTTTTGATAATTTAAGGTGTTGTTTTGGTAGGTTAAACTTATGTCAAGTGCTCATGAAATCCAGCACGTACTAGTAATTAGAGAATGTCAGTACCACTCCTGTTGTTTATCCTGTTTACAAGGGTAAGAACAGGTTTATATCCTTCTCTGTTTAGCTCTTCTGAAGTAGCTGAATTGATATAAGGTAAAGATACAGACAAGTGAGGTGGAAGGCCAGTAATTTTTTTTTTTTTTTCTTGCAAATGTTTATCTAATTTGATTTAACTCCCCGTGGGAGCAAGGAGCAAGAGAGTCCTCCCCATTCTATTATTCAGTCACAGGAGAAAATCTTACCAGTACAACATGGGGCTATCAAGCAGTGGGCATATTTTCCATATAATCTTGGGTTTCTTTTTCTAATTTGTCTAGTAGTAAATAATCTTTACTGTCTTTTCTGCTGTCCCAGAAAGAAATTTGCAAATGAGAAAGAAAAGCAACACTTAGCAGTACATATCTTATCAAGCAAATAAAGACATATTTGGGTAATATTAGATACAGCTAGGAATGGCACTTCTTGGTGATTTCTTCTCCTCCCCTTTACTGTTCATCAGTTAAGCATTGTTGAAAGCATCATGGAGCTATTCTAGTTGAAGGGACGAAGAGAAGGTGAATGTTCTGAGATCAGGGTTTTCTACAGACGCTCTCACATTGAGGCTGCATTTGTTTCAACCTGTTTTTATTTATAGGCTTTTTTTCTAGAGCTGCTCACTATAATAACTGTGCATTTCATGTAAACCTATAAATCTTCACTGTACCCTCAGTTATTTCAGGAAGAAAATGAGGCACTTTGAAGCTGAATGATCTACCTACAATTTACTTAAAACCTGCACGAGTAGCCACCTTCTGGAAAACAGAAGATTCAATAGTAAAAACTGGAGAGAAGAGTGGAATGGGTGCACTCAAAGTAGGAAGGAAAAATAGTGTAGAGATTACCCCCAAGGCAGAAGTAGTTTCTTATTCTTGTAAGGATACAAGCAGGGATTGCATTGTGTAGACTGCATATGGAAGAAAAATTTACTCTTGCATGCAGTGAAAGTGTTTTCTAGCAGTTTGGGTGGGGGAAAATGGGTTGTAGAATGTTCTTTTAAGCATCTCAAGCATATGCTTCAGAAATTCCACTTAGGTCTCAAGTCTGCTTTTTTATTTTGAACAAGGGTAGACAGAGCAAGTCTAATAACAGGAGTGGCATTATCAAAATTCCATAAGGGATTTGAATCTGTCTTGAAAAAGCTTTGAAAACTTAAGCCTTGGACTTTGATAGGAAATTTGAGCTACAGTTCCTTAAGTAAAGGAATATATATTGAGTAAGAATAAATATCAAGTAAGAACATATCTTCCTGGGAATACTGCCTCACCAAAGACTCTTCAATTATTGTATTGCAATGGGCTTGTAAATATTAAAGTCATGGGTTTTTATCTGTTCAGCTGTGCAATCATTCCTCTCAGGTGGAAGGGGAACCTAGTTCTGAGAACAAATGAGATGATAGACATAGTTTAGACCACCTTTGGGTGTGTAAACTGGAGAAGGGTGCAGGCTCCGGAAACCAAGATGCTTTGTATGGTTAGAAGTTTATACAGGTATGTGCTAAACTTGAATTTATATAGGAAAGTTGGGAGAATTATGGGAGTAGTGGATTCATGATAGTTAACATTTGGATCAGCTGAATTCAGGAAGACTGGAGGAAACTGAGGCATTGTAGAAGATGTAATTTAATATGTAGGTATGCAAGACCCTAAGTATCCAGAGATGACATTCAAATAAAATGACCAATACATTGAAAATTTGTATCATAAAGGAAGTATGAAGTAATTTAACTGAATGTGTAGGTATTTTAATTAATTTCTTGAAAACCAAGTATTATGATTTGTGGAGTTTGTGAGCTAAACTTTTGGATATTTGACTGTGTGTCAATTTTTATGTAATCACCCACATGACTTCCAGCCTTGAAGATTTTTAGTGACTAAAAAAATTGTGACTGGCTTTATATTATTGGCTCTAGAATATGCAAAGGAATTTGTCCGAGTTAATGTATGGCTGGATTAATGTAACCTGGTTGTCAGGCAGTAAATACCATGCATTTTCTTTCTCTACTTCATGTTTCGTGTCACGCCTGATCCACATGGGTGTTTTGCCTCTGAAATCTCAGCGGATGCTTGCAGTGGAGTGGGCTGTGTAGCAGCACTGTTCAGAGGCACTTCTTGTTTTCCTGTGACCTACAGTAGAGTGTCCGTACTATTTCCTCGAGAACAAAGTGGCCTCAGGGGAGCAAGGATTGCCCTAGTCCTTCTTGACTGTGTCCTGCTCTGCTACTACCATGTGATTTAGCTGAGTAGTAAGAGAGACAGCGTAGCCTGACTTGTTAGCTTTCCTTTTCCTCCTCTGTCATTGATATTCAGGGCTTGCTGCAGTAACCTGATGCCCTCCTTTTACAGAAGTCACAACCCTTTCAAACCACAAAAGATCCCTTCAAACTGGGATTCCCTTGACAATCAGCTTTATAGTTTAAGCAGCTTTAGGCAATACTGAAAACAGTGACACTTGAGAGAGGTAACTAGGAGACTTCTTATATTATAAATACTTGGCTTGGGAATGTGTGCTTAAGGGTCTTAAGCTGCCTAAAAGAGTCTCTTAATCTGCCTTAGTTCTTCTTATTATATTCTTTTTCTGAAGTAGGCGGAGATGCAAGATCTTTCTTTTCACTTAGATGAATAGAGAAGTTCTACACCTGTCTCCAGATATTTCAACACCATTCCGTAGTATGTAGGATTGGGATACCACTTTCTAATAAATTAATTATCAAAAGTCAGGGACTACTGCTTTAGATTTGTCCTATTTTGAGAGAGATGCATCTCGGCATTTCTAGCTACATCTAAATATTTTTCCTCTCAAGGGGAATATTTGCAACCAGGCCAGTGTGTTAATTGTGCTGTTTTCCTGAAAGGGAAGTGTTAGATTAGAAGTTTAGAAAGAGAGGTTGGAACTTCCTTGATCCCTTGAGTTCCTTTTTGTGAAGAGTTGTGTGAAACCTTTCAAGAGTATTAGCTTTAAGTCTATTTATGAAACACCTCATTTAACATAAGGAATGTGAATGTTCTACTAGGCATGTTTGCAGAATGTAGAAAGAGAGGGGGAACTTAGTAAAAGGTCTGTCCAAAATAGTTATTTTTGAAATCAAAGCTTTGCCATAAATCATGAGTGTTTCAATGATTATTCCAACTGGAACTTAATGGAAGCTTTTGAGATCTAGTAGTGGAAAAACCTAATTTATTTCATCATCTCTGATCTGTCTGTGACATGAACGTGCCTACTTGTCTCTGGCTAGGGATGAGCCAGTTTGAAGTCTTCCTGGTGTTGTCAGCAGGAAATATACTTCCTCACCACCACCTTTCTCTTTATGCTTTTGAATATGGGGAGGGAAACTTCAGGAGCAAAATGTTATCAAGTGATGGTCATGAGGATGCAAATGAAGCAGAAATGGATAAAGCTACTACATTGACATTTGCAAACATTTACTTTGCCAACGGGAGTGAGTTTTGTATTATATTGAGGGAGGAGAATGTGCATTTTGGAAAGTGATGATTTCTCTAAATCTATGAATATTTGAAAAAAAACCCCACATATTTCTAAATGTAATATAAGTAATTATTTCATAAGGTAATTTTGTCTCAGTTAAATGTCTGTTGTACAATGAGAGTGCCCTCCTTTTTATCAGAAACCATGCCTGAGCTTTTAACACTTAAATTATTTTACTTCTGAATGTTGCTGATAGTTGTCTCTCTTTCCATGCCGTTTAACTGTAATTGGTGCACTAGAAAGCTGCTTTCATGATCTTGGCCAGGCCCTCAGGCAATGGAAATGAGTAGGTAGTTCCAATAAGGATGTCAGTTTATGAGAATAAGCATTTGGCCTCCAGTTGTTGTTCTACAAATTATTGTCTAAATAGTACTTTTCAAATGTAGGTGCACTTCTGCAATCACTTCAGGCTTAGGCACGTTTAATTATTTAAGCCTATCATAAGGACTACAAGAAGCAGTAGAGGAAAGGTCACTAGAGGAAGAAGAGTATGTCTTCCACAAAAGGCCCTGATGTTGCATTTGATTTTAATAGGATAACACAGACATTAGAAAGCATTAAGAATTTAAAATTACAGGAGGTTTTATACCTTTGTTAGTAAGGGGACTGGAAATGGCCCTCTGTTAGTGTAATACTCTGCTTGAATTTTTAATATTACAAGGGAAAGGACATGCTTTAATTGTTTTGGTTTCCAAAACAAAAAATAAATAAGCTCCTACTTTTTAGGGAAACTGTCTTGTTAGGAGGTAATACCTCTTAAACAACTAATACATTTGAAAAAAGCAAAAAGCTATCAATAGTTACACTAAAAAGACAGTTACACTAAAAATACAGTTCTTAATTTGATTTTTATGACTTGAGGTTAATATTGAGAAGGAGTTGATGTGGGGGTGATATGAAAGGAAACTAATGTTTTTTGCCCTTGCTTTTGCCCCATATTGGAAGTCTTTGTTGAATTCCATTGTTTATAGAATCATAGAATAGTTTGGGTTGGAAGGGACCTTAAAGATCATCTAGTTCCAATATCCCTCTCATGGGCAGGGACACCTTCCACTACACCAGGTTGCTTAAAAACCCATCCAACCTGGCCTTGAATACTTCCAGAGATGGGGCATTCACAACTTCTCTGAGAAAAGAGTTCCAGTGTCTCATCAACCTCATGGTGAAGAATTTCTGCCTCGTATCTAATCTTAATCTGCCTTCTTTCAGTTTAAAACCATTACCCCTCGTCCTATCCTTACATACCCTTGTAAAAAGTCTGTCTCCAGCCTTCTTGTAGATCCCCTTTGGGTACTGAACAGGTGCTATAAGGTCTCTCCAGTGTCTTCTCCAGGCTGAACAACCCCAACTCTCTCAGCCTGTCCTCACAGGAGAGGTGCTTCAGGCCTCTGATCATCTTTATGGCCTTCCTCTGGACTTGCTCCAACACTTCCATGTACTTTTTATGTTGGAAGCCCCAGAGCTGAATGCAGTACTTCCAGGTGGGGTCTCATGAGAGCTGTGTAGAGGGGGAGAATCACTTCCCTCAACCTGCTGGTCAAGCTTTTTCTGATGCAGTCCAGGATATGGTTGGCTTCTTGGCTGCAAGCACACATTGCTGGCTCATGTTGAGCTTCTCATCCACCAACACTCCCAAGTCCTTCTCTTCAGGGCTGCTTTCAATCCATTCTCTGCCTGCCTGTATTTGTGCTTGGGATTGTTCCAAGCTGTGAGCAGGACCTTGCATTTGGCTATGTTGAACTTCATGAGGTTCACAGAGGCCCACCTCTCAAGCCTGTCAAGGGCACCTGTGGATGGCATCCCTTCCCTACAGTGTGTTGACTGCACCACTCGGCTTGCTGTCATCAGCGAACTTGCTGAGGGTGCACCCAATTCCACTGTCTATGTCACCAACAAAGCTGTTAAACAGCGCCAGTCCCAATAACGACCCCTGAACAACACCAGTTGTCACTGGTCTCCACTTGGACATCAAGCTGTTGACCACAACTCTTTGAGTGTGACCATCCGGCCAATTCTTTATCCACCAAGCAGTCCATCCATCAAACCCATGTCCCTCCAATTTAGAGGAAAGGATGTTATGCAGTACAGTGTCAAGTGCTTTGCCCGAGTCCAGGTAGGTGGCATCACTTGCTCTTCACCAACGCTGTAACCTCATCATAGAAGGCCACCAAATATGGCAGGCAAGATTTGCTATTAGTGAAGCCATATTGGCTGTGGCCGCCTCCTTATTTTTTGTGTACCTTAACATGGTTTTGAGGAAGATCTGCTCCATGATCTTGCTGGGCACAGAGGTGAGACTGACTGGCCTGTAGTTCCCTGAGTCTTCCTTTTTTCCCTTTTAAAAATGGAGCTTATGTTTCCCCTTTTCCAGTCAGTGGGAACTTTACCAGTCTGTTTCTGAAATATGATGGACAGCGGCTTAGCAACTTCATCCATCAGTTCCCTCAGGACCCATGGATTCATCTCATCAGATCCCATGGACTTGTGCACCTTCAGGTTCCTTAGATGGTCTCAAACCTGTTCTTATCATGGTATGCCTGGCTGGGTAGATGAGGGGAGAGCAGTGGATGTTGTCTACCTTGACTTCAGCAAGGCTTTTGACACTGTCTCTCACATCCTCATAGGTAAACTCAGGAAGTGTGTGTTAGATGAGTGCATGGTGAGATAGATGGAGAACTAGCTGAATGGCAGAGCTCAGAGGGTTGTGATCAAAGGTGCTGAGTCTAGTTGAAGGTCTGTAGTTAGTGGTGTTCCCCAGGCGTCAGTACTGGGTCCAGTCTTGTTCAGCCTGTTCATCAACGATCTGGATGAAGAGACTGAATGTACCCTCAGCAAGTTTACTGATCATACAGAACTGGGAGGAAGGGTTGACACACCAGAAGGCTGTGCTGCCATTCCGCGAGATCTGGACAGACTGGAGGACTGGGCAGAGAAGAAGACTATGAAATTCAAAAAAGGTAAATGGAGTGTCCTGCACCTGGGGAGGAATAACCCCATGCACAAGTACAGGTTAGGGGTGGACCTCCTGGAAAGCAGCATTGCAGAGAAGGATGTGGGACTCCTGGTGGACGACAGGTTGACCATGAGCCAGCAATGTGCCCTGGTGGCCAAGAAGGCCAACGATATCCTGGGGTGCATTAGAAAAAGTGTGACCAGCAGGTCGCAGGAGGTTTTCTCCCTCTCTACTCTGACCTGGTGAGGCCGCGTCTGGAGCACTGTGTCCAGTTCTGGGCTCCCCAGTTTAAGAATGACAAGGAATTACTGGAGGGAGTCCACCGAAGGGTTATGAAGATGATTAGGAGTCTGGAGCATCTTTCTTCTGAGGAAAGACTGAGACAGCTGGGTCTGTTCAGCCTGGAGAAGAGAAGGCTGAGAGGGGATCTTATCAATGCTTATAAATATCTCAAGGGTGGGTGTCAAGAGGATGGGACCACACTCTTTTCAGTGGTACCCAATGATAGAATGAGGGGCAACAGGCACAGACTGAAGCATAGGAGGTTCCATCTAAACATGAGGAGAAACTTCTTTTCTTTCAGGGTGCCAGAGCACTGGAACAGGCTGCCCAGAGAGGTTGTGGAGTCTCCTTCTCTGGAGACATTCAAAACTCGCCTGGACACATTCCTGTGTGGTCTCTAGGTGAACCTGTTTTAGCAAGTGGGTTGGACCAGATGATCTCCAGAGGTCCCTTCCAACCCCAACCATTTTATGATTCTGTGATTCTCCTACAGTGGAAGGTTCTTCATTTGTCTCCCAAGAAAAGAAAATAATACATCTAATCAATAATCTTGTTGCCCTATTCATTAGACATGCTAATCTCCAATAGAATAGACAACGTGTACTGCCTTTAAATCTAGGTTGGTGCTCTGGCCCTTTGTGGGGGAGCAGGTTCTTTTTCTGTGTCTGTTGACATTATGGAAGTTCAGGTAGTTGTGCTTAGAAGAACAGTCTTATATATGATCTACCGTAGCCATGTGCAGATACTCTTATGATCTGTCTTACTTGCTTTTGCTTTCTTTATGACTTGTTTTCCTGTAGGGTAAAGAATGTATAAATTTATATACTGTATAGACTACTAAAACTGTTATTGAGCTATTGCATTAAGCTGGTAAACTGCTCCCCCATTGCATGGCTACTACCCCTCAGGACAGAAATGAGAAGCTTCCCTGCCACCATCTTGTGCACTAATGACACCTGTGCTATTTCTGATTAACTTGCTTTCTCTGTATTACAGTAACAAATACCTTTATCTTTATTAATGGCATTTAATTATACATACAATGCCCTGAGTTTCATAAGATGAAGAAATGCTTTTACTTGCTTGGGCTTTCAATCTCTACTTGCAGGCACTCCGCAAGCAGTAATATATTTTTTTTTAATTTATTGTTGAATGGCTGTTAAAATTCAGTCATTTCATGAGACAAAGCAATACCTCCCTTCTGAGATCACATTATTTAACTTGTCGAAACTGGAACAAAACAGGATGCACAATCAATGCAATGCAGTAAGGTTCAAGGCTGTGGTTCAGATCTTTTTGATCTTTTACTACCTGTGACCTCTAAAGCCAAAATTATTCTATAAAGCTGCTCCTTCACCGGCAGGCGTGAAGATCAGAACATTGATGTTGCCTTGCTGCTGCCTTCTGCATTACCTTCAGTGGCCAAATAGGTTTAAAATTATACTGCAGTAACTCACGACTGAGATGACAGAGAAATGGATTATGCTGGAAATGCCTACATCTGAACTGCCTGCACTGAGTCCTGAATGGAACTGATGCAACTGTCATTCATGTTGGATGAAAGGACAATAAATGTGGGTCTCCATGTCAAGATAGTGGGCAGGCTTCATGTCATTTTAGGGTATGTGGAGGAGCTAGACTATTAGCAAGGTTAGTTTTAGTTTTGTTTCTAAATATTGCCTCTTTTTTTTTTTTTTTTTTTTTTTTTGTTTGCTTGCTTGCCCTATGCTGGTGAGGTTGGAGATGTAATATGCAAACAACTTCTGACTCATTCTCTTCCACACCCGCTAGTTCAAGAATAATTTGAGAAGCATTAAGCAAGAGCTGAGTCACTAAATCAGCCATGAAGTTCTGACTTGCTGTATTGGCGGTGATGTCTTGCTTTCCGTTGTTTTGCATAGCCTCTGATTTGCAGTGGGTGTGAAGCTCCAGCCATAATCTGTATTGCAGTTTATGCCAATACATCATGTTACAAATCATGCTCTGGAATTGCAAAGTTGATTGTGTTTCCCTCAAGGGTAGAAACAACAAAAGCAGAACCGTGGGATCAGTTTGAATAATAGGGATGAACATTACAAACCCCGTGCAGGTGGTGTGCTGCTTTAATTGCTTTGTGGCTGCACAGGGAAACCAGAGGACTGACACAGCTCTCTGTGGATGCTGACAGGTAAAACTTGGAACAGTCGGATCTTGCAGCAGCACTGAGGCTAAGAGACCTTACAACAGTCCAGCTTGGTAAAATAACCACTATAGCAAGAGTTTTAAAGAAGGTAAGGCTATGGTGCATCAATCTACACTCACAAATTTAGAGGAACCTCTTCCCCCTGAAGGAGATCCATATCGCATTTAATGGATGTGAAGATTACAGGCTTTCATTGAAAAGTAATAGGACAACATAGTGATTACTTTTAAATGTATATATTTATGGGATATAATATAATACAACAAAACATTAATATATCATTTTTTGTATAGGACTTGTTGCACTATCCCATAGCATGTAATGTTGAACTTGATGCGAGGATCCAAAACCAGAAAACTATGATTAAGATGTAGATATCCCCTCTTCCCCACCCCTTGGTATGTATTCCTTACAGAGCAAATATATTTAAATTTAGGATTTGATCTAGGGTTGAAACACAGAAGAACAGTAAAACTTTTTACCCCATCACTTCTATTGTGGTACAGAGGACACATTTAAAATGTTAAGTAAACTTGCTTTTAACATTACTTCTATATTTAAGGCTTCATCTACATTAGGCAAAATGAATATCACAACCATGTAATCAGGAGAGGAGGTGAGTGTGTGAAATGGGGAAGAAAGGTTCATAAAGATGGTGGCTTTGACTCCTGTTTCTGGAATTAATGCACGAAGAACTTACAATGGGATAAGATGTGAGGAAACTATGCGAAAGGCTTAAAACTTTCAACTTTCAGACATGATAAAGGCAAAACTGAAACAAATTGTGTACATTCTGTAGCATATATATTCTTCCTCTAGAAAGTTTAAAAAATATTTTTTTTTTCCAAATCAGAATAAGATGAAGAAGCACTGAATCCTTCAAGATAGCCCCTATTATACTTCACATAAATCTAACTACTGTTTAAATAATACAATTAATAACACTTTAGTCTTGTTACGATGTTCTGTTACCATCAGAACAAGGTGGTTTCTGTATCAAAATACTTTGGGCTATTTTGCTTCATAAAATAACTCGAGTTGACCTCACGTTTTGATCTCAAATCTTCATAAATACAGATAACAGCTCTTGTCTCTGCTTTCTTAATTTTTCTCTTAATACTGCACAAAACTAACTTTTCCAGAGTTGGGTCAGGGAGTCACACAATATTTGTTTAGAAATACATTCCTGTTCTCATGTCTACAGTTAGAAATAATGCAGGCATGTGTGTGCGTATGTATATACATGCTTACCTGTTTCTTCAGAAGGTTCAAGTGCTTCTGTCATACTTCTGCTACAACAGAAGCAGATTTTCTTGTTCAAAACATTAAAACTTCTTGCACTTCTGAGGGGAACAACTATCAGAATGCTTTTTAGGTAGCCGTTCCTATTTTCTTTTTCTCGTCATCTGTGGAAAGAAGGTCAAGTTTTAACTGAAGAGTTGGAACCAGTGTTTCTCCTTCCCTCCTGTCTTGTCTCCAAAAATTAGTAGCAGGTTTTGTTTACCATAGCCTTTAGCCTCCTCTCCTATAGGAGCAGATCTGAGTGGTGTTTTCTCTGGCCAGCCTTTTTGAAAGATTGTATCTGGAGCCAAGCACTAAAATATAGCATTTCAATGCACCCTATCTCTACTTTAAGTCTTTCAAGCTTTTCCCTTTTCTCTGTGTGTGTGTTGTGTGGTTTTTTTCTTGTTTTGTTTTTTGTTTGGTTGGGTTTTTTTGTTTGTTTGGTTTTTTTTTCTTTTTCCCCTGGATTCCTCACTGAGTTTTATCATGATTGAAAGTAGACAGTTTAAAAATCTGTTTTCTTGGTGACCTGGAGCTGCTTTATGCATAGCTCTTAAAGAAGTGTGATTTCTAAATTCAGTTTATCATGGTGCATCATGAGCCTTGGGAGCACTCAGGCATTGGCAGGGCTCATGGAGCACTCATTCTGCATGATTTCTCTCGCCCAATTGCGCCTGATGCTGGTGCTGTGCTTGCTGCTGGGCACAGGGGACTGCTGTGGGGTGGCATTTGCCGCCACCAGGCAGGCCTTGGCTATTGCTGAGATACTCCAAACTCTGCCATGCTTGCCTCATGAAATCCAAGTTCCTCTAAGCAAATGTAAGGTAGTGGTTCTGACAACTAATTATTTCATTAGCTACGTGCACTGATGTGGCTTAATATGCTTATGGGCAAGTACATCAATCCAATAAAAATCGGGTAAAATGTTTTCATTTCCTCTCCCAATCCCTACCCCACCCCCCTTTTCTCATAACAATAACTTCTCTAATACAGAAATTTTATTTTGTTGTTACCCACTTTTGACCCAAAATCTAGCAAAAGTTCAAGCTCTTAAATACTCCATTAGGAAGAGAGGTTGATGAAAGTACCTTGACTACTGAATCTGTTCACTGGGTAGGGGAGGAATTAAGGAGCAGAACGATAATTCAAGCTTATTTCAGATATTGATCAGTCCAAAAAGGCCTTAATCTTTAGAGAAAGTGTCAGGAGGTTTTTGGTTTTGGTGTATGAGTTTTGATCACTCTCTCTGATCTTTTTTGTGCATGTTAATGGACTGACAAATGTGAACAGTCAGTAAGCCACCTCTGCCGCCATCTGTGTTAGGTGTGCAGAGGTCACTGTTTTAACATAATATACTTGGTTCCATGAAGGGGACTAAAACAACTATAACGAATAACGGTTATTCACACCTCAGAACAATGAAAGCTTTTTAAAATTGTAAGAAAAGAAACAATATTTTCTTGATGGAAGAACACAGATGCTCCACACACCCTTTCACCTTCCTTCTTTATTTTTTGCTCTATTTTTTTCTGCACCGTTTGGTCCACCACAGGGTTCTTTTGCTGGGATGGATTTGGTTAGTGTTGAGTGTCAGAAAGTAAATGGCAGTACTTTAGATCTACAAAGCACTTTTCAAGTCAGTGTCTTGTTTAGTTTCTAGATGCACAATGAATATTTCCCCTTGAGAGAGAGACTAGCTGGCTGCTTATGGTTATCTTTATGAATTGGAGTAAAATCCCATTGAGAAAAATATCACATGTTCAAAACTCTTGTTTCATGTTTCATGAAGATTTTGGTGTGTATAATCACATCACTTTTATCTGGCTCATGTTTTTAAGGTGATTCTTAAGTCATAAGGTCTTAAAGTTGGAAGACGTGAAATCTTCAGTTCTATACTAAACGAAAGCTCTTCACTCTAGTGCTATGGTAAAGGGCTAACCTTTGTGCAGATTCCACTGCTGTAAAATATTGAAATTGTCTTTAATTATTTAAAACTGGCTCAAACAGAAGTTATGACTATAAAAATGAAACCTAAGTCTTTATCAGAAATCCAGTCCTGTCCACCCTCTAATGATTTGGAAAGCGATGACATATCTATAGTGTACCTCACTAGCAATATAGCAGAGTACATGACTGAATTTGAATAACTGTTATCTTCATTTTTGTGTTAATCAACCTGATTCGTGAAGTATGATATCTTAGTATTCTTGTCTGCCATACAGAACTACTCTTGCAGTATAAAATTCAGTGGCTTGATTTATGGACTAATTGATTTCATAAGTCATTAATACTTATGAATCCAATAATATGAAACCCTCCCTACTGTTCTACCTATTTTAGTGTAAGCACAATTAATTTTAGACTCAACCTGGAAATACAATGTGTTCTCTCTCTTGTCCCCCCATTAACAACAGCAAAAAAAATCTGTACTGGTGAAGCGGAAGTTTCCCTGAAGTTTTGTAAGCTTAGAGAGAGAATAGTCCTTGAAGTATTTCAGGAATATCTTATAGAAACAGGACTGTTTTTCTTCTGGATTTCTTTCAGTTATCAACATTTATTTGAGAGCCACCAGCCTTTGCTTTTCTGAAAATACGTTACTCCTTGTGGCAGCTGCTTAAATGGCAGCTGATGCCAGGACTGTATGTATATGAAAGGCCATGGCACAAATCAAAACCATAAGCATAGAGGACCATAATACATCTGTTACTGATAACGAGATGCATTAACATGATGAAAATGATCCTAATTCTAATATATGCATGGGAAAGGGGGAAGATGTGTCCTCATAGTAAGGCACGCTATAGATTTATGTCTTTAAAGCACTTTATAACCATTTTAACATGTCTCTTTTAGTATTCTCATGATAAAAACCAGTAAATGTTAACTTTCCAGGCAGAAAATAATATTGAGATACTGGCAACTCTGGTGTGTTTGTGTAGCTCTTAGTAGCTCTTTGCTCTAAGCTAATGCTCACCCATTAATTATGTTTTCATAAGGGTAAGCATCTTGGATATATGGAGTGTCCTGTGAGCTAGAAGTCCAGGGTAACACTGAGTATTTCAATTATCTGAATACTACAAATGCCCCTTCAGAAAAATCCTTCTGCATATTTAAATTGTGCAGTAAAGTAAACTTGTAATAAAATTGCCATGGTTTACCTCTGTGCCACAAGTTAAGATATTTATCTTCCTTTTATTTTGGATGTTTGAGAATGAAGAAAGAACTTATCACACGGCAAGCTACTTTCATATAAGTCTTTAAAGGACTATAACAGATGTGTGAATTAGAAAAAATAAGAACAATATCTTCTTATTTTTTTCTTTATCTGTAAAGAGTGTAACATCCATGTCCGAAAGATGCAGTTTGCAGGACTGTAGTTGGTGCTTTTTCCTGCTTAGAACTGGGCCTCTGCTAATGGTTTGTGAAGTGGGCAGTAATTTTAGAGGTTATTTGCTTCCCCTTCTGTCTCACTTTATTTTCTTATCTGCATAAACTTTGTACTTTTCTGGGAAGAAAAACATTTTTCTTTCCCTCTAGAAATCTCACTTGACATTTAGCAAGGGACGTTTATAAGCATGTCAGATTGATGAGAGCTGTTTGCTGAAGTCCCGCCATGTTCATTCAACTGAACAGTATCTGTTGTTAACAACTGTAATTATTATGAACAGGTTTAAAAGGACAAGCTTATTGCTGTACTTTGGCAACATGCTTTCAATCTGCTGGTCACACAGTACTAATACTTGGCATATTGCATTGCTTTTTGTCTTCAAAGTCCTTACAGATATTGACTAATAAAATACATTAGCGGCTATCTGTAGGCCCCTTTGTTGAGGGGCAGTAAATAACTGCTTCTTCATTTATATTGTACGATTTGTGAGTATTTAGGTTCATAATGACAAGCAACAGATAGAGACGTGACCCTTATGGTTGAAGTATGACTCTAAAGTTTTGCTGAAGACTTTGAAACTTGATTTTACATTACCATATACCCTGTGAGAATTCAGTAACTATGAAGCCATTCTTTGGTAAGAAAAAAGAGCACAGGTGTGGCTATGCAAGCAAGATGAAGCAGCAGGATCACCTAACTGAAGGTGCTGGAAGTTGCTAAGAATGAGGAGTTCCAGGAGCCTTGGGACAATCAAATAAATTGAGGTTTGGAGTTACAAATGTGCAGTATTTACAATACAAACAACCTGACTTTTTTCATCAGGTGAGTCCCCAGTGATGGCTATTCTGCAAAGACAAATGGAAGCAAAGGCAGCTTACTGGGCATAACAGAATTTTCATCTGTTTTCTAATGGTTCTTAGTTAGCCAAGCATAGGATGTTTCAGAAACAAGAGATTCCTGTGCTAGGTTGAGTATCTTTTATGTTATTATGCAGACAGCTCCGGACAGATATGTAATGCAATAAGTACTTGAGCCCAGGTTTTAGTAACTATTCGTGCTAATTGATAAAAAGATTGCTGCATGGTAGCCTAAGTGATAATTGGGCCATACGCAGAAGAAAAAAAGCATACATTTGGCCAGCCAACTCTCAGTATTGAATGTACCTGACAGAGAATGGGACAATATGTTTTTACCTGTGTATTTCCTGCGTACGATGGCACTAAAGCTAGAAATCATGATGTAACCAAATAGCTACTGCAAATGCAAAGCACTCTTCCCTATGTTTTTGAGAGAACATCGCATTTATGGAAGTATCTTTGCGTTAGTCATCCTTATAGTTTGTGGCAGAGAGAGAAATATCTACTTTCCTTAAATTTCTCTAAGTTTGGAGGAAAGTGATCGGAAATGAGTTTCAACACATGAATTCAGAAGCATCATAAACTGTGTACCTTGCTGTTTGGGCATTTATATACTTCATTGCCAAGAAGTATGAAATAATGTTTAGCTAATTAATATTCCTACTTAACTGAAGTATCCTCAGAACAGCTGTACTGAGCTTGAAACTGTGTGACACATTTGAGCCTTTTAGACTTGAAAGCAATTATCATGAGATCTCAAAGCTGGATTTTCTTAGACCTTGTGTGCCCTGTTTGCGTAAGCAAGCAGAAGTCACTTTGAAATGTTCTATACACTTACTAGTTCTTATTGTGGCATTAATAGCTATATTTGTTTCAAAAGGCTTGCATGCATACTAGTTGACTCTTCATAATCTGACCTTTATTTGGACACATGAATTGGAATTGAGCTTCTAAAAATTCAGGCCTTTTTTCCCCTCTGGCATTGTGTAGATTCAGTTAGGATATTTTAGCTTTACACCCTCCCCTTCCCTGCTTTATATATCTGCAGTTTTGGACAAAGTATTTCATGTGATCATAAGACACTCTGGTTGCTCACTGACATAGCTGGGAAATCATAGTCTTTGTCTCTCTGGGTTGAGTTTTTAGCCAGACAAGTGTTGCTTTTCTTTCAAGTCCTGAGGTGCTGATAAATAATTAATGAGAAGATCATCCACCTTTCTGTTATTCTGCAAGCTTCCAGTGAGCCTTAGTGCCCACTTTACAGCTCCTTTTGTAGAGAAATTGTCCTAACTGACTCTGAATAGCGTTGTTGGCTGTCTCTGAATTAAAGATACTGATTTGGGAGGAGAAGCGGGGGCGGGGGGGGGGGTGTGTGTGATTCACAAACCTTAAATACACAAAGCTTCAGGGTGTGCTTTTTCTGATTTCTGTCTACTTACCTATTTAGTGATGTATCATATTATCAGGGATTATATTCATTTTCAGAATGATTTATGGTGAAATGGAGCTAATGGAGGAAGAGGCCAACCCACTTTGAGGCCAAAATGTAGGCAGATCAAAGGATTGCCTCATATAGCTGTGAGTTTGGATGTCAGAATGGTGTCTGTCCACAGAAGGATCAGCTATATTAATGTAATTTTTGGCAGATGTCTAATTTCTTTTTAAAGACCTCCAATGATGAAGATTACACAGACTCCCTAAGCAAATTCATCCTTTACATGAAGCTATTGAGCTGTCATTGCGAACATGCCTATAGAGCTTGAATATTATAAATACAACTGCTAATACTAATGTTGTCAGTGCCATCATCCATACACCAACACACTCATCTTTATTCCCATCAGCATGTGCTTGATGATTTCACAGATTACGGTCCTTTAATTAGAGCATGGCAAATTCTGCCAGAGATTGAGGTTCCCAGGCCCAGTGCAGTTTTGCATATTCTGCCAGAATATTGCTGGGAAACCTGGGGGTTCGGTTTCACTTGGGGAGATGGGGAGGCATTTCTTCTGGAACCTGGCTGAGAAAAGAGACAGCTGCTAACGACAGTCATGTGAAGAACTTGTATTTAGTGTTTAATTCCTTCCTAGTATCTTGTGGTTTGCTATCTGAAGTAATTTTCCCTATAACCATGTGATCTTCCCTCCAGCAACTATGTTTTTGTAAACAGCACAGAATGGATTTGATGATACTTTATGTGAATAGGGGTAATTTTCCATATCCATGAGGTAGGGGCACCAAATGAGTGATCAGAGCAGGTGGCACTGTCATTATTGAAGGAAAACCTCTAAAGAAGTTGGTTGAGAGGGGGAAATTAATCAAAGAATGATGTGCGTAAACATGCTCTAAACTGTCTTTGCATACTTAACATTTTAGATTCAGCTCATACCTTCTTATGCTACTTAGCTCTGATTTCAGCTACTGGTGTGTCCTCCCACTGTAGCCCTTGCTTCTTTGCTCTGTAGACAAAGAACCACAGCAGAGTTGTTGACCTAGGAAGTGACCGGGCAAGAGGACATAGGACAGAAATGTTCTCCCATGGCTGGAATCAGAGTCTCAGAGTCCTGAGTGACCAAGTGTAGGAATAAAGATACAAGGTGGGAATCATGCCAGTTCTCGTAAACCTCAAGCCTTGCACAAGCATCTGGAGCTAAGCAATCTCCTTGTTTATTTCTCCAAGTGCTCTATCTGGTTTGATCTGCCATATGGGTTTAGTTGCTTGCAGCACTTACTTGCTTAGATTTATGAAGTCTCCATAATGTGGCTGCACTGTGATCATCTCCCCTTCCTAAGCAGTTACACCAGCTAGATGCTCTGTAAGACGAATCAAGTCAGTATTGAAACTTTGAGTCTTTTATCTAAGCTACGGGGAGAAATGCTGTCCAATGGTCCTGGCTTGGGGCTAGAAACTGAAATTTCTGTGTGTTACTCCCTGACTTGTAAATAGGTTTTTGTCACAACCCCTCCCCCCAACAACAAAAAAACCCTCAAACCTAAAGCAACTTTGTTTAGAGCTGGGTCTGGGAATGTAGTGTTCACCTATCTCTGGCTGTCTGGAGAAATGTTTGCTGGTTGTAAAGTACATAGAGACCTTGGTACACAATTATAGCAAAAAATATTTTGTCACAATGCCTACTTTGCATGTCATTCCTCTAATTTTTAAATTTTATTTCTGATTATCATCCAGCTGCAGATTTTTTTTAGATGTGAATCCTGGCTTTCAGAAATATTTCCCTCAGACTTTTTGGTTTGGATTTTTAAAATATGGTTGAAAGTGTTCCTTTTTCCTCTCCTGAAACCTTATTTTTTTTCTGTTGCTGTTTCAATAGGCTCAATAGAATGCCTATTTCAGGTATCATATGTTACTGTTTTTCTTATTATTTACTTATTATTATGCTAGTTCTTAGGCTCTCAAAAACGTAATCCTATTGTGCTATATGCTTGTGCAAATGTAGGAGAAGTGATCTGTCACTGCAAGATCCTCTGCTTTCATGTGTGAGATGGGGGCAAAGATTGTTCAGACACACAGATAAGAAAATATAGTATGTGAAGGGCGCTTAGTGTATTAAACATGATACAGGAAAAAAAGTAATCTATTTCAGGAGCTGGATTCTCTATTTATAATCCTTTGCACACCTTTCCAAGAGACACATTAAAACTGCATCACCTGACGTGATCTAGCAATCAGCTCCCTGAGAAAGTGCTCTTTGAATGCAAAGGGATGGATAGTCTATGAAAGATGAAAGAGCAAGTTCCTCGGTGGCTGCTTATTGTGCTAATTAACTGAGACAAAACCCTTTTCCGCCTTGCTGTTCTGCTTGCCAAAGCAGCACGGTGCTGCCTGCCGTTCGGGTGCCGCCGGCATCTTTCGCCGAAGCGGGTGCCCCGCCGCTGCGCTCCCCACGCCGCTGCGCTCCCCACGCCGCTGCGCTCCCCACGCCGCTGCGCTCCCCACGCCGCTGCGCTCCCCACGCCGCTGCGCTCCCCACGCCGCTCGGCGACGGGCCCTCTCTCTCCTGGGCTGGCAAGCGTCAAGATGCTGCCGGGAGTTTGAGAAGAGCTCTGGAGTCCCTAGTGGTGACAGAGAGGGAAACAAACATTTCTTCCCTCGTTATCCCCAGACAAAGAATGAGACAGACAACAGCAGCTCCAGCAGCTGCACCACGGTGAATGCTAACTGGAGGCTGGTAGTCTTGATACTGTTTGCTGACTCCTTTTTTTTTTTTTTTTTTTTTTTTTTTGACATGCCGATTTCGCCACTTTAGACTTGTGGCTGCTGTTTTGTGTCACACTTGCAGTAAGTCCTCAGCAGGGCTTCTCCGTTCCCTCCTCTCCTTCTCTCCCTTGTATAACTGTCAAGAAACAATTTCATCTTGAGGGAACTGGTGCAACTGAAGAACAGTCGGAATAAATAAGTTGCTTCTCATGGCACGTTTGTTTCCGCTCTGTCCTTGGGTCAAGTTCGTAGCAGCGCAAAACTGGAAAGTTTTCCTCTATATTCTGACAGAATCTATAAGCACTCACTTTTTATGCTAATTTTTGTCATATTGGTGCGACCCAAGGTAAAACTTCTGACTGCTCTTAATCTGGGTACCTTCTGGGGAAAATGCTTGTGAAATGTTGTTGTGGCTGTGCCGGACTGCTCACAGTAAAGATGCGGATGTGCATCACTACCACCAGCAGTACTGTGGTATGCTGCCAGCTACCACACCTTCTCCATGGTTTCCTCCCATTTCAGCTGAAGTGCCTTGTCTCTTACCCACTTCTCGCTTTATGCTGATGTTTTTATGGAATCTTTTGCGATTCTGTAGGTGTTTCACCATCATTTTGGTCTGAAATACATTCTGCTCTTTCAGTACCCACCACTCCCAGCCCCTTGTTGGTGACTTCATGCTATGCAGAGCAAAGAACAATTTTGCAGTCTGGTGTAGGCCAGTGGTACAAACAGCTCCGGTGGCAATTAGTGACTTGATTTGTGTTGGATATTGAACAGGCAGGGTACGAGTGTGTGTGTTTTACCAAGCCTGAAGTAGGACATGACAGATTGGCAGAGTCTGCAGTGAAGGACAAATGTAACCATAACCTTAAGGGGGGTTTGCATCCATGTATCCAGGTTGCTTTCTGTCATCCTTTAACCATAGGCTCAGAAGTCACGTGTCCCTTACTGTGGTGTTGATGCTGTAGGTGAAGTTGCTTAAGGCTGTATATAAAACCTCACTACAGGTATAATTTAACTATTCTCTCTTCAGTTGTGGAAGAGTGAAGAGCACTGTCTCTGTACCTTGTCATCCTGTATGTACTGCAAGAGATTTTTCTGTCGTAGCTATACCCATATGTATTTCCTTCCTTTTGCATAATTCATTGTTGAAAAATTTGCATTTCCCTGAAGTTGAAAGTTCCAAGAGTTCATTGTAATGATGAGAGAAATGGTGGCAGAAGGAGCTGACTGGGTTTGGTTTTTTTTGACCTAGCACTTTTGCAAATTTGTTTATTGTACAAAAACCTCTTAACTAGGAGGCAGTTGAACCAGTGCCAATGGAATATTTCAGACTTTAAAAGTGACACAACCCATTTATATTTTTACTTGAAAAAGCATTTTCTGAGCTGCCTCAGCACAAGGTGACCATCTGTCCTTGTCCCCTGCTGAACTAACAGTGCAGGGAAGCTAAGCCTCTGACTGTCCCTACATACAGACAGCCCAGACCCTTTTTTCTCCAAGTCAGTAGTTTACTATGTCTTTGATATGGGGAAATGTCATGGACAAATGGGGAGTTCCCATGAGCAAATATATAACAATGAGATTTTTGGTGTGGTACCAGGTATTGAGCTGTTGTCACAGGTAATAATATATGAGTAGCATATACTGAGAACCAGTCTTCAGTAGATGTGGATCTGATAAAATGTATAGAGCATATATTGAGATAGCTACAGTCATTTGAAAGTAGATGTCACTATTCTGGCATAGCACTGTAAAGGGTGAGCATGTATACTAAAGCAGGCTTTTTTCACAAATCAGCATGTGAATATCTTTCATGTGGGAATCTTTCCTTTGAAGCAAATGAGCAAAGGACACTTCAAAAAAATCTCTGTTGACTACGTCTTTTTAGTAACTCAGTTTATTTTTTAAATAGATGTTACACAGCATACAGAAACAAAGCTTTAAAGCATTTAATAAAAGGAACTTAGTGGGAGAGCAGTTGGCCCTCATTGAGGCCCTCTTTATGTTATGCCACATCATTGGGTCACGGGAATACCAACTATTGTGTTAGTTGCCCCGGTACCATCACTTCCTTTCCAGGGTGTCACTCTAAAGCGGGGGTGTCAAACTGATTTTCACCAGGGCCATATCAGCCTCACATTTGCCTTGAAAGGGCCGAATGTAACTTTAGGACTGTATAAATGTAACTGCTCCTAGGACTAGTGGTGTAGGAGCAGTTGCATTTATACAGTCCTAAAATTACATTCAGCCCTTTGAAGGCAACCATGAGGCTGATGTGGCCCCCTGTGAAAAGGAATTTGACACCCCTGTTTTCAAGGCTTCAACCTCTTGTGATTTAGGACCACAGAATGTGGAGTGGAGGCTGCATAAGGTTGGGATGTGGCTCATTG
Source organism: Caloenas nicobarica (assembly GCF_036013445.1). Classification (NCBI taxonomy): domain Eukaryota; kingdom Metazoa; phylum Chordata; class Aves; order Columbiformes; family Columbidae; genus Caloenas; species Caloenas nicobarica. Next base: position 45,113,962 of record NC_088249.1, read on the forward strand.
CAATATCAATAACGTTATTGGTGCCACATGTGCTGCTGCTCCTTGGAATCATGCAAAACTAAAAGACAAGGTAATCAATTGTAGCTGAAAAGTACTTGGCTGGGAGAGAGGGCATGCTGAAAGGCTGGTGTGCCCTTTCCAGATCATCAGTCTATTTAGTATAATTAATGAAAAGCTCCCTGCTGGACTGAAATGATCTAGGTGCTTTCCTGTGGGGGAAGGGAGCTTAGAGAAAGATGAAGATATAGCTTTTGAAGAGCCCAGAGGACAAAATCTTGTTGTGAAAGAAGGAAGATCATAAAGAATTAGGCAGCTCAGGTATGCACCGTTTCAATGTCAGATTATTGAAATTAACATCAGTGTCACTGTTTACGTCACTGCAACATGTCTTCTGTCACCTCTGGCAATTTTTCTCTTGACTGAGATTTATTTTCCATCTTCATGTTGCACCAGGAAACTTTTATCACTGCTACAGAAGTGCTGCATGTATATTCATAGCTTGACTTTGAAGGAGAGGTTTTTACAATAGGTTAAGAGCTCAGACAGCCTTAGTTTCACTTTTGGCAATGCTCTGATTCTCTTTTACAGATCAAATAAATAACACTGGATGTCAAGGCAAGCAATGAGTGTAACAAACCCAAACACTGACTGATATAGCCTAAAAGCCCCCCATGCTAGTTAAATCTTGTACTCACACAATGCTGCCGCTGGTTGCCTGTTTAAAAACAAAAATGCCTTCAAGTTTCTGCCACGAAGCAAAGCTGTCCAATTTGTATTTAATCAGTTATTTGTCACTGTCAGACATATTTTGCATGAGTGGTTATTGTACATTTGTCTTTTTTTCCCCTCCCATGTTTTACTGGAGCAACAATAGCATGAAGACATTTGCCTTGCAGAAAAAGAGTCTCAGTGAATCATTCAAACCTGTTTCTTTGGCTTTGTCGTAATAAATTTGTGTTTGTGTGGGAAGTAAAATAGACTGGACACTTGCTATATATTCCTCTTCTGCTTCTTCCCAATGGCTAGTTACAATCTTGTGTTGCTTCCTCTGAGAAAAAGAAACAGTTGTGTGATATTTAGTCCTTTAACAACCAGAAACAACTGATGTGAAATAAGCCTCTGTTTAAAATAGTCTACTACTGCTGTTGCATTGTGAATAAATTATTCTTTTTAAGGCATAATGGATTTTAAATTTTGGTTTGGGTTTGGTGTTTGTGTTGTGTGGTGGTTGGTTTGTTTGTTTTTTCCTTTTTTTTTTTTTTTTTAGATTGCAAGACTTGTAGAACTCTCTGGATATAAAGCTTTACTCTTAAAACTCCATCTAGTACACTGGGCACTGTACAGTTACTATAAGGGCAGAAAACTCAGTAGAGCAAAATGATTATGAAGTGAATTTCTCATCTCAGCAAAGAAAACCGCTTTCCTGTCATCTGCAGTCAACACATCAGTTTTTCCTCACTTCAAGAATATGGTTTCCATAGTTAAATACTCAGAACAGCTGTTGGCAGGTCTTCCTCTACACACAGCAGAGAGAGGGTGTTCTGGCAGTAGTTGCTTTTAAATCTTGACTTACATTTATTATGAATTGTGCTGTTAATGCAGGGCTTCCTGTGTAGCTACTGCAGTGTGACTTTTTAGAAAACGGGAAAGTATTAAAAATGGCTCGCTTGATTGCTTCTAAAATTTGCAGCCACCTTCATATCTTCTGATGGAGACAGATCTGGATTTACACTGCTGAAGAACAGTCAGTTTCCCACAGGCTATGTCATATCAGTGTCCTAGTAGAAAGGCACCACAGCATTTAGAGAGTTTGGAAGGCAGCAGGTAGAGAGCTCAAAGTGTTTTGTTTTAAGAAAATGCTAGTCTACTATAAGCAAAATAAGCAATTTGTGAATGGCTGGCTTTTTTCAAACACTCCCAAAAGCACTGGACAGAGACCAATATTTTTTTGTTTGTTTTGTTTTTTGATAGCTATGGATATGAAAGTTAATGACATTTTGTGCAGAAGAAGAATCTTATTTTGTTCTGAATGTTTATTCTTGTATACAAAAGGGCAGGACTGATGCGATTGTGAGGTTTTTGTGATGTTTTAGAAAGACATAGGGATAACTTTTGGAGGAGGGATATTACCAATAGCCATCTTTCATAATCCTTTTAGTCTTAACGTCCAGTACTTAAGTGGTTTGTACAATTCATGAAGGCTGATGTAAATGCAACAGTGCAAATTCTGTGGCTAAGGAGAACCCCATAGCATTCTGTAGACCTTAAATTGTGTGAAGAACTGGAGGAAAACCATCATTCCCTAATTTGAGAATAGAGGCTTGCCTGGTTTTGGGCAAGATGTGAGGCCTACTTTAGCTTTTCCACCTGTAAGGATATCAACACATCTAAACATGTGAGTTTTTCAAGGAAGAGGACGTATTGTCTGTCTCCACCAGTTACTTGCCTGTGTTGTTCTGTTTGGCCCAGTTCAGAGATGGAAATGTATCTTTTGTACTTGACAATACATACTTCCAAGCTCAGCCTTTATAGCTAGTGGTGGAGTAGACATAACTTTTGGGATGCCAATAGAGAGCTCGTTTGTTCGTCTCTGATCCTTTGCTCTGCCCAGTGGGATGCTTTAAAAAGAGCATTGTTCTTCTGCATAGTTTGCATCAAAAAGTGAAGGTTTGCTTGATGTAAAAATTATTTACTATATGTCGGCCATCTGTTCTTCCAGTCTTTAAATGCTGTATCTGTTCGGTAGAGCCCCTCAATTTTTTGAGTGAAAAAACCTTCAGTGAGAAAATGGCATTAAAGTTTTTATGTCACTTTCTTTTGGCTCAATAAACAATAGTGAAGTATGCAAAGGATTAATAGATCCTTCCTGCAGGGCCTTAGCTATATTATATAAAGGAATTTTGTCTGCTAAAATATGAGCCTTACAGTACCGCTGCAGGCATAAATTATTTAGCTTTTCTTCTTGAAGGGTAGCCTGTCACCCTAAAGGCAATTTTTCTTTTTCATTTACAGTGTACTATAATTTTTATGTGCTTGTTCCAGTACACGCCCCCATATGCAACATGTTACTTCCCTACATACTTTGATGTTGGTACCTTAACAAAGAATCAAATCTATGTTTTTTTGTAGATAACTGAATGCTGGTATTGCGTAGAGCTGACCAATAGGAAATCTGAGACCTGGCAATTGAGAACAAAACCAAATCTTACCATTAAATGTTTGTGCCTTTCTCTTGTTCTCCATGTGGGATTAGGGTAGTGCTGTAGAGTGTGGGAGCTTTAGATTTGGGTCCCTGTTTTACTTCCTGCAGAATGATTTGGCAGATGAAAACTGCTGGCCTCAATTAGACAAAACAAAGACCTTAACCTGAATGTTGTGCCACAAACCTCACAGGTGGCCTCTTGCTGAGATGGCTGTATTGATGTGTTTACCTTTCTCCAACAATCAGAATTGCTTATCAAAGTTTATCTAACATCTATCAAATGTAATTGTGTCTGAAATTGCAGGAGGTCAGAGTGCATATTGAAATTTTCTTTTTCTGCTTCTAGGCATCACAAGATTAATATAAAAAGCTTTACTTCTGCCTTTTTTTCTGACATTTTGATAATTAAATTTGCTTTTGTGTATAGTCAATTTAATCACACTTGAGTGCTATGAGCGTGTGTATGTATGAGCACATGTTTGCAAGGGCTGTCTTCTGATCAAGACCTAAGTGAGCCTAATGTAGGCTTGATGCTGGCTTGCTCCATAGGATTCTGTTTCATTGCATTGAAAATTCAAAGTGCAGAAGTGCACGGAAGTTTCAATCAAGCTAGATAAAACTACATGAACCTCAAAATAGCATATGTGTTTGTGGCATTGAATATCCCAATGAGATGTTGCAAAGGTATTGCTTTATCAGACCACTGTCTATTCCTTCAGTACACTGAAGAATTTGTAGCTGGTTGCTCAAACCAAATCTCAGAGCAAGAACTGCTGTGGCATCAGTCTTGTCTATCATACACCAGCTCATTGTTTTTGTTAGGTATCTGTGTTAGCTGTGTTAGCACATTTGTGTTGTTTTAGTCCAGGAGTTTATATAGCCTCTGGAGGTGTTAGTGTTGGAAGTACTCGCTAAAACCTCTATAGGCAATTTCAGACCGTCTTCTGTTCTTAACTTTGTAAAGATTTCACGGTTCTTACTGTTTTCTATCTCTTAATATTTTTTTGTCGGTTTGATTACTTATCTATAAATATTAAAAAATGACTTCCCTGTACAGCTGAATTTGTGTTTAAGGTCAGCAGTAGAAGTTTCCTTTAGCAAAACAGAAAAACAAAGCACAATTTCTCTGTTGCTCATAGGGCACTGTTACATTTGCTGAGCACCATCACCTTTTATAAACCTTTGGGGAATGTAAAGAAGCTGTTGAATTGATTCAACGTGAACCAAACCAACCAGTGTGGTTTGCCTCAAGAAAAATATTTTAGCAGGCCTCTTATAATGTTTCTGTCAGAATCAGTACATTAAAGAAAACAGAACTGAGGGTTATACTTTGGACTGAACTTCTTTCTAATATGCTTTCTATAGTGGCTTGTTAGGGGAAGTGAATTGCTTGCATATTGAAGGATAAGACTGTTGATTGGAAGCTGGTGGAGAGACAGGATAATGTTTGGAATGGATCAATTTTCCAGAAACAAAAAAAAGCTGCTGGCAACAACTTGTCTCAGAGTTGCATAATGTGGTGAGGCATGCTATTGAATATGCTTATTAGGAGTTGTTATTTCTAACTATTTTTTTCACTTCTAAATATTTGAATATATGAAAAAAAGAAAACTGAAAATTTCATTTTCAGTGAAAAACCCACAAAAACCCAGAAAGCAAAACCAAATTCTTCACCTGTTACTTCATTAAGATCGTTCTGAATGAGGAAAATGGAAGAAAGGACATAGGTGACAAAAGGCATCTGAAGTGGCAAAGATTTGAATAGCAAAATTGTTAGGTTTGAGGGGGTGTTTTTTTGGTTGTTTTTTGTTTGTTTGTTTGTTTGTTTTTGTTTGTTTGTTTGGTGGTTTTTTTTGTTTTTAAAAAGTTCAAAGTAGCTTTTAAAGTGCTTTATGAAGTTGTTACAACACTAATCCAATACAGAGAAGTGCAAGGTAATGAACTTCAGAAAGAATAGTTTGAAATGCTCAGACCCATTGATGGATTCTAAATTAATGCTGGTATTTGCTCATACTGTCTTGGGCTTTGTTGTTATTGGCTTGCTGAAAATATCTGCTTGGTGCTTAGCTGTGGTCAAAATTATTTTAAAAATGCCACTTGGTAATAGCCTTTTAATACGAAAGGAATTGAGAATATAGGAATATGCTGTTGCTGTTTCAGCTGAGGATATATACAATATTTGTTTGGGTTTTTTTGGTTGTTGGTGGTGGGTTTTTGTTTGTCTTATTTTTCTTCAGAAATGAAAGAACAGAGAGGGGGCTAGGGAGCAAAAGTTGGAAAGCAGTAGAAAATGCTTATTGCTTCTCCGGCCTTAGTGGAAAAGCTTCCATTGATTTCAGGGCTACATCATCAAGGCCGTTATGGGGTTATTGTGACGAGCCTATCAAATAGGGAAAATAAAGATAACAAGAACGCTGAGCTCATAAGGGATCATAAGATATTACAAGATGAAGAAAAGTAAAACAAATAATATATACTATGTCATCTGAATGTACTGTTTTCTGCCTTTGGACAGGTATGGTTATCACGCTTATTCAATGAGTGGAAACAATAGCATTTTCAAGCAACACCTATGGATAAATTGATTTTATTTCCTGTCGAAACATAAAACGTTTGAGGATCTCATGTTTTTTCTCCCTGACTCTTTTCCTAGGAACAACAAAAAGAAAATGAGTAGGAAAGGAGTATGTTGTTTCTCTCTCTCACCCCGCCGCCCCCCCACCCCCAATGGAATAAATAAGAGTAAGCCAATTTCTCTCAAAAATGGACAACTAGGCAAAATAAAGATATTTTGTTCCCATTCTGTGTATGGTGGCTCTGTTTGTTTTTTGTGGGCTTTTAAGGCAGTGTCTAAGAGAGCTAAAAGAGGATGGAACAGCTTTGATACTAAAACACAAGAAACAGCAACAGGATTTGATTGAAGTACATTTCCTTAAAGCAAAACTTTATCTCTAAGTGCACTGAATTTATAATGCCAATAGGACTATGAGAAAGCTGTGGTATACCAATTTCTGTGCTTTCGAATATATGTCAGCTGCTGACCAATGGACTTAGGAAAATATTTTCTTCACAGAGCCCATATTACTTAGTTATGGTTAGAATTCCTTAGAGAGGAAATGTATGTGAAGGAGGAAAGGTTATAATTTCCTTACAAAGACAGGGAAGCATGGCGTTGGCCTTTTATCTGAAATGCCTTTTGGGGAGATGTCACTAAAAGAGTGATGCACTTCACTCACAAGGGAGAAGCAGCAGTATATTTTATTAATATAACAAAGTTCAATGGTAAATGCCACAATGGTTTAACAAGAATTGATGGCAAGGTACACTTGATTACTTACTGCACAGAGGACAGAGTAAGTCAGATTCATCAGGGAGACCTTCCCATTGAGTCATGTGCTTCAGACAGGATCCTCTTGCATTCTAAACTTCTCAGAGAGGAGTCTAGGTGTGGTTGGATCCAGACTTAGTCCTAGACTTGGTCAGTGGGTTATGTCCAAAGGATTATATATGCACAATCAATCCTTTATATCACTTAGCTAAGATTACAAACTCTCAGTGCATTTATTCCCGGTTCACTTACTGAGTATCTGATGCAATAAGGATTCTCTCAACCTCGAGGAGTAACCTCGAGAGATGTCCCAGCTCAAGAGAAGATCCTGGCATGCAGCCTGCTGCCATGCAGGAGAGCTCAACAGGCCCTGGGCTGTCCACTATTTGTGGAGTAAGATGATTGATACTTAGTCATATTTGTATACCAGCAAGATGTTTGGGTCAATACTCCAGACAGCCCTTGGTTGCCATGTTTCCATCAGTCTCCCCAAAGTCCAACTTAAGCTGGATGCAGTCATCATGACCCCACTGCTGATTATTGCCCAAGACGGGAGGGGTTGTGGAGGTGGAGGGCACACTGCCACAGCAGGGTGCCATTTTTGGCAAGAAATGTGACACCACTGGCTTATTTTCATTGTTTAGTCATGGGTCACCTTCAGCTCTGTAGCCCACCTCTGCTTTAATCTAAAGGCCTTGTTGCTCTCGGACTCTGTGAAGCCCATGTCAACAATCACATCTTGTGCATCAGTAGTTCTGGTGATGATGGCCTATATTACATAGAAAGTTGTCTGGCTGATCTGTATCTCTTTAACTGTTGTGTCATGACCTCACAAAAACGACCATCTGGTACATAATAATACTGAAGAAGACATGGAAAACATACTAGGGAACACACTGGGATATTTTAGAACTGCAGTGTTACAAAGAGGAAAGAAATGCTCCTGAAGTGTGTTACTTTCACACTCTTAAAATATGCATAAATTATGGTTTCAATTCTGTTTCAGGCATCAGTGGCACAGCTCCTGTGGTTTATGATATGAGCAGCCTAAGGCAACAGAATTAAAGCAATATCGTGCTCCATTATTCCCTATAATTAATTTAGCACACAACAGGAGTGTGTACTAGTGTTTTCTAGGACTGCAGTCTTCAGGGTACTATGCACTGAGGAATTCTATGAATTTCAGCTGTGTGCGTTATAGGTGTTGAAATGACTGAAAATGGACTGTGTCAGCAGAATAAATCCGTGATAACATTTTCTTGAATGTGAAATGCGGGAATATTTATCTGCTTTCCAGTGTTAGCAGTATGCTTTCAGACAGTTATTTAATATTGTGAGGGTTTTTTGCCAGTGGCAGAGTTGATTTCACTTATGGGTAGTGTGGCTGTTACATCTATTTGCATGAATCTGTATCTTTGGGATTTTTTTATAGAAAGTGTTCTCATTTGTCTCTTGGGATTTTTTCCTCCTTTGTCTTTAGAGGAAAGTTAGTTGTGCTGAAAATGTTGTAAATCCTGAATCTTGAATTATTCACTCTTTTTGCAGAACATGATCTGCAAATGCAATAGTAGCTCAAGCTTCTGAATTCACTCATTTTATCTACAAATGATCCTGGAAAGGTCCTCTGGGACTGAATCAATTAGTTCAGTGTCGAGATGGAAAAAATAGGGTAGACTTCTCCATAAAGACTGCTGGTTGAGATAGTAGATCTTTGTATAGGAACAGGTTTTGTTTAGTCTTACTTGTTTTTTTAGCACTGGACACAAACTACACAGAGGGAAAACACCATGAAATTTTAAGAAAAAGTCAACAGAATGGATTATATTTGTGAGAAGACTATAACTTTCTTTAGAATAACTGATGTCTTCGATTCTCCCCTCTATCATAATTATTTTTCTCTGCTTGTGGGAGAATATTCCTTGCCCAAAGAAATATTTTAAAGATGATATAGTAGAGATGTGCTAATTGTTAGACTCCTCTGAAATATTTTGGTAACTTACACCTTGCTTTTTTAAGACTGTATCAAACGTTGCACTGGCAAATTACAGTTTGTTCCCAGGTGTCACATTTTGATACCCATGGGTGCTGTTTTCTTTTTTTTTTTCCTGTCTGATGATTAACAATAAATGCATGACAAATAAAGGATGGCAGTTTGTCTTCGGTGCTTTTATACATAGATACTGCCAGTCTTAGTACTTCAGTACTATGGAAATAAGCTTAAACTGCATACACGCTAACCAAAGAAAACCCCTAAATTGGGAAGGTACATGAATGTACAGTGAAAAAGAAAACTGGCTTAGATGTAGAGGACTTCTATGCAGGATTACTATAACATTTTCTCATTTTTTTACCTGCTATATTACTTTTTCTGCTGTAATCGTCAAGTGTTTTCTATCACCTATAACTGTTTAGAAGGGATTTTCTCTTTATTTTACTCATAGCTGGGCAGGATGAGGAAATTCAGAGCATACACAAAAGATCAGAGTACTAAAGGAGGTCCGATGGAATAGGAAGATGAGATATTTCTACATTACTTTGTTTTCTGTGAAGAAAATTGTTATTAGGCAACTTATGTGTACAGCCTTGAGGAATCTAAAAATGGAAATTCTGCATAGCTCCCTAATAACATGTATAGAAAATGCAGTTTCAAAATACTTCAGTACTTCAATACTTCAGCACATAGAAAAGCAAGTGAGCTTCACTGTTTATTATTGCTGCACATTTGTGTAACTCAGTAGTACATGAGCCTGAGTTGATGTGTTTCTAGTTATGAACATAATGTAAAATATGACAGTTATATACACTAATTTTTAAAATATATTTTAGCTTACTGAAGTATTCATGATGGTGGTTAGCACAATTAGAGGTGTTCACAATAATACTCAATTTTAACTTTTGTGCTGTAGTGAATTAGTGTTTGCAATTAATTATCCCTCTGATGACAGCACGTCTGATCAGGATTCAACACCCTGAACAGTATTACTTCAACATGAGTAATTGTTAGGGAAAAGTAACTAATTAAAAGTTCCAGTGTGTGTTTGTGCATTAATAGTTTCACTGTTGTTACCCTGCTCCAGTTATCTGTCACTAAATTTTTATGCATTTTTATTTTTCCTACTAATTATTTTACTTTGTAAAAGTCTGTAAATGCTGTAAACTTTTAACAACTTTTTACCTATATCTAGATCTCTTCTGTAGAAACACAATTACAGGATTGTGTTCTGAAACTTGTTTGCCATGTCTGTCAATAAGCAAATGCTCTGTATTGATCATTGTGAAAGATGCAGTAGTATATACAAGTCATTTGAGATTTTAGAACATTTTTTCTCATTGTTGAATATATTCTGTATATGATTGTATGAATAAAATATAGCTTAGAAATTAACACAAATGAAGGCAAATATTATTTACATTTAATCAATATTTAAACTTAAAGTGCCTACACGAGTTACGTGAAGGCAGCACCAGATCTTAAGAAGCGAAGGTCACATAGGACTGTAGGTTGTTGTTTGGTTGGTTGTTTTGTTTTTTTTTTTTTTTAATGTTTCTTTAGCCTTTATGGAGCTGAGACATGAAGCACAAGATTCACTAACCCATATGTGGTGGCATGTTCTCTGTACGTGCTTTTCCTTAATCATACTTGGTTTAATGCTGAACCAAACCGTATGATGAATCTAAAAAGGTATCTTTTTAACTTACAGAACAACCATTTATCTGGTATGCTGTCCTTTTCTGTATCAACTTTGATGAAAAACAGTGTGAATCTCTTTAGCTATGTTTATGATCATTTAGTTGAAAGATTAATGTTAGACAATAGCCATTATAAAATCAGAATTTTTGTGGACTTGTTCTGTCGTCCTGCATTATCTTGGTACCTAATCCAAAAGGAGAGTGCAAGTATGTATGCCATTACATACACAAGAGTAGGTAGGATGAAATCACAATTTCCCCATGACCCTGGCCAGAAAAATTCTTAGTGGAATCCATTTACAATGTTTGTGTCAGGATGATGATGTTGTATTTGTAAAAAGTACTGAGAAGTAGCTTTCCTGCCCGTTTGGTCTTCAGTTGGGAAACCACGAGGTAGTATGCTATGGGAAATTAGTTTGCAAGAAAGAGCTCCATGGACAACCAGCTGTGAGCAACTCATGCCAGGGGAGCTGCAATTACTTACTCCTCTTATATGAAGAGGATACATTTACTATCTTGCCTCTTGAAATGTGATCACTGCTTCATGGGAATTAAAAACTGCCTGCTTTTTGAAAGGTGCCTAAGAAGATAAACACCTGTGTGGGCCTTTGCAGTAGCCTGGAAGCTGAAGGCAATACCTTCTGAAATGCTTCGGCCACTTAAATAATTGTATCAAATTGAATTAGAAATTGATCCGTACTGCTGTAACAGTTGTTATTGTCTTGAACAAACTGTTACACTGGGCAAGCATGAGAGTCTGCATGATCCTTCATATTTTGTATTTACCTGCTCAAGATAGTGTAAGTTATTGAATGTTCCTTATGCTTTCTAGTTCTTTTGGCAGAACCAGGTGAAATTGTAGAGCTAAATGATAAATCATGTATTTATTAGTAGTAGATGTAGGGAATATATTCTGAATTTATTAAAAAATGCATTTCGCTGCAATTATTTATATTAATGGAGAACTTCAGAGAATGAAATTAATGAAAGTTGTAAAACATGCAAGTCCAGCTGAGGTGCTCATCTCAGGATGTCTAGCCCTTTCTATCTTTAAAGCTTCTATAGAATTTTTTTTTTTTTTTTTTTTGGGGTGAGGCAAGTAGCATAAACTGAAACATGCTCTGTTCATTGTCACACAATACTGCAGGTAATGTTTCAGTACTGTTTTTTTAAACTCACAGGCGGAGAAGTAGTTGACTTGTGACTTCTTTCCTCACTTTGTACCCAAAGGTATCCTCTTGTTCAGTGACCCAGTGAACAAGAAAGAGAAATGAAAGGTGACTTCTGTCTTCACACTGCTGGAATGAAGGAAGCCCAGCTGCTTTTAGACAGCAAGAGTGAGAAGAGAACCAGATTACACACTGAGAATAATTAGACCAACATGGGTTTAATATCCTTATTGCCAGGCGTTATTCTCATCATTGCATTGCAACTGCTGTGTTCCTGGTTTAAATAAATAACACCAGGTTCAGGGCAACCAGAGAAAACAAATTCAGGTCTGGTTACCTAAGTTATTGCTCATGTTCTTCTCTGTCTTTTCTATTGTCTTTTCAAGATACCCTTTTTCTTTGACCTAGATAACTTTTCATTTGCTTCTTTCAACATAATAATCAACAACAGAAATATTGAGAATTTTCTCTCTTCTTTTCGGATGGCTTTGAGGATCCTTTAATTGATCCTCTCTCCTTACACTTTTCTTTTGGATTTCAACAGCCTTTTAACATGTGTAATACTGAAAGAGGAAAAATGAGCAAAGGAGGAAGCATGGGGAAAAGTGGAGAGGAAAAAGAAACTGCACGCTTATAAAATCAAAGGTGATGTTAGTGGCCCTAGTAACTCTGAAGGCGAGCTCTGTATCAATGTAAAATTCCATTTTTGTGAGATGTGATGACCAATGAAAAATTTGGAAGACTAATCTGTGGCATTCACTGATAACCATAGGACTGTGTGTACAGAGTAGTGCAGGTACCTTCTGGAAAATGGTATAACGGACTATAAGGTGTGTAATGAAGAAGTCCAGAATAGAAAAATGGGAAATAGATTTCTAGAAAAAAACCCCAACTTACCTAGTAAAAAGTTTCCTGGTCATATTGTTGACTTGAGGAGATTTTTTCCATGGGTGAAAAAAAAAAGGTGGCAAACTGACCTTATAAAGGTGATTTCACAATTGAAATGGTCACTACATGTATCAGCACTGCTGAGTCAGGCTGATTTATTCATTTATTCCTAAAGCATAACATACCTGTGTAATTTGATATTCTACAGTGGATGAGGAATGTGAGATACTTCCAGGAACTTGCATATGCAAGCCAGCGGCTCTGGAAAGTGTCTGTTTCTTGATGCTCTGACTTATAGTGCTGCACAAGCTGGCTTTAGTGTCAGTCAGAACCTGAGTATATGCCTTCTGCAAGGGATGTATTCACACTAGTGAGCTAATTTACATCAGGAATACACTTTTGATATTGATGATGCAATCATTATCACCTGCCTTACTTTGGCTTATCTCATAAATTAGTCATGGAGTACAAAACCTGACTTTTAGATGAGCCTACCCAAGGCAAGTGTGTCTCTTGTGTTCCAGCCCTGGATGAGTGGTCAGTTCATGGGATCAGACTGGCACTAGTCAGAAATACATCTTCTGCACATGTACCACCTGAATGCTGAGTTGCATTTACTGGGCTGTAGCTCCTATTTGGCAGCGCAGGGGTCACTTTTGGCACCAAAGCTGTAGGTTACTGACTCCTCCAACAAATACGATGATCACTAGGAGTGAGTTAGATTTGAACAGACAACCTTAATAGTGTCTCTGTCTGACTTAGAGTGCTTGACCTAATGACCACTTCACATCTGTTTTTGTAATGTGTGGGTAGAAGGTGTTTTTCTCCAAGCTGTGTAATGCTTTGGATTTTTTTTTTTTTTTTAAGTGGCACTGATCTGATTTTTCACTTCTGTTTTCTTTATACTGTAAATTCCTGATTGTTGAATTGCAATGTAGGCTTCTTTTTGTCCCACAACATCTTTCCTGTTGTTTTTCAGCATTTGTTTTCTGCAATTTTAATTGGCTACTTCCCTCTAAGATTTCTCTAAGATACACAACTGTAACTTTGAGGGAGAAGTCCTGGCAAATATTTTCCCTCCCCAAATATATATTTTTAATCTTTTTAACATGGATATAGCGCTGTTAAACTGTAGCGGAGAACCTTAATATGAGCCTAGTTTACATAGGTGAATTTAACATAGCCATTGTTTGCTGATATACTCTGTAATACTCTGGTCAATTAGTAGAATAATCCCCCAAGCCCATCTGTTTCTAATCTTTGAGTGAAAATAGAGCTGGGTTACATAGTTTGCAGGTGGATAATCCCTGATGGTTGCTATATTCTATTATGGTATCAGCACCAGAAAAAGTCATAAAACCAGCTGAGCTAGCAGGGTTAAGGAAGTGGCTATTCTGCATCTATGTAGTAATCCCATGGAAGTGGGCTGCTTGGGAATCAAAAATATTTAGAGTGAGGGAATCAAATAGAATAATCATTTTTGAAAGAATATTTTGACTTCAGCAGCCACGGTAGTGTGTACTATTTCCATAAATTCTTGCAAGCTAAGCAGGAGCTAACAAAGTTAGTGTAAAATACTGTGTAAGGTATTTTTCATACAAGACTTGTTCCCTAGTATGCTTCAGAGGATTGAGTAATGTGCTGTTACTCTGGCACTAAACTTTATTAAACTGACGGGGACAAAGAAAGCAGAAGATAATATGCAGCAGGCAGGGGGCTTGCAGATGAGGTGTTTTTTTTTTTTTTTTTTTCCTCTTGCTTCTAATGAGAAAGAGAATTTATGGAACAAAGAGATACTGGGAAATTAGTATGGGCAGGAGGCGGCAAGATGCTAAGATTACTCTTCTGTACGTGTGAAAGGTTGGTAATAGGTAAAAAGGGAAAGTGGGGAAGTAAAGAGGATATTGTCCTGGTGGACAAGGCTGGAGGCAGTGCAAGCAGAGACTGCAAAAGCCTGTTCTGACTTGAAGTAGAACATTGAATGAATTATTTTATTTACAGGGAATCTTTGTTATGAATGTAATGGTACTAAAGCATTTCTCCTTCTGAACTAGTAGTGGACCAACATCTTCAAAGTAGACTTAAGTGCATATGCTTTCTTCTTTAGAAAGTAGAGCAAACATGACAAAAAGATGTGCTGCTGTTGAACATCCCATTTTAGTACATAAAGGTTTCTGCTGATTTTGTTAAATAGCTACTTAAAAAAACCCCAAACAAAACAGACAACCAACACTCCTCTCCCACTTTGTCCCTCAAAAAAAACCCCAAAGTAAACCTTTCACAACATCTTATTTCAGTGGGTTTTTTTCACATTAAACATCCTGATTTTTTTTTTAAACCTTCCTTAGAAACACTGGAACATCTTAAACTTTTTAAAGCTTAAATTATGTTTCATTTCATATTGAGAAAAAATTATTTTGATCTAAAACTCTTTGCTTCCTTTTTTAATTACTAAAAAGAGTTCTTTATTGTATGTAATACCTCTTTTTACTTTAGAAAGTCAATGTATGATTGAGTTGTGATCTTGAATAATTTCATTCTTTCACTTTGAATTTTTCCATATAGTACCTATGTATGTTGTTTTTTTTTTTAATATTGTATTCTTGAGTACTTGTGTGCTGTAAATATCTTAAAGTTTTCTTCTTGGAAGTGATCATATTTAGTGCATGGGTAAAATCTGTTTGTGTTCTAGTTTAAATATTTTGCCAAGTTTGTGGAATTTCTGACTGAAAATGACTATGCTAATAGTGTTTTCCTTAGCAAGGGATTCAGGATACCATGAAATAATAAAATCCCTCCAAACACAGTTCTTGTTACACTGGGACTGCTTTTGGATAGTTTAAAGCACCAACTGGTGTATCTTTAAATAAAGAGCACAGCTGCAGCACTATTTTCAACCCCATTGAAATAAATGGCTTATGCCTTGGGGCGTCTCTAGTTACATGTATTTTAAACCTTCCAGTAAGGATGTACATGCTTATGTAAAGTAATGTTAACTTTCTCTGACACTTTTGTTGCACAAAAGTGAAATCATACCAGTTGTTGTAGCTTTCTGTACCTATTGAGTTGAGAAACTTAGTACAGCCTGTGTTAATGTATTGTAAACAGTATGGTTTAAGCTTGTCTTATAGGATGTTTGAAAAGCTGCACATGCTCACAGCTCCACTAGATTTTGATATGCTTTTCTACCCTCATAAATATTTACACCCATCCATGCTTGAGCAGCTGAGAAAAGTCTTTCCAAACAAGCCTTTTGGACTTATCAGTGCAACCTGATGGAATTCCCCTTCTGCAATGTTAAAAGCAGAGAAAACTCCTGGAGCACTGGCTGCAGAGGTCTGAGTCTCAACCACCTGCATCAGCAGCAAACTCACTTTCCTCTGACATGGGAAGTGAGAGTGGGTCAACATTTGCAGTGGTCTGAATGAACTAAATGCTCACAGTACAAAAATCTTCTCTGATCTGTGTCCCGCCATTGATTGGTGAATCTTTAAGGATTTAAAACTGTAAAGATGTACCAATATCACATATTGGAATAGCAGATCTTCATCTGTGGAATACTATCTTTTACTTCTTTCCTATGTTATACTGCTAGTAAGAAAATATGGAGGTGCACAAAAAAAAAATCTCATTTTCCTTTCTGAGGAACAGAGTGAATAGCTGGGAACTCTAACACTGAGAAAGCAGTTGAAGTTGCCTTAAGGAAAACTAAGGAGAGGAACATAGTTTTGGAAAGCACACAGTACCTGCAGGATTGTGTTTGAAGGATTTCTAGCCTTTTTTAGGGTTTCAAGGATATCTGATTTTTGTAGACTCTAAAAATAATGGTAAAGGTGATATAAGCTCCCAAGAATGCTCAGTCCAAGGAAATGAGACTGTGTGGGAACACAGGCAGAGGACTCCTGTAACTCCTAGGTCTTGCTCATTTTCCGTTTCGTGAGGACCCAATATCTGTTGGAAGTCAATGAATTTTGAATGCCTTTCTGTTTGCAGTACCTTGAATTGAGTTTTATCTGATTAAACGAATTGTTCAGGTGTGGTAGATGCCCTCTGGGTGCCTGAGTGCTGGCGAGAGGAGTAGAGGTATGAGCAGCTGGAGACATTAGGCCTAGCTGCAGGTTTTGCAGATGTGGGGAAAGAAACTGCATGGTAGTGAGCAAGTAAGCACCCTCCCCTCTGGCAAGCTGTCAGGATCCATTTGGCAAACTAACTCTCAGCCTGAGAGAGGGCTGAGCCTGCCCTGGAGAACTCGGCTGAGGCAGGTGTTTGTGTGCTGGCAGCAGCTTATGCTCGAGGCTTTGTCCTGGGAAGGAGGGATCTGCTGGAAGCTGATAAATTGCTGTGACAGAGAGGTTCTTGCTCCTGGTGATGATGTTATGTAGTAACTACACTGTAAAGGACTGATTTAGGTGTGCATTCTGCACAGCTGGTAGTGCATCACAAGAGTTTTTCTGAAGTATTTATGGGAGAGAACGTGTTAATGCCTCTCACCGTTTTTCTTAATGCATTTAGGAATAAATCTTTGAAATAAGTGTCAGTTACTTAAGCTTTTTGCTCCAGTTAGGTTCAGTTCAAACTTGCTATACCTTGGGTATATGACTGAACTACTTTAACGCTCCAGAGGTGTATAATATCACACATATATAACATGGTGGTTGTGATACAGAAGACCTGAAGATGGAAGCTCCCGATCAATACTGAAATGGTTACTGTATGGGGCATGATTTATGCCATCTAAATGTGTCTAGCTCAAAGTTTAGCACCTGGCCTAAGCTGTAGTGCCATCCCTCTTCCTATTGCTATGGAGTCAAGGTAGGGAAAACATTATTTCTTGTCAAATGATTCATACCATCTTGACTATTTACACACCTAATTTTAAGGCATGGTGAATCACATTTTTAGTAGGAGATATTTCCAGAAACTGATTACTGAAAGTACCTTTGAAAACTTAGTTGTCTATCCTTATGAAGTTAAATGAGTCAGTTTATAGAACCATAGAATCATTTAGATTGGAAAAGACCCTCAAAATCATTGAGTCCAACCATAACCTAACTCTGGCAGTAAACCATGTCCACAAGAACCTCATCTATATGCCTTTTAAACACCTCCAGGGATGGGGACTCCGTCACTTCTGTGGGCAGCCTGTTCCAGTGCTTGACAACACTTTCCATGAAGAAATTTTTCCTAATATCCAGTCTGAACCTTCCTTGGTGCAACTTGAAGCCATTTCCTCTCATCCTATTACTTGCCCCTTGGGATAAGAGACCAACACCCTCCATAATACAACCTTTTTCCAGGCAGTTGTAGAGTGATAAGGTCTCCCCTCAGCCTCTTTATCTTCAGGCCAAACAGCCCCAATTCCATCAGCTGCTCCTCATAAGACTTGTTCTTCAGACCCCTCACCAGTTTCGTTGCCCTTCTCTGAACTCTCTGCAGCACCTCAATGTCTTTCCTGTAGTGAGGGGCCCGAAACTGAATACAGTATTCAAGGTCCGGACTCAACAGAGCAATGTAGAGTGGCACAATCACTTTTCTAGTCCTGCTGGTCACACTATTCCTGATACAAGCCAGGATGCTGTTGGCCTTTTTGACCACCTGTGCACACTTCTGGCTCGTATTCAGCCGGCTGTCAATCAACACCCTGAGGTCCTTTTCTGCCAGGAAGCTTTCCAGTCACTCTTCCCCGAGCCTGTAGCGTTGCCCAGTGCTGTTGTGACCCAAGTGCAGGACCCAGCACTTGGCCTTCTTGAACCTCATACTACTGGCCACAGCCCATCAATTGAGCTGGTCTAGATCCCCCTGTAGGGCCTTCCTACCCTCCAGCAGATCAACACTCCCTTCCAAATTGGTGTCATCTGCAAACTTACTAAGGATGCACTCAAGCCCCTCATTCAGATCATTGATAAAGATATTGAACAGAACTGGCCCCAATAATGAGCCCTGGGGAACACCATTCCTGACTGGTCACCGACTGGATTTATATGCAGGCCAACTAGTGTCTTGCAACTGCTGTTTTAAATATGTAAACATAAATGTCCAGGGTGACACCCATTAACTTTTTGGTGTTAACCCCCCCCCCCTTTTCTTTGTAAAGTATAGCACAAAAATAATTTTAAAATTAATTTGCTAATTTTCACTAGGTGACGTCAAAAGCCAAAACAAGTCAGAAAAGTTGAAAAAGAGAAAAGAATTCCAATTTGTAACTGTATTTATTAATAATTGTGGCCTAGACAGTTGAAGAAAAATAGGGAAAGAATTTTAATCTTGGTAAATCATAGAATCATACAATAATTTGGGTTGGAAGGAACCTTCAAACATCATCTAGTCCAACCTCCATGCAATGAGCAGGGACATCTTCAACTGGATCAGGTTGCTCAGAGCCCCGTCCAGCCTGGCCTTGAATGTTTCCAGGGATGAGGCATCTACCACCTCTCTGGGCAACCTGTGCTAGTGTTTTACCACTGTCATTGTAAAAATATTTTTCCTCATGTCTTGCCTGAATCTCCCCTCCTTTAGTTTAAAACCATTACCCCTTTTTTTGCCGTAACAAGCCCTACTAAAAAAGTCAGTCCCCATCCTTCTTATAGGCTGTTTTTAAGTACTGAAAGGCCGCAATAAGGTCTCCCTGGAGCTTTCTCTTGTCCAGGCTCTGCCTGTCCCCGTAGCAGAGGTGTTCCATCCCTCTGATCATTTTGGTGGCCTCCTCTGGCTGCTCTCCAACAGGTCCATGTCTTTCCTGTACTGAGGGCTTCAGAGCTGGATGCAGGACTCCAGGTGGGGTCTCACCAGAGCAGAGTAGAGAGGCAGAATCACCTCTCTCGACCTGCTGGCCATTGTCCTTTTGATGCAGCCCAAGATACCACTGGCCTTCTGGGCTGCAAATGCACTTTGTTGTCTCGTGTCCAATCTTTCATTCACCAGAATCCTTCAGTCCTTCTCTGCAGGGCTGCTCTCAATCTTTTCAGCCCCCAGACTGTACTGATTCCAAGGGTTACCCTGACTCAGGTGCAGGACCTGGCACTTGGGCCTTGTTGAACCTCATGAGGTTCACATGGGCCCACTTCTTGAGGTTGTCCAGGTCCTTCTGGGTGGCATCCCATCCCTCAGACATGTCAGCTGCACTGCTCAGCTTGGTGTCATCCACAAACTTGCTGAGGGTGCATTTGATCCCACTGTCTATGTCATTGACGAAGATTATAAACAGTACTGGTCCCAGTATGGACCCCTGAGAGACACCACTTTTCACTGTTGTCCATCCAGATGTTGTGCCATCGACCACTACTCTCTGGGTGTGACCATCCAGCCAGTTCCTCATCCACCGAACAGTCCACCCATCAAATCCATATCTCTCCAATTTAGAGAGAAGGAAGTTATGAGGAACCATGTCAAAGGCTTTACAGAATTCCAGGTAGACAACGTACATAGCCCTTCCTTTGTCCACTGATGTAGTTACTCCATTGTAGAAGGCCACTACATTGGTCAGGCAGGATTTGCCCTTGGTGAAGCTGTGCTGGCTGTCCCAAATCACCTCCCTGTCCACATATGCCTTAGCATCGCTTCTAGGAGGATCTGTTCCGTGATCTTCCCAGTCACAGAGGTGACGTTGTCAGGTTGATAGTTCCTGGCGTCTTCCTCTCTACTCTTTTTAGAAATGAGTGCCATATTTCCCATTTACAGTCGCCAGGGACTTCACCTGACTCCTGTGACTTTTCAAATATCATGGAGAGTGTCTTTGCAACTATATCAGCCAGTTTCTTCAGGACTCTGGGGTTCAACTCTTCAGGTCCCATGGACTTAGGTATGTTCAGGTTCCTTAAGTGGTCATGAACCAGATCCTCATGGTGGGAGGGACTTTGCTTCCCCAGTCCTTGTCTTGGAGTTCATCCACTTGAGAGATGGAGGAAGAGAACTTACCAGTAAAGACTGAGGCAAAGAAGTTTTTGAGTACCTCAGCCTTCTCCTCATCCATTGTTACCACTTTACCTGTCTCGCTCATCAGCAGGGGCCATGCTTCCTTTTACCTTCCTTTTCTGGCTGACATACCTGTAGAAGCCCTTCTTGTTATTTTTTGCATCTCTTGCCAAGTTCAGCTCCAGCTGCACCTTGGCCTGAAATATTGCTTCCGTAGTATACTTAAATATTACTGAAAAGGTAACCTTATGTTTAAAAGCAAAACAAAAGAGAAAAAAAAAGCAGTAAAACAAGGGTCTGTGAGCTATGAATGTTTTCCATTTGGAAATGGGGTACATTTTATTAGAATTCTCATTAGATAATGTTAGCTACAGAACATTTTTCATATTTTTAAAAAATAATTTGCAACATCTTTTAGCATCTGACCAGACAAAATAATGAAACTTCCATTTGGAGTAAAATATCTCTTAGACAGTGCTTGTTTGCATAAATTCTGCTTTGGGTTTAGCCAATTGAGTGATGCGGCTGTAATCATCTTGCTTGCTTAAGCATGTGTGGTGTAAGAATAGTGATTATAATGTACTTGTCATGTTGATGCAAAAAGGATGTGCTAGCTTAGGGTGTCCATTGCTGCCATCTGTGGAGAAGACTGTGTGGTTTCTCAGCTGTATGTGTTGAAGGTTATATTGTTAGCTAAGATTTTTCCAACAGATTTAATGTTTAGGACCTTTATCAATGTTCAGGAAAGTCTGAACTCTGTCCCTATCATTTTGATGTTCCAAATGGCCAGGAGCCATTAACTTTGTACATTTAAACAGCATGCGGGAATGGAAAGCTTATGAGTCTACTAATATAATTGCATGGCAATGGGATTAGTGTTGATCACTCTGTTCAGGAGAGAGCCTTGATTGAGGGAGATGCCTGGTAGTATTACGTTATGTTTCTGTGCAATCCACTCTGTAACAGCTGCTGTCAGGTTTGACTTTGGATGTTAATCGCAGTTTGTCCTCCCCGTGTACTCAGCTGAGTTAGCCCTGTGCCATCAGCCTTCCCTGTGTAGCTATCCGTGATCCAGTATCAAATCCTAGTCACAGTTTTTCCCCCTCCATATCAGCAGTCAGTCTACATCAGACTGTCTTCAGTCACAGCTAAGTGTGGAGCTGGAGAGGACCTCTATTCCATACCCATTTTCAAGCACTTTTCTAACTCTAAACCTTGACCTAGATTTGTTTAGTTCTTCCAAGAATATATTGTTAATCCAGGAACAATATCTTACAGGGAAACATTCCTTGTGTATGCTATACCTGCTTAAAATGAATGGCAAATAAGGCCTTCACTCTGAAGGGTTATTTTCCTATATATTAACTTACTGCTGATCAATTATAATCTGAGAATTTAACATAACAATACCTTTTTTTTAGTGGGAAAACAATTTATTTCTAAAAGAGTTCCTTGTAACTTGTTCTAATAATCAAACCTAATCAGATCAAATAACTACATCTGATACCTCTTCTACCAGGTCCAACATATCTTCATCACAATTTTGGATTCACACAAAGATAGCTCCCCAGGATTTAAATTAGTTACTTTGTGTCTTAGTATGCAAGGCTGTCTGAGGAGCTGGGTGTACTCACCAGCTCTTTCCCTTCCAAAAAATTATTAGTCCAAAGGAAAGATAATTATGAAGTTGAAGATGAATGACCTAATCCACTGTCTTAATTTTTCTTATTTTCCTGCATTATTCATATTTTTTGTCTGGGTGTGGGAAGCACAAGCTGAATGCCCATGACTGTGCTCCCTTCTGTCTGTCCACTGCCACCTCTTGCTTTCCAAGAGAATATTTTCAGTGAGCACCTGTTCTGCAGCTTATGATTTAGGCAAGTCACAGGTTTGAGTCTCTGGTATCTTCTAATTGTCTGCATACCATGTGCTTTTTAAAGTCTGTAAAGCAGAAAGGTTTTCTGACTGAGAATGAACGCAGGCAGCACTACTGCCTGGGGTCTGTAAACCACAGGGAACCTGGGTAGTTTAATCTCCTCTGCCTAGGAGCTGGTTTTGTCTGCCACCTCTTACCTGTTTATGCTGATTTGTTTCTGCTTGGCAAAATTGCTCTTCTTTTTTCTTTTTTTTTTCTTTTTTTTTTTTTTTTTTTACTTCAGTCTATATCAGTTCCTCTGGTCAAAGAATCACTCTTTCACTTCTGGGACTTGGGTAAAAAAGGATAGGTCCAACTGAGAGACTGTTTCATATTAACAGTGGCCAGAGTAAAGGGCACTTATGGCCTCTAAGTTGATAATAAACACTGGGGTTCAATGCAAGGCCACAGTAACATGAAAATCTAAAGCCAGCAGTTTGGGGACCTGATAAAGTTGTCTCCATTAGTACCTCAGTGATGAGAGTTGACTTTTACTCCTGACTCAGCCAAATATTTTTTGTAAATCTAAAACTGAATTACTTAAGTGGTGTCACAACCTTTGTTTTGCTATTTATGTTGTTTTCTTTCAAAAGTAATTATTTTCAAAAGGAAAACACACTTCTATAATGTGAATGAAAAAACCCAACATACTGTTTTATTCTGTTATTTTTACTGAATACAAGTCAGAGTTTAAATACATTTGTGAGATGAAATTCCTCCTGGAAGAATACTTCAAGTACAAAATAGCATAAGGGTGCTCTGGGACATTCAATACAAAGGTTAATGGAACAACTGTCTTAATGGTTAGTGATAATTCATGCAACTTAGTTTTATTGTATGATTGGGAAAATGTATGACAAAAAAAGACAAGGACTTACATTGCTTAAATTGTAGTGAACTGTGTGTATTCAGTTTGTAGATATCTTTGTTAGTTTCACTGGCAGCTGTACCAGCTGTGAAAACTTCCTAACAATTTGGTAAACTACATCATTGAGAAGATATTAATAAGACAGAAACATGATATGAATTCTGATCTATGCCATGCTAGAAGGTATTATTGCTTAAGAAATAAATTAGTTGCCATTTAGACTGCCTGAATTTAG
Organism: Caloenas nicobarica; assembly: GCF_036013445.1. Lineage (NCBI taxonomy): Eukaryota > Metazoa > Chordata > Aves > Columbiformes > Columbidae > Caloenas > Caloenas nicobarica. The sequence continues at coordinate 45,137,168 of NC_088249.1, forward strand.
AATATCTTCTGCTGTTCCCAGTCTTTAACTCTCTGAGGTCTCTCCAATCCCCTGAGGAAACACGTCTGGGTTTGTGAAGGCTTTCAAACAGAGGAAGTTTCCAAGGCAGACTAAAATAGGTGATATTCATTGCAGGATGGAACCTCAGTCTTTCCAGCCATACGCCTACTCTCCTGAGGAGAATTTTCCACCTGTAGAAGGTGTCACAGAGGGAGAGAAGGATTTCCAGCAGACAGATGAAGACCTACAGCTCCAATCTCATCCTCTCCACAGAGAGGTACAAAGTAGATGGGAAGAGAAAAGAAACTGAATGAAAACTGGCAGTGGTATCTCAAAAGTCATTTGAATTAACTATGGAAACATTGATTGGGAGATTGAATTAAGCAACTATCAAACCAGCATGCCTGAGTCTATCGGTGCAGGGTCAAGCAGTCAGAATGATGAAGTTATTTGAAATACCAGCGCAGGAATAATGGAATAGAGGCAAAGGCACAGAGTTTTTCTATGAGAACAGTAGTTGTCCAGGAGTTGATGGTCAGTAGTCCTTGATCAGTGGTCAGAGGCTACATTGCAGCTGTAGTAGCAATCTGAAAATGCAGCTATATTTGCGTGACCATCACTTTATTTAAGTGTTGGAGGAATAGTAGTTTGGGATTTCCTCACTGGCTGCAATGAGCAGGAAGGTACAAAATGCTGATTTAAGCAAGTGACCAACTCTATCTGCTTTCAGTTTTGAAAATGAATCTAGACCAGTGTGAGTATCCTTATCTGTCATCCCCTTAGCACTGGTTGTGCTGCTTCTGCCATCCTACTTGAATCACTAGAAAAATGTTAGAAGTTTATGCCGTTTGTATTAGTGCTGTAAAAGTTCTACCTGCTGCTGGACACTTGTTTTCTCCCGTATTTTAATTCTATCCTCTTGTAGTGGCAGTTTCAAGCTTTTCTTGTGCTAATGGAAATTTCAGAGTTGTCGTGTTCACTGAGATGTTTACACTCACCAACCACAGATTATTTTGAGTTTTATCCATATGATACTTTTTCTCTATGTATGGGCAGTTTCAAATTCTGCTCTGCTTCTGTAGTAACTTAATTTCTTTGTGCTGTCTGTTAACTCCTGGACCAATTTTAGATGCTTATTTCTACATGATACTGGGTGGTTGTTCTTGTTGTTGTTGTAGTGGGTGGTTTTTTTTTTTTTGGCAGCTTTGGTTTGGTTTTGCTTTAGCCACCTGGAATGTTTGTGTGTTTGGATTCAGTTTACTTAATGAAAAGGATTTTGTGGGGCAAAGTTCTGAATGATCCTTCCCATCCCTGCCCTGCCTCTTCGTTGTGAGGAGCACTGCTGTTAGTAGTCCATTAAATATTAATGGCTCTAGTTGCAATTTCTCTCTAATGTGCTTTATTTTGGTACCAGTCCAAGCTGTGGAAATGAAAACCCCCTCGGGACCTTATGCAGAATGTAATTTGCTCTGCAGTTTTGGCTGTAAACATGATAATAAATTAGAGGATGTAATGAATATTCATTGAAGCGCACAAGGTTTCTTTCTTCACCCATGTCTGCTTATCAGTTTCTTTCCAAATTGTATCTGGTAAGAGATGTGCATGGATGCTGGCAGCTCCAGTGGCTTGATATGGTCACTGTGTTAGTGATGTTTTTGCCTTGGAAAAATATTTACTAAAAAGGGGCCAAAAGTGTCTTTAAAAAAAAAAAAAGAAAAACCAAAACAAAACAACAAAAACCTACAAGAAAATTAAAAACCCACAAACATCCCTTGGTCTTCCAGGCTCTTTAATGTGGATTAGAAAGTCACAGCTTGTCCTTTTGTGTGGATGCAGCTCCACTGCCCAAGTTATCCTTGTAGTGGGATTCAGGTCAGCTCCTTCACTGCAGTGAAGGGCACTTTGGCAATCTGCTTGGGCTGTTCTGTCAAGTCGTACTGATCAGCAGGATTAGGCCAGGTCAGTTCATAAAATTCAGTTCATAGCAGAAAAGTTTTTAATAGCAAGACTACATTTCAGTGCAGTTTCATCCTTTACAAGAAAACTTGCTCTACTTTTAGTAGTATAATAAATTTCACTATTCCTTTACAATACTGATTCTCTTTTGGACTATTACTTGGAAACGCATTATTGCATGTAGGAAGCATGAGAAAGAGTTGTAACATTTCAGTTAATTTGTGGAGTTGTCATGAGAGATTCTTAAAGTCAAACTACTTCTAATTTAAAAAAAAAAAAAAGTTGAGTAAAGCGGCCACCTAATTATCTCTTGATATACAAATATTTATTGAATATACACTATGTATCAAGCATGCTCAATATGCTGCACAGGCTTTGGATGAGGAAAACTTAAGTTGAGGAAAACTTATCCTGGAACTGGTCTGAAGCTTTTTCCCTCTACCCAACAGCACTGAGAAACGGTTATGAATCAGTTACCACCTGCTTTAGTGAACGGTACCTAATGCTTTCATTTAGAAATTTTATGAACTTTACCTATAAACCTTTTCAGTTAAGTAAAAAGTTTTAATGGAGACCTATTGTTTTTACTTTCATCTTTATCAGCAGCTTTAAGAGGAATGCAAAGTCTTCATTTTCATAGTCTATTGGGTAGTTTATTGGTTCAGGATTTCTGAGAGAATCCAAGCAATCTATGCTCTGATTGAGACAAAGCGGTACTTTCAGTCTGAATCTGTCACTGCATGACTATGGACTTTAACATCTGTCATGCGATAGAGTGTGTATTTTTCCCTTCTGCTGAAATATTTTGGAGCACAAATAAAGATGAATGTTTTTCTGTTCAGAATAAGTTAATTCTTGACTCGTTTTGCTCACTTGATTATTTTTCATTGAGTTTGATTCCTTTTGTTGCTGTTTGTGTTTCTTCATCAAGAAGTCCAAAACTTTATCAGGAATTAATATTTCTGCTTTAAACCAGTTCTAGTGTGGAGAATATACGTATCAGGGAATCACAGTACTGCAGGCGAATGGTTAGGAAAACCAACAGGTCAGTTTCAACCTTGGAAACAGCACTTCCTTTACTTAACTGATGTTCATTAACAATACATGTTGCCAATGACTACCTCTTAATTGTCATCACTACCTATTCATGCCATCAGTCCATGACAATCTATCCTAATACAGCTGTGAGCATATAGTCCAGTAGAGGTGGTGCCACTTTGTTGACACTAACAGCTGCAAGCCCTTGATGGTCTTATTTAAGTTGGACGTGATCTTGCTTAGGTGCTCTTTTGAAGGAGGGCAGGTCGAATGGAAGCCACTGTCATGTTGTCTTTCATCTCAACCTGTCACCATTTACTGCAGGGCAACAATAAGCCATGGCAGATGCTCTCTGTTAACCCCCCACCCTCCCCACTAAGGTAATAGGAGGAAAAGTGAGAGAGTCTTGCAAATTGGAAAAGTCAAAAATGCTTTACTAATGATGCTAATAAATAGAGAAAATAATACAAAATATACAAACCCAATCTTTAATTTCCCGGGGTAGCACAGCATTGCCTGCAGCAGAGCTGGTGTTGCTCTAGCGGCTGCAGGGCAGGTACCCGGAAGTCCTGGGCTGGACTCCAGTAAACCAGAACTGGATTCAAGGATGCAGGGTCTGGAACCAGGCCTTGGATCGCAGGCATGACGGGCAGGGTCCTCTTCAGATGCTGGCCACGGTCGAAGAGAGCAAGACCCTCATGATCTCCCACTTTTATAGGGTGTATGACGTGGATGGGATGGAATACATAGCTGGTAAATTTTGGTCACCTGTTATGTCTGCCCCTCCTTGCAAATATGCCCCTCTCACTTATGGGATGTGCAAATTTATCAGTAACCTTGGCTGCCATAGCAATAAGGATAAACCTGGGCCTCTTCTGCAGACCATTGCTACTGTTATCAGCTCCAGAGTGATAAAAAAGTGCAGTTACTTAGAAGAACTTAGCTGAAAGGAAAAATTCACTAAAAGAGAAACTGGTCTTGTTTTAAACAAAACCAGGACACAACCTTTCTTGTTTGTTTTGGTATCTTCTCTTTATCTTGCCCAAATAAGAGTGTAGTCTCATTTGCTAGTTTCACCAAGCATCTTTGCTGTTTGTGTGGTGAATCCAAAATAGTCCAGCAGAATGTCTTTCCTATCTGTTTGACATCCTTTGTTACCTTGCAGATTTTACTACTTGCACATGTCTTACTCTACCCCATTTGTGAAACTCCATCATAATTCTCTAAAACTGCTTTGTAATTAATGCTATTTATGTTCAGCTGTGTTAGAAATACTAGTTGTTGGTCACACAATTAGTGGTGTAACAATGTCATACAGTACTTATCTGTTCTTGCTGGTTCTGCTGTTTTAGTTTGCTTATGCCTGTACTTAAGGCACGTGAACATTAATTGTGTCTTGTGGAGTATGATTTTACTTTGAGTGCAACATGTCTCTGCTTCAGAGGCACCAGTGGATCTCTGCTGGTGCTGGGGAAAACAGTCTTCTGAAGCGCTAAAGTTTCTTTATCATATGGCTGTCAAAGTTGCTCATTTATTCTTTGACCTCACTTGGTGCTGTAAACAGTTCTGGCAGAGTATTGTGGGTTTCCTCATTCGGTATGTTGACTTGTGTTTAGGACCTGACTCTCAGAAATGCTCAAGATGCCTTCATTGGGGGAATACTGGCACCTTCTTAAAAAAAGAAGTAGCTTATGTAAGTGGTTACTGCTGCTGTCATATGGGTAACTGACCTGTTAACACCCAAAATTATTTGGGATATGAAAAATATCATCCCATAGTTTCTGAAATGGAGATTCCCCAACAGTAATGCCTAATGCAGCATGTCTAGGTAAAACTTGACTCTCAAGCCCACAGGATTACAACTTCAACAACTCCTCCCTTGAAATTGTTTCATCCTCACCTTTTCAGTTACTTTGTTCACTTGATTAAGTAGGAATAAACTTTGCTATACTGGATTCAAACCAAGTGCCAGTGTTTTTTGGCTATTGTAATGTCACTAGCTGATAAGGAATCTGACCTCACCCTGACGATGTCATGTCTGGAGGATGTCGTGGCTGGTGCTTCTGATGGACCCTGTTCTGGCAGTATATTTGAGTAATGCTTCCCACATTCTCAGCACACATCTCATGAAATGTGTTCGCACAGTAGTCTTACGTGCTCTGCCATTGATAATGCTCAGGTCTCTTCTCAAATGCAGAATCATCCTGTACTTCTAGCTAAGCCAGATTCCCAAGCTCCAGCTGTTGGACACCTCAACCTCTTTGGTTCTTGGATGCTTGGAAGGAGCCTGTGCAGCCCTTGCAGACAGCTGGGCTGCAAGCAGTGCTCTCCCGAGAGCTCTGTGTGCCTTGACTATTCTTGATGCCAGCGTGTCTATCTTAGAAGCAATTTCTCAAAGCTTAAACTGTATCAGTACATGGCTAAATTATCTTCAAAGCAGATATAAATACAGGTCTTCATAGTCACTATCATCCAGTTCAATTATCTTCTGTTATTTCTGTAGCTAATCTACTACTAAGATTTTCCAGTATATACATCTCTCACCCTACTGCCTGTACTGTTGTATGCTTTTTAATATTCACTGTAATAGTATATGATTTGTTTAAAACAAGTAGATTTGTTTGACATTGCATTCAATTAATAAAAAAGTTGCCACTAGTATTCATAGTTTAAATAAACAAACAAAAAAGATACTTTCTAATAGCCTGCCTTGTAGAGAATGAAGACCCTGGAATAAAACTAAAACAGAAAAATAGTCAAACAGAAAGGAATGACTTCTACAGAGACAGGAGTGAAGCAAGGTAAATTCGCCCTCGTACAAACAGCTCCATTGCAAATGTAAGAATATTTCTAGTGCCTCTGGATATTTCTTATCAAGTAAACCATAACATGTAACTTCTTATTTGAAGTATTAGAGTGGCTACTCTGTCTAATTAGTCTGCATCAAACAGTAGGAATTTGTTAAGATTGAAGAGGGATATGTTGTCTTCAGAGAAAATGATGTGTAATGGCAATAATAATAATGAAAACCAAAATCTATAAAACCCAGAATATGAACTGAAGATTTCTGATTCAGTTCCTCTACTTGTATGAAGATATATCACGTCATGACTAATCTAGAACTTTTCAAAAAGAAATTCTATGTATGTTTGAATGTAGTATTTTCACTTGGATGTATGTTAATCATAAGATGTAGATTTTATATTAAACTTTTCCATATCTTAATGAGAGTCCATGTCACTTGAAACTGACTGCAAAAAGGTGATAAGGAATGTGTGACTATATTGGCTGGTCTTTCAGATCAGTCAGATTTGTGTGTTGTCATTAATCTGTGGTTAATTAGCAGATGACTTTAATGTCTATGTATAGCCTGGGATATAAAACGATTATGCTCTTAATATGTTAAGTAAATGATTTTGAAATATTAAGTCCTTTTATTAGCACAAATTATATTTAATGTTCAGCTAATATTCTGGAGGGAAATAAGAAAAAAAAATATAAAGCAACCTAGCCCTTATCAAAATGATTTTAAATATCCATGGATTTTTTGATTTGATGTTTGTTTATATTTAAGAAAGGATGACAAGTCTAGTTTAGCAAGATGTGTCAAGAGGTATGCAAACGTAAGATCATCACAACAATTCTGCTTTAGTGTATGTACCTTCATCCTGAAGATGGCGAAACTCAAACTAAAAGAAGTGAAACATTTTACTTGTGTAAAACCTCATCAGCAATAGCACTGGAAGGATCAAAATTTATGAATTACTCTTACCACTATTTTTTATACTGTTTGCAACCGATTATTAAAAATCAAATTCTTCAATAGTTGATTTTAGTTAACAATCTTCTTGAGGAGAGAGAGACTTCAGAACTGGCTTTGAGTTAAATGTTGCGGTGAACCTCTTCTAGTTTTTAAAAATATTGATAATTCTAGAAACTTGAACTCTGGAGTTTTTCATCATTTGCTTTTCTCATGCAGTGTTGAAAATAACAGCACACCAAGGCCTGTGGTTATCTTGATAAAACTTATTTAAAAACATAAGGTATATTTGGCTATTTATCACTACTTATCACCTCCCTCTTTTCTTTCTCCTTCTGTGGTATTGATATAATTGGACTAACTTCTTCTTACATAATATAATGTGCACATTTAGCCACCAATTATTTTTCTACTGTTTTCTGGTTAAGAAATTCAGGAATGAGAATTAAAAAGTCAGCAAATGTCATGGTATTTTGTGGTACATTTGTAGTTTTAATATTATCACTCACTTATTTGAAAAAGATATAGACATTTTTCTCCAGAAATATATTTATAGTTTGCTTGTGATCACAAATGGATAATGAAAGTTTCCATTAGGATTTAAAACTGGTTTCCAATACTGGCTCCAGGAATGTAAGTGAATGCTGATTTATAAAAACAAATTATGGTGCAAACGTACATAAATCGTTACCTTTTTATTTCTGGTGAATTGAGAACTAGGAACTTCTCACAGCATTTTAAAATGGCTTCCATTAACTCTTCAGTTATCGGCATAACAGCTGCTGAATACATAAACAAGGGCCAACTATGCTGTCAAAAGGAATATCTGGGAAAGAGAATGGAAGTTATGTAGCAATGTTAAGGAATAATTCCATATCACAGAATGATCGTGTTGAATGACCTAGCAGTGCATATTTGCTTTGAAAAGTGATAGCAAAAGTAGGTATTTTTCTTTATCGCACATACCAGTAAAAACATTTTTACAAGTCAATGACCCTCTGTCTTCTGCAAGATTACAACCACTGGAGGAGTTTGATTCTATAAATGAAACTTAATTAGATATGAAACTGCGTGAGTCAGAACAGAGTCCATCTGGCTCACTTGACTACAAAACTAACAGCAGTGAAACCAATAGAAGCTTTTGTCAACAAGTTCATCAGTCTAGACCAGAGTATAAATGTAACTTTTATACAGTCCTAAAACTACATTTGGCCCTTTGAAGACAACTGCGAGGCTGATGTGGCCTCTGGTGAAAATGAGTTTGACAGCCCTGGTCTAGACTGTGATGGCTAAGAACTTTTTTTTTTTTTTTAATTAAAACCGTATCTTGGTCTTAATTAGTGGGAAGAATGGATTATAATGATAATGCTTGATGTGGTACTGTTTAAAGTATATTGTGAACCCTAGGAGCTTGCTTGTTGATTTCTCATCATTTGTATTCCTCCAGAGAGGACAGAAGGATGCTCTGATTGCTACGATGAATTGTATGATTCCTTTCATACGTAGCACAGGACAAAACATAGCTGTTGACACTGCTTCCAGGTCACCACTTGACTATCTTCTCTCATTTATCTCAGCAGTTAGATGAATGGGATCCAACGTCTGGTTTCCCTAGCCAAAGTACAAAAGAGATAACCAGCAAAAGTCTGGGCAGGGAAAGGAAAGCTCCTGTAAATGGCAGTCAAACCAGGAGAGGACTTTGGTGTTTACTATTCAGATCTGTATTTTTAGACCAACCTCAAATGTAGATGGTATCACTAGTGTTTTAGCCCTACTTCATACTACAGAGTAATTAATATTATTGAGAGTGTTCAGTTGTATCAAAGCATTTTTCTTTCTCTTTTGTTTCCCTGTGTCTCTCTCTTTTTTTTTTTTTTTTTCCTATTGCTGACATATTTGGAAGGCTGATTAGTTATGGTGGCAGTTCTTAGGCTGATAAAGTGATTGGAACAGGTCATTTAAAAATCTGGTTGTTCTCTTTTTCTAGACAGTTAATACGAAAGAGAAACCCACTGCTGTATCAGTCTGTAGTAGAGACCTTAAAATAGAAGAGGCCAAATCAATAGCTTCAATGTTTAGGAAAGGGAGAGAAGGGCAGTGAACTGCCCTGTAGAGAAGTTTGGGTGAGGGAACCTTTGCAGAATGGATTTCCTCTGAATGTATTTATTGGGACGGGGAACAATGTTGAGGAAAAACAAAACAAAACAAAAATGTAAAAGAAGGATGAAAACATACAGTCCAGAAAGAAAATCTGCTGCTTTGATGAAAAAGAGTATGACCTTGTTCCTGTGATGCATTGTTTACTTGTTGCAAGTTATGTTCAGCATCCTCCTCACTTTTTCTTAGAATCAAGGAGAAATCTGCATGCTCCTGGAGATGATACCAAGTGTTATACACAAGCTGAGTTTTAATTTAATAGGCTGTTTTAACTTTCCCTCCCTCCCTTTCCTTGGGAAAATGGGAAATAATTTGTGAATAAGGGGAGAGAAAGTGGTACACATCACTCACTCTTCATCTGGATCCTTACTGACATTTACTTGCAGCTGCTACTACAAGTGGAGCACAGTGAACTAAACAGGGATGGGCTATATGCTTCATTTTGCATTTAATAAAATTTGTTTGTATGCTGGAGTTGGGATGGACAGGACTTGCTGGGTCTGCTATTAAGATGGACCAAAAATTCAGACAATGGGAGTATGAGGAAGGGGAAAATATATGGACAGAAACTTTATACTGGGACTGTGCTATGGCAATAAAATATCATGTCTAGCCAAGGTTGGAATAGCACATTTTTTTTGAAATCACATGTGTTAAAAGAATTGTGAAGAGGTTAAGATTATATTATATGGTCTTTGCCTGTATTATGGTTCATTCTCAGCTGAATCTACGTTCATATCTCCATTTTTATGACCAACAATTTAACTGTGGAAGAAGATAAGCTGAAAAACAACAAGGTAGTGATGTTCCAGCTTTGAAGACAAGAGATTCTCTGAATTTCATTGTGAAAGTCTAGATGGATCATGCTGTTGTTGTTACAGTCTAGACATTGAATTTGCAATAATAGGAGACTGTCTTCTACAATCTGCACATGATATAGCAATGGAGTGCATCTACCCATCACTTCTGAGCATATTGCGTGTCTTTCATCCAGCAAGTGGCAGATAGGAATATATGAGTGGTGTAGGGTGTGCTTTGGTAGGTTTTTATTTTGTTTTGAGACATGCTGGAGAAAGCTATCTTCTATAATGTAATTGCTGCTTTATTTGAAAAATTTGTAAATATTAGTCTAACTTTTCAAAAATAAAATATATTTGGTGCATATACCATGAAGTGAACATACTGTATTGTTCCAGAATATGCTTTCATGAAAAAGAATTAAGCAAGGAGTAGGGAGAGGAAAAGGTGGTTGTGTGTGTGTAATTTAATAGTGTCTGTTGCTTTTGACCTGATTAAATACTCAGTCTACTTTATCTCCTTCTGCTTTTGGCCTCTGCAGTCATAATTAGTCCTTGGCATCTGCACACTGACAGGGCTGCTATATGCAATGGATGATTTCTTGCCCTTGGTAAGTATTATGATTGACAGTGTAATCTGTGAGTATGTTACGATGTCATACTGCTGGTATGTGTGTCAATATGTATGAAATTTGAGTATAGGCTACTGACGATTGATATACAAAATTATAAGCAGACTAGTCAGATTTTCATTTTACCTTTTGGAAGTCTTGAATCTTATGTCTATGAGAATTTAAGCACGATTTAGTCGATAACTTGAACAGTAGATACAAAAGGAAAGGTTTTGTGATATTTTTAGTAGCATTTAAAGCCCGTATTTACAAATCCTTGTGCAGTTGCAGTTATAATATACAAGTGACACTGGCAAAGTTTTGTCTTCTGCCGTTAAGAAACTAAAGTCTCTGCCCTGGGAAGTCAAGAAAAGTTTGCTTTTACTAGAGATGGAATTTGCTGTGTGCTTTTCATGGACCAGCTTTTGCAGGGCAAAATCTGAATGGCAAATTACTTTCCTCTCCCAGTGTCAAGCACTTCAAGATGGCAAATGTTCCAAACCTAGATTAATATTCTCTTTCAAAGGCTTTGTTATTTTGTGCTTCCCACCTTGATAACCCACTTTACTTTCCTGTGCAGAGAGTTTAGTGCTCTTCAGTATTCCAGTGCCTGTCCCATCCAACTTGAGAAGGTGGATGTCACACTTTGGCCTTGTACTGAAAGCTTTTAAGGAATTTTTGTGTGTGTCAGGCTGTGTTTAGACAATATCTCTGTGACACAGTAACTGGTTAGATATGGGAAGCTTGTTTTGGTAGATACACAGGCAGGATTAATCAAAAAGTTTTAAAAAAAGGGCTTTAAAATCGATCGATTTGTTAAAGTCAGCAGTAACTTCAGCCTCTATCAAGTCAGTTCTGCAAGTCCTGATACACTACTTTTTCATTTTGATTCATCTTTCTTTCTCAGCCGTGCTGGTGGATCTGAATTTTTGACAATGCCAGTGTAACTTTATCATTTAATCCTTCTGTGATCTGTTTCTCCATTGATAAAAAACTACAAGAACCATTCCTTTAAGAGTGTGCTTTAGATTGTGGTGGGGTGGGATGGTTGTATGTACATTGTGGTTTTGGTAGGGTTTTTAATTTTTTTTGGAAGTACTATTAGCTGACTTTTAAAATGGTCATATTAGAAGTAATATTCTATTGCTGCATTGGGCAAATAATTGCTTTGACTTAGTTGGACTCACTGCAGTTTGCATCAGTTGAGAATCAAGTTGAGGCTGTAAGCAGCAGTCCCAGCGATTGCTTTGCTTTCCTGCTTGTTCCTGTGCATATATAAGCACAAGCTTGTGTGTATTCTTTTTCTGAAATCTATTCTGCTTACATTGTGCAAGGTAGGTCTTCCTGAATGATGATGGGAGCCACACCTGTTTGCTAAGTTAAGAACAAAGAATGTCATTTATTTACAGTTCATCAAAATTGGTATTTCCCTCAGATGAAAGCTTGTGTCTACTGGCGCTAATGAAAGGCACCTGCATGTGTCTAACAACGTAATGTAGTCATTGGTAACATGCTACAGAATAGGAAAGGAACAGGAATTGCTGTACTCCAGATGGAATAAAACCAGAAAAACAGTAGTGCTAATGAAACAGATGACTCTGTATGATGAAATTACCTTCTCTTCCACTCAAGGAAATGGTGCAATGTAGTCATTTCCGAGGTCCTCTGTATGTTGCCTCTTCTGCTTAATCAACAGTAAATGCTGCAGAGAATCAAAGCAAAGTGTTAAAATATTCTAATCCACATCTCTTTTCTTGCAACAGAGACTCTTTTAAATATAGTAATTTAAGCAGAAAAGAAATAGTTTGAGCATAATGCTGATTTTATATTTCAGAATGAGTCACAAATAGCTCAACTTAGGCTGCATGTTTAAGTACAAAAAAGTTGAAAAAACTGAACAGGTCAAAAACTGTTGACTGCTTTGCCATCTTTTAGTACATGCAAATAAGTCTCAGCATTACTGTTCTTTGTGAGTTCTAGTAAAGTGGCCATTACCATTAGCAAGAAACTTAGCACATCTAACACAAGAGTTTAATGTTGCAGATAACTTATTTCTCAACAAAATTGCTATGACAGATGTTAAAGTAATGTTCTTGGCCCTGGGTTTCCCATAGTGTAGTCTCAGATGTCTATGCTTAAAAAAAAAAAATTAGTTTAAAGATAAAAAATAAATCAAAAGGTACAGCAAAGAAACAGTCCGAACTGGGTGCCTCTCGAGGGGAGGGATCCTGAGACAAAACAGGCTTGGGGTTTTAAACCCTCACAATCTATCCATCCACTGTTCAGGTGTCCTTCCTGTGCTGTCTATACAACTTTTAGTCCAATGGTAATTCTGGGTCTGGGGGCTTGCTTCTTATTGGATTCTCCTTCTCTGTCCTCCAGGCAGCTTTTTTTACCATTCTGATCTAGATGGTTTGCAGCCCCTACTGACAGAGTTCCCTCTTCATCTCCTGGTACTGGTCTTCAAGGCCCCGCATCACCAAGCAGCCAGGTTAAGATAAGTTCATGACATTCCAGTGAGCCTTGCCACTCCTGCTAAGTTTGGCTACTCATGCTGGAATACGTTATTCAAACAAAAGAATACAGCTAGAAGAATACAATACAATTAAAAAGTTAGTTTGATTTAACTTCTGCAACAACAGACTTTGCAATTGATTGGTTCCAGTGATGTCAATTGGTGTACTTGCAGTATTGAAGTTAAATGTTGTGTTGAAGAACTTAAGAGGATCAGCTGCATTAAATCACTGGCAGATAAGAATTGAAACAAAGTTCAGAGCAAATAGCTTATATTTAAAAGGGGTTATTTTTTTCAGTTATTAGTTTGGCTGTTAAAATGTTTTGAAGTTTGTGAGTTTGTCAGTCAGATATAAAGAGATGTATTTGCTTACGAATGTGGATCTTTGGTTCAGAATTAAATACAAACTAAAGAGCTGGTTATTTTTTTTTCTGAAGTCTAACTCAATAATGATGATAAAAGGTGCTGAGAACTTGGCTTAGTCAGTGCTTTTATGCATAATACTGGTGTCTAGCTCTATTTTCATCCTCTGAACTGGCTTGTTATTTTGCTTGGAATGATCCTTATCTTGCTTTGTATACTGACAAGGACAAATTCTGAAACAGAGTTTAAGACAAATGAAAAAAAATGTGCTGTTTTTCAGTTTTTAAAGTAGCCTTCTATTCTCATGAATAACAATAGGCTTTGCTAACAAAAGTAATGATAGATTCTGTATATATAGTGGAAATGTAATGAAGGTTAATTATAGGAGGTCATGGGAACTATAACAAACCACAGTGTTTTTAACGCTAAAAACATCTCTTTCAAAAGACAAATATAATCCTTGAATGTTATATAAATGTTTAGGAAGGAAGGTCATGAAAGAAGGGTTGTTGGTTTTGTGTCTGTAGGGGTTTTTAAAAAATTATTATTATAGCGTATTTATCCTTCATAGTCATAAATATGGCAAAACCAGTGTAGTGGCTCTCCACAGAAATCACCAGAATGCCTTGATGCTGGAACTTTTCAGTGCTCTCTTGACGTTTCAGTTTTCTGTGTTCACATAGTAAAGAAGAAGGAAAGAAGAATCAGTGAGTGGAAAATGGATGTATCCTTGTCAGCCCCTCTGCCTGCAAGTAAGGGGAGCTGTATGTCCTACTTGTTGAATGAGATTAGGGAACACACACGGCAGGTAAAACAGTTTGTTTTGCCTGGTTGACTCTCAGATGGATTTTCTCCAGAGTCTGAAAGATGTACAGGAATTGGTAGGGCAGAAGCGCATGGTGATAGGTTGGTTGCTACTTGACAGGTTTCATGCCAGTTTAAAGCAACAAACTACAGCGGTGGCAGACTTGAGTTAAGACTGACATGCAGCTAAAGAGTGGGCTTCCCTTTTTTTCCAGCTTCTCTAGCTGTTTCTCCTACTGCTTTTGTGTAAGTTTTGGGGTGTGTGTGTGGGTTTTATTTTTAATTTATGTGACTGCACAAATAATCAGACTAATTTGCTAATCCAGCAGCAGAGTAATCTGTTGAACAATTTGCAGCAAACTGAACTTGCATGTCTCTGCATTGTCAGTGTTTAGCCTGCAGCAAAGTACTGACCTATGAAACCTACTGTTTAGTTGGCCTAAGGTAATTATGGACCCATTTTTAAAGACATTTTGCATTCCACTCCTGTATTTCTTTTGAGATGCAGTGGCCTTTGGCTTCGTAGGTGATAGCTGCACCTAGGTGTGGGTGATGGCTTTTGGCCTGTAGGCAGATCAAGAGCTGTTGTTCAGCTGCTGCTTGGCTACGCTCACCTAATAGCAGATACTCATCTTGGTGAATGACTGATACCACCAGTATAATGAGGGCTTGGTATATCATTAACATACAATCCAATAAATTTCTGATTTAAATATCTTCTCTACTTTTTATGTATATGATATATGATGCTGTAAAAACAGATGGCAGACTTGCTAACAAAGCTCTTTCTACTTTCTATCAGCTACAGTCAAGTTTACAGGTTCCTGGGTGTCGCTTCCCTTTACACATTATTAACTCTTGTTGAAGAGGAGCTCCACACTCTTGATCCTGCTGGATCTTTACAGTTTAGTTTAGCTGCTTGTTAATCTGATAGAGAGCTCGACATTTGATTTAGTAATTCAATCTGGTTTTTTTCTAAGCTGCTGCCTTTGATTCTGAGGTGGGAAGCATACTTTAAAGAGCTTGTGGTATGCATGTAAAGATTTTAAGATAATTTTTTTACATTCTGGATTATGCATACTAAGGTAACAAAACTGTAGTATAAAAAAAAAAATTTGGACTGAACTCCTGACAACAGATGTTACAGATAAAGGGGGTGTGTGTGTACTTGAGCAAGAGGAGCATAATACAATACATGAGTCATGTCTGTCTGAAATACAAAATATTTCAATTGCAAGCAGAATAGGCCTATTTATGAGCTTGGAACTGAAGAACTTAGAAGTTACAGAATCACAGAATCACAGAATGTTAGGGATTGGAAGGGACCTCAAAAGATCATCTAGTCCAATCCCCCTGCCAGAGCAGGAACACTTAGGTGAGGTTACACAGGAAGGCGTCCAGGCGGGTTTTGAATGTCTCCAGAGAAGGAGAATCCACAACCCCCCTGGGCAGCCTGTTCCAGTGTTCTGTCACCCTCACTGAGAAGAAGTTTCTTCTCACATTTAAGTGGAACCTCTTGTGTTCCAGCTTGAACCCATTACCCCTTGTCTTACTGTTGGTTGTCACCGAGAAGAGCCTGGCTCCATCCTCGTGACACCCACCCTTTATATATTTATAAACATTGATGAGGTCACCCCTCAGTCTCCTCTTCTCCAAGCTAAAGAGACCCAGCTCCCTCAGCCTTTCCTCATAAGGGAGATGCTCCACTCCCTTCATCATCTTTGTGGCCCTGCGCTGGACTCTCTCCAGCAGTTCCCTGTCCTTCTTGAACTGAGGGGCCCAGAACTGGACACAATATTCCAGATGAGGTCTCACCAGGGCAGAGTAGAGGGGAAGGAGAACCTCTCTGGACCTACTAACCACCCCCCTTCTAACACACCCCAGGATGCCATTGGCCTTCTTGGCCACAAGGGCACAGTGCTGGCTCATGGTCATCCTGCTGTCCACCAGGACCCCCAGGTCCCTTTCCCCTACACTGCTCTCTAATAGGTCATTCCCCAACCTGTACTGGAACCTGGGGTTGTTCCTGCCCAGATACAAGACTCTACATTTCCCCTTGTTATATTTCATTAATTTTTTCCCCGCCCAACTCTCTCGCCTGTCCAGATCTCGCTGGATGGCAGCACAGCCTTCTGGCGTGTCAGCCACTCCTCCCAGCTTGGTGTCATCAGCAAACTTACTGATAGTACACTCAATTCCCTCATCCAAGTCATTGATGAATATATTGAACAGTATTGGTCCCAGAACTGACCCTTGAGGCACTCCACTAGATACAGGCCTCTGATGTGTTTTCATGGAATTTAGGTTTATGTTTTTTCCAATGAATTTGCATCATAGATATTGATTTGGATATTAAAATACTACATCTGTTTATTCATTCTTTGAAGCTGGACCTTGCTGAAGACTTACTGGCCTTGAAGAGAACAAATCAGGACTGTTTGCATCTTGGTGCCAGCAGTGTTGGCTGAAACTAGGTCTACTGCAGTGGTCGTTTTTGAACAGTTAAAAAAAAAAAGTTACGACACTGTGGAGGAGGGCTGAGTACAAAGCTTAACAACCAAGCAGCCTTTGGATGAATGAAGCTGGCCAACAAGATTTCCTAGGAAGCAGGTTGAAGGTTGTTTGGAAGAGAAGTTTGAGAGGCTTGTTTAGACACAGGTCTGTGCTTGGTATTGTTGTAGCATGAATAAATATCACGACTTCTGATTTGCAATTTTTGCCATATTTCTTGGGTTTTTTTGTGGGGAATTGGGTTAGTGGTGCCATGTTGTTTATTTTTTTTCAGGAATAAGTTTAAGATAATAATTGATGTACTGTGTAATAGTATTGTATACAGTCTTACAATTTCATACATATTATACCAGTATATATGCCCAGAAGACAGATAACTCTCACTCGAAATTTTATATTCAGGTGAATAAAAGAAATATTTTCCAAGGGAATGATAGACAGCAGGAGAAATTGTTGTCTGATGGATATGAAACACAGTTTGCTCAAAGAAGAGAGACTTCCTAGGGCTTGCAGGTGAGATTTAATGGATGGTGATACAAAATGTAAAAAAAAAAAAAAAAAAAAAAAGCTGAAGAAATTGATCACTTCAGAGGAAATGGGAGAAAATTGTCCCAAATATTCTGGATCTCTCTCTTGTTCAACAAATAGAGGATGATACTTAATGTGAGTCAGTGGCTAAGCAAATGCACAGAGGGTGCTAATGTATTTTGGTTCATCTTCAGTGGAAGGATGGTGCTGTACAAATTGTGATTTTTGCTCAGCGTAGAGGGAAATTATTTTCAAAGAATGAGTCTTCTAGATACATCAGATTCTATTTAAACTCATGATTGAAGTGCTGAGGAGGTATGGAATGGAGTAGATACAGGTTTTATTTAGCACAGAGTCAAAACAGAGAAAGGCAATGATCGGTCTATCAGAATGTGAAAAGAAATCACGTAATAGCCAAACTCAGTGTTAGGAGCTTAATTATTCTTATTATTTTTAAGATTAATTAGAATTGCTCATTTCCAAATTTAAACTTGATGAAGTGGTAACTAAAATATAGCTATTTCAGTCTCTGGAATTGAAATGTTAAAATAAATATTTATGACCTTATTAAGGATGACTAAGTGAGTGAAAAGAGAAATTAAGTTGCACTTGTGTAAAATGATGCTATGTATTTCCAAATTCTTGGTAACTAGGAGCAAATGTTCTAGAATACTTGCATGTTCATGATGTAAAATGTAAATGTAGTATTTATTTCTCCTATTGACTGCCAAATCACACAAGAAAATGAAATATTCAATTATTTGCCATCTATAAAATGATGGGATAAAATGCTTTACCATATATAGTTTCAGCTTGAATTGCATATGCTGGAGATGTAATGCTGCCAGAGGTGTGTGTGGTGTCCCCTGTTCCTCCTAACAAAAAGAACTTTATCACTTCTATAGGCTACAAATTCCATGTTCTAAAACCTTACATACAATGTAAAGAGTTTTATATTGGGCACAAATATGACAGAATAAAACCATGACAGAACTAAAAAGTACATGATATAATAGGATTATGACTTACGTGCAAAAAGAAAACTCCAAACCCATGTAAACCATATCAGGTTTCTAATGCAGCTTAGCTACAGTTAAAACAGATGAGATTCTTGAACAAGGATAGAGTATTTTGAGAGAAGACTAACTGCTGCTTGGGAACTGTATTCAGAACATTGTATGATTGTGATCATAAAAAGAGTGCTCCATGGGTCAAAACAAATAGTTTGTAGAGTAAGTGAAACTTAAAAAGAAAGAAAGAAAAAAATATCTTAAGTATTTGTACCTTTTTTTTTATTTTAGGAACTACAGATGATAGTATAAAATGACACAAGGAGTTATCTCAAGGTAATAAACAAAAGGATGATGTATAGAAATTGTGTTTAAAATTCTGTATTATAAAATAAATTACACATTTTTATAAATAATTATGTCTCAGGAACAAAAAGAAATAAAAGAAGATATAAATATAACAACATGGAACCCATGGTATTACAAATAATTCAGAAATATGAATATTCATATTTTTTGAAAAAGTGCTGATTTATATAGTAAACTGACAATGAATTATTTTCAAGTTTCCTATTGGATAGTGTATTTCTTGAAGCAAAATGTTTTTAACCTTCAAGTGCCAACAAGATTCGAGTTCCAACAATTTGAGATCAAACAAATTCCAACAAAGTCCTGCTTGACCAGCCCGATCTCCTTCTATGACAAGGTGACCTGCTTAGTGGATGAGGGAAAGGCTGTGGGTGTTGTGTACTTAGACCTCAGTAAGGCCTTTGACACCATTTCCCACAGCATTCTCCTGGAGAAACTGACAGCTTATGACTTGGACAGGTGTACTCTTCGCTGGGTAGAGAACTGGTTCAATGGCCGGGCCCAAAGAGTTGTCGTGAATGGAGTCAAATCCAGTTGATGGTTGGTCATGAGTGGTGTTCCTCAGGGCATAGTATTCGGGCCAGTTGTGATTAATTTCTTTATTAATGATTTGGATGGGGGGATTGAGTGCATCCTTGGTAAGTTTGCAGATGACACCAAGTTGGGTGGGTACATTGTTCCGCTTGGGGGTAGAAAGGCTCTACAGAGGGGTCTGGACTGGCTGGATTGATGGGCTGAGGCCAGTTGTATGAGGTTCAACAAGGCCAAATGCCAGGTCCTGCACTTGGGTCACAACAACACCAGACAACACTACAGGCCTGGGGAAGATTGCCTGGAAAGCTGCCTGGCAGAAAAGGATCTGGGGGTGTTGATTGACAGGCGGCTGAACATGAGCCAGCAATGTGCCCAGGTGGCCAAAAAGGCCAACAGCATCCTGGCTTATATCAGGAATAGTTTGGCCAGCAGGACTAGGGAAGTGATTGTCCCACTCTACATTGCTCTGTTGAGTCCGGGCCTTGAATACTGTATTCAGTTTCGGGCCCCTCACTACAGGAAAGACATTGAGGTACTGCAGAGAGTTCAGAGAAGGGCAACGAAACTGGTGAGGGGTCTGAAGAACAAGTCTTATGACGAGTGGCTGAGGGAACTGGGGCTGTTTGGCCTGAAGACAAGGAGGCTGAGGAGAGACCTTATCACTCTACAACTGCCTGGAAGAAGGTTGTAGCATGGAGGGTGTTGGTCTCTTATCCCAAGGGGCAAGTAATAGGATGAGAAGAAATGGCCTCAGGTTGCACCAGGGGAGGTTTAGATTGGACATTAGGAAAAATTTCTTCACGGACAGTGTTGTCAAGCACTGGAACATGCTGCCCACAGAAGTGATTGACACGATACCTGGAGGTGTTTAAAAGATGTATAGATGAGGTTTTTGTGATATGGTTTAGTACCAGAGTTAGGTTATGGTTCGACTCAATGATCTTGAGGGTCTTTTCCAACCAAAATGACTCTATGATTCTAAGATATTTGGACTGAACTTCTTGCAACTGTTTTAAAACTTATTTGGAGAAGTAACCTGTAACATTGGTATATCATAAATCTTGGAGCATTAGTGAAATTCCAGATGGTTAATAGTGTTGTATTAGTATTTAAAAAGAATTAAAAGTGCGTGAATGTCTAACTTAATACTTATATCTCAAGTGTAAAAAATAATAGAATTACTTCTAATCAGTAAAGTAATAATAATAAAAAAACATTGTCAAGCCAACTAGCTTTATATTTTTTTTTAATTTACAAATGTATCTGATAGTGCTTTAACTTTAAACCTTTTCGGTTCAAAATCTCATGTTCACTTGCTAGTCCCAGGTGAGACTTGCATGATAATCAGCAGCATGTGAGATTCATAATTAACACAAAGTTAAGAGGTATGCAAGGTATGCAGAGATATGTCTGGATCCTGGCTCTTTAGACACCCTAGGTGTGTGAGGTGGATTCACAGGCTGTGCTCCCTTCCTGACTTCAGTTTTGGATTTGACCTTTGATTTCAAAAACTAGTTGATTCTTGTAAAGTGTTCAAGCTCTCCTCACACGGCTTGTTGTCTCACTGTGCTGAAGCAGCGGTGATGGTACTTTCTCCGCTAAGATTGCAGTGGCTCAGGTGACTTGGTATTACATATATTGCATGGCAGAAACCTGTCCTTAGACTTTCATAAGGCATTATAGGGTGCTGCTGTTATTACATTTTAAATAGAATAATAAAAAAAACCCCCAACTGTTCATGTTGACTCCATTAGGAAGGCACAGTCATCTCAAAAGGTTATTGCAGATGCATTTCTACTACAGCCCATCAGTTCCTGATCCCACACTGTTTAATTTTATTAACCTGGAGAAAAACTATAAAGTAGTTAAGATCTCTGGTGACATGGGGTTTGAGAAATAAAAGAAATATTTTTTTTAGAATCAAGTGAAGATAATGATATTCTTAGGAAAGAGAAGTACAGTTTCTAAGTTAAAAATTAGTAGAATTAAGCATTTTCATTGTAAATAGTAACACATAGAGGCTGGCAAAATTAAATGGTGGGAGACCCTAATAGTGGATAATAGAGAAACTACAGTGCAAAAATATTGCCTAAGCTTGTTCCATTGCTAAACAAAAGCAGGAGGAAGAAAACAGGATGGCAAAGAATTTTTTTCAAATGAGCCTTGGAGAAGGGAGGAAAATGTGAATAAAAGCTGCCACCAGACAACAGGAAAGAAAACTGATGAAATAGCTATGAAGAATATGGCAGAAGACTATCTGAAACTATTTACAGAGGAAAAGATTGTGACAGGGAGATAATAGTTTTCATGCAGTGCCACTGAAGCATCTGTTGCTTCTGGTTTTGTTCTTGTTTAAACTTTTGGCACTAGGTCACATTATAGCTTTAGAGAAGATAAAATGAAGATTAACGTATAATTCCTCAGTCAAAGGACTGGAGTTAAAGTACTAGGTTTTAAGTCTTGCGTGCCATTGGTATCTTATGCCTCTGTTTCCTCATCTGAATGAAAAGCCATGAGAATATTTCTGTAAGAGATAGAGTTGAGTTTTGA
Organism: Caloenas nicobarica; assembly: GCF_036013445.1. NCBI lineage: Eukaryota > Metazoa > Chordata > Aves > Columbiformes > Columbidae > Caloenas > Caloenas nicobarica. Next base: position 45,158,671 of record NC_088249.1, read on the forward strand.
AATACTTGAATGCTATGTTATACTTGAAGGAAGAGTCTTTCTAGATCTTAATGAGTAGTATAATGATGAAAGAGAAGCATATATAGTCTTTGAGATGTTTCACCACTGCATATTTTTTGATGTCATTAATTTTTAAAGAGGAGAATCAGGGGAAAGTCCATCTTTTATTGGGTAAACTTCATTAAAGATGTTCACATAGTCCATCAATAATGAGATTCTCCGTCTCCGATCCATCTTTTATTGGGTAAACTTCATTAAAGACATGCACATAGTCCATCAATTATGAGATTCCCCATCTCCATGAGCTTCCTTGTCCATTCATTTTTCTTTCCCACCTGCACTCACAATGGTGGCTGTTTGCTCCCACATAGATGCAACAATGCATCATTTGTAAGCTGGCCCTCATTCATTTCATTCCTGTTTGAAAGGCCTGACAGAAAGCTCTGTGAAAAGCCTTTCAATGCAAATGCCAGTTTAATGACTTGGTTCATTCAGCAGAGGGGAATCTGAGATAACTTGACTTCTTCTCACTGCAAATACAAGAAAATGTTTTCATAAAGCCTTGGACGTGTTATGCTTTTTAAACAAGACGCTTTCCATTTGCAAACAGAATTTGATGGCTTTAATTTCTAGTTAATTAAAATCTCAAGATTCTTCTGCAACATCAGCCTCCCACACCTCTCCCTGAGCACAAAGAGGTGGGAGGGTTTGAGCTGCCCTTGCTCTGCAGCCTCAAAAATGCATCTGCCTTTGAAAGCTTTGATTTACCTCATTTTCTCAGCAAAGCAGTTCTCCTTGAGGATAAACCCTTGTTTGATTGGCTTCTTCTGAACATGTTTAAATATCAAATTATTGGGAAATTACAAGTGTAGTTACTCTTGTTAAAGCCAAAGGACAAACACATTTAGTCTGTTTTGACAGCCTGCATTGAGGTTTGTTCTTGAGACACGTGTTCTTCTTAAATTAATTCTCTTTCATTTCTGAATCATTTGTTCAGTGGATGTTCTCACAAAGTTATGATAATAAAATAACAGAACTATCTAGGCAGCCTTTGGGTATTTGGTACAGAATTTAAAGACAGTGGTTGTAGCATTGGCATAAAAGAAATGAATGAGTTTATTTTTCGTGGAAGTTCACAAACTCACATCAGAGTTATTGGAAATTCATTACTGTTTTTGTGAGGAACGGACCAGGGATAGAACCAACAGGGTTTACACAGACTATGATAAAGTTCTATCAGAATCAGTCTTGACAGAGAAATTAAGAGAGTGGCTTCCTTTTCAATGAACTGTCTGGCCAGGATTTTGAATGTAGCCGTGGGATGAATTTTATGAGACAATCTTCTATGAAGCAAGAACATAAATTTCTCTTCTTAAGTTTGACCACCGATTTTAGTGTTGCACAAATGATTCCACTATAATATTCAGTTCAGTTGCCACATCCACTTGCACATTAGCTTTCCACAAAGAGTATTAAAACATTTTGAATGGTATTCTCCTTTTAACATTAGTTTTTAAAGACATATTTATCTGATGCTTTGAATTTGATGGATATTCTCAAATCGGTAATGGATTATGCCACACAAGTAAAATTCTTTCTTATCTTTCCAAATAAAAATAGATTAAGATCTTACTAGTTCTTGTGTACAAATCTAGAATTAAGCTAACGTTTCTATGATAAGCTAGTGAGTGTACCAATCTTTACTAGTGTACAAGAGCTAAAACAGTTTCTGTGTGGTCCTGCAACAGCTGCCAAGACTTAACATTTTCTTGTCCTTGCTGACCAATGTTAGACACAAGCCACTTACCCTGGCAGTAGCTCCTCTGGCGAACTGCTTAGAAACCATATTGGAAAAGTAGAACGTAAGGCTGTATATTCTAGAAAGGAGGAGAAGATGGAATAGGTTAGTCTTGTATTATCAAGTTCCATGTAACTGCCTAACAACTAATTCCCTATTGATCTTAAAAATCACAAAAGCCACAATATTTTAAGGGTCATTCAACTCAGAATATTTCTTAGCATCATAATACATAGTAATTAGGTAATTATGCTTTTCATCTTCATAGTGCTTTGCAAGTATGTGCTGGTTACAGAATACTTGTAACAAGCTAATGTTCAGTTTAATCTTTGTTTCACAGACAGGAAGGCTGAATCAAAGAGGTTAAGTCATTAGTCTAGGTCTCCAGAAAGAGTTGTTCTAGAACCCGTTGTAGTTTGTGCTTCTGTGACCAGGAAACTAAACCTGTCTGATGAGACTGCCTGTCTTTAATGAGTGGGAGAAGATCCCAATCTCTCACAACTGCAGCAACTTTAAAACAAACTCCTTGAAGATGTTCAGATTTGTGTCTCTCTTATAGAAGACTCAAATACGAGCCTCTTGAACAAGCTATTCACTGATTCTAGTACACAATGACATATCAGCTCAATTACCCTCAACCTTGTTAATTCTATTCTGTGCTGTAGTAATTTTATTAGGATAAATTACAGAGCGTGTACCACCATAAATACCTATGGATCATATTGTGCTTTTGTGTGTTGTATTTGGTTGTCCTTGACACACACACAAGCAAATGAAAAATGAAACAGTGTATAGCATCTACTATCAAAAAGGTGGAAGAGAGGTATGTTAGGTGATAACATTCATATTACATATTCATTTTACAAAATATATTACACATAACAGAAAAAAAGTACTGATGTTAAAAGTGACAGTATGTTAATTGTTATTTGAGTCTAAACTTATTCATTCCAATATGAACATTTCTGTTTGTGGGTGAGTGATGGTTTTGTGTGTGTGTGGTGTTTTGGTTGTTTGTTTGTTTTTGTTGGGTTTTTATTTGTTTTGTTTTAATCATGCACATAGTTTCATTGGTTTTCTGGTTGACAAAGGAAGGCCTCGTGACTTTCACTAATAAATGTTCTGATTGTTGGATTTTTTTTTTTTCCTAGGCTAATTTACGTTATTAAACTATCTTGAGTAATTAACAAAAATCAGGGGCTTTTTGCAACAGGAAATGTGTGGGAGGAGAAATAGCTACCTCTAATATTTTATTGTCTGAACGGATAAATTTGTGCCAACTTGTCCAAAGTGAGAAAGCAGGCTAGAGTGGTAGGGTCATAAATACTGACTCTTAGGCCTGTAACTTTAACTTGGTGTTGGGATTCAATTTCTCTCTCTGCGCAGACCACCAAGATTGCTCTAGGGGAAGGGAAAGATTGACTCCTGTGACTGAACTTTTGCTGATGTGAAATGTAGTGAATCTTGACACCTGAAGTAGGTCTGATCTTCCCTAATGCACATCTTGTGTGATTTGGATGGGCAGCAGGCTGCTACCAGGACAAGTATAACTTCAGTTTGCTGCATCCTTCTTGCTCACTGTAAGGCAAGGCAGTGGTTTGAACTGGGTAGCTGGCAGTTTATCCAGGACTATGTGTCTGTAGGTATCTTTGCATTCATGAAATGTATGTGTTAAACTCTAAATTGAGTAGAAAGACACTGGATTTTTCCTTCTTTGGCACAAATGAGAAATGCCTGGGGTAGGTGTCAATGTCCTTGTTTTTTTTGTTCTCAGGATAACATCTGCCACTAAGAACAAAGAAAACTCAGATATTAATCTAAATAAAATGATGACAAAACTAAAAGATTCACTAGCTTTTAAACTCCCCAGGACTGGGAGGATAACTCATAAAGATTTTAAGAACTTTTCATTCTGTGGTTGTTGTCAATTGGTTTTAATTGAAAAGTATATTTGATTCTGATAATGCTTAGTTCTGAGACACTTCACATTTTCAGTTGTTTTCACTTTACTGAGAGGATTCTGCATTTCAGAAATACAAACCCACCAAGCATTCATTTCGGGATTATTCAAATGCTAGACTCAGTCTGGACCACAAGTAAACTAGTTGCTAGACCTCGACAGTTTCTCAGATGTTCTTTTCCTGTGTGACAGCTCATATTATTATTTTTCTGTTTTCTTAGTATACAGGTAGATTCCTCAGGTTACTGGTTATAAAGATGGTATATCAAAACCGGGATGGATAAAAATGATTTGTTGTTCCTTCCTAGGAGTTCTTAGCAAAATTGCTTTGCAGGCCTTGGAAAAGTAATTACGTAGCTATTGTATAGTGAATAAAAGGTTTGCATATATTTTATCTGGGGAAAATAAAATAAAATGCTTGTACTCACCTAGCATTGTCAGGCTAGATGAAAACCCAGAAAAAAAATATAATTAATGCATAAGGGAAATAACGTAACTAAGGAGTAACAGAAGATGCCGGTGAACTACCACATGTTGAAACACTTGAGTCCCGGTTCATGATGTGATGAATTCAACTTATTTGTCCCTGCTAACTGTAGTGTATGCTTATAGCTTAAAAACAGACAGTGAGTCTGTATAAGAGAGCAAAGGGATTCAAAGTCTGCTCAGTTACTAAATGGGCATGTTTATATATATTAAGCTAGGAAGAGAAATGCAAGATACAAACCATGAGAAAAGCACTTTTTTTTTTGCGGAAGGGACTGTGATACAAAGTGCTGATCATGTATATCTCACTGAATGAACCGAGGCACATTTGTGCACACTTAGCTCTGAAAAGCCTAACAGAAAGCCTAATGGGAAAAGACCAAAACAAACAAACCCCAAACCAAACCACAAAACCACCACCACCAAAACCAAAACCAATCAAAAAACCAAAACCTAAAAATCAACAAAGAAACCCCACAAAAAGCCCCAAACAAACAAACCCAAACAGAAATCTCAAACTTGGTTTTGTAAGACAAGCTAAAATACACTAGTATGAGAGACTCTGCCTTTAATAAACTTATAACCCATTGCGCTTTTGGTTTTAATTCTAAAAAACTTTGTTGCCACAGAGTTGTTTTAATTATAAAGTATGTTGATCTCCTAAGCCACCAGCTAAAGTCTTGGAACAGTAATCGCAGTCTGAAAATCATTTAAATTCAATGAGACAGGGAATGAAAACCAGTGTGTTGAGCAATGAAACTGAGTGGAGGGGAACAGGAATGCTAAATATCTCAATAGAACCAAAAGGGAAGGTGGAAACTTTTTTTTTATCTAATGGAGAAGCAAAAGTAAATTATCAACAAAGATATAATCCTACCATTTGTTGTCTGCAATAATTTTAGCAATGTCTTAAACTACAGAATGAAAATAAATGTTTGAATGTAAATTTATTTCTGAAAGATTTCTGAGTGGCCACTACCTGTTCTCTTAATGATGGGAGATAGTGTAAGGAAGCCAGAAGATTTCTTCTGAGTTTTCATTTCTAAAATCCTGATTTCTGCCAAATACTTCTTTACAGGGAGCTAGTCTAATGTGCAATGCCTCATTAGACACAATACCTCTTACTATATAAGGCTTTAAGAAATCATTTGCCCTGCAATAGAGAGATTCAAGTTTTTATATATGTTTCTCAATGAAAGTGATTATGTTTGATAAAGTGCCAAGAATAATTTAGGATATTTGGATAAGCCAGACTCAAAACTTCTTCTCACATGATTTAGCTTCTAGATGTTAGCGTGACTGACTCTCAAGATTGTACATTGAGTCTGAGTGCCTTTTGATCAAGTCTTCCCACCCAAAACTGGTTCTTTGATTTGGTGTAGGTGATGCAATGTTCTTGGGTCAATCTTGGATTTGATTCCTTCTCCAGCAGGCTTGATGGTAAATTTTCCAAAGCTATGCAACTGTCCTGGTTTTGTTAAAAAACAAGTTTCTCTTTTAGTGAATTTCCCTGTCAGCTAAAGCCTTCTAAATAACTGCAGTTTTCCTGAAAGACAGATACATATTTTGGTAGACATAGAAATGGAATGCAAATGTGTACACATATGCAGGCACATCGCAAGAAGAGCCAGAGGCCACGAATGCATTGCAAAGAGCAAGTTTTATTTTAGTTACCTCTCTACTGGGGGATCTCCAAAGTCGCACCTGAGCTCCCAGGCAGAGGTGACACAAGCGGGGACGCAGGCGCTGGTAGGTTCAGCCCTGCTGGAAGATCACTGGGCCTGCTGAGCTCGCCTGGATTTCAAGGCTTCAGGCAGGCGCAGCCTCCTGCTCTTTCTCACAACAAAGCAGGAATCTCAGACATAGTGATAAGGTGCCTAGAGTTTCTCACAGGCCTACGTTATCTAACACAGAGGTTCTACTCACCAAGCACACAAGGTCAGTAAAACAATTAGTGTGATGTATGTGCTTTTTCTACAGACAGGTGCAAGTCACTTTGAGCGTATTTACATTTAACTAACCTCCTCGCCAAATCTTCTGCTACGTTCCCGTACAGTAAGGTCATTGATAAGGATGGATGCACATCTCGCGAGAGCACTGAAACAGGTGACCAAAAAAACTGACCAACTAAAGTATTCCATCCCATTCACGTCATACTTCATATAAAAGTGGGGGATCACGAGGACCTCATCCCTTTTCCTTATGGCTGACGTTGGGAGAGGACCTTGCGAGTTGTCCCTGTGAGTTGAGGCCTGGTCAGACAGAATCCAGTTCCAGTTGGCTGCAGAGTCCAGTCCAGGATTTCAGGTGCCAGCCCTACATCTGCTGGAGCAGGCGCTGGGATTTTCAAGATTGGTTTTGTATATTTTGTATTATTTTCTCTATTTTTATTGGTAGCATTAGTAAAACATTTTTAATTTTTCCAACTCTCTCCTCTCTGTCCTTCTTTCCCTCCCAATTGCCTGTCCTTAGTGGGAAGTGGGGAGAGGGAGGGGCGAACGGGGGAGGCAGGGGGGAGAGGGGGTTAACAATACATCTGCCGCGGTTTTATTGTCACCCCACAATCAAACCACGACAGCAACAAATTAATAGAAAACATATAGAATGCAATCTTTTGCCAAGTTTTAAAATTTTTTCTTGCTGTACTTAGAAAACAAACAAACAAAGTAAAAAACCCCAAACAAAATATTTTATAAAGTTAGGAATTCAAACTGACTGCACCAGTTCTGAGCTTGAGTTCTAGGTGTGAATGCTGGCCGTTACTGCAAGGTAGAGAACCAAGGAGGATCTTGAAAATCTGAAGTTCTTGAGTCCAGACAAAAGAGGATTTTCAGGAAAAGCTAAATTTAGGCAACTAAAGCTGATTTTGGTTAGAGTGGGTAATAACTGTAATTATGACTTGAACAATATTCCTTTCCAATTCTCAGGTCAGGCTAGAGGAAAGGCTTTGTATTTGAAATTTTGAAACCGTCAAATCCAGATTACCATGAAAACACTGAAGTCTGATCACTATATATTTCCATTTCAAGTAACTGCATAAATGGGACCTCTATTGAAGAACTCAGGATGTGTCTGTAAGATTTTTATGACGACCTTTTCTGCTCTAACATTAGATGCCTTCTAATAGCACTTCCTAAAGTTGTATATTTATTAGATATTCACTTTATCACAGCTTAATGGTAGCTGTTAAGATAGATTAACCAGCCTTCTTGACATTGCTCATCATTATGCTATGGAAAACTATAATTATTTCAAACTTTCTTACCTTATGTGAATTTGTAACTTCTATGATCTGATCCTGTGTTTAGAAGCTGCTAAGATTAGCAGTGGTATTTACCTTTCCTGTGGGAGAAGAGACTACCAAGTGTAAGATTTTTAAGAGTATATATTGAAGTGGTTTTCTCCTTTTGTGTTTCTGTACGAGTCATGTAGTTAATTTCCAGGATTTAAATGCACGATTCTTGATTTTAATCTTCACTGACATGTCAAGGGTATCATTTTTAAAACTTGTGTGTAGCACTATTTCACTTTTGATCTTTTCCTAACTAAGAAGGAAAGCTGCATGGTCTTTTTCCCAGACCTGACATGTATATTTATACTTTGTCTGCATCTTTATAAATTAGAGACCAGCAAGATGAATGAAAGTAGTGAATCAGAGAGGACAATGTGTATAATGCTGGCAGAAATTTACTATCCAATTTCTCCTTAAGACCAGATGACTTAAAGGAGGAGGGAGTCCACATCCACTTCAATCAGTTCTTTAATGCTCTGTAACATTGGAGGTTTAAGTTTTACAACCTCGTGGAGGCCTTTTGGTTTCTTCCTAGACCAGTGTATTAAAACTATTAGAATACCTATAATTACAGCTCTCTGATTCTAATCTTTAACTTCTTTCATTCCGGTAGTGTAAGATGTCCCCTTTGGCAGCAAATGGCACTATTTTCAGAAGTTGTATTTTTCATTTAGATATGTCTGGTATGGTTCAGCTCAGTATAGAAATTTCTAGACTATACTGCAATAAAGACCAAGTTATCTGTCTAGTTCAGTAATTATACTACTAGAATGAATTAAAACTCTTATCCTTATTATCTCTTACCTTGTTTTAGTTTAGCTGTGATTCCATTTCACATTTTTTCTCTGCTTTTGCTCTACCGCAGTGACTCACTGTGTCCTACCTAGTGCATCCTGTAGCTTAAAACTTGATGCCAAATGGATTTATCACACTAAAACATTTCTAAAACTTGGTTCTGCTAGTTAGTCAATAGAAGAAAGATGAGAAGAGAATCATCTTTCTTTTGTGACTTTGATCTTTCTCTTCCTATCTTGTTCTCCTTTCTTAATGATGCTCTGTTGTGTAATGTCAGATCAAGATATGTGATATTGTTTCTTCTTTGCTCTTATTGGCTTCTTGGAACATTTTGCCTAATTATAAATGTGCTGATGAATAGCTTATATTAAAAATGTAGAGAGATCCCATAGCTGTAGGAAAGCTACTCTGATCATAATGTAGAAATTGAACTTTAAATCATAGGTACTCAAATTAAAATATAATAAAGAAAACATTTTGAAGTTAATGCTATGTGTAAGAAGCAAACATGGTCAGCATTCAACATTTCCATGTGTTGTGAAATAAAAATGTGAAGGTACACAACTAAAGTACACACCACATGAGAAAAACTTTGATTTAAGTCAGGTCTGTGTCTTTTATGTTGATTTCATGAATGAAAACCACTGAACCTTACAAGTATAGTCAACCATGACCTAACCATTAATGGATTAGAAGGAAGGGCACTGGATAGACTTCTTCCTCTCCTTCCCCATGATTGAATTTTTTTAACTGCTTAATTCAGTCAACTACAGCATTACATTTACCTTGGATATTACTTTATTGCGTAGTGTAGATTGAGTAGACATACCATATGCTATGTTCCGCTAGTATATCCAAGAACAGTGTTTTTACCTGTCTTTGGTGTTAATACAACTTTTTGGTATTTGCGCAGACTGAAGGACAACTATTGTTTTTTGAAATTTCTTGTACCTTTTCTGATTTCTCCTTAAGACGAACAAACTGGATTATGCTGAGGAGATGGCACAGGTCTTCAGCAGTGGGACTGGGACTCCTATACATTATTGTCACTAGCCACTTAGTACCAACTAGACTAGTGGATTCTGCAGTTGGCCCTCTTTTGAGGTTGAATAAATTATCTTAAGCCTATGTAATGAATTTGCTGTTCTACTTTATGGAGAGGGAGTAGAAAGAAGAGGGAAGGACTGCAGAGTCCAGGTAAACCAGGAATATGGAATACTTTTGCAGAATATATTCTTTATTCCACATGAAATTTAAGACTTACATGCTGTCTCCTGGAGGAGTCCTTATTTTTATGAGAAGGATGTAATTACTTAAAAAGATGTCTCTTAAAAAATGTTTTCAGACTATGTTCCAATATTGTTGAAAAGTGTAACTTTTTTCCTTCTTTTGTATTGTCCCCATCTGTAGCTTTCAAATATTGTGGATTTAGTGGGGGGTGAGGTGGGGTGGTGGTTTACTAGTATGCAGGGAAAAATCTGCAAAATGTTAATAGTTTATCAGGCAAATAAGCTATGCTGACTCTTACTACCCAGATCTGCAGAGAGTTGAATCAGGTTTTGTTTGTCTGTGGACATTTCTTGTGTGTTTTCTATTAATGATCCATAATGGGGAAACAATACTGTTGCTGCTTTCAGTCTGGAAGACAGAGGCCCAAGGACAGTTCAAAAAAGCTTCCTGACTTTCATGAAAAGAGGCATCTTTAAAAATCTGAAAAATTACTAGGATTAAGTCAGTTTCCAACATCCGCAGTTCTATTCGAAGGCAAATACTCTGCATGGTTGCTGTAAGATTAGCTCATTCGTCTCCTTTGTCTCTAGTCAGTCTCATGTGATTTATGAGCTTATAATAATATAATAAAATTCAGTAGTAGACTGAGCTCTTGGAAGATAGTTAAAGGAAGGCTACTTAGTATATTTGCATCATATTCATTTCAGGAACTGTCTCAGGTGAAAATAGTTGGAAGTTGGGAGAGTATTGGCTGGAAATAAGATCTGTGCATTCATTGAACTTGCTTTTTCCCTGGGCAAATGTGCAGCTGCTGCTGGAGATTGCTGCATTTGATAGAGAAAAGCCCCGTTGACTTAGTATGCTAACACTGTAGTCAATTTTTAGGGATGAGGAAGAGTAGTTTCTCAAGATAGTCAAGTAAACAAAAATGTCTGAAACTGTGAAACCTTGGATCTGTGAAATTATGACTGTTAAGACTGAGTGAATAAATTTAATGAGATCTTACAGTTGTTATCGTCTTGATACCTTTTACTGTTTGAATTCATTAACTGGAATATCCATGTTATACTTGAGATATGTATGACTAAGCCCCTGCAAACTAAGTAAGCATTCAGAGTAGACATTTTTGGGTGTCCTGAAATTCTAAACTCTTGGGCTGAAAAATCTTTTAAAGTTATTTCATAATAGCAAATTCTGTGGAGCTAGTTCCAGCACTGCTGAGACAGTGGGACTGTATTGGAAATCCCTGCAATATCAAATATTAGAGAAAATATTTATTCTGAAAATAACTAGAAAAATGAATTTACTAATAACTGATGTTGCAGGGCCTTTTGTCTTGCTTAAGACCTTTTGTCATTTTTTAATGTTCTTATGTATATGGCAGTTTACTGGGGGAAAGGAGAAAGGGAGACTTAATGGCAAATTCAATTCTAGTCAAACAAACGTAGGCACTGTGAATTCAGGAAGACCAAACTTGATTTTCATGTAATAGTCAAGAAATGTGTGTGTTAGACACAAAAAATTTAATATTGTAAATAGAACTGAATTTATGGCGTTTGGAGTTTTCTTTAATGGGCTTTGGTCTTTGGGTCAATTTTTTACACTTACTTTATAAATACACATATGTATATAGGTGTGGGTGTATGCACGTGTATAAAACAAACAAAACCCCAAACAATCCTACTGTTTATTCAAGACATGATAAAATATAAGTAAAGATTTTTCTCTTGTTAGAAGGTTGTCTTATGATGATGTGCTCCTTTGTGTTCCTTGTAATAGCCGATTTATTATTCTTATTAAAGCCTTTTCTGGCTAAGTTCCTGTGGAGTTTGCCCCCTGGTTTAAAGAGTTTCTATTCCTTCACTGGGCAAGTAGAACTGAGGGCAGTAGGACTACTTTCTACATAGTTTTTTTTGTATATATAATGTAAGAGATGCACATGGATGCAGCTATTGCTCAAGCTCTGTAGAATTATCTTTTCCCTTAAAAGATACTGTAGCTTTTGTGAGCGTGTTTGAATTGCACATTCATATGGCACAATGTGAGAGGAGTGTGAATATACTTCTAGCCTGCTTTTATGTGCAAGCCAGCGCAAGACACATACAGTGGCTTTTGAGAACAAATTTAGGCCCATGTTACTTGTTCTGTCTGAAATTTCAGAGAAACAGAGCTTTTTTTTTTGTGGCCTATGACAGAGAACTAAGTTTTGTATCGATAATTAGAATCGCTAACAATATAAAACAGATATGAAGAGTCTGTATGAAATCCTTTCATGGGAGGAATAAAAGGTACCACACAGAGTGTCATACAAGTGTAAGCAATACCTGTTGTAGAAAGATACATTTTTTTCTTTTTTGCCTTTGTGGATGGAATATGCTTGGTTAATGCTTCTGCAGTGATTGCAGCTGCTTAGAGAAAAGCAAATAGGGAAGACAATGATTTTTCGTGCTAGTACAAAATGCAGAGAATGGTGGGAAAAAAGATCATTTTTATTTCTCTAAAAATGCTGTCAGCTTTCAGTAACTCTTGTAAATTTAAAGAACCAACAAGCGGCATAGCATTCCCAGAGTATTTGATGGGTACTATAGTTAGCTCCAGACTTCATGTAGGTTACAATTACATAGGATGACTTTACTTATGCTCTCTATGGTTTTACCCATGTTTTTAGAATGAGCACCTCAGGCCATCTGTCTATTTTTTCTGAATAGAAACATAGAGCACTGTTTAAAGGATATGTTTCATATTGTAGTTGCATAATTTTTACCAAGGGCAAAGGTGGAGAATAATGGAGTGCTGCCACCCACAGCACTAATTAAATTTATCCATGTGAAACACAAACATCCTTACAAGCTACTTAAGGCTAATGGAGTGCTATTTCTTTCTATTTATTTTGTTTTCAGCAGTGATAGGTGATGAGTGCACCTAATGTTTTCAGGACAGGCCACAGTCAGGCTGGAATGTTGGGCTGTAGATGGGGGTCAAGATCAGGCCTGGGGAGGAGAACTGGAGTCACGGGCTGGGCACGGCTGCGGGTATGAGGTGGGACATAAGCCCTCTTTTGCTATTTTTCTCCTTGAAGTCTGAACAAGACATTTGGTGTCATCTCCCACCCTGGTCCTGCATTACACAGAAATGACCGTTTTCTGTCTCTTCCATTTCACATAAATAAACACTCATCCTTTCAAACTTTCTTTTTCAAAGGTCTTTGCAATTTAATGTTCAGAGGTGTTTCTTTGCTCTATCTGCCAGGTAAGTGCGTGTACATTCTTACTGTTACTGACGAAGGTGATTGGTTTGAATGAATGGACTATGGGATTTGTTCTTACTCAATGTATTGCTTATGACTCAGGAAAAGAAAGGTTACCTGATATTTGCCATGTGTACATTCTCAGTTTCAATGACAAAGGAAAGGTAAATAGCCCTGTTTTTACAAATAGGCAGAAGTTTTCATAAATTAATAAAGACTTTTGGTATACTCCTATTGAGCCAGATATCAGCTTTTTTGTACTTCATATGTATGTTGCTAACTTTAACCATTAAATATGTTCTTAATGTTTTTGTTGAATTTTAAAGATAGACTGTAATTCAGGGGTTAATATTGGTAATTGGATATAAAAGCAAACAAATTTTCTCTTAACGTAACATTTTGTAATATAATACGTAGATAATTTTGCATGCGTTGAACCTATAAATCTGCACATAAGGAAAGTGTGTCTTTGTAGAAGAATGGGAATGAAAATTAAAGAGAGTCTGAAGTTGAGAGACCTTATTGCAGACCTGCAAGCCTGGAATAACTTTGCAGGATTAATATTCTGGGATAAATACATGCTTAGGATTATAGATGATTGATTAATGATTTACCAGATGTCTGCTGGAAATACAACACAGCGGAGAGGAAACAGTCTAGGAAGCACCTAGAGTGTAGGAAGACACAGCTGGTCAGTGAGCCAACTAGGGAAGGTGCCTCACTGGACCTGTTGTTTGTGAACAGAGAAGGACTCGTGGGTAACATGTGAGTTGGAGGTTGCCTGAGGCATAGCGATCATGAAATGATCAAGTTTTCTATTCTCGGAGAAGTAAGGGTGGTGAGTGGTCAGTAGAACTGCTACCTTGGACTTCCAAAGAGCTGACTTTGACCTGTTTAGAAGGCTGGTTGGCAGATTCCCTTGGGAGGCAGTCCTGAAGGGCCAAGGGGTCCAGGAAGGCTGGTTGCTCTTTAAGAAGGAAATCTTAGAGGTGCAGGAGCAGGCTGTCCCCATATGCTGAAAGATCATCTGGCAGGGAAGAAGGCCGGCCTGGCTGAATACAGCCGGAACTTGGGAATAAAAGGAGAATTTATAACCTTTGAAGAAAGAGGCAGGCTACTCAAGAGGACTAAAAGAATGTCATGAAGTTATGCAGGGAGAAAATTAGAAGGGCCAAAGCCCAACTAGAGCTGAGCCTTGCTACTGCTGTAAAAGGGGATAAAAAATGCTTCTACAAATACATGAGGAACAAAAGGAGGGCTAAGGAGAATCTCCACCCTCTGGTGGATGTGGGGGGAAGCATAGTGACAGAGGATGAGGGAAAGGCTGAGGTACTAAATGCCTTCTTTGCCTCAGTCTTTAATGGTAAGACAAGTTGTGCTCCAGGTACACAGCCCCCTGAGCCAGAAGACAAGGATTGGGAGCAAAATGAAGCCCAAACAATCCAAGGGGAAATGGTTAGTGGCCTGCTACACCACTTGGACACCCACAAATCTATGGGGCCAGATGGGATCCACCCAAGGGTAGTGAGGGAGTTGGTGAAAGTGCTCGCCAAGCCTCTTTCAATTATTTATCAGCACTCCTGGCTAACTGGGGAGGTCCCAGTTGGCTGGAAGTTGGTAAATGTGATGCCTATCTACAAGAAAGGCCAGAAGGAGGATCCGGGGAATTACAGGCGTGTTAGTCTGACCTTGATGCCAGGGAAGTTCATGCTGAGTGCCATCACACGTCACATACAAGACAACCAAGCAATCAGGCCCAGTCAGGTTTATGAAAGGCAGGTCCTGCTTGATTAACCTGATCTTCTTCTATGACAAGGTGTCCCACTTAGTGGATGAGGGAAAAGCTGTGGATCTTGTGTACTTAGACCTCAATAAAGTCTTTAACACCGTATCCCACAGCATTCTCCTGGAGAAACTGGCAGCTCGTGGCTTAGACAGGCATACTCTTTGCTGGGTAAAGAACTGGCTGGATGGCAGTTCTTTGTGGTGAAAGGAGTCAAATGTGGCTGGTCACAACTGGTGTTCCCCAGGGCTCAGTATTGGGGCCAGTTCTGATTAATCTCTTTATCAGTGATCTGGATGATGGGATTGAGTGCATCCTCAGGAAGTGTGCAGATGGCACCAAGCTGGGTGGTAGTGTTGATCGGCTTGAGGGCAGGAAGGCTCTACAGAGGGATCTGGACTGGCTGGATCAATGGGCTGAGGCCAGCTGTATGAGGTTTAACAAGGCCAAATGCCAGGTCCTGCACTTGGGTCACAACAACACCAGGCAGCGCTACAGGCTTGGGGAAGAGTGTCTGGAAAGCTGCCTGGCAGAAAAGAATCTGGGGGTATTGATCGACAGGTGGCTGAATATGAGCCAGCAGTGTGCCCAGGTGGCCAGAAAGGCCAATAGCATCCTGGCTTGTATCAGGAATAGTGTGGCCAGCAGGACTAGAAAAGTGATTGTGCCACTGTAGTCAGCACTGGTGAGGCTCTACCTTGAATACTGTATTCAGTTTCGGGCCCCTCACTACAGGAAAGACATTGAGGTGCTGGAGACAGTTCAGAGAAGGGCAACAAAGCTGGTGAGGGGCCTGGAGCACAAGTCTTCTGAGGAGAGGTTGAGGGAACTGGGGCTGTTTGGCCTGAAGACAAGAAGGCTGAGGGGAGACCATATCACTCTACAACTGCCTGGAAGAAGGTTGTAGCATGGAGGGTGTTGATCTCTCCTCTCAAGCAGAAAGTGATAGGATGAGAGGAAATGGCCTCATGTTGTGCCAGGGCAGGTTTGGATTGAATATTAGGAAAAATTTCCTCATGGAAAGTGTTGTCAAGCACTGGAACAGGCTGCCCAGGGAAATAGTTGACTCACCGTCCCTGGATGTGTTTGAAAGACATATA
Organism: Caloenas nicobarica; assembly: GCF_036013445.1. Classification (NCBI taxonomy): domain Eukaryota; kingdom Metazoa; phylum Chordata; class Aves; order Columbiformes; family Columbidae; genus Caloenas; species Caloenas nicobarica. Next base: position 45,174,362 of record NC_088249.1, read on the forward strand.
CATGAGGTTGTTAGGGACATGATTCAGTGCCAGTGTTGGGTTAATGGTTGGACTTGATCTTGAGGGTCTCTTCCAACCAAAATTATTCTATGATTCTATGATTCTATGGTACTTGATAAAAAGTTCATGTTGAGATTAGGAGAAAGGAAGTTTTATCTTTGGTAGGCAAGAATATACCCATTTCTAACAGAGGAACATGGAAGATTTTTCTCTTTTCTGTCTCTAGCTATATCAATCAAATATACTTCTAGTACATTAAGTACTACTTTTTGTGAATTTAGCTTCTCACATTTTCTACATATAACCATTACCTCTAGATAGAACCATTGCCTCTAGCCTTTAATTTTCACAGATGAACGGTTTGCTACATATAACTTGAAGGACACAGTACCTGATCTCCTGCTTAGGAATTTGCTACTTGGTTAATCTGTCGAAGGCAATCTAAAGCACAAGTCAGCTTACACACAAAACTGTCCCATTACCAGCAGCCAGACACTTTTCATTTTTCTTCCTCCTGTCTAAGGCATACTTTTGGTGAGAGAAGTTAAAGACAAAAATCAGGATCTGTAAATTGAGAACACTGACATCAAATTAAACCAGCAGAATACAAAGAAAGTTTTTGGTTTTGAAAATTTACGAAAAGGAGTTGTCTGCTATTATCATAGCTGAGAAACATTAGCTGTACTGATTTGCTGTATGGATTTAAAGAACCACACTTAACTTCTGTCAGTATGTTCTCAAAAAAACATAAGCACTCAGTGTGTTGACTTTGTCGTAAAGTGCTTAGTTACTTATTTGTTGCATCATGCCTTAACCTGTGGAATGGAGGAATGACTTTGAGCAATTGTATTTATTCATATTTTAAGGTCTAATAGATATTCCTAAGTTGTTCTTAGATTTGTGAATTAGTGTTCACAGTAATGAATTTTTATTATATGAAAGAACTATGGAAGTGCTAGAGATAAATAATACTGCCAATTAAATGACTGGATGTCATTGTGTGAACAGATTGCAATTGCAGTTCTTTTCTTTCGGTAACTTGGCTCAGCTCTATGAAAAGTAAGCCTGAACTCTGCCTGTCCAGGAAATTTCAAAAACATTGATCTACTATTACTATATAAGCAGTCTTGTTAAAAAGATAATGACGGTTACTAACCATTAGCATTAAAGACTGGCATGGAATACCTGTGAATGGGAACCTAGGATTAGATGAAAAGAGTACAAAAAGGAGAATTTTACCATTTTGTGGGACAAACAATTAAAACATAATTGTCTCTGATCTGTTGAATATTCTTTGCTGACTTTTTCTGAGTGTCATAGTTTCAAGAGGGTGGGAAAATGTGACCCGCAAGGCAGTTTGCTCGAGCTGTGGCTGCTGGAGCTTCTGAAACCCCTTCTGAAAAAGTTGTTCCTGGCTGTTGCCTGCAAACGTGCAGAGACCTGAAGCACTTGAGCACAACTCCAGTCTCTCTAGCCAGGTCCTCTTCATTTTCTCTTTGAACAGAATCCTTCCAAATACTGCTGCATTAAATGTGAATTAATAGATATATCTGGAATTAAAAATTATTCCAACTATAAAGCTAATTATACTAAGCCCTTGCTTTTATGCCTGAGTTGTATTTGAATTTCACTCTACATATGATAGCTCTTTTGATTTTGTACACATGCACCAGGTATCATAACCTTTATTCATTGCACGAATACTGAGAGTGAGAAAATGTCAACTATCTTCCAGAGGTTAAGTGCTCAAATCTTGTTAATCACACTTGAAATGAGAAAATGTACAAGGAGAAATGTCATGCTTTGAATTCAAAGACTTCAGCATTTAGCTGTTGAAGAGTTTAAATAATTCAGTGTAAATAATTTTCCTACTATAATATTTATTTTTCATGTTTACTCGCTACAGTCTTTTGGATGCCTAACAGAATAGTTTTGTAAAGCTGTTTTGTACTGAGGATGTTCATATACGTCCTGTGGAAGGCAACCAGTGATTGCAGCTCATATGAGCGCATCTATTTGGCCTTAAAATGTCTGTATATTCTGATATAACCTCCTTCCTGTTCAGATCAGTCTTGTTCAGGTGCTTTTTACCACTGGGAAAGGAGCAAGATATATAAAATATCAGCAAATATTTATTGGCTGATATGAAGAGTAAATAGATAGCATTATTAGATTTGCTGACCCTGATGGGACAGCTGATAAGTCTCTGCTGGCCACCAGTCCTCAGTGAGTTGAGGAAGTTGGACTTCGTTTTTCCTTGAAACAGGCAAATCTTCTATTACCTTTCTTTTTTTTTTTTTTTAATTTTATTTTTAGCTTTTTATGTAAATTTTTTGCTATCGAATATTTAAGCTGATAAGGATGCTTGTATCAAAAACTACACTTCTTTGCTTCGACTTTTTTAGTCTTTCATGGTCTTAGCTTATGCACTTCCTCACATCTTGAAATAAGTGTCTGGGCAAAACTGAGCCAAGGTGACACATTTGTCATGCACTAAACCGGCTTTGCATCACACAGTTGGCCCAGGGCTGAAGGTTACAGTCAGGCACAGAATGAAGCTCCGGGAATATGACTTGGGTGCTAGTGAGACAGCAACATGTGTTAAGCCAACTGCTCTGTGACTTCGTCACTGGTACCAAAACTAGCTGCAGTAGAACAGCTCTGGTATTTCTACATGGTCTACAAATGCATACTTTGTAGGTTAGAAGCCATTATTTAAATGCGAACATCATTCTGAAAGAACTAGTTTAAAAACTGAATGCCTTAACAGGGGATAAACAGCTTGAGTAAAATAAATAAATTTAAATGATATTTCATAAAAATAAAATGTGTTTCTATTATTAAAAATGTCATTTGCAAATTGCAAAGTACTAAAATGAGTGTTTCTTTGATGTAACTTCCAATATTGAAGTTTACAGTCTTTAAGGTTGTTTTTATTTCTTCCGAAAACTCTGCATCTAGGAATTAACGTTTGACTTGAGCTAGTCACTGATAGCAGAAGACATTAATTTTCAATTATTTTTCTTATACCTCATAATGGTTCCTAAGATAAAGGTAGTTTCTTTGAATATTTATGAAGTCTTTCTGCAAAAAAAGTTATTTAGGCTTAGTGGTCTTCCAGAGTCCTATTCAGTTGGCATGTATTTTGGGATTGGAGTGTCTCATGAAGGATATTTAACAAGTATAGCTGAATTTTAAGAATAAACTTCAGAAAGTCAGCAGCAAATAAGTTCTGAACACCAAATGGCAGGTAGAATGCTTCTGTCTATTAACGTGCTTTGATCTGATTGCTTAGAGCAAAGCTCTGGGCTATTAGCTATACATAATGGGTTATTAAACCCAATTGAATTGACTATTTAGGTCAATAATGATGTTAGGTCATTTATTATTATCACAACAAATATTTCATGGTGTCCTTTAAAATTAGAACAATTTCACTGTAATTTTTTCCCCTTCATTTCTTTATTGATGAGCAGGAGCATGTTTGTCATAATAATTTTCCATAGCTTTCTTTCAGTTCATGCTTCAGATTTTCTTTGGAAGTTCTACTTTAGACTGACATCTTAGTATCAGGGAAAAAATATATTTATGAAAATGAAAACAGGGTGGGAGAATTATTTAGTTTCATATATGTGGTGAAGCAGAAAATCAAATAAAGGGTTTTTTTAAAAAAAAAACCCTAATTTTTCTTTCTGGTATCAATTAGTCAAATACTAAAACTGGAGATTATGTCAAGAACACTCGATTTATTAATTTTAGGAATTTCTAACTGAATTTTGCTGAAGACAGCAAGTATATATTAAGCAGACTTATCCTAAACTTCTCTACAGTTTGTCATATCAAGTCACAGGTATACCTTGTCTACATCTGGAAATAATATTATACTTTTATATTTTTATCTTAATACCATTGCACATATATATGTTACATTATTTTCTTCCTGCCATTCCAATTCTTTCCACTTTTTGTAAAATCTTAGAAATTTTGTTTAGAAGGGATCTCTCACAATCTAATCTAAGATTGTGCTATTGCCTTGCTGAATCCTGAAAATTTCTGAGGGTGGAGGTTTCAGCAGCTGTCCCTGGGTTGCCCCACCCTCCTATTAGCTTTTCCCTAATGTCTAATCAGACACTTCCAAGTTGTGAGTGGTGATGACAGGGTATTGTTGTAGCATCATGCAATGTGGAGAGAAGCATCTCTGACAACAATTTCAACTCCCATTAAATAGTTCTAGGCTAGCATTAAATCTGCTCTTGGCTTCCACTTAGCCTGGCTAAACAAGTTTAGCTTAGGTTTGTGCCCAAGGTGCTTTAACTGTTTTTGCTGGCCTGCTGCTGAGATGCTTGTCTCCTGCAAATGAATATTCTTGTTCTTCTCCTATGCCTTGTTTTGTTTTCTGTGTTTTATGGGCTCCTAAGTCTCTTCCTTCCTCATCAATCTTTTCACAGACACGTCTGAATTGTGATGCTGTAGTTACATCATGCTATCTGGCATGTCTTTAAAAATGGGTTGTAATCTTTAGGGCAGATTACTCTTATCCTTTTTGACAGAAGAGACTTTTTTTTGTAATGTTACCTTCATGGGTAGATAGCAATGAAGAATATTTTGTGGATTATGGAAGTTATTTTTAAATAAGCTATTTTGGATGTTTTAAATTATCATAGCTTGCTACCACTAAGCACATCTAATAGATTTGCAGATAAACACCAGCTACATGTATTTCGGTGTGTATTTAAAAACCTTCTTTACAAATGTCATAAAGATTTTCATAGTAGTGTCTTAAGTGCACTGGTATACTTGTTATACAGACTCAGTGGCTGTAAAATTACATTCTTCTAACACTGTCTTTTCACTGGTTGGGCATGAACTTTCTTAGAATATAAAATCTTCTTTAAGAAATATCTCGGTTGTCCTTTTTATGTTTGCTATGGGACAATGCAATGAAACCTTGCCATATATAATTCTCTAGCCTATGCTTCAGATATTGATGGTGGCACTACGTTTGAGTTGACCTCTAGCTCTGTGCCATATATATGAATATAACACTTTGTGAAAGATGCCGTTGAAGGAAAGAAGCAGTGTATCAGGAGTAGCTGAGCATATACAGCAAATGAGCTCACAAGAACTTAGATTTTGTCTCAAATATGTTTGCAAACTCAATAGTAGTGATTAGCAATTTTCTGTTCCAGACAAACTCATTCATTAATAGCGCATATTAGGTAGTGGCATTACAAGAACTGGCTGACCCTGGTACCTCCTGCTTCCTGGGCCATGGGAAGCCAGTCCATATAATTAGCAAACAGTTTAAAACAGGGTCTTAAAGAGTCATAGTAGATGTTAAGATGATGGGATAAAAAGCAGACAAAGCAGAAAGTTGGTGATAGAGTACACACAGTGAGCACATCCCAGAGGGAATGTTGGAAGTTCTTCAAAATCACAATGTGTTTTTCCCTTGCAAATGTTGTCTGAAATGTCATTTCAGTGTCTGTCAGGTCTGAATAATGAATACCTAGAATAAAATCTTTGCAGGGAAACATGGAAAGTGTTAAAATTGTAATGAACTATCCTGATAAACTTTGCATTTCCCATATTACTGTTCTTATTTCATAGAACTCTATGTTGAAATGAATTACTACTCTTCTACAGAAATGCAGTTCACGATAGGCTTTCACATTAGTTGCCCTGTTATAATGCTGTATTTATTATTTAATCATCAGTATAAGAAAAGCAGCAATTTCAGTTAGCCATGGCAAAGGGTAGACTATAAACTTAACAGGCCGCTTAGTAGTAGTTCACTCTAAAAACAGTCTGTGCTTTTTGATTCACTCCAACACTTATCTATCATACCCTTGTAATGCTTTTCTAGTAGAGTATCACTGATGTAACTTTCTGCACTTCGAGATTTTTAGCTACTAGGTGGCTGTTAGAATAAAACTTTGCATGTACTATTTAATCTATTGCTTTCAGGGTAAAAATGGATCTAGGTTGTTTTGTCTGCTTATAGTGATTTGGCAAAATTAACGACCATGGCTTCAACATTTCATGATTGATGACATTGTAGATAATTGCTTGGCATTTAAATATCACAGATCAACTTGTCCTTGTTGAAGATAAGGGTGCTTTCCAATGACACTACTGAGGTGTTCAATTTGAGCTACTCTCTGCTGATCCATGTCCAAACTCACATTCAATTGTATGCGTTAGATAAAAGATCTAGTTTAGAAACTCTGAGCTTATCATATTCTCCAGGAGCAAAAAAATATGGGATGTCCAAAAACCTAGGCAGCACTTCACTGAATTTGAACATCTGCATGTTATTCAGTTTACTCACATGCCTCTGTGAGACTCATCACATATATTTTGACTAAAACGTATGTTTCAGAAGGGATCCAGCTTTGATCTCAGCACACTTGAGTATCAGATGCTGCACAGGGTTCCAGTTATAATATCTATGGCTTCCCAAATGTTAAATGAAAATATTAAATTATTGAATGAAGGTGTTGAATTGCTTCTTAGCTTTTCTATCTGGAAGCTTCAGTAGATGATTTGGTATGTTCTGTTTTCATATATGTTAGAAATAGCATAGTAAACTTCCTTTTCTTCCCCTCCTCTCATCCATTGAGAAAAATGAAAGCAACTATGGCCACAGTGGACCCCAGTCATAACATTCAAATTTAATTGTATTGAATCAGTTGGGTCCGTTCACCACGTTGTTTACTCTAAAATGCTATGATGCCTTAAAGGAATATGTGCATGGACTAGAGTCTCTGAGTGGATTACATCCAGAACTATATGTGCCAGTTTAACCATTGCATGAACCACTTTGTCTTACAGACCTGAAAGGCAGGATGGCCAGCAGAGAGGAGTAAGTCATGGGACGCTACAGCTACTCAAACAGACTCCGTACAGTCTGAAATCAGGCTGACACAGGTGGTGTTGCTGGGGAATGGAAAACTCTTCATTTTGATCCAAAGATCTTTGTCCTAGTATTTCTGGTCTTCTTAAGTAAATTGTAATCTTGATGGAAAGTGAAAATGTAATTTAAAATGCTGGATTTTCTCACAGGATAGGAATTGTTAACTTTTCACTTACTTGTTTGTAAGTTGTTAGGCTTTCTGGATAAGTTAGAACGTTAATATCCTGAGAAAGTAAAAAACAAGTAATCCTGGCACCATGCTGATTATACATCACATTTGTGGGCTTTTTAATGTATCTTCAAAAGTAATAAACATGCATTATAGTTATTTGGAAATCTTAGCTGATGTTTTGAGGTGAGAAACTTTCGGTTAAACATAGCACTTCTGTTCAGTTTCTTTTTATGGTTGGACGGCTGTCAGTTAGAAAAAGAAAGAACGGGTTTGGAGCAATTGCTTCGGTGTGGAACTGTGGCCGCGTCATGTGTCTGAAATGGAAAGGCTTGGTAAAACTAGGATTAATTTCACCCAGGAGAAAAATTTTGTTAGCAGGTTTGAGTCTGCACGTGTATGGAAATCAGATATAACTAGCAGTGGCAACTTTAATGCAATTTTGCTGGTGGGGATCCCCCATGCAAGGGCTGCTGCACAAATGTAGTGTATGTCCAGCTCCTGCCTATGCCTCCCCTCTGGTACTGCTGCAGGGCTGTGCTTGGTTTTAATGTCTGTATTGTGCACGCTCATTGCAGGAGGGAAAGAAAAGTACAGAGCTGAAGGAGTAAAAGCTTTGACAGAAGTAGTCCCACCTGTCCCCACTGTAACAACCCTCACTGGTTTTAATGGTTTGTAGTGAACTGTCTCCTGATAGGTGTTTACGGTAACTGTGCTCTCTGAATACAAGAAAAGGCCATTGAAATGGGAAGAAGCAATGGAAGTTTGTGCTTTCTTGTCAGTCATATAATTTTTATTTTTTCTCAACGCTGAGGTTTAAAAAACTTCTAAGATGATTTAGTAACACTATTACAGAATTTATTTAATGTTCATCTTCTATCATAATAAAGTTACTGTTCACCTCTACTCCATCTTTAGTTGTATGTAGTGACAAATAGCTCTGCTCCACGGAGTATTGATGGAGGTGACTATTATGGGTAATTTTCCAAACCTGTAAACTCAGAATGAATAAATAGATGAGGAGGGAACAGCAATCTGAAAGTTTTCTATCCAAAACAGTCTCTGAATTTTACCAAAACAATTTCTTGCATGTTTCCCTTCAATTTCTGGCAGAAAAGCTATGCAGGTGTGCAAGTCACATACAGCTTAGTCTAATCTGAAGTGTATCCTGATTATTTTTGTATGTTAGCAATAACACATTCTTTCTGAGGAGACTTAGTCAAAATGAAGTAGACTTGCAACCATCTAGAGTGGGAGGAGAAAATGGGAATCTGTAATTATACTTCTTGACAACTATCCAAGATGGAAGTCAGACACTCTAGTTTTCATAAACTGCATCTTTAAAGAAATTGATTATTTTTGTGGTGTGATTTAAAATAATCTATTGACTGCTTACTTATCCTGGGCTCTGTCATAGATAAATCATAGGTCCTGTTTCATCCTAACCATATTTAATACGGTCTCCTCTTTTATTACTTATGTTATAGTGAAGTTAAATGCCTCTGCTTGTCTTTCAGCAAAAGAAAAATGAATTAAATTAATTGAACTCTTCTATTTCTGAGAAGGTGTCTATATGTTGCAAGGGTTAAATTGTCCTGGTACGGCTGAAAGTGGAAGCATCACTTAATTAGGAGTTGCTTTAAATACATTCTCACAGAGATTATTAGCATTTTAATGGGGCAGGTTTTTAAATTTCCCTTACCAGTACCTGGACTTGTATGTCTCCCAAAGTTTTTATGACTCGTAGTTCCTATGACAGTGTCTCTGAAATACAGTATTTGGTTCATATGACTCACTACCTTTGAATAATTCATTTCTTCATTGTTTATATATATTCTCCTAGTAATTTAAAAAGATTTTTTTCCCTAATATTGAGTAATTCATTAACTTGCTTGTCTTGAGCCAGTGAAAAGTCAGACAAGTTAATCTACATATGAGGGGTTTTTTCCTCAGCTAATGAAGAGAAGGAGGAGGAAGGGGATGTAATTTCATGGTGCCTTAGTTCCCAGATGGGACATATAATGACTTAAAATGTAGGTACTTGGTTGTACCTGGTTGGTACGTATGTATTTATCTCTGTTTGAAATTTGTGGAGTAAAATGTTCTCCACAAGGGCTGTGCAGGATGTCTCCTGTGAGCTGCTCCAAATATGATGGTTACCGTGTGTCAACCTGCGAAGTAGGAGCTTCCTGTGAAGCAAATGTGCATGACTTCAGAGAATGTTTGGATCAGCATGACTGTGGGTGGTAGAAGCAGGGACCCTGTTACATACCAAAAAAAAGAACTATAAAAAAACCTGTCAGCTGGGGTAATGTAGACAAGTCGCATAACATTTAGAACTTCTTACTGAACTGTGAAGACTGACATCTGCATCATAAAATAAGGCTTTGTTTAGCTATGTTAATGCATTTTAAGCTTGCGTCATCTTTTGGTTTAACAAAATAGGAGCAATGAATGATTGCAGAATGTAAAAAAATTGGCTCCTATTTTAAATCACATCAGATTTAATTTAGTAAACATGTGAATTTTGACTTTTTTATAGTTGAAAGCAATGGAAGGTTTTCATAAACGCTCTGAATTTCACTATACTTATGCATGGCACCAAGTTTGACCTTTAAATGCAAATAATTTTAATCATGCATTTACTACAAAGAAATTCTGGGATCCTGAATGGATGCCATGGAATGTGTCCATTCCATGTGTCACATTCCATGTGTCATGAAATGGCACATGACTGGAGTCCTTTCCCTCCTCCTTTCCTTCTACAAAACTAGGGGACCTTTCCTCCCACCATTTCAAAGTACTGGTTTACACTGTTGCTATGAAATTGCAGGATTGCTTGGGACAGGAGAACAATACCAAATTCCACTTCTGCTTTCTCCTCTCCCACTAGTTCATCCACCTCTGCAGCAGCCATTTCACTGCTGTATTTATACTCTGTAATCTTCTGCTATGATATAGTCTCTTTTCTCGTGAAAAGCCATGTGGATTTTTTTTTCACTCGGGCAAAAGTTTTTTCTAAACTACATTATGCTAATGATTCATTAGGTGATTTATCTATGGTGATCGTATCACTGGTATAATATCTCTCAAGTGATGAGAAAATGAAACTGAATGCTCAAAGTAACTAATACTTTAGGTGATTGACTTCTGCACACTCAGTCAACAGTTATGTGCAACTTACTTGATGGCAATATCTTTAGGCTGGTTTTGGCTGGGATACAGTTAATTTTCTTCATAGTAGCTAGTATGAGGCTATGTTTTGGATTTGTGCTGAAAACACTGTTGATAATACAGGGAAGTTTTCATTATTGTTAGGCAGCACTTACACATAGTCAAGGTCTTTTCTGCTTCTCACACCACCCCACAAGCGAGTAGTCTGGGGATGTACAAGAAGTTGGGAGGGGACACAGCCAGGACAGCTGACCTCAACTGACAAAAGGGATGTTCCATACAGTATGATATAATGCTCAATATATAAAGCTGGGGGAAGAAGAAGGAAGGAGGGAACATTTGGAGTGATGGTGTTTGTCTTCCCAAGTAACCATTACACATGGTGGAGCCTTGCTGTCCTGGAGGTGGCTGAATGTCTGCCTGCCGAAGGGAAGTAGGGAATGAATTCCTTGTTTTGTTTTACTTGTGTGTGTAGCTTTTGCTTTACCTATTAAACTGTCTTTATCTCAAACCATGAGTTTTCTCACTTTTACCCTTCTGATTCTCTCCCCCGTCCTACTGGGGAGGAGTGACTGAGCAGCTGTGTGGTGCTTAGTGCAATTTCTTGTTTTGGCTACGCAGTGAATTAGATCAGGGAAATAATTTGTTAGAAAAAAAGTAACTTTGCTTAAATAAATTTACTTTCCAAGTAGATCAGTGAATAGGAAAGAACATCTTGAATTGGTGTGGATAAAGTGTATAGGCAGGGCTGCACCTGCACAGAGTCTCGGTTTCTTTAAAAATTTTAGAATGGGTTATGCCAGATTTAGTTACAGCAAACCTCAAGCAAGTTTCCTGAAAATCAACACGTGTACATACAATTGTGCATTTTTGCAAATGTAAATCTAAATATCCTCCTTTTTTTTTTCCCCTTTTTTTAACATGATGATCAGGAAGTAGGGATTTTACTTGTATGATTTTATTTGTATGATTTTACTTGTATAGATCTAGAGCTCACTGAATAATGGAAAAGAAGTCTGACTTAGCTCTTTAAAAAGTGATTAAATGAATGCTATTATGCAGTTTTTTCACAAAACATAATTCAATTAAAAATGTAGTTTGTTTGAAACTGCTTCCACTTGTTAATCAATGACCTGGATGAAGAGACTGAGTGCACCCTCAGCAAGTTTGCTGATGATACCAAACTGGGTGGAAGGGCTGACACACCAGAAGGCTGTGCTGCCATTCAGCGAGATCTGGACAGGCTGGAGGACTGGGCAGAGAAGAACCTGTTAACAAGGGTGGTGGGAAACAGTCTTCTCCTTTATAACAAGAGATTATAAATGGGTCTTTTAAGTCAATGGCCACATTTCAGTTACTCATTTGCAGCAAATTGTTTGCACACAAGCTACAGCAGGAGTATTAATTACTAAGCATTTAAGTAAATTGGTATCTACTCAATATATTGTCTTATACAATTCTGAGTTATTTTCTTCTGTTTAATGTTATCCTTTTCTTTCGTATTTTCCTAAACTTCCTATGTTATTTCTTCAAATTGCTTAGCAGCTGGTGTCTTCAAACCAGGCACAGCTGCATATTAGTTCTTTCTCTCTCTCCTTTTTTTTTTTTTAATGTATCCTTTTTAGGTTTTAAAAACTAGTCTGAGATTGTATTGCTGTCTTCTGCCAATAAAATCTATACACAAAATTTTTGCTATTTCTAAAGTTATTATTAGTAATATTACCTGAGCTTATATAATGCAAACGTCATCTAAATCTTTCTCCTTTTTGCTGTTTCTTATCACCTGGACTGTCCAAGAATATCTGCAGAGCATAGGCTTAACAGGGTATAATTGATTTAATAATGCAGAGCTCTGACTCCAACTAGGACGGACCAACACATTCCAGTGCAAGTCTAGAAGTTAAGTGCTTTTAATGCTGGGGAAAATGTATCAAATTTGATGAAAAATATTTTTTAGCTAAACATTGAATTTGGATCAAGTTCAGCAAAGAGTTTAAATGCTGGCCTTTTGCTTTGTTCTTCTGAAGTGAACTTTTCTCTGAGAAGTTTAATTGATTTGAAAAAAAAAGCAAGCTACTTGTGCCTTCCTCCAATATTTTCTTTCAGGATGAACAAAATATTTTTCCATTATGGAAATTTAATTTTTGTTTTATTTTCTAAACAAAGCTTGACACATCTGTCCCTCATCTTTCTGTCCTCAGTCATCAAATAAAAAAAAATACAGGAGTTTTACAAAGAGCTCTACTTTACATTAAGCATGAAGTGTTGTGCTGAATATACATAGTGCTGATACCTAAAATCATAAATCGGCTAATTGAAGAAACTTCTAAAACTAAATCTATTTACGATTTCAGAAGCAAGCACCCTTTACGGATGCATCGGCTCATAGCTCTATCTAGAGTCACTGTGGTACCTCTTAGCTAACACCAGCCATGCTGGACATCGTGTCACCTGACTTTCACCACCTCCAGCTAAATGCAATTGTTCTTTATGTCAACCGGCGGGTGCCAAAGGAGAAGTAGGAAGTACACAGTCACCATAAACATCTCTGTTGCAGCGACATTTAATGCCTGTTCTGATCTCACCTCAAAATGAGTAATATCAGGATTCACATAATCCTTAAATAAGTCCTCAGATAAATTTTCTATTAGCAATTTTGTTCATAGTGGTAACATGCAGATATAAGCCTCCAAGGAGTGAGAATATTTAGGAAATTCCAGCGAAATCTTTGAAAAGACATCATGTGGTTCAGAACAAAATGACCAAAGGGACATATTTTATTTCCTACTTAAAACCAGGATTTTGTAGCTTTACCTGTCAAAGATCAGAAGTTTCTCTTTGGCTTCAAGGTCGGGATTAGTGCTAAAATCCCTGCAGTTCAAATTAGCAAAATCTCCAAATGATTATGCTGTTTTAATTATAATGATTTCCAAATGCTTAGAATATACCTTCAAATGTTCTCAAATTTGCTTTGTTAGGGGTTGCCAAAGTTTTTAGAGACATACCTTGACACCAGGATTTTCTGCTGACCTCATTAATATACTCTCTTATTCTATTCTGTCTTTGAGTTGTTTTTTTACAGGTGGTTAATTTTGATAATTGTGGTTTAGTGTTTACATTATTTAGGAATTGTGGGGCGTTTAATTAGCTAAAGTAATTATTAATAAATACTTCTTAAAGCACCCTTTGTGTGTGTGTTTGTATGTGGAGATGTGTGAGTGCTGTAATGCTCATGCACATTTAATTTTAATGATTATAAACATAAAGCTTTTGGCTACCAGAGTAAAAAGCTTTGTGGTAGAGTTCTCATAATATGAGCTACCTTGGAGACTGCAGGAGCAGAAGTTGTCTGCACCCATATAATCATTGGTGAATTTTTGGTAAGCAAACTGTAATTACAGTGCTTGAATTGGTCTAGGGCACTAGGGAAGACATCTTAAACTCTGTGAAATTTTAATAAATAGGAAAAGGTTTAATTCTGTTTTATACCTATACCCAAAAGATAAATCTGCCAGTGAAATTACTTTCTTTTATGTGGTAGAGAACACCATGTTCTGCATCCTTGGCATGGCTTCTTGTAATTTAATTTAACCTTCCATCTGCCTTGCATAGCAGTCCACCAAGTCATGCTTTGCCCAGCTTGTATGCTTTAGCAAGACCCGTACCTGAGACAATATTGACTGTTATTTTCCTCAACTATTTTAACGAAGGTTTTCCAGCCAAACCGTAGTCTTAGGGCAAAAGCAGCACTTAATGTTCATTTTCCATACTTATTCAAAATATTTAACTTCTTTCTAGTGATGCTTCACCACTCTCTTTTCTTTCCTGTTTTTTTACCCAGCAGCTTCCTTTCCTCACCAGCAGGTGCCAACTTGGCACCGTGCAGGCTTCCTCTGAACTTGGTGCCATGGCTCTTTCCAAGGCTGTCAAACAGGGAGCTCTTATGTGAGGAAGTGCAGCTGGAATTTTGCTCTTCCTCCTCCTCCTCTCCCCCCACTGCTTTCTCCCAGCTCACTCTGCAGAAGCAGTGCCCTCGCAGCCTGCTGAGCTGGAGAGTGAGAGCACTTTTTCTCCTACCAGGAGTAAGCCTCGCACACAACTGGGCAGCATGCCACAGCTAGCTTGGGTAGATGCTTGGTTCAATTAGGATAATATGCACAGCACAGATCTGTAGCTTCACATAGCAGCCATGCATCTCTTCACACAGAGCTGCCACCAATCTCCCCTCTTACTTGGATTTCTTTCTGAAGCAGCTTTAAAATAAAATTCAGTCTTTCTAATGAACTGCATAAGAACAGTTTTTCTAACTTTCTTCCTTTTAAAAAAACAAAAGCAATAAACTTTTGCCACAGCTGATGAGATAGCTGAGATCATTAATCTATTCAAGAAATAATAACAACAGTGATTTTGGAACTGTTTACTGCTTTAGTGTTAAAATGTAATAAAATGGCACTACTGCCTGTTGGAATTTAACTGTCCTCTTATTGTATCTGAACTACTAAAAATGGCACTGTGAAGTTTATCTTATTAAGGAAATGAGTTGTTCAAGCACAAGAAAGATATAAAAAGGATATACTGTCACTTGCCACAAAATGGCTCTATTTTACTGCAAAGTTTTGTTGCGCCTTAATAATTGTTAACTAAAATATCTTTACAGTAGATCTGCAAATGCTTATTAGGAAAGTGTTAATATTAGCTTTAATATAAGCGCTAGTATTAGCATGAATTTAGCATTAGCATTTAATATTAGCATTAATACAAGCTTTAGTATTGAGTTTTGGAGAAAATAGAACAGAAGTTACAAGGATGTAAATGACCTACCCAAGGTTTTATAACAAATCTGTTGTAGAGAAAGGACAGATGAGTATCCAGACAGTGCTGGTGCTCTTGTACAAAGAAACTGGACAATGTCTGGAAAGTTAATCCTTAACCTTTATCTTGTCATCTCTGTCCCTTGTTCTTTCTTTCCCACATGGTAATTGGAGGAAGGAGATTGGGGAGAAAAATAAAAAATTAGTAACTTTAGAAACTTCTCAGAATGCACAGATGCCACTGTGAAGCTTGCATACATGTAATATGGTATGGGGAACCAGTGCAGTCTCAGTGAGATAAAATCTGGAACATCAGGAGAAGCCCCAATACCAAGAAAAACGTATGTTAAAGTGCAGCTCATGTATATTATGTGTCTCTGTATGTATTGTTGTTAGTGATGAATAAAGAATAGGACATGCAGAATCTCAGGACAGTATCTACTGTTCTGTGAAAGTGGTTGTACTGGAGATGTCACCTGGACATAGCCTCCTGGGGTGGCACTCACAGAGTTTCAGAAACCTTTAGCTGCATCCTGTCGAAACAAAATACAGCTGTGTCTAAGAGCAAGCAACATGCTGATGTAGTCATTCTGCCAGCTGAAGCATTCTGCTTTAGACATGCTCACACTTTCCTAAGGAATAGGATCACTGTAGTGTTCGTTTATTGTTGCTTCCTTGGCTGCGCATGCAGATTTGATCCTCTGAATATTTAGAGGGACACAGTGTGTAGGCAACCACAAAGAGGGGTGCTGTTCTGGGCTTGACAGATTACTCCCTTGAATTACACCTCGCTCACTGCCACCCTTCACCACAGCTCTCTTTAATTTTCTAGTTTTCTTCTCTGTGCCTGATTAAGAAGCAAGGCTTTCCTTGTAGAGAATTTTCAGGGCTATATTTTAGTCTTAGTGTTGTCTGAGATGTGTGTTGAGAAATGTGTGGAAAGTTATTAGTTAAGGCCATGCATCATACATGCTGTACTACTTAGCTGTGCAGTATTTCAAATAAGTTGTATAGTTTAAAGCGGGAAGGGATTAGTTGGCTTTTTAATTTTCCTTTGTTATATGCTGTTAAATTTTGTCCGGCTAATCCTATGGAGAAATTAATCACTTTAGTTTCCTGAGGACTATCACATTATAGTATAACTAAACTGTTTTGTGAGACAAGCAGAGAACAGGAGAAGACATGACATCACTGTTATGCAAGACTTTGCCATGACATGTCTCCAAAATCAGACAAAGTGGGGAGGGGAACAACAACAACAGCAACAAAAACCAACCCACAACACCAAAAAAACCCCAGCAATAAAAATATCATTTTTCCCACTGTTGCCATCTTGTCGAATCTGATGATTAACCTAATATTTTGATACTTAACTGAATGATTCCATTATGGGTTCAGAGCTGGGTCACACTCAAAGATACACACAAGTCTCAAATGAATTCTAGAAAAGTTAGTGATACTTACCTGAACACGAATGTTGTAAGCATGGCCAAGGCAACACACATAATTGTACAGACAGATAAACAGGGAAATTAATGGATTCACTGATCACAGGCATGGAAGAGACTACTCTGCCTAGGCATTTTTATATCTCAAGAATCAAACTGCAAAGTGTTCCGAGAAAGCTCATTCACAGTGTGATAGTTAAGTCCTTGGATTCTGCAGACAGAAATGATGGGAATCTCTTCCTTCACCTCTTAGACCATGTCAGTGTTAGTACTCTTATTCCTAGGAACTTACATTTTGTTTCAAGACTTAATTTTTCTGTTATGCTTTGCTAGTAAGAACAGGAAAACCTCTATATGACTCTGTGTATTTCATTCTTAGGTCTATCTAAAGAGACATGAAACTATGTCTCAGCTTGCTTTTGGATCAGATGGGCTCTATCCTTGCATTATAAGACTTGTTTTTCAGTCTCCAGGTCATTTTTTGGGGGTTGTTTTAGTTATTGATTTTTCTGGAAGGCTGAATACCAGCCAGTGTATTACTGTACAGTGTATTACTGAGATTGCTTTCACACATAATAGTCTCCTTTTACTCACTCAAGAATCTCAGTAACTATTCTTGAATTAATTTGTAGTAGGTCAGATTACATGGTGACCCTAAATGCCTCTGTATCTGCAGCTTCAAGGCAAACTACACTTCTTACCAAATACTTGAACCCATTGTATTATACTAGGTTGTTTAAAAATGTGTGGGAGGAGGGGAGGTTGTTTGCATAATTTTGTTATTCAAATACTTGTGTAAAAGTACCTATTCTCATTATTACTATCCTGTTGGTGTGCATGCTTTCCTGAGACTGTACCTGAAACTATTTTTTTCCATCTTTGTTCAATAATCAATTTTCAAATATTAAATAGAGCTTCACTGAATAATTCCGTATCAGACACTTTGGAATAACTCAAGAATATGTGCCCACTAATAGGTACATTGTAAAACATTGTGAATCTGTGTAAGCCATCTACTGTGAGAGAAGACTTGCATAGGTTTTCAGCAGTTTTAGAGTCATCATGAAGAATACATGGTCATGTATAAACCATGAAGGAATAGAGAGAGGTTACATGAGTATAAGGTACTATTATGGTATCATACAGTGGTGTTTCTACTAAGCTTTATACCAGATGTGCTACTTGGTTAAAATCATATGTAGTTGTAGCAAAGAATCTGGTTTTACAACTCTCCTGGAATTTTCTAAGAGCCAGAAAATACTGCATTCCTGTATCACTGCTGCAGAAGAAAGAATAAGTGTCACTGATCTTGATAGTGGGCATCACTTACTTGAAAAGTTAACAGGTTTTCCCAGTTCTTTCAACACCTGTCAGGAGGACTGCCTAAATCAATTCCTTATGGACAGAACCTGACAAACAAATGAAAATTATAGCTTATTTGATTGTTCTTGCTGGGTTTCCTTTTCCTCTTTTATATGGTTCTCTGCTTTCCTTCCTGAAATTCGTTACTGCCATGACAGCAAATGGTTTGAATGAAAGGACAATTCACTCTGATTTAATTTTCTAGAGGGTCTCGTATTGTGTTTTCCATCTCACAAAACAATATAAATAATAAAAAATACATTATAATGTGTTTGCAATAGATTGAATCCCCACTGTAAAAATCAACCTTCTTTCTGAGCAGAAATCCAACTTACTCTCCTGATAGACATTGTGGAAGTAGATAGTATTGTTGTTATTGTTGCTATTATTATTGTTTTATTAGATGTTTTGTGCCTTGAGGATAGGAGTATGAGGTGGCAGTTGCTACGGAAACTAGTTTGAAAAATGTTATTGAGGATCAGTGAATCTGCTTGTAAGACAGCTGTCACTGTGGACATAAATTAGATCTATCCTCATTAGTTAGGTGCTCTCTTCGGGGGGGGCGGGGTGGGGGATGGTGTTAATCTGACGTTTTCCATATTTGACAGAGAGATTTTCTTGTGCAATTCTCTAATTTACAAGAACAGTGTGGTTGTTAATGGAGTCAATGTTTTCATTACTTTCTTCTTGTTATATATCCTGATGCTGAGTAAAGATTGTTTTTCCAAGATGCTACTGTAAAAAATTAGCTTTTTGTTTGTTTTTAATTCCATAAATACTGGTGGTATATATTCCACAAATACAAGGTGGTAAATTTGTGTGACAGAATACAGACTTTTTTCTTGTGATAGAATTCTGCATCCTTATGAGTTGGTCCTTGGGGTGATAATTCAGTTGTTTCATAGCTATAGTTGTTCTGCCCCATTAGTTTTATACCCCCATCTACTCTTCCTGTAGCTCCTCTATGCATAAAATAGAGAATCCATGTTAATCAGCCAGTGTCATCTTAGCCAGTTCCTGCCTTTGGGAAGCGGAATGTGGGCTCTTTATTCTGTATTTTTCAGCAGTTTCTCACGAGACGTTTCAACAATATACAGTTTTCTTCTTAGGGAAGGGGTGGTTATTCTCTCTTCATGTCTTTGTGTGATCAGAAACTTCATATGCAGCTTATTTTTTATTTTCCAAACACTCTTTTAAGGGATATTTTTTAGGACTGAGCTCAATTAACCTATAGATGATACGTTTTGCCTACATCTGCTCATTCCAAGTTCTTTTGGTTAGTAATTTTTCACCTTGGCCCACTGGGGAAGTAGGTATTTCCTATGTGGTTTTCTTGGTATATTTTAAGTCTGTCTTCATTCTTCATTCTTTTTGTCCTTTCATTTATTTTTTGTCATTTGTATCTTTCTGGTTAGTAAGATCAGCATATTGATTGTCAGAAATTTTTATTGGAAGGAGAGAAGCTAATCCTGAACTACCCTCTAGTTAGAAGTGTTGTTAAAAAAATACTGTAGGGCTTCCTAATCAAGACAGGAAAGGGAGCAACTGCTTTCTCTTTTTATAAGGAGATAAAAGGAGATAATTATCCTAGAAAGCTGAGGCCAGCCAAATTTAAATTAGAAAAGGATACTTTTTAACATGGTTAACTGCTGAATAAACTGTCATGGAAGGTGTATTTTCTCATCTTTGATGTAATTTATATCACTTTTAGAAAATATGACTTAGCCAAATACAAGTTAAACTTTCATTAAATGCAAATTAATGAGTTCACTGTAAAGGTAAATTGGTGACACACAGGAAGTCAGACCAGTCTGAATGCTCACTTCATCCTCAATTTTATAAATCAATATCAGTGCAGTTTTCCTTCATTTCCCTCTCATTTATTTTATAGTTCACAAGATGAAACTGACCATAAATAGTATTTTGGTATAATATATTTTGTTGCTAGCTTGTGTATTAAAAATATTTCATACCATTTGTAAAATTGATGAGAACTGACGAAAAGTATTTGAGTTGAATGTAGGAGACTGACACTATCTGTACATTTCTATAGCAACTCCTTAAATTGCAAACCTGTTGGCTGTGAACAAGTGGCACTGTAGCTTTGCTACCATGCTGCCACTTCGTTAGATCTCTGTGTCCCCAATTGTTACTGTACCTTGCCATCCTAGCTGAGATTTCATTCCTGTAAGCACGTTTCACACGTGGTGACTTTTTCAGGATGTGGATAGCTGCTTACTCTGAAGCAACCAGATCTGGCAAAGTAATTTCATTGTGAATCAGCCAATAGGCATGAGATTCTTAAAATATTTTGTTGCTTGGTACAGGGCTGGACTAGTTTAACTGAAACTGAACAGCTCTATCTCTATTTCTGATTCTTTCTACTAGTGCATTCAGCTCGTTTTGGTGCAAGTCTTCCTACCCTATTACATTTTTTTTCCTGTGCTGATAAGGTTGCAGGAGGAAAACATTCTAAATAGTAGAGTGGAAACTGAATAACAGGATTAACCAATTTTTGACATTTGCATTGTAAACCTTTGTGTTTAATGACTATATGCACAGGTTCAATTTGATCCTGGTTCAAGATGAAACGTACCTGCTATGATTGTTCAAATGTAATTTCTCTACACTTTGTATGTATTTCTCTCTGTATAATGTTAGCTGATACAGTTGTTGACTGAATTAATTTTGATCACCAGACACTCGTTTAATATATGCTATTTTTAATTTTATAATTGATTTAAATGATTCAGACTTCAGGAGTTTGTTTGCATGAGCATAGTTTTGGTCTTTCAGTTCTTGGACCAGGTTACGTCAAATGTTCCTACAACTGCATACTGCAGTTAGAAATCTGTGTCTGATTGCAGCATGCTTCTCATACTTGCTCCAATGCTCCAGTGCAATGTATGTTTACTGGGAAGATTAGCAAGTAAGTGAAGTGAGAGATCTGTTCATTATACTGTAGATTGCAAAATAACTTTATTGGATTTTTGTGTCCATAGTTGTTTGAAGAACAATAGAATCCAAATAAGGAACACTGCTGATTTGAGGGATAAATACAAACACTACTTTTTTTTTCTGCTGCAGTTTTAAGATAGACTTAGGAAATTGCTTTCAGCTGATCTTTGCAGAGCAGCCTGAGACCTTCATTAATCTTTCGTTACAAATTTACTTATACACGTATAGACACACACCCACACACAAACACATACACAAGTACGATCTTTCAGTTAATACCTTTTCTTGAATACTGTTTTCAATGGCTTAGTTATGTGTATGTTTTGAGGACCATCACATTTAGGAATATTTTTGTGAGAAAAAAATCTACTATTTTGCTTAAAATGTTTTCTTGAAATGATTTACAAAGGACAGGCAATATTTACCCTTGGCTATTATTCGTTTGGCTCATGTTTTTTACAATATGTTTAACCAGTGATTGATGGTCCTTGATATGTTTTGTGACTTATCTCAAAATCATGCACATTTTCATATGGAACATGAGGTAGAAAGCCCCTGAGTACAACTTTTCATCTACCTTGTGCTTCCTACTAATAAAATTACTAGGAGCAGCATTTACCCCTGTTGTAGTCATGGGCTTAAAGCACTGCAGAGACTCCTGTGTGATTCTATCTAGACAGGGATTTCTGATGAATTCTGGAGGGCTTATAAACCCAAATGTCACTGGACTTCTATGGAAGCTTCTGACAATCTCAACCGTCTCTCTGTGTCCTACTTCACTGTCAGTTTAAAAGAAAAAAAAAAAAAGAAAAAAAAAAAGAAAAAAGATGGAAACAGAAAACCCCTCACGCTTTATGATTTGTGCTTGGTTACTATAGTGATGAATCCTGTATGAAAACCCACAGAGTTCTGACTGGAATCCAGACCTGCAGATACTTGTCAGAAAAGAAAACAGACAAAGAGAATAAATTCAGTAGTATAATATTGAATGGTGGGGTAAACCAAATCTATTTGGATGAAATTATCTGCGTTTTAATCTGGATCTTAGAATCATAGAATCATAAAACAGTTTGTGTTCGAAAAGGCCTTGAAGATCATCTAGTTCCAACTCCCCTGCAATGGGACACCTTCCATTAGACCAGGTTGCTCAAAGCTCCATCCAGCCTGGCCTTGAATACATCCTGAGATAGGGCATCCACAGCTCCTCTGGTCAACCTGTTCAAGTCTCTCACCACTTCCATGGTGAAGAATTTCTTCCTAATATCTAATCTAAACCTACCCTCTTTCAGTTTAAAGCCATTACCCCTCATCCTATCCCTACATGTTCTTGTTAAAGGTCCCTCTCCAGCTTTCTTATAGGTCCCCTTTAGGTACCAGAAAGGTGCTATAAGATCTACCCAGTGTCCTCTCCAGCCTGAGCAACCCCAGCTCTCTCAGCCTGTCTTCACGGAAGGGGTGCTCCAGGCCTCTGATCATCTTTATGGTACCCCTCTGGACTCGCTCCAACAGGTCCATGTCCTTCTTATGTTAGGGGCCTAGAGCTGGATGCAGTACTCCACGTGAAGTCTGACAAGAATGGAGTAGAGGGGGAGAATCACCTCCCTTGATGTGCTGGTTGCGCTTCTTTTGATGCAGCCCAAGATATGGTTGATTTCTGGGCCAAAAGCGCATATTGCCGGCTCATGTTGAGCTTCTCGTCCACCAACACTCCAAAGTCCTTCTCCTCAGGGCTGCTCTCAATCTATTCTGTGCCTGCCTGTATTTGTGCTTGGGATTGCCCTAACCCATGTGCAGGGCCTCGCACTTGGCCATGTAGAACTTCACCCAGACCCACCTCTCAAGCCTGTCAAGGTCCCTCTGGATGGCATCTCTTCCCTACAGTGTGTCTACCATAACACACAGCTTGGTGTCATTGGCAAGGTTGCTGAGGGTGTACTCAGTCCTACTGTCTATGTTGCTGACAAAGCTGTTAAACAGAGCCAGTCTCAGTACTGACCCCTGAGGAATGTCACTCATCACTTGTTTCCACTTCATAGAATAGCTTGGGTTGGAAGCAAACTTCAAAGGTCATCTAGACCAACACCCCTGCAAAGAGCAGGGACATTTTCAACTAGATCAGGTTGCTCAGAGCCCCATCCAGCCTGGCCTTGAATGTTTCCAGGGATGGGGCAGCTACCACCTCTTTGGGCAACCCGTGCCAGTGTTTTACCACCCTCATTGTAAAAAATTTCTTCCTTATGTCTAGTCTGAATGTTCCCTCTTTTAGTTTAAAACCATTAATCCTTGTCCTGTTGTAACACACCCTGCTAAAACATCTGTGCCCATCCTCCTTATAGGCTCCTTTTAAGTACTGAAAGGCCACAATAAGGTCTCCCTGGAGCTTTCCCTTGTCCAGGCTGAACAACCCCAACTCTCTCAGTGTGTCCTATAGGAGGAGTGCTCCATCGCTCTGATCATTTTGTGGCCTCCTCTGGCCGCTCTCCAACAGGTCCATGTCTTTCCTGTACTGAGGGCTCCAGAGCTGGACACAGGACTCCAGGTGGGGTCTCACCAGAGCAGAGTAGAGGGGCAAAATCAGCTCCCTCAACCTGCTGGCCACCCTTCTTTAGGTGCAGCCCAAGATATGATTGGTCTTCTGGGCTGCAAGCACACATTGGTTCCTCACATCTAGTCTCTCATCCACCAGTACACCCAAGTCCTTCTCTGCAGGGCTGCTATCAATCCCTTCATCCTCCAGCCTGTATTGATACTGTGGGTTGCCCCTACTCAGGTGCAGAACCTTGCATTTGGCCTTTTTGAACTTTATGAGGTTTGCCTGGACTTTGAGCTGTTGACAGCAACACTTGGAGTGTGACCATCCAGCCAATTCCTTATCCACTGAGTAACCATTTGCCAGGTCCATGTCTCTCCAATTTAGAAGCAAGGATGTCATGTGGGACAGTGTCAAATGCTTTGCACAGCTCCAGGTAGATGATGTCATTTACTCTTCCCTTATCCACCAATGCTGTAATCCTGATGTAGAAGGCCACCAAATTTGTCAGGCATGATTTGCCCTCAGTGAAGGCATCTTGGCTGTCACAAATCACCTCCTTTTTTTTCATGTGCCTTAGCATGGTTTCAAGGGGGATCTGCTCCGTAATCTTGCTGGGCACAGAGATGAGACTCATAAGTCTGTAGTTCCCCAGGTCTTTCTTATTGTTTGAGACACTGATGTTAAATAGTTCCTTCCAACTCAATTTATGCACAGTAAACATGGCCACTCAGCTGTTCTGGAAGGCTAAAATTAAAGTACAGTCCTGGTTGACATTCCCAAGTGGTGTGACACCTTCAACATTTAGTCTTTCCTCTTGTATTTCCCTTATCCAAGTGCAGGAACCATAACACTAAATATTTTCACAGTAGACTGCCTTTGTGTCTTCAAAACTCCAACATATTTCTTATCTTGGATCTTTGGTTTCCTTCTCTTTCTAGTAAAAGTAGTTCATCTTCTCTCAAAGTAGCTTCTGTACAGGCTGCGAGGTTGGGATTTGCTTCTAGAATTGACCCTGTATCTTCTAGATCCTCCCGTGAAGGCCTGAGGTACATTCACAGTCCCTCTGCCAGCTTTGAGAATTGCTGCAACTTGGCCCCAGAGCTTTTTGTCCCTGAGGCAGTGACAGGAGCTAGTTGAGTCCTCTTGCTTCTTCACATAAGGTGTCCTGTCCAAATTATATTTGTTTCTTTTCAGCTGAATCAGGAATTCCTCTCCATTTTCATTGTCTTTCTGTTGATCTTTTCTGCATGGTGGTTTTTAATAGGGTTGGCGATTTAATTGTTTAATTATTTTCCACTGTTAAGGTTTTTAGCAAGAAGTTACAGATTCTTTATTCATGTTTCATCAAAATACAAGAATTCTGTTGAATTTGTGATTAAAAATATGCCGTGAGAGTTGTATTGGTTTACTTCCCACCTGCTATTGGCAAGGTCAGAAAGTGCATACAGCCTTTCTGCCTGAACTCATTCAGACTTTGGAACATGACAGACTTCAGTATTTCTAGGTCAAAGAGGAGCACTCAACCCCAAATAAAGAAATGATTCATCCTGTTGGAGAGCCAGGACTCTGTCTAGCCTGGAAATCCAATTATGGTCTTTTAAGCTCCCAGATCAACACTAGAATATCAAAAAGTGGTGAAAAAAACCATAAAGGAGATCCCTTGATGTAGTCTGATGTGTTTTTTCTCATTTCTTGTTATCAAAGCTTTTCTGATCTGGGACCTGTCCCTTTGTCCCACAGGTGGGTACTCTCAGAGGCCTCAGAATTAGGCCATGAGCAGGAATTCTGGCTTCTACCTCTGTGGCAGGTCCCCTGGCAGGCCTGGCAGCCCTGGCTCTGGGTCTTCATGGTCTAGGCATCTGGCAACACTAGAAGCATGGAAAGACCCACCATATTGCAGGATCTCAGGTCTGGCCTCTCAGCTCCTCAGTGATGAGTGCTAAGGGTGTGATACCCCAATGATTTCAGCATCTTGTCAAAGAACTCTTGAGTTTTGAATCTCTTTACAGATCTGAAGTCATTCCAGTTTGGGGTTTCAAACATATATTATCTGTTTTAAATAGATAATAAAAACAAAGAGGATAATATACCTTGTGATTTCAGAGTAAACTTGGAAACTAGCCAAAGTGCCTCATATTCACGCACTGTAATTCTCTACTTTAGCATTGGCATATCTGAACTTTTTAACCAAGGTTTTACACTAAGGTATCTTCACAGCATATGCTATATAGACTTATTAAACCTCCAGCTCTGAGCAGATGACCATAGTGAAACAGAGACAATTTACCTTTTGAGTGTTTTCATTTATATCTATTATCTCAAGTGAGAAAAATAATCTCATTAGAGATTATAATAAATTAAGCTAATTATTGCAATCCTATCTGTTAATGACTACTATATTACATGTATCAGAAGACTGCCTTTGAAATTTTTATATCTCATTATTAATAATTACTTCTATTAAGCTTTTGTCTTTAATGTTGTCTCAGTGCCCTACCTGAGCAATGAAAATGCTTGAAAAAATGACTAAGTAATTTCACTGTTATTGTCTATAAATACAGAAAATACTAGTCTGGCTTTTAAAAGTATTTGCAAAGCTTGGTTGTTATTGGTGTCAGCTATGTATTGTAGATCATGCAGAACTTGAACAGATCACTTATATAATGTCACATCCAAATGATCCAGACCTGCATTTACTGTGTGGTAACATGTACTTGTACAAATTCACTTCAGTGGGATTTGGTAATGACCCCTTTATCTGGAAGCCAGTGTTACTGTGGCTCTAACAGTTCAATCTTCCTTTGTCACTGCACTGACAGTGTCCTCCTCCATGGTCTGGAAAAGTCACTTATAAATTAGATCAGCACTTTCAACCTACTGAAACTCTAACTAAAGTAGCAACAGTAGTTACAGTGAAATTTGATTGAAACAACAATCTTCCCGCAAAAAAACCTTATCAATAACACCTATCCCCTCATTCCCCACCCAGGCAGGGGGGAGAAAGAAAACATGTCAAGGCTCCTCCTGTTTACGATCACTCAGCTAGATTTAAACTAGCATATCTAGGATAACCTAGTATATATAGGAGCTGCCCTATCCTGTCAGACTAGTGGCATACCTACCTATTTTGTCTTGGGGGCAACTATAATAAGAGGTATCTTTCAGAATGTACGAAGTACCTCAAACTGGGGAGTCAGTTAATGGTCTTCAGGAAATTTCTTTCTGAATCCATGTTTAGTTTTTGCTGTGAAGCATGAAAATTGAACTGCATTATACCCTTGTATTTATTATGCATACAGAAATCGTCCATTTAGTTGTCTCTTAAACCTTTTTTAACTCTTGCCCCTAAGTTGTATATGTAAAGTGTGTAAAGGTAAATATAATTAATTTTCTTCTTATGCAGTTTTTAGGTTGGAAATGAATGCCATGTAGAATACATTTTGATATGTTACTTAACTGAAGAAGTTTTGTCAATGCTGAGGGAAACCAGTTGCTTAGGTGTGGGTTCACTCTGCCATGCCTGGAACAGGTGATATTATAGCCCCATGCTATCTCTTCTGAAATTCTGGTGAGTGTTGCACCCCAAAATCACAGTCAGCAGAATATGACTTAGGAGGGCTCCTTACCCACTGGAACAAAAGCCAGTCATTTAGCTTAAATAAGCAAGTAATATGACTTGGAGTAATAGGTATCTGAAGCAGTTATAATGTTGTGTTTAACTGGGTGAGTTGTGAAGCTGGTAAGTTCTGGCTAATGGCTGGCTGATGGGTAAGGGAGACTAATGCAGTCTTCAGAAGGTCTATTATGAGTCCAGATAGTTTGGAGAGAAGTCTATTGGTCTGTTTGAAGAACATGAATTTTATTAGTTACTGTGGCACAGCTCAAAGGTGGTAGTTCATTAAGGTACCATAGTTAAGGTCAGTGTCTATATTTTAAGCTTCACTTAATGAGATGAACAGTGCCTTCTGAAAATCATAGAATCAGAGAATCATGGAATAGTTTGGGTTGGAAGCAAACTCCTAAGGTCATCTAGACCAACACACTTGCAAGGAGCAGGGACATCTTCAACTGGATCAGGTTGCTCAAAGCCCCGTCCAGCCTGGCCTTGAAAGTTTCCAGAGAAGGATCATCTACCATCACTCTGGGCAACCTGTTCCAATATTTCACCACCCTCATTTTAAAAAATGTCTTCCTCATGTCTAGCCTGAATCTCTTCTCTTTTAGTTTAAAACCATTACCCCTTGTCCTGTCGCAACAGACCCTGCTGAAATGTCTGTTTCCATCTTTCTTACAGGCCTCTTTTAAGTACTGAAAGGCCACAATAAGGTCTCCCCGGAGCCTTCTCTTGTCCAGGCTGAGCAACCTCAACTCTCTCTGCCTGTCGCCATAGCAGAGGTGTTCCATCCCTCTGATCATCTTGGTGGCCTCCTCTGGCCACTCTCCAACAGGTCCATGTCTTTCCTGTACTGAGGGCTCCAGAGCTGAATGCAATACTCCAGGTGGGCTCTCACCAGAGCAGAGTAGAGGGGCAGAATCACCTCCCTCGACCTGCTGGCCACCCTTCTTTTGATGCAGCCCAAGATATGATTGGTATTCTGGGCTGCAAGCGCACATTGGCAGCTCATATCTTGCTTAGGGACTCATGAGAAACTGACTTTTTTTTTTTTCCTTATTTATTTTTCTCTTCAAGCAACTCTTCATGTTACACTAATGAAGTATTTTGCTGGTGGTGACTCATTTGATAGAGAGGTAAATGTCCAGATGGTAAAATCACTTGGCAGTAACTTCAAGTAAATAGAATTGATCTGAACAGATACCTCTGCCAGCTCAGTAGTTTGCTAAAATTAAAATTTAAAAATAGCCAATTAGTGAAATTAAGTGAGTTTATTAGAAAGTTAAACAGCTCAAATAATGAACTAAAAATATTCTTAAATGATAGTAATAGTCCATTTCTTGAAGATTATTGTTTAATTAATTTTCCTATTTCAGGATTTCTGTCTTACCAGAGTTAAAATGTTCTATATGAGCGTGTTCCTACAGATATGTACTTGTTTTATATTGAAAAAATATTGTGCACTGTGCAGATCTTATTTTTAAAGTGTTGGATGAAAAATGAAAAAGTTTGAGTTCTGTTCCTAACTTCCCTTTTCTCCATTGGAGGCAAGAAGTATTTAGGGGAAGAATCACTCGAGTTTATTGTCTTTTCTTTAGACATCAGTCCTTGGCCATTGTTCAGAGATAGGACATAGGTACATAAAGCTGTTCTCATATTCTTAATATGTGACCCAAAGCAATAGATTTTCATTGCTGTTGTGTACTGGCTTATGTTTCTGTCTTCCCTCATTTCCTGCTATTTTTTTTTCTAAATAGTCTGTATACTTTGAAAGCAGCAGATGCTGCTTGTGGAGAATATTGCATGCTGGGGGTTTTGATACTTGTTTGAGCCTTGAGGAATTTTTTCAATATCCATAACAGCAAAATTATTCCTTCCTAATAATTATTGGTTTATAAGAAAAGGAGATGAATAAATTTAAAATCATTGGTATATGATAAGAAGGAGACCTCTGGAGTCATGAAGATCAGTTCTTGCTCTTATATAATGACCTTGCTTGAAAATAATTTTCATATATATATTTTTTTTTTTAAAAAATTTTTTAGGGGTTTTTTTAGAAAAAGGGACTGCATTACTCTTGCTGGAAGTCTGTTCTAGAATCTCATTTCTAATATCCATCATCTTTCCAGTTTCTAGAATTTCTTCATGATTGTAACTTGTATGCCTAACACTTGTAGTATCTTATTTAGAAAGACAGCCAGCCTTGCTTTAAAGACTTGATGTTGTGAAGGATTTATTATTTCCCCAGTAATCTATCTCAATGTAGTTTCACTTACTACTATCATCAATTTGTCAATTTGCATTGTTTTGTTGTGTTGTTGTTGCTTTTTTTTTCCCTAAGATTCAGATTTTACGGACTACTTCTTCCACCTATTGAGGTTTTTTATGCCTTTCTTTGTCAGACTGAAAAGGCTTTGTAATATTGAATGTTTTTTTGGTGTTGTACATCACTAGAGTATTAGCAAATTGTCTGTGTTCCTGCTTTTCTTTTACTTAAGCCTTTCTCAAAGATTGCAAAGGGTGTGCAACCTTGGAGGAAGTGCCCTGAAACGAGACTCCCTCCTTCACTTCTTAGGCAATGGAACCACATTAATGCCAGAATGCAGCCAGTTTGAGGAGGCATAAGGTTCCTCTGAATCTGTTACTACTGCATGGAAGAGTGACAAATTAGAATAAATAGGGCTTATGCAACAGTCGTAAAGCCTAGCAGATATTTTTAAGGGTTTTGCAATTCTAGTATTCTAAGAAAACAAAAAAACCTTTCAAACAAAAAAACAGGTCACTTGGTTTATTTTGTGTATTTAGTGTTTAGAAGGTTGATATAGACTAATGAAGACGAAAATAGCAAAGTAGTGTTTTTTAAGGAATGTTTCTAGTTTTTTTTTTCTTTTGACTCAGTAGGCATATTTGCATATACTAATAAGGAACTTTGAGCCTCAAGGAAATAACTGCAATCTAATAATGTATTTTCCCAAATTTGAGAATGTGTAGTTTGAAATTGTTTTTATATTAAGTTCATTATGAAATCCTCTTCTC
Source organism: Caloenas nicobarica (assembly GCF_036013445.1). Classification (NCBI taxonomy): domain Eukaryota; kingdom Metazoa; phylum Chordata; class Aves; order Columbiformes; family Columbidae; genus Caloenas; species Caloenas nicobarica. The sequence goes on from NC_088249.1 coordinate 45,204,382, forward strand.
ACCTAGAAATTTAATGAAATTAATGAGTCTTGCTTTAGTGCTGCTGTGAGTTTTGTAGTCTGTTATTTTTTTAAATTATTATTATTTTTTAAATTTTATTGGAAGGAAATGGAGATGTGTTTGCAACAGCCTTTTGCTCATCCATATATCTGATAGGAGCAATATGGCTTCTGTTACAGGCAACACAATTGTTACTGCATGTCAAATAATAATGGCCTGCAATTTTTGGGTAAGCATCTTCTTTCCCTTCTTATCATCAGTGCACATACTGAATTTATACCAATCTTAGAGATGAACACCACCATGTTCTATAAATTTTTCTATGAGAGGATTAAAAATGGATAACAAAGTACCAGTCAGAGATCAAAGCAGATATTGAACTGTAAAAGGCAATATTATTAGAGTTGTTTAACAGGTTGCAATTTTGAGAGTGTGTGTGTATAATGTGGCCTTTATCAATAATATAACACCTGTTATGCTAGAGGTAACACCTGTTATGCTAGAGGTAACACCTCTAACACCTGTCGATATAAATAATAGTTTATATATATATGTTAGTGTGCTGTATTTCAGGCTGCATGTAAGCATCTCCTGACTTAGTGAGACAGTAGGAATTAGTTGCCTAAATATTTTTGTAGATCTCATTTCAAGTTATGGAAACAAAGCAGTATATAGAAAACCTGTACATATTATTAAACCTCAACATGAAGACAGATTTATAGCCTCATTAAGATAATTTAGTTGAACAATTACTGTTCCTGAAAGTGTGAGCAGCAACAGAATAAAACAAGTTATGGAGAAATAAATAGTAACTGAATATTTGATTTTCACTCAGATATTAGTATTTTAGATAGGCTCCTGATATGTCTCAGTTAATTCTGGCTAAAAGTGGAGAAAACTTGATTTTTGAGGATATGTATGCTTTTTCTATTTTAGTGCATCTGCAAGTAAGCTAGAACAAACTTAAAAAATAGGAATCTCTTGGAAACAGTAACCTGCCTATAAGGCACTGACGGGGTTAAATCTACTGCTGCCACTAGGTGTCATGCTGGGATCATCTCCTGAAGCATCAGTGATAATCAAAGGTGCTGAATGAAGGAACTGATTCTCCTTTATGTATTTTAGTATCTAAGAAGGCTAATTATACAGGCTGTAATTGCCATGTGCTTGCCCAGTGTATCAGGAACCTTCAAAAGTGGCCAGACTAGTACATGTGCACATCGCTGGGTGAGAAGGGATCGATGCCACACATCCTAAAGCAACATGGTTGCGAAAAGTTTTCTCTTTCATTTCCAATGATAGAGATCCTTCCCAGAGATCCTCAAGTCACCCGAACCTGCTTAGGAAAATGTGTTTAAACAGCTTTGTGTGGTGTGCTTGGTAATATGGGGAAAAAAATACCTTTTTTTTTTTAATCTTCCTCCAATGTTTCTTTCAACTAAAGCTCAAATAAGACAAATAATTTAAAACAAAACCAAAAACCAACCAACCAGCCAACCACCACCAACAAAAACAACAAAAACCAAAATACACAAAAAACCCCCAAACCAAACCAAAGAAGCCCCAAACCGAAAACCAAACCATGAACATAATGCAGTTCTCTATACAGAGAGACCCTTGCAGGAAGAATTTGGTTTCATAAGCACTGAACACAATGTCAAATGATAAACTTTCTCTTTACTGCTATTAGTTTTATAATATGGAAATCATTATGGAAATTGAGAATACAAAATCAGTATGAGGGCAACTATTTTTTTTTACTAAGCCTGCTGCACTGTGTTCTTTCTGCACTTTGCTCCTACACTCAGTCACAAAACTGTCATGTTTCTGAACAGGAGGATCTTACCAGTATGTATAAATACTTGATGGGAGGGAACAAAGATGATGAATCAGAGCCTCGTAATTAGTGCCTAGTGAAATGACAAGAGGAAATGGACACAAATTTGAAATGCTGGAATTTCTTGTTTTGCATAAGAAAAATCTTCTAACTTGTGAGGTGATTGATCCCCAAACACTTTGCACAGAGAGGTTGTAGAGTCTCCTTGGAGACACTGGAAACCACCTGGACATCGTCATGGACAACCTGCTCTAGGTGGTCCTGCTTGAGTGGGGGGGGCTTGAATTTAGATGATCTACAGAGGTGACTTCCAACCTCAACCATTCATTGGTTCTGAGTGTTCCCATTCTTCATGTTGATCCAGCATTTGGAATAGTAAAAAACAAACCAAAACAAACAAAATCCAACAAAGCAACCCAAAGCAACCCAAAACAAGAAACAAAGCCCCAGTACATAATGTGACAATACAGCATTTGCGATCACAGGCTTTAATTGTCAAATAGCAATGAACTTCTGATATGATTTTTTTTTTAACAAAAGGAAAAAAATTTTCTTTGCACCATATATTATATGCCTAAGAGGTGATGGAAGTAGATTCTATCTTTTGAATCTATTAAACCCATTGTTTTATCCCAAGCTTGTACATAGCTGAAATAACTCAGGTACTGTGAACCATTTCTCAGAGTTCTGAAGTTGATTTATGCTAGCCCTCCGTACAACAGCAGATTTTGTGCTGGAAATCAAAGTATTGCTTGAGTGTATATATAAGCATCATCATCAGGTGTGCAAACTCTTCTCAGACTTTTCAAGTATCATAAACAATCTTACTATGGCAAGTTTGAATGGACCAGAGGCAAAAGAATATATAGCCCAATTACTGGATAGCAAATTATGCGATATTTGTCCATCAGTGTGATGTTTTTGTGTCAAAAACTTGAGCGCATCCACATTAGCAGAGTTGTGCCCTCCATCACATAAAATATGTTTTTATTTTAGTGTGTGCTATATATCTGTTACACAACTGCCTGGTCTCCATCTCTCACCTGAATTCTCCGTTTATAAATAGGAGGCAGATTTCCTTAGAGGTTTTTCACAAAATTGAGTGTATGTAGGCCAATGCAGTGTGGAAACAGATATGCTACAAGTTCACATAGTACCTTCTCTTGGGTTTTTACTCTGTATGTGTGAATGCTGGTATCTCAGACCAGTGATGTGCTAAGATAAAACAAAAAATTAAAATACACTTTCAAAGGTGTGGGGTTTTTTTGTTTTGCTTTTTTCTTCTCCCTTCTGTTGGTCTGTATATGTTTGTTTTCTTGGTGTATACCTATACTGAATGCTTTATTCCAGGAGCTGCTTGTTTGTTGCATGAGACCCTAATCATGTTCTTTGTGCTTAGTCAACATGGTGGTGAAAAAGATATTACTGGTAATTAAAAAAGCAGAAAAGTTTCTCATTTCTTTGATTCAGTATTTTCATTAATAATGTGTATGAAGTAATAATGAATATACTTGTACACGATATCATCTTGGGAGGAATATTGGATGCTTGGGAAGACAGGATTAGAATGTAACTTTTTCTTGACATTTATAGGGATAAATGACCTAAAAAGAAAAAAATGCAAAATTCTGCGAAGGTAAGTGGAAAGTGCTATATGTAAAGGAAAACACATACATAGGTACTAAACACGTAAGAAGTGATTAGGCAGTGCAGCATTTAGATGTACCTTGGGAGTTACAAGGGACAAGATACTGTAGATAAATGAAAAATACTTTGCAGGATAGTCAAATCTGCTGGTATTTATAGAAGAATTGTGGAGTGGTTTGGCTTCATGTGCCAGTGATATGAGGAGGATATGGTCTCACGGAGTGGTATATCCCCTCGTTGCAAGTGAGGTAGAGAGATGCAGGCAGGTTAGAGAGGGTCGTGCCTGGAATACGCTATGTTTAGCATAGCAATGCATGTTGTTGGAGGTAAGTAAAGAAGAGTTAGACCTGAATGCAGAAGAAAATATGGGAGAAGCCAAGTGTTTAAAATATTTTAATTCCTATAATGTTAATGCCTTAAAACCAAGTTCTACACAGTACATTTTTGATATAGAACAAGTATGTAGCTGCAGAAAAGACCTCATATAGTACATTCTAATTCTGGTAGGATGGAAATGCTATGACGTAATAACAAAAGAAAATTCCTCAAGAAATTAGCCATTACCACCATTTAAGAGTACTTTTAGTTCCAATGAAATCTCAAAATATTGAGATAAAAGAATGGCTCCTTGAGTAGTTTGGTGACTGGGTGCCTGTCTGGATCACCCAGTGTCTGCCAGCCTGGGCTTCAGTTTCTTCCAGTCTTCCCTCTTGTCGGAGCCTTCTTATTAACAAAAGTAAATATCCCTAAGATACTAGGATTCTGTAACTTGAAATTTAGTGCAGTAATGTGAACAAATGTTTACTTCATCTAGGCTATTTTTACACCATCTGATTCATAGATGATAAGGGCTGTTCCCTCTTTGAGATTTCACCTCAGAACAATTTCCTCCACATATCCCACCCCTGCTCCTGCAGATGCGTGTGGAGTGTATGGGATTGCAGTTGATAACAAACTGTTATTTGTTCCTTCTCATATCTTGAATAAAGGTGGGTATTAACAGTTGACTATTCATCCATATAGTTTGTATTTTCCATTAAGATGATAACGTGGTATTTATGTTTATTTTCCTTTGAAGAAGTGACTACTGTCAGGCAGGAATGGTTAATCCATTTTTTTCCTAGTGTTAAGGCTGCTGTCTTGCTGTCTAGAAATTCCACCATAGAATTTAACTCCCTTTAAAAAAAATCCCAAACATATAGAGTGGAAAATTTGGTTTATACCATAGACTCTATTACAAAAATACAAAAATACAGTATTGGGCTAATGAAGAGTTAAATATTGTACCACTCTGAGGTAATCAGAGGGAAAATGCTGCTTATCAGTATGTTCTGTTTTAGCTTAATGAATGAAGAGACAGACTAAGCAATGGTTCACTTGATTAATTTTCTATTAAGTAATTTTTTAGCTGTCCGTCATTGGAAAGTCCCCATTATCTCATATTCTGGGTGCTTGTGGTTTATCTTAACAAACTGGAAGCAAGTGTTATAAAGCAAGGTAAATGATGTATATAAATCCAGCTTCAACCATTAAAAAACCCCAGACAAACCACTCAGGAAATGGAAAAATGCAATAAATGATTTAAATTTTCTTGGTTTTGTTTCACATAGCGCTGATTAAAGGCATTGAGTTGATCACGGTATCCTCTTCTTAGACAGAGACAGTATCAGACTTTTCTTCCTTCTGGCTTTCTGATGGGTTGGAGTAGATGATCTTCAAAGGCCGCTTCTGAACCAAACTGTTCTATGATTCATATTCCTAAAACTGACAAAAACATTCAGACATGTTGATGTTCACATGGATCCTCTTCAACCGTCACTCACTGCTGCCTTCTCCAGCCAACTACTCCTGGCACATTCCTGGCTACTCTCCTCTGTCAATAATTTAGCCTTCACCTTCAGAATACTGGCATGATCCTTTATTAAATACATATATATATATAATTAAAATAAATAATTAAAAAACCCCATTATTTCACAGTTCTGATTTGGGTGCCTCTCCAGCTGTGGGCAGAAAGGAGTTATGCAGAATTTATTGCTAATAGAGTCTATCTTTAGTTAGAAAACTTATTTTTTGCTAATGCTAATATGCTGGTATTTATGGGTAATCTGGGATGGGCAGTATCCTGACATGCCTAAAGCTGTTATTCTCTTTACCAGCTACCACAGGTTGTTATACTGAGCTGAGCAATGCAGCTACTTTTAGGCCTGTGCTCTAAACTAGATTTTGGTTTGGAAAAAAAACACCCCATAAATTTTTTGAGAGAAGATTTCCTTTTTCTTTCATCTCTGTCTTTCAGGACTCCATGATCAGTGAAAGTCCTCTGAATTTTGAAAGTGGTCAGTGTAATTTATTTGCTACTAAAATCTAATTAATAGTAAGCAAAGAAGATGGAAAGTCTTGTTTGCTTTACTAAAGCATGAACTTTTTGCGAGTTACCTTGTCTGTGGTGTGACTCACTCTGGAAAGAATCGTTTAAATACAAGGGGTTTGCATAGTCTGAATGAACTTTGAAAAGACGCTCAAATGTCACATTTCTCTGAGTCTTGTCACAGACTTCGTCCCTTAAGAGACTTATCTTTTGCTAGCTATTTACTTAGTAAAGAGTGTTAGACGCTGCATTCTAACAGTCACTTTCTTAGGGATTCTCTGACATTGGTGTGTCCTTGTTTCACAGAGCATGTCTTCACTGGAAAGAATTAATGAGTTTTATCATAGGATATGCATTGCAAATATCTAAGGACAATTGTCTGTAAAGCCAATTATTAAGAATTTGCTTCCCTCTTCGTGTTTGGTTGATCCAGAATAGCTTGATTGACCTTGATATTTTTTGTAGTGTCAGGTATGAAATACCACTAATATCACATGTATTTTACATCGCCTATGTGACACGCTTTCATGTATCACACAACATGTTTAGAACCAGGGGTCTTGTGTTGTCCCTGCTTAAACCCATTGTGCTTTATGTGGCCCAGGAACTTGCCTCGTAGACACACTGGCTCTCATTGAGAGTGTTTGGATTTTAGTGATTTACTGAATTGTTTCACCAAGCCTAGAAAAACAACAATAACGTGTTCCTTCTTAAGACCTTAGTACCTACCAGAAAATTTGCTGGTTTTTCTCAGTTTTAGTTTAGAAGTCAACCTTTCAAACAGAATTAGTATATATGTGATTTTTACGTGGACTTTGGGAAGGAAAACAGTAGAAGATCTCAACCTGGAAACTGACAGTGTCACTTTCACTGAAATAAGAGCTGCTGCACTAGGGCAAGAACAACTATGTAGTTGGAGGAAAAGTGGAGAAACCGTGTTTTCTGTAACTTAAAATTTAGGACACCTCGGAGTGTATGAGGTATGAAAACTGAATGCAAGCAGAGAAAACATACTTTTTTTTTATTCTGGCATGTAGAAATATGGCTTTCCCCCTCTCTTACTTCACTAGAATGTACTATAGAAGACATTATATTGTTTTGAAGAATTCTAATTACAGATGGGTTTTGAGAATGACTTTACATTAACTGTATTTATATGAACTTATTGTATGTTTCTGTGTATTTAGAGTTCTATTTTTTTAACATGCCTAGACTGATTGATATAAAATTATGATGTCTATTATTTCAATTTTCCTTCCAATATATTTAGAAAGTAAAGCAACACAGTAGAACACGATACCAGGCTATTTCAATAAGAGTTGGAGTGCAGGCTGAGGAGAGGGATTGTTCTCTCTAATCTTATCTCTCTTCAACTGATGACCACATAATGTTTTTGGAGGATACTGTTTAATACTTTGAAAGTGGCATAAAAAGCTGTATACCTGACGGAAAAAGCATGTTTTTTTGGTTTTTTTTTAAAGTAAATAAATGTAAAGGTGGAAATGAAGTATTTCACATTTGATTAAGTGTTTTTACGAATTAAAGCTCTGGTGGATCTGGGGGCGAGGGATGCTTAAGAGAAGCTCACAAACTTCACAAAAGTATGTTCCCTGTTCAGTAGATTGTTGGGTGGAATAATATTATAGCTTTTAGGACATTTTGCTGTGTCCACTGAGATTGCAAGGTTGTCTTATCATGGGATTAAACACCTGGAAAAACTCAGACCAGTAGAATTTTTTAAAATGATGTTTTTATATAAACAAATATTAAGCAAAAATGCTTCACTTTGAGATATGCATCTCTCATAGAGTGAAGTAGATAAAACATTTGTGCAGATCTACAGAAAAGGGATTTTTCATGTCCAGAAAACATTCAGTGATGTGTTGTACACTTTCTGGGAATGGGTAATTCTTCCCAGCTGTATCCTACCCTCCTACCCCCCAAGTTTTAGGTCACCTTTCTGTCTGACATCTGTACAACATGTTTGTTTGTTTGTTTTTTCTTAAACACATGGTCAGTTGAGTGGAAGTTTCCATGTTTCCAAGCTGTAACATAGTATTTTTCAAATTATGAATTTCTGCCTGCTCTGTCAAGTTGATTAGTTTCCATTACTTCACTCAATGTTTTTGAGCATATACTGGGGCTGAGGTCTCACTTCTGAAATAGGTCTCACTTTAGTTATAAAATGGGGTTGTTATCAAGGTAACAGGGATGATAATGACCTATTACAAAATAGATCTTGGTTGCACAGTTTTAACCTTAAATACAATAAACAATATTTTTTTCGCTTGTATACTTGGCTGATAGGCTGTTCATCCTTGTGCAGATACAACTACCAATGTAAACATAACATTAAAAATTCATCATTCATGAGAAATTGTGTTAGTGGAAATGACTAGAAAAGATGCAGTTCAACAGAAAATTAAACACAGCATATTTGCCACAAAATGATTGAGACTGATGAAGTAGATAGGTGTGTTTTCATGTTTGATTGTTGGCAACACTGAGATAGAGATGAGAGAACAGATTTAGAGGAGGAGGTAGATATTCTTGTGGAGGATCAATGAAAAGAGGTTTGATGACACATGCTGGCTTAGGACTCTTATGTCTAAGTGATAGGGGTGGGAATAATATTTATAAAGCACAAGGTGAGTGTGTTGCCTGCACAGTACAGAAAAGCACTGGTTTTGTTGGCATTGTCACAGCATGTGCTGTTTGCATTGACTTTGACTTCTGGGCTTCACAATTTTTCTGTCTAGGTGTTTTTCTTACATAATTTTGAATTCTCTGTCATGACAGATTGTAACCTATCCCATGTAAATTACAGTCAGGAGTGAGTGACTTTATTTAGCAGATTCCTATTATTTCTTTGTAGATAGCTTATTCTGGATTTTCAGCAATTTATTTCTGAGCTTTTACTCTCAGATTGCAGTTACAACTCAGTATGTTATGCTTATCTCAGCCTTTGAATGTAGCAAGATTGGTCCTTAGCCTTAGAACATTCACAAACTTTTCATCTTATTTGTTCTTTCATATAAAATGTACCTCCACTTTGCTCCACTTTTGCTCCTTTAGTGTGAAACTCAGAATTTGGTTTCACAGCCCCTTTTGCCTGGCTTTAATGCTGCTTATTGTGAAACAATAGCCATGGGTTTCTTGCAGCCACACAATGCTCGCAGATATAGTGAGCAGTAATGTCCTTCGGCTTCCCTGACCATATAGAGGATTTATTGTATGGCAGGAATAACTACTCCAGCCCTTCTTTCATGTAGTCCTTTAACTTGTTTTGCTCTTGGCACGATGGCTCAGTAATGAGAACAACCAAAGAGTATGACTTTGGTTGTAACTAACTGGTGGTGTAGAAGATGTGTACCACAACCATTCTGGATGACTCCTAACAAAGCCTTCTGTCATGGAGGCACCCCAAAATAAGTTTAGGCAGACAACGAGGTCCAAAACAAACTCTATTCTGGCCAGAAAAGTACCGTAAATAAACCGATTAGAAACTGGGTTTATACAATTAGTTAGCACTCCAATGACATAAGATACAGGTTCGGATATTAGGTTAGGACATTATTTGGGGTGCAGCAAAATAAGAATAATGAGGGTCCACAGCATGCATACACGCACTCACAAGAAAACAAAACCACAGCCCTCTCTGCCCCGTTTTGCTCATAAGAGAGAAACACTAGCCTATTGCGGCCAGGACTTTACACTCGTCTGTCCCAGATGAGGAATTTACACTCGCCTACCAGGCGAAGACTTATTAAAGCATATGTCCAGTAATTTATCACTCACCCACACGCAGAGGTGAGGCGCTCCCCATCCCGGCAGGTTACCTTAGATGGCTTCTCCGTCTAAGGGGAGGGACTCCGGCAGCACGGCAGACCTGCAGCTCCGAGGAGACCACACAAAAGGAGTCGCTGGCGGGAACCCCATTTATAGTCTGCTCAGCTCTGGCTGTGGGCATTCCAGAAGCTTCTCGGCTTCTCTGTGCCCCTCCCCCAACTGTGGGCATTCGAGAAGCTTCTCGGCTTCTCTGGGCTGTGGGCGCTCTCGGCCCCTCCTCTGCTGACGACCCCGCCCAGCGACTCTGGGTCTCCACAAAGAGCCGTTAACTGCCCCACTGAAGGCCACGGTTCTGAGAGGGGGATGTGCGACTGCCACACCAGTTCTCAGAGCATGGCGGGGGGGAAGTGCAACTGCCAACACACCTTCTGAAAGTGTGATTCCTCAGAAACATTGCTATCAGATGCCCAGGTTTTATTTATAATAGTCTGCTACTCTTTCTGAAAATAATTTCTGAATGTGTATGTATGCAAATCCACTCTACCATGCGTGCACAGTGATTTCAGTGCATTGAAGATATATCAAGACTGTTAAAACTTTTGTGCACAGGAGATCTGCATGAGAAATGTGGTGGAACCACATATTTCCTGACCAGGAAATCTGAAACTTGAAGGGCATCTGCTCCCACATTAGATACAACAGAGGCAGATTCTAAAATTGGTTTAGGTGTAGTATTCCTGTCGATATCTTAGAGAGGTAATTACTACCTTTAAAAAATATTGATCTGAAATGTTAAGTATCAGAAATCCCCAGGCAAGGATAACAGAACGTAATTCTGTTGTGTCTGTGCCTTTATTTCATTCTGGGGCCCACAGGTGTCAGGAGAGTAATTGCTTATTTGCTCTTTGCTGCTTTCCTCTCTTTGCCTAACAGCTTGCTCAAATAAATGTTCTCTTGATAGCTCCCCCTGCTGCAGTTTGGAAAAGCAGATCAGCACAATATAGTAGAAGAGGATGAAGGAAATACATTCAGTTTGATGGCAGAACTGAAAAGTAATGAAAGGAAAGTTTCAGGATCAGCCAACACCCTCACACCTGAATTGGGACATGTAGTGTCAACTCATTTAAAAATATTTTAACTATTCAATTTAACTATTTTTTCCTTTTAATTTAGGTAATTTTCAGAAAAGTTCCATTATGAAGGCAATACATGATTTAAGAAAGGCCTTCCTAATACTATGGTGTCTCAAACCCTCTTTTGTAAAGAAGACAATGATCAGTATTTGAAGTGTTCTCTTTTTATCTCAAAATATTAATTTAATTTCATTTTGAATTGAATATTTGTAAATTGAATTCAGGTTAACTTTTTCTCTAAGACTTGTTTTTAATAGGTGTTCTGCTCATCAGCCAGCTTCTGGCATACAGGGTGATAATGAGAACCAAAAAAGAAAGGTGGGGAGGAAATCTATGTTTCTGCTGTGGAGCAAATTAAAAAAAAAAAAAAAATTCATGTCAGAATATCTTTGCATATCAAGCTGAAGACTGCAACTATTTATGGAAATTAGTGTTAACAGCATTGAACATGAGATACCTCACAGTGTTTTAAATTACAGGACTATGTAGCACTCTGGCTTCTGACATTTCAGATTGTCATATCGTCATCCAGGCTGTGCCTGCCATGGGTTAACAAACTTCTTAATGCTGCCAGCCTACTACCTAAAATTACTATGAAACAAATAGGAAATTTCTTATTCAAAAAATGAAAGCAAGGTATATTTATATAGAGTTGGTATTAACCATTGCTGCAGCTTGTGCTGAATAGTCTTACTGAGTGATTTAATGTACCACCACCCCCCTCCCCAACGGAAAGAATTAACTTGTCTATACTGCACCATTTGTGTATTAATGAGAGAAGTTTTAATCTGTGCAACTTCTGCAATTAGTTTACTTTCAAAAGTCACCCTCTTCCTTCTTATATTCTCTTCTGTTTATCTTTTTTGCTTCATCATTGCTCAAGACTAACTTTATTCCCACTGACTCTGAATATACACCTCCATGTCAGAGAATAGTCTCATTAAAAGATAGGATTTTTGCCCTTTCTCTTTCCATCTTCTAGATACTGTTTTTAACATTCAATGAGCAGCATGTGCTTTTCTGATTCAGAATTCACTGAATGTAGTTGCTGTCAGTTCTCCATCCTAACCCTATGCCAGCAATACAGTTTAAGTATGGCCAAATCTATGTTTGTTATTTTTGGAAGAATGCAATGTGGTGGAATGAAAGTAGGTAAACTATACTTTTCCAAGATGCTTGTATAGTATCCAAGTAGTCTGTAAGCACAGATATCAAAGCACAATGATTATTTTAGTGCTTTTAATTCATTCCTTCCCCTGCACTAGTTCTGAGATGATTTTTATTTCACTTGCTGAAGTAATTATTTTTGTGACTAAATCAGTAGTAATATAACATTACCTGGATTTAATATTTCTTTGCAATTTATTATTTATTTACTTTAATGCTTTTCTATGACATTTATTGCTGGACTAAGTCAGATCTTATTAAGAATAAAAGACAGTTAAGGATTCAGATTTTTTGAGCATCATAGCTTTTGTTGTATGCAACTGGAGCTGTGTGTCCTCATGCCAAAGCTTTGAAAATGTGTCCATAGAATTTACAAAAGGTCATGCGCTCAATCCACAGCACAGCCAGAAATATAATCAAAATTATTTGTTGTGTTCTTACATTTATTTCTACAAGGCATCCTTTCCTTGCATACATTTACAAAAAGTATATGTTCTACTTTAAAAAGATTGAGTTTAGGAACAGGTTCGGAATCCATCTATGTTTTCCAACAGAAGTAGAGAAATTTTCAGTTACCACTAAATATTTTATTGCTGTTTTTAAAGTGCTGAATTTTCAAAAGTAGTGCTTAGATTAATGGAACTGTGATGCACCTGGCACCTGGAAGAAAGCTATTAGTAATTTTCCTTCCCCCCTCCTCTGTGTTTTTTGTGGTTTGTATAATTATTTGATAACTCCAAAATTTGAGTGCATTCATGAAAAAAAAGACAATGCCACTTTTTTAATGTAAAGTTGTGTGCCTGTGATAGAAGAGGTTTTCTGGAGTAATGATTTGTGAATGGACATGTTAAGCTGATAGTTCACTCACAATTTTTTAAGGGGATTCACTTGTCTTTAGTGATTGGAATGCTATTTAGCTAAGAAAACTCTGTAGATTCTGAAATCAGTTCACTTTTTCCAGGGCTGAAGCTAAAAGCAAAAGAATACTAAATGAATGTGAGAGAAAATAGATACTGAAATGGTGGTGCTGAGAGAGAATAGTTAAGTACTTCTCAACAACTCCACAAGCACTGATAAGTAGAAAAAAAAAAAAGTTAGAATTTCTGTGCACTTTGTAATGCACTGTTAATGATAAATTAACACATTTTTTAAGATTATGTTCTTGAGTCTTTCATCATTGTGGCAGTCACAGGATGGACTTTCACAGAACAATTTTTGGACCTGCTATCAGAGCTGGGAAAGCAATGTGCAACATGTAGTGGAGGCTGCAGTCAAGCAGACTGGTATCATTGACTGAACTGCTGCTTTCCCTGAGGAAAAGGTGAGGAGAATCCGTCAGGGTTGCCAGACCTGAGAAGAATTATAGTGGGACTCAGTCACCTTATAAACAGTGTGGTATGTTTAGGTGTCTTTCCTGAGTCTTTGTTCATGTTGTGATGTTTACCTTTAACTACAGTCTTATCATTTCTGTATTGCTTTTACCTTATCCTTCAAGAATTTAACAAATAAATTGCAAATTAGAAACAGTAATGCCATTGTTCTTCATTAACGAATGAAATTACTTGAGGAAAAAACTACCATTCAACACAAGTAACAATCTAGATGCGACTCTTGGATTTTGCCCATTTTGGCAGGAAAGCAAAGGCAGTTTCATATTTTGAGATAAGAAGAATACTAAGCCACTAATTTAAGCGTGGTATGGGCTCTCTAGAAAGTAAACAATGAAGAAGACAAGCAAAACGTGCTATAGGAAGGAGACAGAAAATGTAGATTTCAGATGATGGTAAATGTTAGTGATATTTCATAAACTGATAAAACCCCACTTAGAATTGGATTTTTAGCTACTTCCTCTTTAGATAGTGTGATCCAGGAATACACATAAGGGCAGGTTACGTTGCTTTCTAACTTGATTGTGTAACACAGAACTGTTCAAAAGATACATGCAAATTATACTTTATGTTAAGGTATCTATTTTTTTCTACCTGTAAAGATAGCTTACCAAAAAGTTCCTTTGGATCTGGATCAGAGCTTCATTTTCTAAACTCATAATGAATTTTGTGTGTTCTTAAGAATAAAGGAAATGCCAAAATGAAAAGACAACAGCAGGGTTTCAGCTGCTTGACCATCAAGGTCAAAAGCGGAAAATACATTTGATATGCAGTTTACATGTCTAGATAAGTGTACTTATGAAGGCCAGTATGCAGGCAGAAATAAATAATTTAAGAGTGCTCTCTCTTATAACTTCGGTGCTTACTTGAGTAAAGTGAGGGGCAATGTAACCTGCAAAGGGTGAAGAAAAAAATAAAATTATATATTAAAATTGAACATTTTGATTATGTAGAGCTCAATCTTTTGTTATATTAAAGACAAAATAATGACATACAGTTATTTTTATCAGATACAGGAACTCTTTTGTTAACACTAATAGCTTTAAAATATTAAACTCAAATATATTATTCCATGAAATATCTGTCTTCCTAATATGTCTAAAGTGGCCAATTACATAGGTGGAAATTAACTTTTAGAAACTAAGGATTTGAGAATTCAGTGAACTGATAATACAGGAACAGTGAGGCTCAAACTCTGATTCAAATTAAATGAAATAATATAATTATTATATCATAGCTTTAAGTTTATTGTTCTCTTTTGGATATATCTATCTTGCACAGACTCAGAGTTATCAAATGGAAGCACCTAAAAATGGCAGATCTTCATTCTGAGAGTATTATTTTACTAGGACTTTGAATAGAGAATTAGAATAATGGTTGGGAAAGAAAATTAATTATAATAGAAACACTGCTTTAATTGTGTTGAGCTTCACATGTGGGTCACACTTCCACTCATTGAACAGACAGGACAAGACTTCATTTTGGAGAGAAGTCAAATTTGAAACAGAGGTAGACAACAACTGTTGTTTCTTACGGATAAAGCATCTACAAAAATCCCAGTGAACACTGGAGAGATGAATGAAAGCTTGCTGAAAGAATGAGTAGAAGAATGTAAAAAGAGAACAGGAATTCAGAATTGCAAGAACCAGAAGAATAGAAGGATGCAAAATTTTGGACAACAGAGTTTTAAGTGGCTGGCAGACTAAGCAGGATGAGGATGGAAATGTCATGCTAAGCTTTCAGCAGGAAAAGATTCAGAAGGATAGCTGGAAAATGCTCTTAATCTATGCCACACTGAGATGTTTTGTGCTGATCTGGGAAGCAACTGATGTCCCAGGTAAGTGGTAAATGGAGTCCTTGTGCTCACTGCTGAAATTGCCAGTGGGGAATGTATTTGCATGTTATGAACAGGTCTAAAGCCTTTCATTAATCTCTTAGAAGTCATCAGATAGTTTTTGGAAATTGCACTATCTTTAATAACTAAGATAATTCTTGAACAGGTCCCACTAGAAGACAGGCTTGACATTAAATCTATTTCAAAAATGTATATTAGAGAGAAGAAATGTAAGCTATCCGACAGCCTGAAGCAAGACACCTTTATCTCTTTTCTTTTGACATGTCTAAATCATAGAATCATTTCAGTTGGAAGACACCCTCAGGATTGTCAAATCCAACCATAACCTAACTCTAGCACTAAACCATGTCCCTAAGAACCTCATCTAAATACCTTTTAAACACCTCCAGGGATGGTGACCCTACCACTTCTCTGGGCAGCCTGTTCCAATGCCTGACATCCCTTTCCGTGAAGAATTTTTTCCTAATATCCAATCTAAACCTCCCCTGGTGCAACTTGAGGCCATTTCCTCTCATCCTGTCACTTGCTAATTGGGAGAAGAAACCAAGACCCTCCATGCTACAACATCCTTTCAGGTAGTTGTAGACAGCGATAAGGTCTCCCCTCAGACTCCTTTTCTCAAGGATAAACAGCCCCAGTTCCTTCAGCCGCTCCTTATCAGAAGACTTGTGCTCCAGGCCCCTCACCAGCTTTGTTGCCCTTCTCTGAACTCTCTCTCGTACCTCAATGTCTTTGTTATAATGAGGGGCCCCAAAACTGAACACAGGATTCAAGGTGTGGCCTCACCAATGCCAAGTACAGTGGCACAATCACTTTTCTAGTCCTGCTGGCCACATTCATGATACAACCTGGGATGGTCTTGGCCTTTTTGACCACCTGGGCACACTGCTGGCTCGTATTCAGACAGCTGTCAATCAACATCCCCAGGCAGCTTTCCAGCGACTCTTCCCTGAGCCTGTAGCACTGCCTGGGGTTGTTGTGGCTCAAGTGCAGGACCCAGCACTTGGCCTTGTTGAGCCTCATACAATTGGCCTCAGCCCAACAATCCAGCCAGTCCAGATCCCTCCAAATATCTGGTTTGGATCTTTGGCACGGAAAAAAATACTGCCAATTTAGATAGAAGGTTTACGATTTTTTCCTTCAGACACTTTTAAGAAAATTAAGTGCTTTTGGGAGTAGCAGAACATTTCTTAATTGAGGCTTTCAGAACATACCTTCCTTTGAAAAAAATAACAAAAAAAAAATATACTGTTTTGTAGCTTTTGTAGAGCATCTAAAGATGTTTGGTTCTGTTCCTGCACAGGCAAATAAAACTTTCTCAATATCCATCAAGGAAGAACACTTGAGGAAGAGAGTTTAAATATTTCTCTACAATTTGACTCCAAAAGGCAAATCTTCGAGGAAAACTTTAAGGCATGCTGGCAGAGCTCAAGGGGAAAAGTTTGACTCAGCCATTTTTCTCATGAAAAATTCATTCTCCATTCCTAGCACTTTGTCATCAAAATAAAATGTATTCAAAGCAAAAAGTATAAACTTTTCTATACAAACAGAAAGCAGGATAAATATGTTATAAAGCAGAATTTTTATATTTTTTTAATGCTTACAATTCTTAGAGTGATTTTTTAAATGTAATAAACATATGCAAAATTATTTTCAAGAGCAATTGCAAATTCTTGCCTGAATAATTCATAACAAAGTTTTTATTCTGTTGAAATATAGAGGGTATGCCCACGATATCTACTAGCCTGGTTTTTGAAGAATTTCTTTTGATTGAAGCACTGCTTGGTTGTTTTCAAAACTATTTTATTCTTCACACAGGAAGGCTTCAGGCCAATTTTTCAGCATGGTGAGGAATTCCTGTTGTCTTTTGGGTACTGAGGGGATAATAGACTGTTTGAAGAATTGAATTAGACCTCCAGAAAGCTTACTGACATTGATGTGCTGATAAGTAAGACCATCTAAATTCTGTGTGGCAGCTTCATTACTCTTAATTTGTTCTGGTTTTGATCCAGAAGGGTTGATACTTTAGCTTGGCAAATATTTTACTCATTTGCTAAAACTGTCACCTGTATCTTTTGAGAAGAATCTGCTTTCTGTTTGCAAATATTGCCATGGGGATGTATAGCTGCATAAGATCTCAATATACAACAAATCACATAGAATTATTCCAATGCAAAATTGGGTGAAACTTATCCATGGGAATAAGGAGGCTCAGAAACTCCAGAGGAAATCCCTATAGACAGTTGCCACAATTAGGTTTATATAAGATGAGAGAACCTAGAGCTGTAAAAAGGAAAAGGGATGGAAAAAGCAATATTTTATAACCTATTGAAAAAATTCTAAAATATTGCTTATGCCGTGTTTGCTGTTAGTACTGACTCATGTTGACATCCATTGATAGATCAGGATATGTAGATGCCTAGAGGGTCGATTGTTATTTGTATGTCAGACTATAATTCAGTCTGATACGTGGTATTGAAGCTACAAATACTCATCTAAGGAGCCTATAAACTAACATTGGGAAAAATAACATGAAGTGACAACAGCCCAATAATGTGTGTCTCTTCCATGAAAGCTGAAAGACATTATTTGCCAGCAAGTAAAGACTCTACTTTGATTCTAATGACTGAGAGAATCTGAGTATCTGGATTCTGGTTTTCGTAGTGGCCTTTCTGCCTGCTTGTATATAGTACAGAGAGTTCTTGCCAATAAAGGTAGTAACTGGAGGCATATGAAGATTACAGAGACCCTTGTAATGTGGACTGCTGTCCTCTAATAAGCAGAAGTGGCTGTGGTATAATTTGTTTCAGAGAATTTATTTTATGAAAAATAAATAGCTCACTGACATAAAAATTACAGGTAATAAACAAAGGGTTTTTCTGGGGGGATTTATTCCCTGCAGAAATGGGGAAGACATAAGTATCACATACAGAAGCTTAAATGAAAAAAAATTGACCTTTTTATTTTCAAGTTGCCTCGATAACCTGAGTTTGATGAAAATTATATTGGCATTCTTTCAGCCAAGCAAATTATATTCCCATTGCATGTACATTAGTATATTATAAGAAGATCCTACATTAGAAATTAGAGGATGGCTAAATATTTGCTGGTCCAGGAAGATCCTTTCCCAATGCCTTCTTAATCTGGCATGAAGAGCATCCATGACTTGACAGAAAATTCATATTGGGTGAAATGTTCATGAGGTTCCTTGATGGAAAACATGGTTATTAAAATGTAGGGATTTTTTTGAGGAGGGAGAAGTGGATGATGTGAAATCTGTCTTTAACTTAGAAGTAACTTAAAAATCAAGCAGGCAAATGCTACAGTCTCTGTATCTTGATATCCAAATAGGTGGAATAAGCATTTTCTAAAGTGATTTTGTGTGAATGCTATCTTCAGGTTGATGTCTTTCTCATACTTTGTTTTCAAAAATTAAAACTAGTGAAAACTTACTGTATGATGTCCTTGACCTCATTAAAAAGTATTGTATCCAGAGAGAAATCTGCTTTCACCATTTTCTACTCTCTTATTTCAGAAGCAGGCCCTTTAGCCTACCCCATTTGTGATTTCCTGTCACAGACCAATGAATCATATAGTGATTTTTTGTACTGAGAAAAAACACTGTCTTTACTGGCCATGTGGAAGTCTCTAGTCAAGATATGTAGTCCTGTTTGAATTGCCTGATGGTTTTATAAGCCTCATTCTGGGAAGCAGTTCATATCATTAGCCTGACTGAACATGCTGTCAACTGATATGGAACATAATGTTTGAGCTTGTGAAAAGAAAGGATGAGCTGTGTTGTCTCCTTGACAAAAAAACCTGCCCTTCCCTGATGAATTGCTTAATGCTAAAAACAAACACAAAACCATGTACATACCTCTCTAGGTATTACAGATATTATGTTTCTCATTTTGCTAGCACAAATCCTAGTGGCAGCCTTCCTGCAAGATGGTACCCTGAGAAAGGTATTTTTGACTGATGCCAGTGTGAGCATCCTGAACATACTTTGGAAGTTTCTCTGTTCACTCCTTACGACAGCACCTGAATTTTAGTAGAGCGTCATGCTCTAAGGAAACATGTCACAATGGTAATGAGTGCAGTGTGGACTTAATGAAAAATGGAGAGGAAAAACCTCTAGTATACTGAAGTCAAAATACATTTCCAGAAGTGGAAACTACTTGGTTATTGAGAAAAGAATGTATAGCAGGAAATGTGCTGTTACATTGCCAGAGATCCTGTTTACTTGTCAATAGCTTTATATTAATTGCAAATTAAAGTAGATGCTAATGCTCCATAGCTTTAAATGAAATGCAGATAAAAGGTGCAAATGACAGAAATATGACGTGCTGTGCCTTCATGTAGCTTTATACATTTAGTATCTATTATTGCTCATGTTTTTAAAACAATAAAAAGCGGGGGGAAGGGCAACAAAAAGGCAAGTAAGCATTGAATTCCTGTGAAAGGGAGAGTCTTACTATTCTTTTGGATTTGGGAGGGTGTTTGGAAATGACACATGCTAGCTGCAAGGTGCATTTTAAAAAGAAATCCTAAACAAAAAACCTTCATTCAGGCCTGAGACAGATGGATATCACTTGAGTGAACTGTTATGCTTAGAAATCTTGGACAGAAAAAGAATGATTAGGAAGCAGTGATTCTTGGAAGGCTTAATTACAATTAGAACAAGTGGAAGGAAAATAACCTGCACTTGTACATACATAAGAAGTATGGAAAGTCAATGCTTATCCCATGGTTTTTCCTCATTGTCCATATATTATATGTATCCAGGGTGTTTGATTAAAAAAAAAAAAAAAAGGCAAACACACACACAAAACCCCAAACAAACAAACAAACACAAACAAACAAACCCCCAAACAATCAAAAACCCCAAACAACTTAATTAAAATGAAAATAATTACATAACAGTATTATGTTTGTTTATTTGATTTATAAGTGGATCTGGTTGCTGGTTTGAGAGAGTGAAAGAACGCAGGAATAGGTGAGGATAAAGGAAAGCTCATAACCTACCTGTCATCCTTAGAAGTAAAGGATATTTACAGTAACATAAAAAAAAATACTGTATGTGAAAGACTGAACAGTTTCTCCACAATACTTGTAATTCAGGGAGTTGTGCCAGAATTTGAATGTATTTCTGGATGCATTTCTTTATCTGAAGAAGAGAACTCCATTTGAATGTATGAATTCTGACAACCACGTTTCAATTTTATAAATAAATTTAAGTAACAAAGCACTGAAAAAATTACTTGTCCTCTTTCTCAAAGAAAATCATGAAGGTAACAGAAGCATGTTATGAACAGTGCGGTTAAGTAGCAACTTCATGTTTTTGCTGCCTTACATTTTATAAATGAATCCAAACCACTCTTGAATGTTCATCCCTAAGTACCAAAAGAGAAAGCTGGGTAGCCCAGTTAAAGGGAATAACACACTCTTTTGATCATTAGAGACTGATAGGCATTTAAACAGCAGTCTGACCATCATTATTTCTTCCAGCCATTCTGGTCATCAAGTTGGAAATGCATCATTGCTTCATTTTGCATCACTTCACAATTTATAGTGATAAATGTTTTTTAATGATCAAAGATGTCAAGCTATAATAAGTGGAAATATAATGAATCAGGGCAGTGAGCTTCTAGGCTAGGACTCCTAAGGTAAAGGGAAAACAGAAACATGGTGAAGCAAGATGTCCCTTCATTCTCTCAGTGAAATAAAGCTGCCTGCACATCCTTTTCATTTTACCTTGATTGCCAATTGATTTAAAAAAAATTATTTTTGTATAATCTTAGATTTTGTGAACAGAGTTAGTTCTGAATTAAACCACCAAATCTGGCCATGTCTGAATTTCAACCTCTGGGAAGCATGATTCAACTCTGTACCTGGGCTATTTCCAAAAGCAATATGAGAGAAGGTTGTTTACTCTGTGGCAGGCTTCAGCCTTACCATACTAAAATGCCAACTATGAAACCAGTTTCAGTGGTGTTTCTTAGGTGCTTACCTTCCTCAAAATAGCTAAGCTTAGCTCAGTATCCAGAGCCACTAACCAAGGTCCTGACATTTAGATAATAAAAGCACAGCTTCACACAGGTGAGACTGAAAAATATCTAAATCCAGTATTCCCTTGGCCATACAGCATAACTGTAAAAACTAATTGTCTAGCCTATTAGAAATTATTAGTACTTCTACATTAATTCCCACCCTTTTACCCCTATCTCAGCCCTGGAAGTCCCACTGAATTCCTTGAATTCCAAAATTCCAAATATTTTTACTTAAAATCTTCCTCTTTTTCCAATACAATAATTAGATTTCTCTGACTCTACTGAATTCTTGATTGCTAAATTTTTGAACTAAATTTTGAAACAGAACAAAATGAAGCATCCTAACTGGTGCTCTGTTGATCAGTTCAAGATCAAATCCTTCCTTTACGACTTATATATTTTAATTTCCCATGAGTAAATCAAAATATTAGTGCTAGAATTACTCTTATGGTGTTACTATCTTTTTCAGAACCTTTAATCTAAAGAATACTTTATTCTAGAGAAATAGAACTGAACGCCACAGAAATTTTCTCCCACGATTAGGCTGTTCTCTAAATTTGCCTTTGTCAAAAGTGAATTGATAAGCCAAAAGGTATCAATAAATGTGTAATAATTCATACTGCTTAGCCATTTCCCATTAGGATCATCACCTACTAATGGTGTCAGGTTCCAGGAGAATGAGAACATCCTACTGCTTTCTAACCATTGCAGTTATATTTCAGAGCTCCCGTTAAACATAAAGTCAGAATCAAATGGTCTATTATTTGAATACTCACAAGCAGTGTCCTTTTTCAGAAAACTTTTTCAAATACTTATCCTTTTATTTCTTACCTTCAAAAAAGTTACTTCTGTCAACTCATGGCACAAGAGTAGAAAAAAAGTAATACCAAAGAGTAGACCAAATAAAAATACAATTTGTTTTCTTGTTTTTAAATGTCTCTTGATAGTGCCTGTAGAAAAATGACAATGTGCCAGAATCAGATAATAAAAGGAACAAGTGGGCAGGTAGAATTCTGAAAAATATGTATTAGTGACCTCATTACAATTTGATGAGCAGATCATTGTCTTACTAGACTTTAGCTTGATTAGATGCTGCTATTTTTATCATTCTAAAAAGTCAAAAGTTGTTGGCCACTCACTGCTCCTGAGAAATAAGTATAAGTTGCAGATATTTAGCATCTAGAAAAGTCTCTCAGGTTCTTGGGATGTGAAACTCTGTATAGAAAACAAGGTTTTTTTTATTGTGCATTTGATAATAAAAATGTGGTAGATACTATAGCCAAATTATATTAAACCTTCAGAGATAAATGACCCACAAAGTTCAAATCACAAAATTGTTCATTTAGCTTAGTTGATGATTTTCCCTTTGAAATTATACATGAATGAACAGATGGTGAGCAATCCAAAACCCTGACTGCTAGTGGAGTACTGTCATTTCAGATCAAGATTGCACTTCATTATCACAGAAGAAATAATCTTTTCTCTCTGTAATGGGACATCTTAGTATCGGATTTGATCAGAAAGATTCATTAAACAGAAAAAGTTGCAAAAGGAGTTTCTGTTGATACAATTTATATTGAAACTATGGCCTAATGGATAGAGTAGGAGACTTGGGTTCTGTTCTTGAATTTGCCACTAAATTACTTCGGACAAGCAACTCGATCATTCATTCTTGATTCCTCCATCTGTGAAATGTGAAATTCATCTCCAGGGTAGCATAAAATCTAATGAATACTTTTAAAACACAATTAGTTTCTGAGGCACAAAACACTTGCACATTGATATGTGTTGTGTGCTGTGTACTGTTCTGGGAAAAATGGAGAGAGCAGGAGCCTTATAGCCAAAGCTTAGTATGCTTTCTTTTTCAACAGTGGACAAAGACAGAACAATGCTATCTGTCAACAACAAATCTTTCAAAACACATTTTGCTTTATGTGTGCAGAGAAAGGAGTGGGGTAAAAAGAGCAGGGAATGGACAGAAGCAAAAGGTGGACTGTTTTTTCCAAACCTACTTATAGGTTCAGATTCTGCTCATTTGAACATCCCAGTTTTGTGAAAGACAAAATGACTTAGTAAATAGGCAGTGGAAAACAGGACCTCTGTTAAGTGGACTGTTTCTCAATACAGCTTAGTTCCCATAGATATTGAAATAATCACAGGGGAGTTATGAATCATGTAGAATAACTGCATTATGAGATGGAGGAAATGACAGAGGCTGGATTGGTTTTGTAGTGAGGAGGTTACTGCTAGTGGCATTTGAATGTGAAAGAAAGGCAAAGCAAGGATTATTGCCACTTCCTTCATGCTGGCTTTCTTTTTTTTTCTTCACTGTGATGTGTGGAGGCTTCATGGAAACTAGCAGCTGTGGGGAAGTATATTTTTTTATGCAAACTTATTTACATTATCAACTTGAACAGAGGTTATATTGAGGGAATGTTTTGGTGAAGATTTTCTGTCCTTCTGTGCTTTAGCTTTGATTATTCATATTCTCAGGAAGAGAACTATGAATTAATTTTTCATTGGTGCCAAGAAGCATAGGAAAAAAGATCCTTAGTCTTTTATTTATTTCAGCTGAACTTATTTGCAGCCATTGCAGTATTCAGTTCCAAGGCTGTTGTTCTGTAACAAGTTAAGTATTATTTCAGAGGTGAAATTTTAGTGTTGTTACAAGTAGGAGCTTTTGGTGAAATAGAGGACAAAGTGAAAGACAGATATTCTGCAGGACACATCCTTGGTGGATATAATTGGCTCCAGAGTCTCAGAAATTAGCAGAATTATGTTGGGTTTACAAATTAACAGAAAAATACTTGGTTTACCAATTGAGTTTTAAGAGCCTCCTGGGCTACCAAGCATAAGTTGGCATTTTTCAGTCCTAGTATTCTGAAGATCCAGAAAAAAAAAATCCTTATTTTATGGCATGCTACTATGTGATTTGGTGTACTTTTAGGTTTTCTAGCTTCCTTTCAGCATCTGTTGCAGGTCTCACTATTATCGAGGAATTTGTGTTAGGTAGGTCATTGGTATCTTTTGGAATGGATACTACCTTGTGTTTTGATGGAACTGTTGGAGTTAGCCTTTTAAGGCCCGCTTCTGCAAAGCTTTTCAACTGGTCCCTTTTATTAGCAGGTATGGCTTTGACAACTTATGCTTCATCTTGGACTTGACAATGTATTTGTTCCTCTAATGATATATTTTATTTATTGATGCTTGTATAATTCTCTCACAGATCCGAATGTCTCACATGGAGTGAAATTATTTGATGAGTTTAAAAAGCATATAATTTTAAATCTCTCTATATATTTCTGATTTGAGAGTTAGTAGGCCTATTAGCAGTACAGAGATTTTCACCTTTTTGTCCCTAGTATACTGGAAAGTTGTTAGAATCAGCTTAAAGATTGCATTGATTTGAAACAAGTAATTAAAGTTCATTTCCTAACAAATTGATTTGAGCTGAACAGCCCCTGAACTGTTACAAATTCACTAAACAAAGTGAAGACACAATGAGTTCAGCTATCAAGCTTTTGCCTTTCATCAACAAGCTAATCTGAGTAATCATTTTCCACTCAGTAATAATTGTTTTCATTCATCCTTTATTCTGCCTTTATTGTTTTTCTGTTTTACTTTTTAAAAACCAATCTGATCAAGACAAATTGTTGGATTTTTGAGCATTGAAAATTTGCCTTGGAGCAACCCATGAGTGATGCTATAGCATAGCATATAGTACCATCTTTGCTTAGTATTGTGCTCCCTGTAGGAATCTATCAGACCTACTTACTCTTAGGTTGGAACAGCTGATTAACGTGCTGCCTGTGGAGCACAAAGGATTGGTTTGTTCATTCTGCAAGAAAACTTCAGCAAAGCTTTTCTCACAATGAGTTTCTCCTTCTTTGAGGTTAAAAGAACCATAGGACTGTCATACTTTTCCCACATGAATAATAATTTTTGCCCTGAAGAAAGATGCATGCATATTCACATTACAATTTTTTTTATCCTGATAAGAAAACTGGGTTTACTACAATTATTTGTTCCATGCTCATATTTTAAAAAAATACCACCACAAAATGCTAATGATTTCTGTCATTCAACATGACTTGTATCGTCTTTCTGCACTTAGAAATAAAATTAATCTATCTGATGAACCTGTAGTGTATATGTGTATGTGCATATGGCTATCCACTACCGCAGAGGTAGTACCCATTTAAATGCTTCCCTGCCCCCTTCCTCTGCTGATTCATTTACCAAAATTGCCACTCTTGGCACAACTTTGGTCAGAGTGGCAGGACTGTTTGGGGTAGTTTCTGTCCTATTTAAAAGATCTCCTGATCAACCTGGAATGGATCTATTGCCAGAGCAAGGGTGAGTGTTTTTGGGAGGAGGAGGGAAAGAGACAGGATGGTAGTGCAACCACCTATTATTAATCTTCTACCTGAATCCATACTTTTAAATTGTATTTTCATGTCTTTCTATCTCTTTAGTATTCTTCTTGTATCTGTCGCTTGACTTCTGTTGATTTTGTATTAATTTTCCTTTGAAATTTTAAGTTACAGGACATTACAATAATGTAAGTAATGTTTAGTAACATATTTTAACACAACCACTTTTTTTTTTTCTATTTATTCTTGTATTCTTGTCATACAAGGGTCAAACAATGTTTACTCTCTTGTTAAGTCTCTTAGATGTGGTAGAGGTTTTTTGTCAAATGTTGCTGGCATTCTAGGCAAATGGCAAGTAATAACAAACTCTGAAAGTCTGTGTTATAAATGAAGTTAACACATCCAAAATTAGTCTGTTAGGGAAGCTGGAGAAAGGTAGGTAACTTCACAGGTTCCAGCTGATGCAGCCTTTATTATGGTTGCTTACTGTCAGTCATTGTAACAATTACAGTGCAATTAAGTGTGAAATATTTTTAGGTTTTGATCCTGTGTTTTCTTTTCCTCCTTGTGAGGAAAACTGAAGGATTGTTTTGGATTGTACTGGGCTATACTATGGTAAAAGAAGTATCATTTCTCTGATGCACTGAGTCACTAGAGAAGGTTATGACTATACTGAAGAATCCCATTCTTGTTTTGACCACTCTTTCAAAAAAGAAGTGTGTTACTTGCGGAGCTAGAGACAACTATGCTTTAGTCAGAGAAGTATTACTGTTTCTACTTTTCTGGTTAGGAGCAGACACAGAGCAAGTGTTGAAGATGTTGGGAGTGGGGAGGAGGGAAATCCTGTGCCACATGTATGAAGTAAGCTTTCTGAGACTCGTTCCAGCATCTTAGAAGACTTTCTTCTTGCTGGCAACAGGTCTTCTTGTCCTACTCGTCCATCTTTCCCTTTCAAATTATAGTATCCTCACTGTGTTCACATTATGAATAACAGCTATACTAGAAATATAGTTTCAGGCAGTTTCATTAAGTTTTGATGAAGAAGCTGCAGCAGTCCTCTAGTACTATTATCAATAAAACATGAATTTAACATCAACTTCAGGTTTAGAACCATAATTTTTAAGTGATAATTGTTTAAATCATTTAAATCATCAACAAATTTTTATTATGACTTTCTCAGAAAGAAAGGTTCTCTATTTTGGGGGAAAAAAACCCCTGCATGTAGCTGTGTAGACTTTGCGTTTGTTCATTTTTGAAATAAGCAGGGTTGTTCTGAAAGTCTTCTCAGTTAGCACAGATAAATAATTCTGGCACTCAGCCACAAGATTTTCCCAAACCTACAAGGCCAGTGAAATTATATCAGTGAAGAATATAGCATTATTATTTTTTAAAATGTAGCTTGAATTGTAACTTTTCAGTGAAAGTGAACATATCTCTTCCTCTCTACCTGCTTCAATCCAGTGATGTCAAAGTGATAGCAAGCACCATGTTATGGACATCCCCCTGCCCTGTAATTAATTTTTTAGAAAAATAACCCTTTGTTTGTTTGTTTCTGTGGGGTTTTTTGTTGTTTTTTTGGTTGTTGTTTTTTTTGTACACTGTCTTGCTCTTATTTCTTTTCATTCAATGTATCTCAAGGAAATGTGTATGCACAGCTGGTTCTTTCACTCCACGAATCCATGTTTATAGGTTTTGAATGTCTTGGTTAATTGTCAGAATATAGACAACCTACGCACACATGCACATATGCAGTACACATACTGTCATGATTACCTTTTGACAGATGTGTGTATGTTCTCGCTTTAGGAAGACATTTGACTTCATTTCATGAAGACAGGGTTCATTCAGATCATTAAATCCTACGCAGTTCTAGTTAATAAACATAAAATCTGCCTGTAAAATGTTGAGTTCTCTTTGTGACTCAGGCAACTCTTCACCTTCCCACAGCTTGTTGAGTCATTCAGCAGATTGGTTTTTAATACCAAATTTATTTGGATAGCCTTAATTAATTCAATAAATGTTGTATATGTGCGGTAGATTGTACATTCCTGTAGATTGTTTTATTTCAAAGGTGACATCAGATTACTCTATTCCTAGGATGTAGGTAAAGTTGCATAGTAATTCAGTAACTTTTTGTGTAAATGATAAAGCAGAACCTTACTGGTGATCAGTTTGGGGGACTTCAGAGTGCCTGGTTGTGTGAGAAAACGCAGTTCATAAGAGAAAGTCTGTATGTTTTCTGTACTTGGCTTTGCCCTAAGCAATTTTTTGTGTCTGTAAAGGAACCTTCTGTGCATGTTTACTTCCAGCTTTTCTTCCTCCTTGCCTGAGTGTCATGATGATGTTATATAAAGTCCTGAATCCTGAGACATTCTAAAAAAAAAAAAAAAATTATTTCTTATAGATCTTTCAGGAGGTCTGTGTCACTGATTTCAAAGGGTCCCCTTTCAGCTATTTCAGTCACTAATAATGTGATAAGCCTTGCCTAGTGTTCTGTCTCTGATTTTAAGCAACACTCTGAGGGAAAAGGTAAGTATTCTTTTGAATATTAAATATTAAAATAATGGAAAATATACTACAGCTTTTCTGAGCTTTGTTTAATTCCCAACTGATGCCTCAGCACAGTTTGAACCAATTTCACTTGCTACTCTGGCCTACAGTAATGCTTACAGAAGTAGTATTTTGAGCTACAAAATATGAACTGAACTTTGTTTTCCTCCAATTTTCCTTTTTTTTTTTTTTTCAATGAGAAAGGAAGTAAAATAATAGAGAGCTTTTCTCGTGTATTTACTCTTTTTTTCTACTACTGCAATTTTGTTTCATCTGGCCTCACTTTTCCTGTTTTTTGGTTTTTTGGTTCTTTGTTTTGTTTTTTTGTTTGGTTGGTTTGGTTTTTGTTTGGTTTTTTTACACAACTATAAACAAAGAAAGCAGAAACATATGAAGGAAAAGGAAAATAAAATAGACAAAAATTGTTATGTTTTTGAAATGAAAAGCAGTCAGTGTAGTTTTGGGATAAAATTGTATTTTTTATGCTAAAAAGCATTGATTTAAAATGCTGTATGATAGATATTGGCAGTAGGATGGATATTGGCTTTTTCATAAGGTTATTAGATCTTTTCACAACAGAACTGTGTTCCCACAAATACTTTATCCTTTGAAAATGTGTTTGAGGTTG
Source organism: Caloenas nicobarica (assembly GCF_036013445.1). Taxonomy (NCBI): domain Eukaryota; kingdom Metazoa; phylum Chordata; class Aves; order Columbiformes; family Columbidae; genus Caloenas; species Caloenas nicobarica. The sequence continues at coordinate 45,233,170 of NC_088249.1, forward strand.
TAATGGAGTAAGTAATCTTTTAACCTCAGAAGAGATACAAGAAAAAATGGATGTGTTTGGTTTGTTATGTTTCACTGAGTGGTCTCATGGTAAGTACCATAGCCCAGTAAATCCCTGTCTACCTATGTTGCTCTGTGAAAAGGTTTTTATTGTTCTGCCTTTTCTCCTTTTCTCCATAGAAGCACAATGTTGTCAACCTGCAAGCATTTTTTGACTTTTAAAATCATAGAACCATTTTGATTGGAAAAGATGTTTAAGATCTTTGAGTCCAACCATTAACCTAACACTGCCAAGTCCACCACTAAACCATGTACCTAAGAATCTCTTCTATGTATCTTTTAAATACCTCTAGGGATGGTGACTCAACCACTTCCCTAGACAGCCTGTTCCAAAGCCTGACAGCTCTTTCCATGAAGAAAATTTTCCCTAATATCCAATTTAAACCTCCCCAGGTGCAACTTGAGGCCATTTCATCTCATCCTACCACTTGCACTTTGGGAGAAGAGACCAACATTCTCCATCCTACAACCTCCTTTCATGTAGTTGTAGAGAGTGATAAGGTCTCCCCTCAGCCTTCTTTTCTCCAGGCTAAACAGCCCCAGTTCCCTCAGCTGTTCCTCATAAGACTTGTGCTACAGACCCTTCGCCAGCTTCGTTGCCCTTCTCTGAACTCTCTCCAGCACCTCACAGAACACAGTATTCGAAATGCGGCCTCACTAGTGCCAAGTACAGTGGGACAATCACTTCCCTAGTCCTGCTGGCCACACTGTTTCTGATATAAGCTGGGCTGGCGTTGGCCTTTTTGGCCACCTGGGCACACTGCTGGCTCATGTTCAGCCGCCTGTCAGTCAACACCCCCAGATCCTTTTCTGCCAGGCAGCTTTTCAACCACTCTTCCCCGAGCCTGTAGCACTGCCTAGTTTTGTTGTGACCCAAGTACAGGACCCAGCATTGGCCTTGTTGAACCTCATACAATTGGCCCCAAACCATCAATCCAGCCAGTCCAGATCCCTCTCTAGATCCTTCCTCCTCTCAGGCAGAACAACATTACCACCCAACTTGGTGTTGTCTGCAAACTTACTGAGGGTGCATTCGATCTCCTTGCCCAGATCGTTGATAATGAGATTAAACAGAACTGGCCTCAATACTGAGCCCTGGGGAACACCACTCGTGAGCAGCCACTGACTGGATTTGACTCCATTCACGACAACTCTTTGGGCCTGGCCATTCAGCCAGTTCTTTACCCAGCAAAGATTACACCTGTCCAAGCCATGATCTGCCAGTTTCTCCAGGAGAATGCTGTGGGAAATGGTGTCAAAGGCTTTACTGAGGTCTAAGTACACAGCCTTTCCCTCATCCACTAAGTGGGTCACTTTGTCGTAAAGGAGATTGGGTTGGTCAAACAGGACCTGCGTTTCATAAACCCATGCTGACTGAGCCTGATTGCTTGGTTTTCTCGTATGTGTTGTGTGATGGCATTCAGGACATAATGTGCTCCAGAATCACTAGATGGCATCATAGCAGGCTGGGATAGAGCTGTTGCATTGGCAAGTGAGACTCAGTAAAGGGGTAGCCTTGTTCCTTCTATAACATTGTGGAAATGGAAAGTGACTTATGAATATCTAGTTTTCTTTCTAAGTGAACCGAAATCTTTAAAAATGACATGAATGAGCTGAAATCCCAAATCAGCAGAGATATATTAGAAGATGACTAATTAAAATTGATTGAGACCAATATATGATTTCCAGTTTTTCTTTACTAGATTATTTTCTTATCCATTTTGTGACCTGGAGCTGCCTGTGTTCCTCTCATATGGTTTGCCTCTAATTGTTTTTCCTTGTGGAGTTATTCTTGCCAAAGTAGTCACAGAAAATACATCGTTGATGAAGTATTCCAAATTTTTCTCAAGTAATCAATGAATCTACAATTTTTCCTTCACTTTGCACAGAAGACATACTGAAAATGCACTTTTCCAGGCAATTATATGATTGGTTCCTTGGATTTTGGTGGAAATTCCCTTGCTAATTATATAGATGTCTGGAGAAGGCCGCAGCTCCTTGCACTAAGGCTTTAAGACAATGGCCTGAGGTTTTGCCAACTGTTGTACAGGTGCATGGTATAACCTAAAGCCATAGGGAGAAAAAGAAAGCTCAGAAGTTGAAGCAATACTGGTAAATTAATTTATTGCCATTCTAGATACCTACATTTTAGTCATGTATTTTGCTTTGATGCCTACAGAATGAATTTACTTCTTTTTTTTGCATTTCTTCCCCCATATATGGGAAAAATGCTATTTTTTTCGATGTGCAAGAAATGCTGCTCTAGAGAACAGAATGATTCTCAATATGTGTTTTAATGCACATATGTGTACATGCCTGCGTGCTCCCATTTTTGTATAAGTATGTCGTTATATTGATATAAAAGATATTTTCAGTTTGACAGCCATTCATGCATTCTGATTAACAGGCTTCAGATATCAGTGTAGGCAAATGCTACTGGGAAGAGATTCACATCTTGGTAAGGAAACTGGCACATGCATCTGTGTTCCACTGCTCAGGACCATGACTAGAGCAGAGTTAACTTTTCTCTTGTTTTTCTGTAACTAATAGCAGTTGCATCAATATTGGATTGCATTAGTAAAAATGAAGTTAAATATTGAAATTAAAATTGGAAACTTGAAAAGAAATTCAGGATTTTTTTTAAAGTCCCTGAAAGGAATAAATCCTGATGTAGTCTGACATTATGGTGAGATGCAAGTAGCCAGAAATGCTTCTCAGACATTTGCTTCAAGCTTCTGTCATATATTTCTGGATCAGTCAAGTTTGGTTTAAAATTTAAATCCATTTTCTTTGGTCATGTGGTTTAGAATCTATGTTAACAAAACTCACGTGAACTCAAAAGGGGTGTGCGTTTATGAGGACTAATTAAGTCAAAGGTCTGCCATGCTTCGCAGTAAATCAAAGTGATGCATTTTAATTACTAACTCTACAACTGTTTTGGTTGGAGGTGGGAAATAATGCAAATTTCAGGCGAAGCATTTATAACTGAAATCAGGTTTTGAGCTTGGATGTCAGGATGCATTTTTATGTCTATGATCTTCCATCACAACAAATGTTTGCCATCATTTTCAGAGCAGTTTCTTCACTTTTGCCATGTCTTTTTGCAGCTAGAGAAACATTAAGGAGAATGCACTGACGCTGTCCATTTTTCTCAGTGCTTCTGCAATCTGTGCAGGAAAATTTTATCTTTCTTTAATTCCTTCTGCTGAAATGGTTAGAGTTCTTTTTGTGTGTGGCTCATCTGAGAGAGGGGAATAAGAAAAGAAAGGTTCCCATATGTCTTTAAACTTCATAGTCTTCCTTTCTTGATTTTCTGTCCTCTGTTCTTTCTTCAGATTCAGAAGAATTTTGTCTCTTAACAGGCTTGTTCATTTGATTTAGCTGCAAGCCATTTCAAGTCAAATCCCGAAGTACTTGTTAGTCTCTTTTCTGTTTACATGCTGTCCCTTATTACAGTGAACTTCATTTTCCTAAGTATTTTTGCTGTGTTGAGGTAATTTTTCTTCTTAGGAAAATCTTACACTTACTTTAAGTTGCACTAGAAACATAATATAATGCTGTTGCTTACCGTAATCATATATCCCATGTGGGAGTAGCTGGTGATTTACAAGGAAAGGTTTGCTCTTTAATTTTGGTAACTTAAAGCTTTTTAAGGGTGTAAATTAGGTCTTGGCTTCTATAGGAACTCTTCTAGATCTTATGTGGTCAGATTTGCCATATAGAAAGAAATTCTACATGTTTGAATTCCACATTCAAATTTAGGTTTCGGTTTGGGTTTTTTTTCTAATTTTTAACTTTGAAAAGTTTCTTTTTACTTATTGTTGTGGTAGTGATAGTAGAAATTATCTTTGTCTCTTATTGTCTGCCTGCCTTATTTTACATGAGTTGCTGAATTTCAAAGTCTCTCACAGGAGTATGTAAAGTGCCTTGGATAATTGTGTGGTTTCTGGAGAGCATTGTTTGGGATGGCAGCTGGGTACATCTATCTTATGATTTCCCATGTGCATATCTGTGGGATACTTGTGTGCATGTACGTATGGCACAGATTGGATTCATAAATTCTCTCTCAACAGGGAATGGGAAGTTTTAGAGTGAAAATTTCAAAGGTGCTGGGTGAATCCAGAAAGGTCTTGGAATAGTGGATTCACTGAATGCCAGATTTTTAATTTTTTTCCATATCATGAGTACACTGTGAATCTAATCCTTCTTATCTGTCCAGCAGGTTTCCTGACCACTATTCATATGCCATCTTGGAATATAGTTGACGAACGACATTTTTGTTCCAAATATTGTGCTTGTATTGAATCTGTTTGCACTGTTTGCAGCCAAAATATTTGTTTTTAAGCAATTTCTCTTTTCTTCTTGGGAATTTTGATGTATGAATCTGACTTGCTTTGTAATGTTAATTTTGTTTAATTGAGGTTTCATTGGCTAATGAGAAATTATTTTGTCTCTCACTTGTCCTTTTGTTTGTTTCTCAAATGTTTTTTTTCTGCTGACTTATAGTGTGAATAAAAAAAAAATCAGTTTGGCTAGACCTTAAGAGAACATTAGAACACAAGCCTTTCCTGTAACTTTTTTCATATTTCTTCTTAGATCATCATATGACAACAGGCAGAAGGATTCACAAATCATTCTCCATCTAATCATTTCTTGTTTAAACCACTTCTAATTCTCTCACAAGGTCCTCAGAAGTGAAATGGTAACTATAGTTAGTTCTTGCTAATTCTCTCACAAGGTCCTCAGAAGTGAAATGGTAACTATAGTTAGTTCTTGCTTTTTGCTGTCTTCTGGCAGTTTACTCTGTATCTCACATCTGGCTCAAGTTCAAGTACTGAGACTTAAATCATGTTTGCTTCCTCTCCTTCAGATTCATCTTCCTACTTTTCCAAATTTTCTCCTTAAGGCTGAGAAAGATCATCTCTGTCTCTTTCCCATTGAGTCAGAGTTTTCTTTTAATCTGTTTCATCCAATTATTCCTCTTCTGTCAGTTTTCTATTGTGCAGCAAGTTCCAGTCATGAAAAGAATTTTTGTTTTACTTCTTAGAACAACTTTTCAAATATTTGCAGATTGAAAATAATTAAAAAATTGGAAATTCTAGGAATACTTTTCATTCCTCAAAAACAATTTTAGAGGGAGGTGCGATATATTTGGGAAAAGTATTTGTAATGTCAGGATTGTTTGAGAATTTTCTCAATTTGCATGTTGCACACCAATAATTATCAGTTTATGGAAACAGTATTCTTAGAAATAATATATAGCGTGAACAGGTTCATGGAAACTTCTGTGTAGAATAAAGTTTGACCTATTATATCACTGGGGTTTTTTTTGCTATCAGCCTCAGATTGATAGTACTCAAGGAAGAAATTTGAGCTTTTCTGTAAGAACTTTTTTGTGGGCAGCTGAATGGAGGAAAAATGGTAATATGGTAGTTCATGTGAGTGTGAGCAACAGCCCACACCATTTCTAATACGGAGAGTGTTTTTCACTTTTGCTTGCCCTATTGCACTGAAATAAAAAGCCTCTTTTTTTTTTTTTTTTTTTTTTTTTCCCCAGAAAGGAAGAACCAAACTAGTTCTCTGCTTTTGAGCAAAGTCAAAGTGTTATAAATTTTTAATAAATCCTGCATGAATATTAGGAGAGAAAACTATTCTCAGAGCTTTAGAAGTCTCTCTTTTAGGAAGTCTTTTGTTTCAGTTTCGAATGAAGTATAATTACAAAGGAAAGCCTTACTTCTCCTTTGAGTATTTTTTTCTAATAATCTTTCTAATGTAGTGGTCCTCTTACAAATAAGAAAGGTTCTTGATTTTGGAGCATGTGGATGTTTATTGAAATGTGCAAACTCCCACTGGGCTCTTCAAAATATCTGTTCAGGGATCAAAGTTGATATATTTGTGAGGTCTGGCATCTGTTACAATTGGATATTTACAATTTATATTCCCTTGACAGACCTCAAGATATAATGGAGAAGACTGCTTTTCCCTTCTTGTTCATATGCATCTGTAGATGGATGGTACACTACAAATAGGTTGTTGTTAGTAGACGTTGTTTTGCTGTCTTCAAAATAATTGCATCCATTAAAATGTAATGAATGGTAGAGTAGTAGTTACACTTTATATTTTTGCTTCAGTATTTCTTGCACTCAGAAGTACTTGCTGGTATCTATTCTGTACTGAATAGTACCTATTATTTCTCTGGAAAGGCGAGCTTCAGTGGGTGTGCTGTGTATAAGACTGTGAACTTTAGGACATAAGAAATAGTGCTATTTTCAGAACCAGCTGGAGAGTTCAGTTGTTTGCATGGTTAAATCTTATACCAGTTCACCACTGGAAGCAGTTCACTCAGTAGCTGCTCATCTCGTGCTCAGTAGCCTTTAGTCCCTATTTTTGGCCAAGTTGCCATGCTCTTCATACCCTTCTCAGCCTTGGCTCAACAATGCTAACAAAGACTGAATCTGAAAAATTTAATGAAGCAGCCAATTCTCTAGACCTTCTCTAATCACCTGTGCTCTCTAAAGGAGTGCACAGATCAAAGATTTGAATGGTGAATATGTAGATCATCACTTGATACTTTCATAAGGATCTGGTCTGTGAAGACCAGCTAAATATTAAGGTAGTTCAGAGTGAATACCATGGCAGTTTTCATCGAGTTAAAGAAGAAACCACAACTCTTTTGTCAAAATGTGGATAAAATCTTTGAAGAACTCAATACAGTTCCCTGATGTTATTGGGTATTTTCTTTTTCTTGTCTGACCTGGAAGATAGGTGAGAGGGTAATCACAACAGACACTGAAGTTTTCTGGAGAGACTGTCTGTGCTTGTGAGATTGCCCTTTTTTTAATGGGAATTAAATTCCATTTTCTCCCTTTTCCTGGTCTTAGTCTCAAAGGTGAGGTCATGCTGTTCTCTTGACAACAAAGAAATAGTTGTAATAAAAAAAATGAAAGAACAGTTTTATTTTTGTATCTGAGACAGACATTCAGTTCTTGGTTATGTGCCTTGTTTTTCTCTGTACTCTGTAAAGTTACACCTTTATTAAATCTTATTAATAGAGTCCATATCATTATGACAAGTGCCAGAGATGCTTCAAAAATGTATAACACTTTATCAGTTTCTTGACATTTTAATGTGTGTTCAAAGGAGTCTGCTAAGCTATGTTCCCAAAGCAATTTACATATTAAAAAGAATGTGTTCATTTTCTCATTAGTATGTGCAAATAGGTACTTATGGACACAGATGAACTCCTGCATCCCAATTGAGCACTGTCCTAAGAACTGTGTATCTTGTGATCTGCCTAACAGGTGATGCTTATACTTGAGGATTTTCTGTGGACATTTGATTTATGGGTACTATGCATACTAAGGGAAAAATCGTTGTGGATCGTTAAGTGGATAAGTGAATGTGTAATTATGGTTTTCTTCAGGGGAAAATACTTCACAAGACAGTTAAAAAAAAGTTGAAGTCTTTTGTATTTTTGTTTTCATTTGAGTGGTTAAGATGAACAGTCTTTGACATTTATAATAAATAATGGAATTGCTGAAGGTTGTACAAAAACATTCAAAATCTTGATTGGAATGTCAGTGCAAGATTAGAAATTGTGTGCAATATTAGCTGGGAAATGAATTTTTATTGATATACACTGTTTCTTAAATGTTTTGAGTTTCTCCTTCTTTTCTGGAACAAGCTCTTCTCACTTAGTGTTTTGTGGTGGCCAGATTACTAATCTAGTAAGTAATCTACTAATCTAGTAGTGTTGGTGAAACACTTTTGTCTGTTTAATGCCATGGTCTGCATAGTAATGATTTTACCTTGGGAAAGAGAGAATATGAACATATCTCTGTAGCCCAGCAAACTTACTCTTCGTATTTCTCCACTTAGGAAAACAAACAAAACAATGCCACCACCCTGCAATTTTCTATTTGTGCAATTTCAATTGAAAAAGTAATTCACTATGTTTTATTTTCTTTTCAGTGAAGAATTACATTGGATTTTTTAAAATTCCAACCTCTCCCACACACATAATACAGTTATTCTGTGATCCATGTGTGTACATGTGATCTCATTTCCCAGAGACTTTAGGATTTGTGTTGTAAGGTAGTATACAGAGTAAAGTCTTATAATAAAATGTCCAGTTATAATCACTTAAGAAGGTAAACCTTTCTGATAAAGGGCCTTGCCTACTGAGAAGTGAAACTCCAATGATTTCACACCTTCCTGATGACTGTTTAAGAGCATAAAACAAATGAACGAATTGATTTCAGTTTAGATGTAGGAAACATTATATATGTGGTGGGGGATAAAAATCATTTGGTATAAAGGCAAATAGCATCCATTTTTAATGTTACTTCCCACACAGAGTATGGTTTTTAAACCACCTTTTAATTTCAGATCTATTTTACAGAATCACAGAACAGCTGATGTTGGAAGGGACCTCTGCATATCATCCTGCCCAACCCCACTGTGCAAACAGGGACACCTAGAGATGGTTTCCCAGGACTATGTCCAGATGACTTTTGATTATCTCCAAGGAGGGAGACTCCACAAACCTCCCTGGGCAACCTGTTCTAGTGCTCAGTGACACTCACAGTATTTCCTCATGTTCAGAAAATACCTCCTGTTTTCCAGTTTGTGTCCATTGCCTCTGGTACTGCCACTGGGAATCGGTGAAAAGAGCCTGGCCCTGTCCTCTTTGCAGTCTCCCTTCAGATATTTATGTACCTTCATAAGATCCACCCTCAAATCTTCTGTTCTCTAGATTAAACAGTCCCAGTTCTCTCAGCCTTTTCTTATAGGAGAGATGCTCCAGTACCTTCATCATCTTGTCGTCTGCAAAGTTACTGATTCCCTCCTCCAGATCATTGATAAGGATATTAAACAGAACTGGCTCCAACACTGAGCCCCGCGGAACACCACTTGTGACCAGCCACCAGATGGAGTTGACTCCATTCACCGCAGCTCTTTGGGCCTGGCTGTCCAGCCAGTTCATACCTAGTGAAGAGTATGATCATCCAAGCCATGAGCTGCCAGTTTCTCCAGGAGCATGCTGTGGGAAATGGTGTCAAAGGCTTTACTGAAGTCTAAATACACAATATCCACAGCCTTTCTCTCATCCACTAAGCAGGTCACCTTGTCATAGAAGATCAGGTTGGTCAAGCAGGACCTGCCCTCCATAAACCCATGCTGACTGGGCCTGATTGCTTGGTTGTATTGTATGTGCCATGTGATGGCACTCAGCATGATCTGTTCCATGACCTTACTTTCACCGAGGTCAGAATAACAGGCCTGTAATTCTCCTTCTGGCCTTTCTTGCAGATGGGTGTCACATTTACCAATTTCCAGTCAGCTGGGACCTTTCCGGTTAGGCAGGACTGCTAATAAATAATTGGAAGTGGCTTGATGAGCACCTTCATCAGCTCCCTCAGTACCCATCTGACCCCACAGACCTGTGGGTATCCAAGTGGGGTAGCAGGTCACTAACCATTTCCCCTTGGATTATTGATGCTTCATTTTTCTCCATCCCTATCTTCTGGCTCAGGGGTCTGTGTATCTGGAACATAATTGGTTTTACTATTAAAGCATGAGGCAAAGAAGGCATTTAGTACCTCAGCCTTTCCCTCAGCCTCTGTCACTATGTTTCCTCCCACATCCACCAGAGGGTGGAGACTCTCCTCAGCCCTCCTTTTGTTCCTCATGTATTTGTAGAAGCATTTTTTTCCCCTATTACAGCAGTAGTGAGGCTCAGCTCTAGTTGGGCTTCGGCCCTTCTAATTTTCTCCCTGCAGAACTTTGCACCACATGACATTCCTGTCAGCCCTTTTCTCCAGCCTGTTGAGGTCTCTCTGGCTGGCAGCATAACCCTCTGGTGTATTGGCAACTGCTCCCGGCTTTGTGTCGTCAGCAGACTTGCTGGGTTAACATATTGTCCCATCATCCAGATCATCAATGAAGATGTTGAAATGGACCCAGTGTTGTTCCCTGGGGTACACTGATAATTACTTGCCTTCAGGTAGAGTCTGTGTCATAGATTACCACCTTCATTTATGCATATGTTACCTTCTGATACCTAGTAGGAACCCATGCTGTGTGCAGGGAAGGGCGGCACACTAAGTGCATATTTTTATAAAGCAGATTATCTGAACAACCACAGTGAAAGAGAAAGGAAATTCTGTAGCTGAATGTACATTTTACATATACTCAAGACTGAAGGACAGAACATGATTTTAATGTACACAGGGGACAAGTAGTAATGCATTTACAAGACATGGAGTACGTTTCATGTTTGTCAAAATTTCATGTTGAATTAGTGAAAGTGGTTTAAAAATCTCTAAACATTCTTAGACTTTTAAAGCTTATAGTACTGTAGCTCTGTTTTATAGTCAGTCTCTTCTTTTTCTTGTATATATTATTTGGCATTTTTTTCCCCTCGTTGTTGAAGAGCTATTTCAAAAGACAGTTTTTATAGTCACCAAGACAATTAATAATATATTTAGTCCTGTATGAAATGCAGAAGTAAGCAAATCAAGTACAGAATTGGAATGGTATTAAAGGCAATACAGAGGTATAGTTCATAAAACGTTAAATGGCAGGATAAATTACTAGGAAGAATATGAGAAGCAGATGAAAATTTTATGTGCAGTCACAGATGGAGTGCTTGGGGGAAGGAATGGGTCACAATGACAGTTTGATAATTAAGACTGAACAACAAAGGTGACAGGTTTGAAATAGGAGGTCAGGCAAGCTACGTATGAGGCAGAAATTAAGGGTGAAAGTACAGATCTGTTTGTGAGGATTCTTGCCAGGAGGTATAAACACATCTATCTGAAAGGCTCCTTATCCTCTGAGAGACAATGAAAGAAAAAAATAATACCTTGGTAATTCATAAGCAGACTATGTTCTTCAAATACCATGAAGTTCAAATCAAAATGAACAGTGGGGGGATCAGTCCCAGCACATGACTTATTTAGTACTTAAAAATTTAGTAGCAGTTGAGACTTGTAATTGCACAGAAGTGAGTCCAGCCAGCTTAAAAGTGCTCTTCTTTTGACTGTAGCTCTCTCTATCAGCCCTTAATGCTGTCAATTTAGGCCGTGTCACATTTTCTATGTACATTTAGAAAGGCTCACTGAATTCTAAATTATAACAATGTATTTCAGAAAAAGAAACCATCTCTGCAGTGATTTTGCAATAATTCTAACTTTGGCAGGGGCATTCTTTGGAAATTCATTACTGTACTGAATTCTTACTGTAAAAGGAAGTAAGAAAATAACTGTTAAGTTAACTGAAAGAGCCTTAAGCTTAGATAAAGTCTTAACACTTTGCAGATGAACTTTGACTTACTTATTAAAATAAAAGACATCTTTAAATCCATGTGCAAAAGGGGACATTCCTCAGCTGATGCTCTAATTCAACTAGTGGTAGATATATAGTGGAATAGTGTTTATTTCAGTATGTGGCATCTAAACAAAGTATAACACTCATGGGAAATTAGACTGTATTCAAAGCTCATTGAAATCAATGAGAGAAATCTCATTGAATGGGTAAGTTCTTAAGTTTTGCAGATCTGAGACAATACTTTATCTCCATTGTATCTCTCTGCTTGTAGATCTTAGAGCACTTTACAAACTTTAATTGAATGAGTTCAGATGTAATTTTGGCAAATGTTTTCAGGAATAAACTCATTCAGCAGAATAACCAACCGGAAAGAAATGGAGGGAATGTGAACAGAAGGTTGATGTTTTAAATTAGAATGCAGGGTTGTTTGTAATTAGCATTATTTGTTCAGCTCTGCTGTTGGAGAATTCTACTGTACTTCCAATTTTTCTGGTTTATTTTTTTTATAATAGTGGTAGTACACTGGAATCCCAGAAATTGTTTGTTTCTCTATTGGCAAATTCAGTAGAATTCTGCTCTTAAGCAGCCTCTCATTCCCCCAACTTTTTGCAGTTTTTTAGTATCAGGTCATTTTAGAAATTATTTTTAAAGTACATTCCTATGAATAGTTGCTTAAGATGTTACTAATTTGTATTAAGACATATCAGTGAGTGGCTGGAATTTTGTTGAAATCTTCTGAATTGCATTTGTCAACTGTGAGATTGCACTAGTCACAACCCAGCTCTACCATGTGTTGAGTGAACAGGGCAAAACTGGTTTCTCTTCTGGATTACTTCTAATCTAAATAGCAGATCAAGAGCAGAAACTGTGGAATACAATATTATGCTGAAATAATATTGGTTGATTTGAAGACAGTACTGGTTTCAATACAGTGACAGCACATTAACTATTAACAGAAATTAGTGATTTTGGACCCCTGAAACTAACAGGATCAAAAGAATGGAAGATAATAACATAATATACATTATGCCTTTCTGGAAGCTTAGTGTTATGCTATACCCACACTACCCACCCACTTTTCTTAAAGAAGAGGATGAATGATGGGAAACTTTCCAGGTGTTTATTAGTGGTCTAAATCCCAAAGTCTTGAACCACATATGCTGACTTCTCAGCTATTAGTAATTCACTGTCATGCATTGGCATATCTGTATTGGTTTTTACTGGCTGGTTGGCTGCAGTTGGAAGTTTTCTGTATTAGGAAGATAAGCTTGAACTCCTTATAATCTTAACCCTTCATTCTTACGAGACAAATGGACTGAGCCCTATACAGCCACTTGTTTACATGTTTTTTTCTAATGGAACTTTCAATAATTCCTTCTGTCTTTACTACCTATGACAAGGAAAAGGCAGGTAGCTCTGGAAGGCGTGCAAAATATTAAGTAGGGAGGGCTACAGCCGTGTTACATTTTGCATTCTGTGATACGTTCCTAATATAGTTAGCTTTTACCTTGAAAATTGTCGTATTAATTCACAGTAATTCATCACACCTTGTACACAGCATATTCAATTTAGTGTTAAAAGCATTATACTTCTTGACATGCTTGCTTGTTTTGAAAGGATCTAAATGCCAGAGCCAACAGACCCTAAATGTTTCCATCTTCAGCACAATATTTCTAGCTGTTGTTTCCCATGCAGAAGTTTTGGGCATTTTTTCTCCTGAACGATTAATGCTCTCCATTATTCTGATATTAGAGGAATGAAAATGCAAAGCCAAGCCTGGCATAGAACAATGGTGACATCTTTGGTTTTATCAAAACATTAACCATAATCAATTAGATGTAATTTCCAATATGTGCCCTTTAAACCATGTCTAGAATCAAGCTGGATATTATAAATAAAATGAGAGCTGCTGTCTGAGGTTTCTTGATAGTGATAATTTCGAAAAAGGGATAGCAACACATGTTGTTAGTGGCAGAGCCCTGTATAATAAAGAACAGTATAATTTTCCTAGTCATATTTATTTTATGTTTACCTGAAAGTAAGCTATTCAAATGAAGTGGATTTTTAAAATTACGTTAAACTAAGAAATTTATCAAAAGTATAATCAAATACAGTATTAAAAACTCATGGTTAAATGTTACTGAGACATATAATCTTATTTTGGCATTGGTTTTGAATATTTGACTGGAATATGATACAAATCTTATACTAGACTTTATGATGATCCACTGTACAGAGGTGAATGCCTTTACTTTCCTTAGTGACTGAGTAGTTTCCAGCTGCACAGAATGCTCAGATCTTGGGTTTTCAAGCAATTTGAGTGAGTAGGCAGTTGAAAGTAGATTTACAGAACACCTGAGGAAGGTTAAATGAGAAATCATTTCACCCTTCTCACTTCTGTAAGCACCAGTGTTTCTGATAGGGAAGTACAAGAGGGAAGTACGGTACCTACAGAAAGGGTACTGGTGGATGAAAAATTGGACATGAGCTGGCAATGTGCACTTGCAACCCAGAAGGCCAATCGTACCTTGGGCTGCATCAAAAGAAGTGTGGCCAGCAGGTCAAGGGAAGTGATTCTACTCCTCTGCTCTGGTGAGACGCCACCTGGAGTCCTGCATCCAGCTCTGGAGCCCTCAGTACAGGAAAGATATGGACCTGTTGGAGAGGACCCAGAGGAGGCCACCAAGATGATTAGAGGGATGGAACACCTCTCTTATCAGGACAGGCAGAGGGAGTTGGGGTTGTTCAGCTTGGAGAAGAGTCGTGTGTGAGTAGTGTTTTACATATTCTTAATGTTTGGTACTGTAAGGAAAAATTCCCTTCATAAAAACAAATATGTCTTTTTCTCCTTATTTCGGGTACCTTTATTTATCCTTCATATGTGTCCTAGTTTCATTTACTCCATTCTAGTCTTCGTGCTGGAACTTATTTCACACAGTTTTCTTATCATACCGCAAAATGGCTTCAGTTTGAGACCTGAGGATTAATATGTGACCCAACTCTAGATAATGGATATGATCTTAGACTTGTATTTTTTTTCATTTCCCTTAACTTTAATACCCTCTAAAGGCACTGATACAATGTATTTTTTAAGCAGGCAGCTTATTGCACTGATCCATTACCAAATATTCCTGGATCAGGATGCTGTGAGAGAGGCATGGCAGGGAAATATGCAAGTTATAACTTCTGTTATTGAATAACAATAATTTTTAATTTGTATATTGGTAAGTAATAATAGTAAAAAAAAAATCAGATTATCTTCTACAATGTTGATTCCTAAGTGATTTTCAGAATCATCTTCTGCCTCTGGCACTGTGTAGTAAAACCACAATCCTGCTATGCAGTGCAATAATGACAGAACACATGCTGTGTAATGTAAACTTACAACCCAGTTCTAGGCAGATGTTGTCATCTCTTTCAGCAGCAGTAGCAGAATAAAAAAAATAAAATAAAAAAGAAGAAAGAAGAAATAACCTTCTCTGCCTCCCACCCCCTGTAGCAATAAAAGCTGTATTCATACCTGCCAAGTGATTTTGCATTGATTGAGGCTTTTCTTCCTTTAACAGATTCTTTTGTATTTAATTTTGTTTCTCTTGCCTCTCCAAGAAAGGACAATTCAATTTAGACCATATGTAATCTAGTGAATAATGTGACATCACCTTTTTTTTTTTTTCCCTTTGAGGGGGGAATTTGCTTTTGAAACTATCCATCTTTAGAAGTGGAGGAGAGCCTCTGGAAAATAGATATTAGGAATTAAACTTATGCCATAAACATTCTATGCATCTCTATCTGATTTTATAAAAAGGGGTGGACATGACTTCCATTTGGTCTGTTTTAGATTATAAACTAGGACTACATACAAAGACTTAGGGACTAAATATTTCTCAGCCTCTAACACTTTTTCTTCTATGGATGTTTGTGAGTTAGTGAAACATTATCATAGCAGCCATGCAGATAATTAAGTTCCTTGTAAAAAGTCATTCCAGGATGTGGAGAAGTGTATTTGTCATTTTCGAGCACTAGCTTTATCCTCATCTGTAGTTTCAAAGTTTCCACAGCTTTCACTGACACAACCTTGTGGTGAGAGAGGAGGACACCTTAAGGAGAGGCTTCTTCCAAGCCCTCAACATTAGGATGAATTTCTTTTTCCTTTGTGGTTCAGATTCACTTTACTTTAAAGCTCAATTACGTACCCCTATTGACAGAAAAATAGGCTATTTCTTGGTGGTTTCGTGTAATGTGCTATTGCTTCATGTTAAGTGAATGGTTTTGGAAACTGGAAGTCTTTCACTGAGCTCATCTCTACTCTGTGAGTATCATCACAACACCAAGTTTTCTCTCAGCTTTGCCCTACAGGCAAGAGGAATTTGACGCATGAGAAAGAGGCATTCTGCCTGATTTTATGCATCTCCATGAGGTGACAGCCAGGTTATACCCAGGGTGCTGCTTGTTATGATCACCCCTTGAGACCACAGAATCACAGAATGGTTAGGGTTGGAAGGGACCTCTGGAGATCAGCTAGTCCGACCCACCTGCTAAAGCAGATTCACCTGGAGTAGATTGCACAGGAATGTGTCCAGGCAGGATTTGAATGTCTCCAGGGAAGGAGACTCCACAACCTCTCTGGGCAGCCTGTTCCAGTGCTCTGGCACCCTCAAGGTAAAGAAGTTTGTCCTCATATTCGGATGGGACCTCCTATGCTTAAGTGTGTGCCCGTTGCCCACATCCTGTCACTGGGTACCACTGAAAAGAGTTTGATCCCATCCTCTTGACACCCACCCTTGAGATATTTATAAACATTTATAAGATCCCTTCTCAGCCTTCTCTTCTCCAGGCTGAACAGACCCAGCTGTCTCAGTCACTCCTCAGAAGAAAGATGCTCCAGACTCTTAATCATCTTCATAGCTCTCCACTGGACTCCCTCCACTAATTCCTTGTCCTTCTTAAACTGGAGAGCCCAGAACTGGATGCAGTACTCCAGATGTGGCCTCACCAGGGCAGAGTAGAGTGGGAGGATAACCTCCCCCAACCTGCTGGTCACACTTTTCTTAATGCACTCCAGGATACTGTTGGCCTTCTTGGCCACAAGGGCACCTTGTTGACTCATGATCAACCATTTGTCAGCCAGAACTCCCAGGTCCTCCTCTACAATGCTGCTTTCCAGCAGGTCCACCCCTAACCTGTACTTGTGCATGGGGTTATTCCTCCCCAGGTGCAGGACCCTACACTTGCCCTTGTTGAATTTCATCAGGTTCTTCTCTGCCCAGTCCTCTAGCCTGTCCAGGTCTCGTTGAATGACAGCACAGCCTTCTGGTGTGTCAGCCCTTCCTCTCAGTTTGGTATCATCAGCAAATTTGCTGAGGGTGCACTCAGTCTCTTCATCCAGGTCATTGATGAACAGGTTGAACAGGACAGGACCTTATGCTGACCCCTGGGGGACCTGTAAACAGACTCTGCACCATTGATGACAACACTCTGAGCTCTGCCATCCAGCCAATTCATGTTCCATCTTACCATGCATTCATCCAGCCCGCACTTCCTGAGCTTGCTTATGAGGATGTTGTGAGAGACGGTATCAAAAGCCTTGCTGAAGTCAAGGTAGACAATGTCCACTGCTCTTCCCGCACCTACACAGCCAGTCATACCATCACAGAAGGCTATCAGGTTGGTCAAACATGATTTCCCTTTGGTGTACTCATGCTGACTACTCCTGATAACCTCCTTTTCCTCCACATGCTTGGAGATGACATCCAGAATGAGCTGTTCCATCACCTTTCCAGGGATGGAGGTGAGGCTGACTAGTCTGTAGTTTCCTGGGTCCTCCTTCTTGCCCTTTTTGAAGACTGGAGTGACACTGGCTTTCTTCCAGCCCTCAGGCACCTCTCCTGTTCTCCAGGACCTCTCGAAGATGATGGAGAGCAGCTTAGCAATAACATCTGCCAGCTCTCTCAGCACTCGTGGGTGAATCCCTTCGGGGCCCATGGATTTGTGGATGTCCAGTTTGTCTAAACCATCTCTAACCTGTTCTTCCTCAACCAAGGGAAAGTCTTCCTTTTGCGAGACTTTCTCTCCTGTCTCTAGGGTCTGGGATTCCTGAGGGCTGGTCTTAGCAGTAAAGATGGAAGCAAAGAAGGCGTTCAGTAACTCTGCCTTCTTTGTATCATCTGTCACCAGGGCACCCTCCTCATTCAGCAGCGGGCCTACATTTTCCCTTACCTGACTTTGGCTGTTAATGTACTTGAAGAAGCCCTTCTTGTTGTCCTTGACATCCCTGGCCAGATTTCTTCCAAGTGGAGCTTGGCCTTCCTCACTGCATCCCTGCATACTCTAACAGCTTTCTTGTATTCCTCCCAGGTGGTCTGTCCTTTTTTCCACATTACATAAATATCCTTCTTCCACCTGAATTTTGACAGGATCTCCTTACTCATCCATGCTGTCCTCTTACTCCCTTTACTCAATTTCTTCCTCATAGGGATGCATCGGTCTTCAGCTTGGAGGAAGTTATGTTTGAATATTAGCCAGCTCTCTTGGACCCCCTCTGCCTTGTAGAGCCCTATCCCATGGGATTCTTTGAAGCCAGACCTTGAAGAGGTCAAACTTCGCCCTGCTGAAGTCCATGGTTTTAGTCCTACTTATTGTCCTGCTTCTTCCATGTAGGAACCTGAACTCCACCACCTCATGGTTGCTGCAGCCGAGGCTGCCCCCAGCCATGATGTCTCCAACCAGTTCTTCTTGATTTGTTAGGACAAGGTCCAGCAGCATGCCTCTCCTTATTGGCTCCTCCACCATCTGTGTCAAAAAGTTGTCATCAATGGACTGTGCGTGCTTAGCTGTGTTGCCCACCCAGCAGATATCAGGGTGACTGAAGTCTCCCATAAGAACCAGGGAATGTGATTGTGAGGCTACTTCCAGCTGTCTGTAGAAAGCCTCATCAACTTTCTCTTCCTGATCAGGTGGCCTATAGCAAACACCCACAACTGTGTCCTCCTTGTTAGCTTGTCCCTTAATTTTTATCCATAATGACTCAACTCATTTGTCCTTATTAGCAGTCTACATGACCAAGCAGTAGATGGAGACATGCATTTCAGTCTCTTCTTGCTACCAGAGAGACATGTGACCCTCTGGTTACAGCACCATCACAGTTTATTTCTTTATTTTGCACACAACCTTATGAATTTTTCAGCTTGCCTAAAATACCACCCCACTCATGAAGAAATGGAGAAAAAAAAAAATCTTTCTTCAAATTTCTTTTTATGCAGCTTGGTTTTTTTTTCATGATTTGCTAATGCATTTACATCTGGTACTTTCTTTGGACATAAAGAGAGTGAGAAATGAAAAAATAAACAAGAAATAAGGAATAAAACATCACTCATAATGATGAGCTTTTTCTTATAATACAGTAAGTTTTTTTCCCATAAGGAGTGACCTGTGGATCTTGCCGTCTTGAATGTTTGATAGGTACGTTGCACTACAGAAATAAAGAAATCCATTGACTTGGTTTAATGTGTACCCTTTAGCTGAAGTACAAGGGAACATGTTGGATATGTAAATAGTTGCACTGCAATTTTGTACTGTTACTTAAATAGCCATTATGTGTACATCAACATATTGGTTTTAGAAGGAAATTTTCTGCTGCAACTTATATATGAATAATAATGTGAGTAATGTGACGGTCACTTCATCATTCAAAGGAAATCCTCCATCTGTCGTGTGAATAGTGTGTATCTTGAAATTTTCCATTGAATTCTCTCTCATGTAGCATGCTGAGTGCTTTTCCTACTCTGATAAAGGTGAATTCTCAGACCCACAAGGATCATTGACTAAAAATAATTTCCAAATTTCTTGAGAATGCATATACCCAAAAGGTTTGATTTGCTCTTTCTGTGACTAATTGCTAGAGGAGAAAGTTTGGATTTGGACACTCCTCTGCAACACTCTATTTTACAGAAACTTTTCCCTGTGTGTTTCTGCAACAGGCAGGGTTACATGCAGCTTCCCTAACTGGCAGATAAAAGGGAGTCATGTGCTGCAAGTCCACTGCTCAAGGGTAAGCTCTTTAACAGGAAACATGGCCAACTGACTGGCTTGAGGGACCAGCAATTGTAGGTACTTTACACTGAACGCTAATCAGTAATTAAATCTTTAAAATCAAAGATAAATATACAGGGAATGAAACAAGCAAATTAATTCTGCCAAGAGAAGATTTGATAGCCTATGGGATTTGTCAATAACTTTCAATAGTTTGGCCAGCAGCAGGGAGGAAACAGACCTTTTCAATTGAGGTAATCCTCTATTTGGCAGAGAGACGGGAAGAAGATCCAATATTCTGCACTGAAACAGCCAGATTTCAGCAGTGCTAGAATGAGGGAAAAATGTTTATTATAAGTTGTTTACTGCCAAATGGTTATTTAATGTTCTAAATAACCTGAAGAAATAGGCCGAGATATAAAGTGCTATGATAAAATATTTACAGTTGTTAGGCCAACTGAGGTGTATGCAGGGTGGGTGGAGTGTTGCATGTGACCTAGATATATTTGAAGTCTTGCTAGATGGTAGAATATGATCTGACAGGGGTGATCCCAGAAGATTTCTATCGTGTGTCAAAACAGGGTGGTCATGAGTTATTTCTGTTACTGAGATGATCACACCCAAAAAAACACTTCTCAAGCCCCTCCCAAATTCTTTCCTGAGTCTAAAAGGCTTTGTATGCATTTGTGCTGCTGGTGCATATTGCATAATATTCTATGAACTGCAATAGTAAAATCTTCTCTAGTTTGTCTTTAAGAGAATAGCACTTTCTGCATCCTGAGCAAGGAAAGAGAGCACGAGGAAGTGGAGACCCTATGAGAAATAATACAACTGATGCTTTTAAAAAATTACTGATTTTTCTCTCTTCTAGGGACTTGTGACTCTCTTCAGATTTTCTTAATCTGAAAAACATTGTTTTTGTGTGAGATTATTGCACTGTGGCTAATTTTGAATGGGCTGGTAAATAGCAAAGGGTTTGTGAACTGCCATTTTTATCAAATATAGCTGGTTTGTCTTTCATTGTAATTTGGAGTAGCCCTACAGTCCCCCTGCTCCTTTTTTCAGCTACTCATTCATGTCCTGCTGCAGGTGAGGTTTTCACTGCATGGTTTTCTATGTCCTAATAGGTTGTAATCCTGTAAATTGATCACTTGGCACACCTGAAGAAATTGAAAGCTTTGCAGGAGGAGATTAGGAATGAGCAACTAGATGTTATGGGAAGGATGAGTTTCCCATAATGACCAGTCACTGATGGACTAGAAAGCTTTGGTTAAAAAAATATCTATTGATTTCTTTCTGCTTCCTCTCTTATTCTTCGGTAGTGTTGAGAATGTTATACCTCCACTGGGAATGAAGTACATACACCTTTCATTCCTCCAAAAGTAACAGCTAACTGTGTTTACAGCAGTAAATGAACACTTCCTATTATTCTAAACAACATTTTTAGATGACAAAGGATTATAATCAGCACTCATGAGGAATTTTTCAATCAGTATTTGTTTTACCGAAAAAATTAGTAATGAAATTATTTGTTATGCAAGCATCCTATTTTCATGATTTCCTACCTTTAAAAATGCATGATCCTATATTCCATAGTTTTATTAAATTTACACTAGAAGAAAATGAAAAATGGAGGAAGAGAAATCAAAATCAAATGTTGAAGTTAACTATTCTGCTTCTATTTTTCAACTGACATTTTGCTCATTAGTAATATCTTTTTTTTTTCCCCCCACCAAAAAGGTGGACTTCCTTTGTCTTTAGGAATTTCAGCATGCAGAAAAACTTTACCTTATCCTTTCCTTATGGATGGAAGTGACCTAACTCACCTTATTGAGTCCCTACAAGATCAGAGTATGGCTCCTAAGGGGGCGGGGGAAAAAAAACCACAAACAAACAACAACAAACAACAACACCAACAATAAGAGATTCCACACTTTTACCACTGAGAGCTGGGTTGTTTTGGTGAAATTTGATAGACAGCAGTTTCTACAAAGATTTTGGGGGTAATGCGAATAATAGGATTATGTGTCTCTGTACTCAGAAATGCATGCTAGGATATCTGAAATATGCTGTGTATCCTAGGCTAAGAACAGAGTCTGAACTTCAACTAGATGCTAGATGTTCAAGGGAGCAAATGTTGGAACTCAGCGTGAAAGCCTGCCCCCAGAAAGGGCACATAACCAGATCTGTGAAAGCAGCATTGTTTGTCTTAGAGCATTTCTGGCATTTTTCTTCCATCTGCACTGGAGGAAGATGGGTATAATATCCCTTACTCTCTCTCTGGTCTAA
Source organism: Caloenas nicobarica (assembly GCF_036013445.1). Classification (NCBI taxonomy): domain Eukaryota; kingdom Metazoa; phylum Chordata; class Aves; order Columbiformes; family Columbidae; genus Caloenas; species Caloenas nicobarica. Next base: position 45,254,877 of record NC_088249.1, read on the forward strand.
CAGGAAAAGCTAAAGATAACCATGGTTGAGAAATGGCTCAATTGTCTGTAATGAAAAAAACACGCTCAGTGGACACTTTCATTTTATAGCTATTACCCTTAGGACCCTTCTTATTCTCCCAACTAGCTTTTGCTGATGATTAAAGTCTTGACGGATTGTTATTCTCTGAGGTACTTTGGTAGGATTTATGGCTTTGAAGTGGTTGTCACATATGCCACTAAAGTACTTCAGTCCTTTTTTTTTTTTTTCCTATCCTGACACCTCCCACAACCAAAAATGGTTGGCTGGACTAAAGCTTTAATGAAACTGAAATCATAGCAGTTTTGCCAGTGAGAAAGAGTTTGAGAGCAATTTAGTACAAAGATAAGCTGTTAAAAACAGAATCACGATGTCCCAGATAATTTTTACTGATTAAAGTTTAATATTGCTATTTGTAAAAGTACTTTCTGGTTGTGGTTTTGGTTTTTGTTTGGTTGATTTTTTTTGTTTCATTTGTTTGTCTTTTTTTTTTTTTTGCATTACTGTTCAAAAAGATCTGTAAAGATTTTTTCATAGACTAGTTTTAAGAAAAAAAAAGTAAAACTGAGTATTAAGTTGTGCATGTTTTGAGTTGTTATGTGCAGAAAAGAATATTAGAGGTGCTACACCAGGTCAGTGGAAGATACTGGAACCTGCCCAGTAGGGTTAAACCAGAAGAAGTCAGATGTAAAGCCAATAAACTGAGTCACAGAATGCTTAGGGCTGAGGCAAATCCTCAGTGGGAGAACTAAGGAGGTCCTTATCAACCATGTTCAAAGCCATTACTCCTGCAACATAGAGCAATGAGGCAAAACATCACTGTTGAGTCAACACCCACTGTGTGAACTAAAACAGGTAAAATGCTAGAAGTACTATCAAGCTTCTGGTCTCTTCAGGTAAGAGAGAAAAGCTTAGCCAGTATGAAACGACGGATTTGGAAAAGCAGTTATAATGAAGAAGAGAAATTTTACTTTAGTCTAGTTTCAAGTGCTTCACATGAAAGAGAGTTGAAACACAGGCTGTGTCTTGTCAGCAAGTGGAAAAGAAAAAGTGTCCATGCTGCAAGACAAATATGAGTCTGCTCAGGTCAGGGCAGAAACTGTCATTTTTAGACCCATTATTGTCAGGGTACCGTGTTTATGTGATAGTTTAACTAGATCTCAACTCCAAAAAGTGCCTGAAGGTAGAAAGGGAGTACTATGTTCCTGATCCTACTTTGCTCTTTGCTCTTGTGGTAGTCACTCAAGCAAGCAAATACCAGTGTGTTTCTCAGTGTAGTTCCGTGGTCGCTCTGTAGTTTCTTGGCTGAGTTGACTAAACTGTTTTTTCATGAGGCTGTGTTTGATGGTATTGAATGATCTAAATTAAACCAGAAAACTTATTTCAGAGGCAGTAGGGCTGACCCTCCTCACAGAAGATAGTTGTCTACCATAGGTGTGTATTATTAGCTCAAGTGGTAGAGGTGATGATCTACAATGGCATACCTGCATGGGATACCAGTATGCAGTGTTACCAGTTTACTTTTACTGTGTGCATGAACAATGAGGTAGCTTTTTTAAAAACAAGAAATAATGTCAAAAATCCTAAAAATTAAAATAAAGAATATTTTGAGGATTTCATGATCAAACGTTCAAAAACTAATACCATTGCTACAGTTGCTTTTGACCTTAGAGAGGTGAAACAGTAGACAGGATAAGATTTACCTACCCAGTATTTATTTCTCTTTTTTTTTTGCTTTCTTGCAGTGCACATTTTGTACTAGTCGCAGTGCCTTAAGTTAGTCTCCAAGATCATCTAATCATTTGATTCCCCACTGAGACTACAACTGTGCGAACTGGAATGAAAAAAAGCAGCACTTGTGTCCTGATCTGATACTACAAAACCTTTTAAAAAATCTTGTTTTTCTGACTGCTTAGGAATGGCGACTTTAGTTCTCGCAGTTTCAGGGAAACCGCAGGAGAGAGAATTACCTGTTCCCTTGTCAAGTGTCCTCATACTCTAAATGTACTTGGTGCAGGCATGAAGAGCTGTGATGTTAAGATAGCTTCTTTTGTTGTCAAAGTTTCCAACTCAAATGCAGAGGTGAGCTGTTAAATACTCCAGCTGACTTAGGTGAGAGGCTTTACCTTTCTCCTGCAGTATCCTCCCCTCCATTCTTCTTACCTTGTTTTAAGTTGTGTCTCCCCAGACTCCCATTTATTTTTCCTTTTCCCTTGACATGCTATCTGCCATTGACTACCCCTAAACAAGTCAAGGCTCCAAGATACAGTAGTGCAACTGACTTGCAGGCCAATATGTCTACTACAGGGACAGAAACACCGTGGGCTGGCCAGCTAAGAGGTAGCCATCCACTTGGACTAGAGGGATGCCATCTGGCTTCCCTGTCAGCACTGATTTGCTGGCCAAGATATATAACTATCTGACTGCTTAGCTGTTGACTCAGAAGGTGTGTACTGCTTTATTAACTCTCATGGAGAGCTAATGTCTCATGCAGCCTATCTGCTTTTAGATTGTATTTTGTCTGTAGTATGTGGCCTCATGTTTTTGTTTATTTGGATTACATTTAAGGATTGTTCTTGAGAATAAACTCTGCCTTGTCATTATTTCCTGAAGAATTTTCAGCACTTCAGTTTCTTCATTGTTGGAAGTCAGACTTTGATGCAAGACCCTATAGAGTCTTTCTGTCTCTTTCTCTCCTCGCCTTTCCCAATAAGTTTTTTATTAAAAAGAAAAACAAAATAAAAACAATAAATCAAACACCCCAACCCCCTCCCCCCCCCAAAAGACCCAAACCAAAACAAACACCCCAAAAAACCCCAAACCCACCAACCAACCACAAAACACTCATAAGTTCCTTTGAGGTAGTGCAAAAAGCCAGAATAGAAAACTCAAAATTACATCTTCTTCTGACTATCCAAAACTATTGGATTCTTTGACCCAGGCAGTTTGATGAAAGCTGTGGCTCAGTATCCTGTCCTGTCACAAAGGACCTGTAAGTCATTTTGATTGCTCTCATAATGTGTCATCCTGTAGAAACAGTGGCTGTGGTTAACATTTTCACTATTAAGTAACAAAGTTCAAGGACAGAAAACCTGCAAAGAATGTGCTATGTGAATTTCAGCTTCTGTGGTTTACCTTGTGACCTTGGAGAAATTAATTTTCTACTATTTGAAACATGCTGAGACCAGAAACATTCTTAAACTTTCTTGTCCTCCCTCTATTAACAACCTAACATAGCTTATTTTATTATTAAAAAATACTACTAATAATAATGAAAAAAATCAGTGGTTTTCCCTAATTTTTCAGATACCTAAGCATAAATGTTTATATGCATTGACTAAAATTTGTTGTTGTCCTGAGATGATGAACACATGTATGTGCGTGGAATGAAAAAAATCAGCATGTATGTTAGGAGATGTTTATGGCATCATAACTCATGGGATCAATGTTCTTTCCTTGTTCAAGATTGGGTAAAAGGGAGGTGTTATTAGTGTCATTCTATAAATATCTTTTCATATCAAAACAGTAGAGATAAGGTTAACTGCTACATATATTTTATGACAGAAACTTCCTGCAGCGATAATCCCCAAAAACATGGTTGTTATCAGGAATTAATGACTAGATTGTTAGGTAATGCCCTAGGTAGGACAAAGCAGGATCATGTGTCCTACCTGGTCTATCTTGATTTCAATAAAGCATTTGACACTCTCTCCCACAGCATCCTCGCTGCTAAACTGAGGAAGTGTGGTCTGGACGATCAGGTAGTGAGGTGGACTGTGAAATGGCTGAAGGAAAGAAGCCAGAGAGTTGTGGTCAGTGGGGCAGAGTCTGGTTGGAGGCCTGTATCTAGCCGAGACCCTCAAGGGTCGGTACTGGGACCAGTACTATTCAACATATCCATCAATGGCTTGGATGAGGGAATAGAGTGCACTTTCAGCAAGTTTGCTGATGACACCAAACTGGGAGGAGTGACTGATGCACCAGAAGGCTGTGCTGCCATCCAGTGAGACCTAGGCAGGCTGGAGAGTTGAGCAGGGAAAAATTTAACGAAATATAACAAGGGCAAGTGTAGAGTCTTGCATCTGCGCAAGAACAACCCCAGGCTCCAGTATAAATTGGGGAACGACCTGTTGGAGCGCAGTGTAGGGGAAAGGGACCTGGGGGTCCTGGTGGACAGCAGGATGACCATGAGCCAGCACTGTGCCCTTGTGGCCAAGAAGGCCAATGGCATCCTGGGGTGTATTAGAAGGGGAATGGTTAGTAGGTCGAGAGAGGTTCTCCTTCCCCTCTACTCTGCCCTGGTGAGACCTCATCTGGAATATTGTGTCCAGTTCTGGGCCCCTCAGTTCAAGAAGGACAGGGAACTGCTGGAGAAAGTCCAGCGCAGAGCAATGAAGATGATTAAGGGAGTGGAGCATCTCCCTTATGAGGAAAGGCTGAGGGAGCTGGGTCTCTTTAGCTTGGAGAAGAGGAGACTGAGGGGTGACCTCATCAATGTTTATAAATATATAAAGGGTGGGTGTCACGAGGATGGAGCCAGGCTCTTCTCGGTGACAACCAACAGTAAGACAAGGGGTAATGGGTTCAAGCTGGAACACAAGAGGTTCCACTTAAATGTGAGAAGAAACTTCTTCTCCGTGAGGGTAACAGAACACTGGAACAGGCTGCCCAGGGAGGTTGTGGAGTCTCCATCTTTGGAGACATTCAAAACCCGCCTGGACGCCTTCCTGTGTAGCCTCATCTAGGTGTTCCTGCTCTGGCAGGGGGATTGGACTAGATGATCTTTCGAGGTCCCTTCCAATCCCTAATATTCTGTGATTCTGTGATACCTACCTAGTTATTAAATATGGTAATGACTGTGTTTAGGAAAAGGGGTGTTTCTGTTATAAACATAATGACCATTGTTATGATATAAATTCAGTCTATTCTAGCCCGTTTGTGTTTCTGAAGTCCATCTAACCTGTGCATCTGTTTTGGAAAACTGTACTTTGTCAAGAGATAATGACCAACTTTGTGTTTTAAAAAGAAAAAAAAAAACAGTAGAAAGACCGTGAGGAGGACTTTAAAGAATAGAAATCATTCTGCTGTAGAGAAATACTATTGTTTAGACAAGTATTGCAATTCAGATCTAAAAAAGAAATTAAGGACAGGCCTGGCTGGCTGAGTGGCCTAATACACTCTCCTCTCACTGTCCCAGAAAAACTTAATTCAAATGAGGTGGGTTTTCGCACTGTCTTGCTGAGTTCATCGGTTTGCCTGAATGTAAAGAATGTGAATGAGCAAACCAAACCCTGATACTTTGACAAAATTCACAGCATTTCAAGGCCAGTAGTAGAATCTCGGAGTTTTGTTAGACAGATTTGGTGGAGATTCTGTCTGTCATTACCAGGACCTAGGGCTTAATGGGTCTGGGATGGGGCCTGGAAAGGTTTTGCAGTATTGAAGTCAGCATTTTGCAAGCTAGCATTTGAGTTTTGTAGAAAAGCTATATGTTGGTGATGAAGAATAGAATCACAATATGAATGAGAGGGCTACTCTGTCTTGAAACAGATTTGAGGTGAGTCATGCATTAGATGAGAAAGAATAGTTTATATTTCTGTATTGCTCTTCTACTGTTAATTTAATAACTTAGAACAGATTTAGTATCATACCAAGAGAAGACAGGTGAAAGTGAGACACTGGGAGAGAATATTAAGTCAGCTCTATAAATCTTCTCTATCTCTGTTAACATTAAAATACTCTGTATGTTAATATGTTTCTGAATTACACCAGAAAAAAACAGTTGATGGAAGCCATGTGCTGTAAACTGTGTTGTTCTGCTATTAAGACACTCCTTTGTCCCCTTGTTGCCACCCTCGACTAACTTTCCTTTATAGAAAATGTTTTTACAGCTACAGATTTCCTTCTGTGGAGGAAAAGGAAGTATATCTTTTGTCAGTGGACTGTATCTTTTTTGTTTCTGAATGTCTTGTTTATATTGGAAATGTCCTTTGTTATATGCTGTGTTAACAGAGTTTTAATCAGTTTATGGCCCCCCAGCCATAACGCCTTTTTAACCCCTGACAAACTTTCCAGGTTCATTCAGCATCTTGATGTTCATTTTTATCATGTCTTTTTGAGGTAACTGTAAACATTCATCTCTTTCACGTGAAGTTACTTTGGTAATCTTCCTCTGTTAAATTCCTTGAGTATTCTACATTCATTTCTAGATTTGCTGCCAGGTATTTTCATATTCTTTTAACCAATGAATATATTTCATTGTGTCAGAAAGCTAAAAATTTCCTATTTTTCCTCACATTAAAAAAATTAAAACCAGCTACAAACCCAGAAAATCAAGTCAGGAGAGAAATGGCTTTCTTGTCATCATAACAATTATCTGCTAAAGCACCTTTGCAATTGCTTGCAGTTGGAACTATTCAGTTCTGGGTGACCATTACAACATTCACCTTAATTGTTTCTGCTCTTTCTCTAAAATTTGTTTGACAGCTGAATATTTTAGTTTCCTGGCAGCTAATAATATCACTTAGACTGGAGAGGGCTGGCGTCGTGCTTAGAAAGCTTGCAGAACAGTGGTGAGGTCTGTTGTGGGGGATGCAGACTCTGCTGTTGAGATACTTCAGAGACCCTAATGGTAGTGAAGGGAAAAGAAAACTGCAAGGATCCCTATTAGGGACTTGGAGTTAGTTAATGGGAAAACAAAGATGAAGACGAAGATGATTCAGAGATGAAGATTGTGTGGTGGGGAATGAGTAAGAGAAGTGAAAAGTGTAGCAGAGGACAAACTGAGAAACTGATACACCTTTTTGCATTTCGGGGATATGGAGTATTCCTGTTTTGGAAAAAAAGGAGAAGGGCTTTAAATGGGATCTGCAGTACTGTGAAGGATAAGAACAAAAATAAATAGGCTATGGAGGGACTGGAGAATAAGTTGTCTGCAGAGAATTACAGAGCTTGTAGAAGTTAGAGGCTCCCTCCATCATGAGGAAAAACTTAGCAAGATACCATAGCTGTTATGTATACAGGTGATATAAACACACACATAGAATAGAAAAAAGAAAGCCAGTGATTGTATGGACAGAGTCAGGGCCTATTCATTTCTTTCACTTGGGCCCACGTTGTTTGTCCTGTATCACTTGGGGAGGGAGGTTCTGGAGTTTCTGGCATGGAAAAGGCCAGGACAGATGTGTGCAGAGAAGTGCTGGGGTAGCAAGGAGCATGTCATGGGACCACTGTGTGTTCAGTGAACTTGGCTTTCAGAAATTTTGAATTTCTCCTACCAGTATGTGTGTTTGCTGTCCTATTTGTTAAACCAAAAGATCATTAACAATGTCCAGCCTTTGAAAAATGCAAGGAGACGTCTGGCAAGATGGGTCAGAACAGTCATTTCCACTTTAAAAGACCCAGTGGGAAGACTAGCTAAAGGATGAGATTAAATTAATTTACGTTTGTGAACTAGAATTTGAATGTCTGGTGAAGCAGAGCTGTGAATTGCGTAGGTCTGTGGTCATATTCATTTAGTGATTTGTATATTATGGTTACCATAAAATATTTATAGGGCTAGTGGTAGGGTAATGTTTTGTCCCTTTTGCCAACATCTGTCTTCCAAAAGAGCAGATAGACACAATCCAAGTGCAGAAGTATTTTAGTCTTAATGCTTGATGTGTTTTACATCTTCCAAATTGGAAAAATAATTCAGTTCCTCATAGTACATGCTTTGGGTTTGGAAGTCTGCTCTAAAAAGGGCAAATTTGGAAGGCTTTTTAAGTGACATTTTTATTCATATGTGACCGATATTAATGTTGTGTGTGGTACTGTTACCCAGCTCTGTCAAGATCAGCAACTTGGATAGCACATTTCTATTGACATTTTAGTGACCTTTCTTTTAAACGTCTTTGAGTTTGACTGATGAGGCTGAACATTCAAAGTTGCAGCCATACCTAATGAGAATTGCATTTGCAGCACCTTTTCAAAACTGTGCTCTTAACTGGATATGCAGGTTGCATTTCTATACCACCCCATATTCAGAGTAAATTGTTTACTTCCTTATCTTTTATAAATTCACAGTGTCTCATTTGGAGATGGTATCACTCCCTTTTCGTAGTATGCAAATGACACTGAAATCTTTCCTGTTCATCTGTGCATGGAGTGATTGAAAAAAAGAAAAAAAACCAACAACCAACAACAAGACCCACAAACAAACAAAAAACCCCACACAACCAAATAAATGGAGTTTTTCATCAAAACATTAAAAAGAGGACATATATGCAGTAAATGCAGGTTGGACTGTGATAGATGAGAGGCTGTGATTCTGCAGGGAGATTTAAATTCTTGTTAGCAAAAACATGCTAATCTTCATGAGAAGAAAATTATTACAGGTAGAGGTTTTGGAGACTACGATGATAGCAGTTTCATCTGAACTGCTTCTAAAATCCTGTGGGGAATGAGATTGCCAGCAAGGATTTCAAGTTAACTTATTCTCCAGCATTCCTAATCTGCTTACTTTATGATGGGGTTCAATGCAATAATATACTTTCAGTATTGCAAACTGCTCAGTCTGAGTCATTACAATTTATACTTCAGCATGAAAAAATAGAAGAACGCTGTCTCAGCTATCCCATCACAGTCATTTTACCTTTCTGTTTAAAAAAGAGAGGTTAGAGAGGTCTGCTGAGAAGGTTTCACAATGAGATAGCGGCAGGGGCTATATTACTTATGGAAGCCGCAGCATGTGAAGAAAAAAACAAAAGGTAAGATAGAGAATAAACTTTAACCTCTCCTTTCAGAATAACGTTAGCAAACCCAAATCTGCATACTCTCTCAGTAAAGTCTAGAGCACTAAAACAGTGGAATACATTGCCCTTTGTCAGGTCATTAACCCATCCTGACAGTGAGAGGCATCCAGAGGCAGAGGCTGATGTGAGAACAGATTTTAAGAGAGTTAAACTGCAAAGTCTTGTGTTAAAGAAAAGGGAAGGAGCTACTTACGGCCTCTATACTAATTTTGTGTCAGGAACTTCCCAAATGGCAGTAGCTATTGCTTTAAACGTGTGTGTCCTGTAGGAGTAGACATATGCAAAAAGATGAGCATGGTTGAATTATGCAGAAGTGACCAGGAACCCCTTTAACTGAGAACTATTTGAAAATCAGGACTCTTGCTCTCAGTTCTAAGATGGGTGTGTTTATGGAAAAAAAAGCAAAAAAACCCCAAACCAAAACCAACTAACCAAACAAACAAAAAACCACCAAAACCCCCCACAAACAAACGAACAAACAAAAACAAACCACAGGTTGTTTTTGTCTTTTGTCAGGCTATTTATTGTTTTTGCTAAGTTCAAAAGTATTGGCCTACATAAGTCTGAAACAATTTGAATTGTGGTTTAAACCTGTTCCCTTCATGTGCAGAACAAATCTAAAGGGCTATTTCTGGTTAATTTGCATTTATTCTGAATTTTTAGGAGGTATCTGCTCTTGGATTGATGTATAGTAATTTAGTTATGCATACAATTCTTGCCAAGTTACAATTGTATTATGTCTAATTCCTGCCCACACACTTCCTGCCCAGACTCGTCTGCTTCTGGATCAATATGCATTAGTAGTTTTGGTGCAGTGCCCTTGAATATGGCATTGAACACATATACTCTCAAATGTTTACTGCTAGTTTTTGCAATCTTTAAATACTCCCCTCATCTTCTGCCCAAAGAGCCCCCTGGAATGTTATTGTATTAAAGATAATTTCAATAATAGCCAATAGTCCTTGCCACATGTTATGCCATTATGCTTCTTTCTGACATTATTACACAAGAACATTATATAGAATTTATGTTAGTTAATGGATATTGCTATCTGCTACTGTGTAACAGTATGCTGGAAAGCAGGTCTTTGCAGAATAGACTTTAGAGATCCCCATCATAGCAAAACTTACAGTTTTACATTCAAGGAAGTTTCCTAAATCCAGGATATAGAAAAGTTAGCTATTGGTTAGTTATGTCTCACAGTGATCTGGAATAAATTATTTGTAAAAAAATCAAACTCAGCAGTTTTGCTTTTGTTAAAGCCCTGTCTTTCGTGAAATCACCATGTGAAAAGAGATGTTGACTAGTGCCTGCATGAATTCAATGCAGAGCTTCATGTAACTTTCTGTGAAATTCAATGCAGGCTGTTGGAGGTATTTCATACATACTCTTTTCTTAAGAGTGTTCAAAGTTGGTGTCAGCTGCATAGCAGATTTACATGTCACCTTGCTGTTTTAATTGCTGGTTGATCATCTTTTGGATCCAAAACTGAGTTTGAGTGGCTGCTTGTATTTACCATGGAGACATGCTATACATATAAAATGAAATCTGGGGACCTTTTTCCCAGCCCTGAATCATGGAGCACATATAAAGTAGCCTTCTGTCAGAAAGGTCGTGTACACTTTAGCAATGAATATTGCCCTGAGCAGTCATAAATAACACTCCTAGCTTTTAATGCAGAATTAACATTAAGTAGTAGCTGGTAACACAGTTGAATAATTATGCCACATTTTAAGACTTTTTCTGTCTGCTTCAGCCACACAGTTACACAGTTAAAATATGGCCAGTTCTTTGGAGTCCGGCACAGTAATTTTTAGATACAAATTCCCAGTGAGGTCTTTAAAAATGTAATTAGTAACAATCATTGCTTATTCCTCTACTTTAAACACTAAATAAGCAGCATGTTTTTGTAGGGTAAAGTTCTACAGCATACTCATAATACTAGCTACAATGGTTCATTATCCTTTTCCTTGTGAACCGGAACACCTTAAATTACCTCATGGTGGAAGTGGCTGAATCCAGTTATGAGTAAGTCCCAGTTAGGTACCAGACAACTTTCATGTCCTGATTCCCTATATGTGACCAGGACACACCATCCTGCAGTAAGAGCTGAAAGCGTTCACTAGCTCACATATTCTGTGGGGACCTGTGCTAAGTGATCTGCTTGGAACAAATATGCAGATGATAACAATTAGCTGAGGCTGCCCATATGAGATCTGGCTGAATTAGGTGACAAAACTGATCTGGGAGGTTAGACAACAGAGTTACTCTCATGAGTTTCTCATCAGTCCTCTACTTGAGCACTTCATTTGGTCACAATATACAACCTGGCCTAATTCAAAAGAGCAAATTACTAGCTGCGGTATGATGTAATATATGCAAGTATACAATCACAAAGCTGATTTTTAAATAAAACCATAACACTTCATTTCTGTTGATTTAGCCTGTAAGATGCCTAAATGTTTAATGTGGTGTCTAAATTCATAAGTCTAAATTTAAAAGATTTCATGCGCCTTTGTTTCTTCATTTACAGCAAGCGTTACCTTGCATGAATGTAGTGGGGTTGACCTGATTTAATATTACAGAATTCTTAGAGATACATTCCAAAGAAGACTTCAGTAAAAGCAAACAGAGAATTGTAGCAAGATGCATGTTTTTACAATTATTTGATTTAAGAATTATGCAACAAAAAAGTGTTACATGGACTGGAGAATGATAGTTGCACACCAAATTTTATGTAAAAAAAATGTTATGCTCAGTACGTGCATTTTGTCAATACTTTATAAGTAGCTGTTACTATATGTATTATATACATAGTATATATGTAGTGTATTTCACATAGAGTTTGCAAATTGTACATACATTATGCAGCACAAGGCCACGCACACCAGTGTTGGTCCAGAAAACAGGAAATATTTCAAATGCTATTATTTTATTTTTAAAGTGTTTTTTTCTGGTGCACTCAAAAAGGACATAGAAAAGAACTATCAATACTAAATAAAAGCAGAATACTTTCAAGGCTACTTAGGACTTCTTCCCATCTGCCTCTTCTTGGTATATCAAGTGTTATTAAAACCAGTTATCTGCTATATTTTAGGTTTTTATCCTTTAGTGACACAATTTATCTTTGATTTGTGAGTTTTTAGATTTATTACAAATAGTAATTGCCTGTTTTGATGATCTCAGCTTCTTAATTGAAGAGTTGATTCCAAAATAATTAGATCTTATGGTGATTTGACTTTATGTAGTATTTTGTAGCTATTGAGTTACCTTTCCTCTATGTTTATATTTCTTTGAGATTTTATTCTGCTCAAATCAGTATCTGATGTCTATATGTTTCCAAGAGTATGTATTAATCTTTGTTACATCTAACAGGTGTTATTGGTTCCTTAAAAATGGTAATGATAAATAATGTTTCTCAGTGTAGTATTACCAGGGGGTTTGTTCAGTATATAACAATACTATGTAGCTGAACTTTATATATTCATATAAATGGTGTAATAACTGCTGGACATATTCAGACATTGTAGTAAAGAGTTACTTAATGCATACTTAGTTGTTGTGATTTTTTTTAAAGAATATTATTTTCCAGATAGCTTTGAAGGCATGTTTTCACAAGACCATGTCTTCTTCTTATTTTTACAGGTGATCCTTGGCTATAAGCTTTCACATGCTCCTTGAACAGTTTTGAATTGTCTTCCCTAGATACTCAGAAGTTGAGTCAGCAGGCTAAGTTCCCATTTCCTCATCAGGCAAAACTTCAACAGTGAACACTTAGCCTGGTGATTAGTTCATGAATGAACCCACAACTTAATTCTCTCTCCCATACTGTGTAGATTGTTTTAAGGATTTCTCTTCTCCCCCACAGACAACAGAGGAGGATAACTTATTTGGGTGTTCCTCTGTCTTGTCACTTACACTAGGCAAAATTTCCGGACAGAGATCATGAATTACATCTTGTTTCATCAGATTTTCCCCCAGTCTTTAATACTGTTCAGTCTGCAGTTGTATTATTTTATATTTAAGGAAGAGGAAATTGGGAGCCTTGCACTACCAGGGTGAATTCTGAACACAAGAACACCTTGCCCCTTTTTTTCCTAATTGAGTGATACTTTCTGAAGGCAAATAAACAAAATCTCCCCAATTGTCAATGTTTATAAACATAACTTCAGCAGAGAGTATCCTGAGAGCAGTGGCTGTCCAGCACTTAGTGACACTCTTAGTGCCTACAATTTTGCAGCTTCTGTTCCCCTCCTTTCTGGTACAGAATACAAGGTTCCCTTGAGGACATCATTTGTGTCAGAATTAGTAAGTCAGGCTCAGGACCATTTGTAAAAGTACTGATTTTCCCTACCTGCTCCATTATTTCTATTCCAACCATTTTGGGTTTAGAATGGAAAAGGTGTTTGAACACTTTCCTTGTCCTTCCTTGAATGTGGCAACTCATCTGTTTCTCACCACATCCTCGTTTAATTGGAGAGAAGGGCAATTGTTGTGCCTGAGTTGTTATCTGATCTGCTGACTCTTAGATTGTCTAGCTAGAAGTTCTCAATTTTTCCCCCCATTTCTCTTAATTCCATCACTTAACCTCTTTATAGTACACTTTTTCCTTTCCCTTGCTTTGTTTATCCAGACAGGTGATGGGAGTCACTCCAGCAGGGACACTGCAGATATAATATACCCCAAGTTCACTACAGAAGGCTGAGGCAGTGGCCTTGAAACACACGTACTTCATTTCTGTTTCTCACTATGGATACAAGCAATTTTCCCTGCTGTAATGCTCTGTTTGCTAATGCAATCCAATAACTGTTATTTCTGGCCTGAATTCATCCTTGCTGGAAATAGCCCCTTTGCTTTCAGTAGAGCTATTTTAGGGATGGATTTAGTCATCTAGCTTGTTAAATTATGCTTTGTTCTGTTCCTTGATTTCCTCCTTTCCCACGATGCGAATTCTACAGTCTCCTCTCTTGGATCAGCATTTTATTTTCAATGTGAAATACAAGTCATGGATCCATGGCAGTGATAAACTATAGGAAGATATTCTATTACACTGAGGATTAATATTAAGTATTTACTGCTGGGTAGGAGGACTTGAACACTGGAAGGTCTACTGTTTTTGCTAAAATGTGTTTTCTACAAGAAGGTGTCAGACTATCAATGTGTAAGATGGCATTTATTCAGTGCTGAACTTTGAGACAAGAGACAACAGGAAATCAGGAGATGAAGGGATAGAAAAGATTCATGTGGATTATGCAGCCAACATCCAATGAACCTGAGAGAATCTGATTAGTAAGAAGGAACTGGCTTTCTGTGAGTTTTTTTGTCCATGTAAATTCTTGACTTTTCATGTGTGCAAAGCTATTTTGCAGATTCTACTAATGATTTAGATTAGTTTCCTTATTGTTAAAGTCTGTTCTACTGCTGCTATGGAAATGTGCTTTAAAAAGGAATGGGTATAATTATGAATCTTCACTTTTATGAGTCATTTGAAGACTAACAGGCGATTCAATACATGTTGACACACTATTTCTGCATCTGCTGCAAAGGAACTTAAATTTGAAAAGACCAGTTCTTAGATTCTGTGCACAAAATTCCCATAGATTACAATAGAGTTACAACAGCTATCCAGAAAACTGCAGAGATACCTTCTAGGGTGTCTGAGGCCGCTCTTGTGATTAATTTATTTTTCCAGTTCTGAACAATGCCTATGTGACACTGTGTTGTACATTTGCAAATGTATTAAATGTTAAATCTACAGTACGTTCAAACTAAATTGTTATACATAATATATATAAAGTATATATTATATTTTAATGTAAATATATAAAATGTTAAAATGTTTTATTCAATATTAAAATAAGTAGCTTGGAAGTGATAAAGTGATACAGACCAAAGGTTTTGGTTTTGTTGTTTGGGGTTTTTTTGTCTTTTTTTTTTTTTTTTAAATGGTCCCATCCATAAAAGTTAGCTGAGACTGATGACCCATAGGGTCTGTTTCTGGCTTCTTTAGCAACAGTGATAGTCTATACAAAACAAAATCAAAGAACTTTGGCACATGAAGCTGAAAAGAAAAACACCAATTACTGATATGCTATCCCTGTGGATAAGCTTTTGTTCATGTTCCAGGGCATAAAGTGATCAGTACAAAATGCTTATTATAAAGCAGTCTAAAAATGGGGTTACTGAGGGACATGCTATATTTCCTTGCTTGGTTTTCCTGTGTTAATGGCAGATTTTGGGGGATTAAACTGGATGAATGCTCTGAAATGTAATTTCAGAGACCAAACATTGTCAGCAGTAGAAGCTGTGCAACCAAGAGATGAAATTAACAGGCCGCAACCAGGACAGAACTCAGAAAGTAAGGATGAAACGGCCAAACTACACTACACATAGCCAATAAATGTTCTTTGTGTCCTCTCGCTTTCTGCTGCCTAGGTGCTTGAATGCTGTGAGGTGCAAAACATAGCTTCCTAAACAGGGTTCCAGGAAGATCTGGAGAACTTTACACAGCAAATTACTAGAGTCTGTATCAAAACCAATGTGTGACTGGTGGAGTAAGAAAGCTTGTTGATGGCCATAAATGGAAATACTAAATTTAAGTTGAAGACTTGGAGGAGGATCTTATGCAACTCAGTAGCAGCACAATAAAATGGCAGATGAAATTTGGTGTAGGTAAAGGTAAAATTTTTCACATGGCAAGAGTAAATTTTAAAGTTATATATGAAATGATGAATGCCAAGATGATTTTTAGTAGTCAGATGCAAGATTTGTGAGGTTATACTATAGAGAGTCTCATGAAAGTATCAGCTCAGTACCTCGCAGCAAATCAGAAGAAATAGAAAAACAAATTGCTGGGAATTATTAGAAAACAGACAACTCATTGTGTCACTCTATAAATCCAGAGTTTGCCTATATCCTGGATATTTATATTCTCCGAATCAACTAAATCTTTAATATCTACATATGTGTCTGAGCTATGAATGGCTAGAGGTTGGGAGATATTGGTGGAAATGTAATGTGATTGCTCACGACTTATGTTCATTCTGATGAGATCAACTTTTGGCTACTGTCTGAACTGGAGTGGAGCATTTGAGCTGAACCAGTATGACAAATCTTATATTATTTTCTTATGGTGCAGTAGAAAATATAAATAAAATATCATCTCACTTCTACTCCTACAATGTCATATTTTATTCTTAAAATGAGAAAATTAATTTCTCATCAGCATATGTGATGAGTCCACTCTTTAGCACTTCGCATTCACACACAATAGCATTTAGTGTCTTGGATTTAGGAGCTCCTCCAACAAATTAAAATGTCTACAAAATTATCATGTTTCACTCATCATTTTTTGCCTCAGACCTAGTAGTATTTAATTGTAGTTTATGAAAATAACTACATAACACATGCAGATTGGTTTAAAAAGAATCTATTTCTTATTTTCCTCTTTTTATTCAGCTTTTGTTTTGCCTCATGCTTTTGGTATCTCCATCACACTATGTGAAAACTTCCTTTGAGTGCTCAGCACTTCGGAAGCAGAACAGGAGAGAAGAGGATCAGAAATTTAATCAGTTATCTGCTGAGACCTGCCTTCTTAGAAACTGAGGAGTACTGACCGGAAAATTGCAAGTTTTCCAGAAGGAAACTTTTCATCCAATCTGCAGTTGTTTTGCTTTTAGAGGTCAAGAAAAAAACATGCAGCATTAACATCAGGTTTAGAGCAACGACACTTTTTTTAGCTATACTTTGTGTGTGAACTAAGGAATGGAAAAGTCATTTTGCACAAAATAAAGTGTAACATGGACTATGACAGGACTGAGACCCATCCATCACCTCTGCACAACTTTTATATTAGATGGTTGAAAACACTAGAACTTTCTGCATGCCGTGTAAAAGATATGTTGCTTCCCAATATGTTTTCCTTTTGTACTGTAAGGCATGGAGTCATCATTTCAGATAATTTCAGCCTCAGCAAGTCTGGTCACTTGGAATAAAATGCATGACAGATCAGACTAGTTAAACTATTCGCTTCCACTGCTATTAATTATACATGTAGTCTCTTCTTTTCCTAACCTTTTCATACATCCCTGTATCTGTGATTGTCATAGTCATTCACAAGTAGCTGCTATTTTTAGCAAACAATTTTCAACTAATGACGTGAAATTAACCACTTAAAATAAGCAATTTGTTTGCTTCAATTATTTTTTATTCACTGCTTGGGTATGGCTGGTGTGTACATCATTTGTTATTATTTTTGATAGATGACTAAAAACTTTTTGATCTTGAGAATGATGAATATAGTGATGTAGAGTTAATTCTTGTTCTGATTTACAGCTGTTATATTTTCATATTTTCACTTATTTAAGTTCTTATCATATGCAGTTCTTTAAGTATTCCAGTTTAATGTAAAATGTAATGTTTAGTGCAAAATGTAAAAAAAAAAAAAAAAAAAGAGGAGATGCACAGTTATTTTACCAGTAGTGGATAAGTAGGTAAGTGGTAGGGAAGATCACTCCTGAGGGGTTCCTACACAGTGACATGATGCAAGAGCTCATGTTTCGGGCTGTGGAGACTTACATTAACAGCTGAGTTTCTATTTCACTTGTAGTGGATTCTCCACCCTGCCTCCTTCTTCTTCTGTCACTCTGTAACACAAAGAACTGCTTTCTATGGGCCTCTTGGAAAACTAACTTAAGGCATAATGGCTTATTGATGATATGACAGTTTTCAGAGACATTATGTTAAAGACAAAATGATAAATTATTCCTCCTCTGCTGTGGAGAAAAGATAGGAAATAGAGATCAGTATGGCATTATCAGATGCCTTTTGAGAAAAATCAGTAATTGTACAAAAAATGGAAACAAAAGAACAGGACATTGAGAGGCAAATGAGGGAAATGACATCTAAGTATAATCACCACTAAGCAAGTAGTAACTGTGCACATTTTATAGACAGTCTGGAAAGCATAAAAAACAGTGTCCTGTAGTAACCATGTTACGTGACACTTTTGAAAGATTGCTCTGATCTGTATCTCTATCCATATTCGTATTATTTTGACAGTAATGTTAAAGGTGAAAGTCTTAGTGAAGATTCCGCTTGCATTTGAAGTAATCTTGCACTTTTGTCTCCTGACTCTCAGACTAGCATCCTGACAATCTAAAATTAAGTAAAATTGATTTTTAAAAAATGTTGAATTGTGCAGAAGTTTATGGAATATTAGACCATTTTAAAGGTGTGGAATGTGAATAGAGAAGATTTTCACATGTTAACTGAAAATGGCAAATGTGATCAAGTAGCAGAAGTCTGTTGTTATAATTTGAATAAGGTTAATTTAGAAAGAATACTTCCAATAACAAGATGAGTTTATGCATAGCGGCATGCTATAGAGAGCCGTACAGACTGTTGGCTTGTGGAAAGGAAATCGCATGCAGATACATGGCCTAATCTTCTGCTACTTCTGTTGAGATGTTCCATGTTGAAACTGTGAATCTTGGGTTAGTCAAGAAGTGAGCTTCCACTTCCACTTTTCTACCAAAATACAGAGTGACAGAGTTCCTCCCCCTTCTGTTAGACCTAGAGCCATGTGCTAACTCACAAAAGTGACTGTGAAACTTCAGTCATGTCTTTATCTGGATGGTTGCCAGTCCTGGAAAATAGGAGAGAAGAAAACTACCAGATCAAACAGAAAATTTGGTGCTCATCCTTGCCTTTATTCCTTCTGTTTTCATTGGAACTGCTGCGCTCTGGCTTCCAATGTGCTATGTAGGTAGGAGTATGAAACAGGTGGCAGAAGATCATTGCAATGCAAAGTTTCAAATCCTGCTATATGCAGTTTGTAAGTAATTGTGTCATGGCTCACAGAAAATTACCAATCCACGCCAATTAGCACAAGATTGATTTTTTTGTTGCTGTTGTTTCTTTCTAAAGCTTGGGGAGTTTTAAAAGAGGCAGCAGCAAATTTTACTATTTGTCATGTGCAGATCCACATTAAATTATGAAATATGGGTCAGTGTGCAATTTCTGGTACAATTGTATTCTCCATTAGCAAACTGGAGGTTTCATTTATACACTGAAAAACACAACAATAAATTAGGTTGGTGACTGCACAGAAATATTAGAATGAGAAGATGGAAGGGTGCATCTGGGAGGTGCAATGAGGAAATACACTTTATAAAATAAATGTCTCCATTCTAGTATTTCCACCTAGTCTCCTTATGGTGATACCATGTGGTTCTTTTTCTCATTTTTGCCTGCCTTCATTGTTTCAAACTTTTGATAAAAGGAGTATTTAAGAGAATAAAAATATGAAGAAAAGCAATTTGTCAGGCTGTCTTCTACAAGCTGTAGTTCCTGCAAACACGTTGGGTACAAGATTAATTTTCAAATCTTTCTGCCCTTGAGCTTGGCACATTTTTATTTATCTCCTTAAAAACACAGCTAGTCTTTTGTCTTCCTTCCTTGTCCACTTCATCAGAAATGGTAATAAATAGTAAAAACATGTGGGAATGTCCTACAAGCTGTAAACAAAGAGTAACTTCTACCAGAACATTCTCTTATGGAAAAGAAACAGTGGATTCTGGGATTATTGACAATGACTGTAGTGGAGACAGGTCTTAACCTATTGCATTCCTTTCATGCACAGGCAACTTTGAGTTCTCTGTCTACCTGCAAGGGAGTTTCTGAATGCTTAATGGGATATCCTTGTGTTTCTACATACTTAGAAAAGTTTGTGGGAGATGGTTTTGGCAACCTTTGCTTCCTTTGTGTAGCAACTGCTAGTAAAAGGCCATTACTACTGTAACGCTTCAAAGTCTACCATCTGTCTTTTATATTATTAACCAAAATATTTTGTCTGTAAAACTACAGTTTGGCTCACAGAATCCAACATAAAAATATCGGCAAAAGAAACAGAAAAATATTGAATAGAATGTTAGGAGGGAAAGGAAGTGAAAATGTTGAGAGATGAGGGTAGAGAAAAACAAGAACACAATGAAGAAAAAAGGCACATAAAGAAAAGGAGTCTCAAATTCTGTATGAATGGAGTGAAGCAATTTTGAATGAGAACAGCAATCAGTTGGAGTATGTAAAAGTCCAGCAGATGGAGGTGCTGGAGTTGTACTTGACAGCTGAGACACTGAGCCTGCCATTGTCACTAAAGAGATACCCTATACAGTCACTGAACTAGCAAAGTTACAGGAAAAATGTAGTAGACAGTCCAAGGAGACTGAGATTGAATCTGTGTGGAGAGTCCCCTTGACTGGCAGGGACAGAATAAGGCTTTGAGAGGAGGAGGCCCAAGGATATTGGGGTCCTGGTGTATTTTTAACAGTAGAGGATGAATGGGAGCCCTGGTCCCTGACCCAGAGAGTGTTGTATTGGACTGGAGGGTTAGACGCCTGGAGAGGGGAGACCCCCTTGTCCTTCCTGCCTCTGAGGTAAGCCACCTCACCATGAGTATTCAAAAGGCAGCCTGTCTCCAGTTGATGCATGATAAACATTTGGTTCCTCATCAGCCTTTCTCAATGTTTTTGTTTGCCAAACCACATAGGATAACTGCCTTGATTAGAGGACTATCTGTTTCATCAAAAATCTCTGCTCTACAAATCCAGGACCAACTGAGAGTCACCACAGTGGATGGGCCTCAGACCAGATTGGGTCTCACTTGAGGAGAGATTGCACGAGAATTGATTAATTACAGCCAGCACATAGGGTCAGGAAGAAGGTGAAGGCCCAAGCAGTGGTCTGCAGAGCCAAGACAGAAAATTCCTTGCCCCCAAGATAGAAGTCTTGTGGGACGAGTGTCGAGAAATCAATTGTGCAAGGAAGGTCTGGTAAAGGCATTTCCTGTGAATTAATGGACGGCCTACCCCTCCCCAATTTACAGCTGCTTGTAAAGATGTGGAAATCAGTAGATAAATGTCAATGGGGAAAGGAAAACTCCCCTGTGGCCCCTGTACCTCAGAGGTCAGCCCTTACTATGGCCCCTAGAGAGGAATTTCCCAGCCCTCTGAAGTCAGGAAACTTCTTATGCTGTCCCCAAGCCACTTTTTACTGTAATTCCACTGAGTTTTTAGAAAATTCATTATTTAATTGAATCTCTCAAATAATTGTCATTAGTCCTGGTTACTGCATAGAATATTTAAAAGTTAACTCTGCCTTCACCCCACTGAGTGGAAGAGGACATTTAATAATTCCATATTAGTACAAAGAAAATTTAGAGAAAACTAGAGAAAGAAGGAAAGAATTTTTAGTACCCTTAAATCAACTATTGATCTTAGGAGAAGTAGCTTAGTATTTTTATCATATTTCATGGAAACCTACATAAACTGTAGTTAACTGAATAGCTGCGCATTCAGGGAGAAACACAGACTGCTTACTGCCGTTTTTTAGGTTTTATACTGCTGAAAGCTATTAGTAGAGTTCCTTGTTTAACTCATGTTATACGAAATTTGGCTTCTGTAGGAGCTGGATCAATTCAGTTTTTAGTACTGTTGAGTAGTTTATATTTGGTATTCTCGACAATGTCACAAATGATTGTTGTCTTGTATAATGTCATAGCATCATAGAATGGTTTGGGTTGGAAGGGACCTTAAAGATCATCTAGTTCCAACTCTCTTACCACAGGCAGGAGAACATTCCACTAGACCAAGGTACCCAAAGCCCCATCCAACCTGGCCTTGAACACTTCCAGGGATGGAGCATCCACAGCTTCTCTGGGCAGCTTGTTCCAGTGTCTCACCACACTTACTGTAAATAATTTCTTCCTAATATCTAATTTAAATCTACCCTCTTTCATTTTAAGGACATTACCCATCATCCTATCACCACACTCCTTGATAAAGAGTCTCTCCCCATCTTTCCTGTAGGCCCCCTTTAAGTACTAGAAGGCTGCTGTAAAGTCTCCCTGGAGCCTTCTCTTCTTTAGTCTAAACAACCACAACTCTCTCAGCCTGTCCTCATAGAGGAGGTGCTCCAGCCCCCTGACCATCTTTGAGGCCCTCATTCCTTAATATATGTAATGAAAACATAAATTCAAAATTTGAACACTGGTCAGTTCCTTCAGTGACTTTCTTGCATGCTCTTTATTGACTAATGGCATTAATATTAGAAAGTCACGCTTTGTCAATGTTGGTGAATCCACCAGTTTTCCTTAAACATGCTAATAATATAATCTTTTCTATTTAGTTGTCTTATATTAGGGTAAGACTACTTTTACTTTGTCAACTAAGAAATGTGATCTAACTTACTAACAGGTACCACAACACTATTTAGATGGCATTACAGGGATTTGTGGCATAGAATTGAAGTGACACTCTGCTAAGGAAAATATCTGGAACATCCAGAACCTGCTGGGAAATTAGCATACAAAATGTAAATGCTGCTGGAGACATGAAGCTGGATTAACAGATTTAATGGGATTTATAACGAAGGAGAGGAAAACTAACACCTTAGAGACTCTTTTTTCCTTAAAATCACTGCAGCCACGTTTTCTTTTTGCTGATGCTACTCATCTGAAGATTTTAGCGCTAAGTAAAACATTTTAAATAATATTACAAAGCAGCCCTTTTTCAGAAGATGTATCAAAATAAAATTAATGGCATGGTGATAATAAGGTTTCTTCAAAGTGTTAATTTGATCTATATCATAATTTGAAGTGTTAATGTTCCTCATGTCTTGGCCAAAGTCCAGTCATGGTAATTACAGTCAGTGGATCAAATTTCACCTGGTGGTTTCCAATGGACAGAATAGGTTTATTTATTTCCTGCTGCATTACAAGGTCCTCTTAACAGCTGTCATGTATAGCCCTGGAGAAATATTCATCAGAAAAAGTCTTAGTAATACACTGAAGTGGAAAGTGTAATTAATGTATTTTAATTTTAATTTTCAGATTTTGTAGATTAATGTTATTAATAGAAAAAATACACTGTTCAGTAATAACTTATTCTGGTTTTCTGTCTATAAAAGAAAGAAAGAATTCCCCCCCCCCCCTTTTTTTTTTGTCAAACATGCTATAGACAGATTAGACAGTGATTTTGCAAGCTGATATATGGCTTACTTCAGTGAAGCTATTTATGAACTCATCTTATTGGCCTTGTGTCTGGATATGTGTAGCCATACAGCCCAATGAAGTTTCAGTAGGTATATATTTATTAGGTATTAACTTCTGAGATAAGATCTTCGTTATGTTCTGTGGCACAAAGGTTTTTCTTCTGTCTTCTGCTGTTTGTTTCTTCTGATAGTACTTTTGCTACTAGTTTTTGTTTGTTTGTTCATTTGTTTTTAACAGATGGATAAACTGAAATGTGAGACATGGGCAGTTTATTCTGAGTGATTCCATATGCATGATATTATAAGATTAAAAAGCAAATTATTATATTTTCACAGGAGAACCCATGCAGTTCTTTCCAACAATGCAGAAGATCTCCGTGTTTAACTTCAGAAATATAGATGCCAATCACATAAATTAAGACAGCTATTGAACAGATGAGAAAACATTTGTTTTGTAAGAAACACTTTTTAAAAAATTATTATTTAAATGAATCATAGTGTCTTTTTGGAGGTACTCAAAAGCTAAGGTTGTGTTACTCCTTTGTTTTTCTTTTAATGATATTTCATTTTGTGTATCACTGAAATTGTTTAAGGAAAAATAATTTTTTTGCAGAAGCCATGACAGTGCATTGCAACAAGGTTTTTGGTTTCCTGTGCTGCTTTAAATGCAATTTGACAGCATTAAAAAACACAAAACCAAAACCAACAAACAAACAAACCATAAAAATCCCCACCTTTGGTAGTATTTATAGCTATGATGGCAAATGTGACTTGGAAAATGCACAAGATCTCAATAAGTAACTTTGGAGGAACGGGCTGAATCCTATTCATATGAGTAACATGTGAGCAGGAATTTGCTTCTCTCTCACCACTGACTGTACAGTACGTGGGAATTCCAGGGTTACTCCAGGGCCTTCACAGGTGGGACAGCAAGGAGTGATTTTTTTACACAGCTTGATGTACTCTACCCTGTAAAGAATTTAATTAAAAGCAATGGCTACTGTTCTTTTGAGCATGAACAGCAGGGAAAGAACTTTTGTGAATTTCTTTAGTGCTTTGGTTTCCTTTTAGATCAGTACTGTGTACCACTTCATCCTCCAGAACAGAACTTAATTGATTCATAGTGATGGAGGCAGTGCTACTAGCTCTCTTTTTTTTTTTTTTTTTTTTAACGACTCACA
Source organism: Caloenas nicobarica (assembly GCF_036013445.1). Lineage (NCBI taxonomy): Eukaryota > Metazoa > Chordata > Aves > Columbiformes > Columbidae > Caloenas > Caloenas nicobarica. Next base: position 45,278,917 of record NC_088249.1, read on the forward strand.
GTCTTTAGGGGTTTTCTTCAGATGCAAAGTTCTAGATTTGTGCAATTGCATGAGAATCACAACAGGAAGTTGAAATAAAAGCAAGTTTCTAATTCCCTTGATTGCAGACATAAGCTTGATAGCTGAAGGCATGTAAGACCAAAATTTAGCTGTTAAAAAAACCAAACCAAACCAAACCAAACCAAACCAAACCAAAGCAAAACAACTTATTATTAAAACAACTTCATGATTATTTTAGAATTTGACTGATGAACTCTGAACTTCTCAAGTTGACAACACAGTGACTGTGTTTTTTTCCCTGCTCTATGTGAGCAATGAATTCTGCCTGAAGCCAATATTTGCTAAGGTTCTGTTCATATAAACCTTTGGTTTAACCCAGCACTTAGAAAACACATTGCCAGATGTATTTAAAGTATCTTTTCCTCTTTAATAAATAAGCAAACACCCCCAAGCATAATACAGTCCCTCTCTTTTGCACCTTTCTGCTGCATCTGCATTGTGACCTTCTGAATGCTTCCTATGCAGTGAGTCCACAAGAGCTTATTATTTCATAACCTTCTGAGTACTGAGTTTTTGATTGTTTTTTAATTAGAGTTTTAATTGCTCATCAAAGTAATTGAAAACTGTGTTGGAAAAATGGTGCATTTACTAATCTTTTTCGTACCAGTCAGAACTAAGCCTTTCCCAAGGTCAAATATGCACTTGTGACAGTGGGAACTTTGCTGATGTGATGCCAAAGACTTGGTAGATAGAGCTGCTTTACCATGCCTTGCAATCTACCTCTGCCTGTGGTGGGGGAACAAAGAAGTATTATTCTGTGCATAGCTACTTATGAAAATTTGCTCTGACAAGATATGTTACCTTATAGCTGATCAAAGCCAGACTTCACTTTTTGTAAGCATGCAAGATGAGTCTTAAGTGGTCAATGCTGATAGGGAAGCTTTAATTTATGTCAGTGCTCTTGGACAGTGTGTGCACTCAGGAATGCTCATTCCACTGATAACATATGATCACTGGAATCTAAGCTAAGGCTTAGTTCCTGAAACTGTCTAGAGAAGACATTGAACAGGCAAGGATTCAAGTAGGCTGGGTCATATTAAGCTGGAAGATATGCTAAAAGGCTATGAAATAATTGTTAAGATATTGTTTAAACAAGCTGTCTGAACCCTCACTAATTTTTACAGGAATTAATGGAATGACCTTACTAATCAGTTTGTCTTACCTTACTTTGAATGTGCTTTGGAAAATCCTGTTCATTGTTTTCTCTCCTCAAGTTTTATGTTTTACCTTGCAATGAACCTACTCTTCTTCAGCTGCAGGATCTCTGCTGGGAGGACTCCAGGGGTCTTTCAACAAGGAGCTCAGTAAGAATATTGAAATATTAGTTTTATCTATTTTCACTTAAAATTTATAGTTTCAAATAATTCACATGCTATCTTGGGACTTATTCTCCCATTGCACTTGTCCAAAGGCAACTGTGCTCATTGTTCTATGATCTAAAAATTGGTGCCTGATAAGCAAGAAACATGAGATGAACCTATCCTCTTCTGTGAATGTCTCTTTTCTGCTTTATCTCCCAAAATTTCTTACTAATATGTACTTGACAATGCTCTATTGAAGCTGGTGGGAAAATTCCCTTTTTTTCATTCCTTGTAAGGAGGATTTGAGCATTGTAGTCTTTATAAACTATATTATGTCTTCAAGCAGTATGAGGCAATGCAATTCACAAGCCTTCTCAATGGTTTTGTAGGATTTTTTTCTAATTTCTTACTAAAAATGTTTGGTTTTGAAACGTGTTGACACCCATAAAGTTTCTCTCAGGAATTAAAATGGAATGAAATGGAACAAAAAAATTTTGTTTCAGAAATAGATTTTGGGTCATATTTATGTTGTATTCTGAGTAATTGATCTATACTGCCATTTTATTTTTACTGTATTTGTGGATTGTTGCATAGCAGAGCTGTATAATAACACTAGAAATCACCTATGGAAAAAATTCCAGGTCTTGGCAAACTCAGGTTGCTTTCCTCCTCTCTGTGTGAGCTGAAGATGGACTATTTGTTCTTTAATGTGTAGAGTTTTTAATGTATGAAAAATCGCTTAGATAAATTGTGTACTTGATTATATTGTCCTTTCAGTGACAATTTATTCTGATTTTCAGAGCTACTAACCAGCCCATTTATCTCATGTTAAGAATCTACTTTTGCATTCATGTAAAGAGATAGGCCATAATATTTTCAGTCAGCCAGTTTCTGAAGTGGAGGTATACCGTAGTTTGAGCAAGAGGAAAAAGAAATAATTGCACTAACTTTGATGAACTTTCAAAGTTCTTCTAGATATAGTAATGGTCACAGAATATCTGAAGTCTTAGGAAAAGCATATTTTACTTTGGGCTCATTGGTAGGTTACGATTAATTGCTAGCTGAGCTTGCACCCCATATGTAATTGGCTCATTGTCACTGAACAGGCTTAAGAGGGGAAATTGCACTGGTTATTGCTTTGGAAGTTAGAAAAGGAACTCTCTGCTATGTTTGAAATGAAAATAAAACAGCTAGAGATTGACCGATTGAATCACTTCATGCTTTTCTTTGCTAGCAGGAGTTACTCAGTGAGACAGATCAAATGTAATTATCAAGAGAACATAAAGAAAATATCTTTGTTTGCTCTGTTGTAATGAGGACAGCTCAGCAGGATTGGTCCTGAGTGTGCTGGATTCTGACTGGTGTACAGGCTTGTATGCTGCAAAATTAGCAGGGGTCTTAGTCATTTAATTACATGGAGTTATTTTTGCTTTTGCAAGCCCTAGTAACTTTCTTTTAAAAAGAGGTAAGAGCTTGCAATACTTAATGCACACTTTATATCCTGAAGGTGCTTTACAATTATTAAGCAATTAGTGTGAACGCCCCCTGGGTGTAGTTCTGTCTCTTCATATGTAAGTTGTAGCGATGGATATGACTAAACCCAAAGATGTCTATTTACAGATGGAGTTCTTTTGGCATGTCTGAAAATCAGGTTCAGAGAGTTTGAAGGAGTTGTCTTCCATGTGATAGCTAATCAATGATGAATTTAGAAATAAGGCATGGTAGTGAACTCCTGATCCTTTAGTACTGGATGAGGGTTTCTCCACTCCAAGACTAACGGCTGTCTCCTGAGTCTTGGCTTCCAGTTCTTGTACCCCTCTTTTTCTTTTGTAAGTAGTAATTTGAACATCATTTAAACTGGGAGAAAGGAAAGGATATTTGTACTACTTTGGTTTAGGTGAGAATGTTCAGTTCTTAAAGGTATGTTACTTTAGTCTCTGACAATTCTCCTGTAACTAAAGAAGACAAAGAGGATGTTTCAGCAAGTGACTGTGAAAAGAAACCTGATGGAAGAGTTCTGAGTTGTTCTCTGAAGAACTCTCTTGCTCACTGTGGACTACATAGGGACCCAAGGGAGATGAGTCTCCTAACTTCACTATTTAATGTTAGGACATGTAAATATGTTTTCCTAACTGTCTTCCTGAAAATCTACGTATGAGTTTCTTATAAGAAAGACCTTTAGGAATGAACACCTATATACATAAAAAGACTATTACTTATAAATATGAAAACAGTGAGTGAAAGATGCCAAGAACATATAAAATATGTCAAAAAGAAGTCATCTTACAGTACAGTTGATAATATTTCTTAGTGATCACATCTCTACACTGACTTTTTTTTTCTTTTTTTTATGCAGACCACCACTGAAGCTGCGAAGGCTTTATTAGTGGCTACAAAAGCACTGAGAAACTCATGTTTTACATTTGTATATATACTCAAAATCATAGTTGTCTTAGGTTCTTCCTGTGTAATATATTTATCCATAAACAAGCCTTTGAAGTTACAAACAACTTTGAATTATCTTTCCAATGGGAAATCCCAACAAATTGGCATCGTTTTGTTCCATTTCCAAGTTAGCATGAAAAGCTGAATTTCTTGTTTCTTAAGGAAATTTTGTTTAATGATATAAAAAATTTTACTTAATGCATGCAGTTCAAATAATATTGATAATGTCATAGTTCAAAACAAATGAGATATTGAGGATTAATGTTTGCTTCATCAAAAAAATATTTGTGCATGACTGAAATTAAATGAGAATGTGTAGCAATTAATTTTGACATTTCTCTGTATTAAATTCTGCCCACAACAATGCATTCCTGCAAAATGCTGAATTTTCTGATGGAAAACCATTTTGTTAGTTTTCGTGAGTTCTTATAGGAAAGTGCTGTTATCAGACATGTATATAATTTGTACTGAATAATGTTTTCCTGAACACATGGGGAATTGTATATTAAAATCTATCAGGTATTGCAATCATAATTTTTCTCCCTTTGCATAAAAACCATCCTGGATAGAATGTAGCTGAGGTTAGGGGGAAAAAAAAAAAAGTTAGGGAAAACAGGTTGACTTGCTCTCATTTCCTTTAATCCAAAAGATTAAAATATTGCTCCACTCGTTAAGTTAAGTAAAATTACTTTTCACAGTGATAAGATTGATTGCGAGTGGGTCATTTATTGAACTGCAGCACGCTTCTAAAAATTATGGCTTGTGTCTTAACCTGGCTTGTGTGTAGGCATGTATGCCATGGGTTCACTGGTGTGCTCTTCCCAGTTCTTTCAGCCTCCCTCTGAAAAAATGACAGATGGCTGAGTCCTTGTGTCCCAGATGGTCAGTACTAGCTTATAGGCCTCTAGTACTTGATCTTCCTAATTTATTTTTCCTCTTCTAGGTCTTTTCCTTATGACTACAAGTATCAGTCAGAATCCTTAATCGGTCCATAATGGTTGTGTGCTCTGCATTGTCAGTTTTATTGAGCATGGGATCAAGTCCTTGTGGAAGAAGAATATTTTTGTGGAACTGTCTGCATGCAAATCATGCTGTTTCTTCCTTTGGTTTACATGCTTCAGAGATGTCGTTTTCTCATTTGACTGGTGCTGTGTGTGTGTGTAAAAAAAAAAAAAACCCACAAAAAACCCCACAAAACAAAAACAACACATCAATCTCTTTTCTTTCCAGTTGTATTGCTATTTTCTTCCTCTGATCCACTCACCTAGAAGAAGGAAGGAATATCTTATAAGAGCTTAGCAATAACAAATCTTGTATCTAAGATATGAAAATATCAATGTTAAGATAAAAATACTAAAATTATATAATTTTTTTTTAAGGATGAGGAAGGATTATAGTTTTGTGTTACAACATATAAAATCACCATTAGTAAAGAAGCTTATAAGAAAGAGTATGATCACTAGGGTCTACCTGTTTAAAAATAAATTAGTGTAAAATTCCAAAGCATGCAGAAACATTTATTTTGTTTCCTAAGATATCATTATGTTCAATTGTATTTTCACTGTTTCTGAATTTAATTTGAGAGTTTGGGCTTTGCTGACCAATCCAGAAATTGACCTTATCCCTCTGATAGAATATTATCTCCTAATCTACATAGTCTTACGCTATGCATGTCACTGCAATACCTGTGTACCTTAAGCGGTGGTGACTAACATCTGTCACATGCTTGTCACAGATGTCCTCTGGTAGGGGAGTATGATTTTTTTTTTTTTTTAAGATGTTTCCCCACTATCTTATATGGTTTTGCTTATAAGCAAATGTCAGGACAGAGCTATGAGATGGCATGTTTCATGGCATGAGAACTTTGGACTGATTTTTTGGGATGTAGAGCGGTAGAGAATTATCATTTATTTTGGGGATGTCTTTTTTTATCATGAGTAATACATGGAGAGGAAAGTTTAAGGAAAGGATACCAATGTTGTGATACTCATACTTTAATTAGTACTCTAATCGCTGGACTACTGCCTATTTTAGAGTAAATACTCTCTCTTTTTCTCCCCTCAAAGAAACCTGAAACATGGCATTATTTAAGCAGAGACTGATTTATTTTTTTTTTTCCTCAGCTTTTGGGAAAACAGCATCACACAGAATCACAGAATGTTAGGGGTTGGAAGGGACCTCAAAAGATCATCTAGTCCAATCCCCCTGCCAGAGCAGGAACACCTAGGTGAGGCTACACAGGAAGGCGTCCAGGCGGGTTTTGAATATCTCCAGAGAAGGAGACTCCACAACCTCCCTGGGCAGCCTGTTCCAGTGTTCCGTCACCCTCACTGAGAAGTTTCTTCTCAAATTTAAGTGGAACCTCTTTTGTTCCAGTTTGAACCCATTACCCCTTGTCTTACTGTTGGTTGTCACCGAGAAGAGCCTGGCTCCATCCTTGTAACACTCACCCTTTATATATTCATAAACATTAATGAGGTCATCCTTCAGTCTCCTCTTCTCCAAGCTAAAGAGACCCGCTTACCCAGCATTTGGCTGTTAGAGCTAAAGTTATTTAATGTATTGGAATGAAAACATTTGTATTGATGGGGAGATCTTCTAATTATTTTATGTACCTTAAAATGAAGCCTGATCCCCTAAGGAAAGTATATGGAACATTATACCTTGTATGTGTAAAATATGGCAATAGAATTAAATAGATAACAAAATTGTGGAGTTGAGAACAATTTTAAATTTTTTTTATATACATTTTATTAGTGGATTACTTATGAGATCATTTGATCTACCCTGTTGATACTTACAGCAGTAAGTGTATTCCTGGTGATGGTATATGAGTAATTAAAGTTGGTGCCTCTGAAGCAGGGTCACTTACTGGGAGCAACAGTGTTAGAGGAAGTATGAACTGTTGCTGTCTGTGATGTAGTTGTATTGCATAGCAAGTTTTACTTCACCTTTGTTTTATTCCTTCATCACTGTCAAAACAGTTGATTTCCTAATTCTGTGTATTTTTCTGGTTTTCTATTTATGCTATTTATTAAATGCTTCATAGTTACTAAATGCTTGATGCTTTGGTTTTCTGTTATAACGTCTCTGTTTGACAGTCCTTTGACTGAAGCAGAAGATTAAGTTATAAGGATAAAATAAATGCATCAAGCTTTCTTGAGGTTCATTCTATCAGCTGATGGCTGTAGAATATCTTTTCAGCAGTGGGGAGATGACTGAATTTGTCTCCATCCTGGCCACATCTGGATTGCAAAAGGAGACTAGTGTGCTGTTGATTTTCCGTCAGAAGGAGGTAGTAATGCATAGGCAGGAAAAGAGCAACAGAATACTTCAATCAAGTTCAAACCTTAACGTCTGGGGGAGCAAAATTTCAGGATATTTGAGCATGTTTAGCATGCAGTTTAGACACAGGCTTTATGTGCCTCAGCCTCTAGACAGAATAAAGGATGACCTGCACTAAAACCAGTAAATACGTTAAATAGTAGTAAGACTGAATTTGTTAAATGGGAACAACTTCCTCTATGTCTTCAGTGTAAGTAAACCATAATAATCCTAGAGAAAATGAAAGGCAAGGAAAGAAAAAAACCAGAAGATATATTCTAGAGCATAGCCAGTTTGTCTGTATGTCTATCCTTCTCTTGGACAGCTAATAGGGAGGGGTGGAATTAGAAAATTACTTCACTTTCCAACAATAATCAGGAAACAAAAAAAAAATCACATGGTTCTTTTTTGTTGACTTGGTTTTCTGCAAAATAAGGCACGTGCCTTTTCCAGAGACTGGAAGAAAGAAACCCTTCACCAGTTTTACATGATTTTGCGTTTCTTCATGGCTGATCTTTCATGGTTTTTCCTCTCTGACTCATGCCGAGAGCTATTTCAGCTTGATATATTGTAAGTGCATTTCTGCCTATAATGAAATGGAGAAATGTGAATGATGGATGTGCAGTAGGCTTGCTCACTCCTGTATGCCTTGCTATTGATAAGTAAGCTTAGGTAGCCAGAAATGAACTTGTATTTACTTCAAAGCCATCTGGGCTCCCTTCATTCAAGTTGCCTGTAGCACTGTGGGTGTCCTCTTCTCCTTGCAGTGATTCATACCTCTTGCTAGAGAAGATTTCCACTTTCGTCTTTACCTCACTCCTTGTAAATAAGTCAAATAAAATGTCACTTCTTTACATGGCATCTTTTAAATGTATAACCTTTCTTCTTCCATGGACAGTGAGAACTGGACTCTGTAGCTTGATTAAGTCTAAGAGCATGTATTGATGTTTTGATTTGATTTCTGTAGTACATACATACCAATACTTCTATAGCCAGATTCAAACCTGTCGTGCCTCAGTTTTCCAAATGTAAAGTGAGAGCAGTATTTCCCTACACCATAAAGACTGTTTTGTAGCCTTACTTATTAATGTCAGCAATATTTTACATAGTGAAGGTCAGTTACTGACAGAGCATGAGTTAAAGATTAAGCTTGTCTGTTTCTCCATGGATAATGCCTTTATGATTTTGTATTTTGCATTTCACATGTCCTCACTGATTCGGTGGATTTTGTATTCACAGTTAAGTGTCCTCTGCCACTGTCATCTCACATTTGAACTTTGAGTTTATTATCTGGCTCCTGTTAGGGGAGGATGTTAAGAAGGTTATGAGTGCTATCATCCCACTCCTTACTAATGGCAGTTCAGTTTGGGTGGTAGATTTATCATTTCATAACAGTAGGATCTGATCTCTCATTCAGCTTTCAGATGTATGTGAGATTCTTATTTCACAAGATAAAGGTGAAGCTGACTGAAGAGTTATTGTACCTTATCCCTCTCTTTGCTTCAACTAATTAATTTCAAGGCATTTTAAGGTCTGACTCAACTTCTAAATGCCTGAATTAGACAAATCTCTATTTTTTTTCCTCTGAGATAAATTATACATTTGTGAAATCAGACAGAACAAGTAAATCTCAGTCATGTCAAAATAATAGAAATATTCCCCCAGCTATATTCCCCATTTTGACGTAGCCTTTCTCTGGATACAGTCTTATTTCCCACATTCTTATCAGTGTAGGTAGCTAAGAGGTGTACTGGGACATCAAATGGGACAATGCAAAATCACAAAATGGCTTGTGAAATCCACGGATTATGTGGCAACGGGAGACAACATGCTATAATCCCTAGCAGTAACATTCAGACCTGACAGAGTTATTGTTCTGTCCACCTGGAGAAGGTACCATTTGAACCTTGTTTCATACATTAATTTTTGTTTCAGCGGTCATTAGATCTGAAAAATTACCTTGAGCACGATAGCCAGAAGTTCTCTGTGCCTCCAGTTGGACCCAATCTTCAAACTGATAATGGTAGGTGCTAGTTATTTTATATAGCTGCTGGGTTTTAAAGAGAAATTAGCAATTTACAGTTCCCAGCAGGAGTAATGAAGAGCTTTGGTTTATAGTATTTTCTTTCCTCTATTCCTTCTACAATAGCTACAGGAACTTGAGAACTTTTAAAGGGTCTAATTGCTTTGCGCTTTTACTTTCTATTACAGATAATTATTTTAAAATTATGGCTAGAAAATTAACCTTCAGAAGCTGAATAATGGAAATTGAATGGGCACATAGATCTAGGGTACCTGGTACCCAGTAAATTCTCAGTTTCTTATTTCTACCCGTGACAGTGTTTTCAGACAAAAGCTTTAGAAAGAGCATAGTAAATCTAAAGCTGTATAATCCATTATTTCTGTTACAGTATTTATTATTTTTTAAAGCTACGAGTAACTTGGATGTTGAGCACCAAGATTATATTTTCTCTCTACAGTACTTAGTAGTATCTTGTCAATTCAGCTGTGAGATACTAACTACTTAGGAATGATGTTATTACCTTGAAAACTTCAAATATTTAAAATCAAATGTGAGAATGTTCATAATGTGGTTCTAGGAGGGGAAACAATTTTGAAGTAAGACCTGATTTAAATTGAAGATGCTACTTATTCATAGTTTTAAAAGAGATTTAATAAGTTATTAATGTAAAACTTCAAATCACTAAATGTGTGTTTTCCCTCACTCTTCTTTGACCTTTAAAGTGGATAATTTCCTTTCTTCTTTCCTGCCAAGAATTGTAGAATTCAGTACAAAAGATGCTATCAGAACTCTCTAAATATTAAAAATCTGACAATTTTTACAGTTTTCTATGGGATTCCCTAATAACATTTACACCAAATTATCGCGTGTTATTAGATGATAGTAATGTCTTTATTCACCCGAATCTTAAGGAGCTATTTGTCCTGTCAAGTGAATTTTAAGATTATAAAAATTTAATAGATTGTACAGGTGCTTCGGTAAACATCTTAGCTTGAATATTAGGCATCTGTATTTTGATGGAGAAGCAATGAGATGAAGAAAAACATCTCAAGACGAATAGCCCATCCTTTGTCATAAGAAGCTATTTCAATTCTGCCTTTCACATCTACAGGTCAAAACCTGGAAGATTTCTTTTGCCTTGGTTCCCTTCCTTTTGGATCCCATATTCTTTGCTACTTTTTCTTTTTTTAAATAGCTGATTGTTGTAGAAAGCACATCAGCTAGATGCTTTTAAAAAGTAGAATGCAGCTTAGTGTGAAATGTAAGCAAAAGTGAAGTTTAGTGACAGTTTAAAAGCATGCTTCATCAGAGACAGGCCCTGTTGCCTGTAGCAACAGAATAACTTCATCAAATGCATTACAAATAAACAACCACGCAGTGTTTTCAGTTACTTTTGGGTCTGCCAATAACAGAGGAAGGTCTCCACAAAGAGCATTTTAAAACAATAATATAGAGTTAATAATAATAATTGAACATATACAAAGGAGAAATTCACAGTGGTTTCAAGGAAGTTTAGTCTTCCTAACTTGTTCATGGGTCTAAGGTCTAGTGTTGCATAAATACTTATGAATAGAATGTGCCAAAATACAAGGTCATATTTTCTTTGTTAGAAGATTTGTATTGTTTTCCATTGCTTCAGATGAGACTGTTGGAGGTTAATAAAAAGAATCATGTAGTTTACTTATTTTATTACGGCATACATGTTTATTTATTTACTATGGCATACATTATTAAATTTCAACATGCAATTAGTATATTTTTATGCCATTCCATATATTTTTGTTACCCATATTGTACACTTAGCATAATTCTGAGCTTTAAGAGGGTAATTTCAATATTGGCTATTTTCACTGGGAAATTAACTGTATTGAGGACAAAACTGTTAAAGGATTTATGTTCAGATTTACTTGGTGGCATTACAGAATATCTTTATATCAGTCTTTTTTTTAGACCTGCACAAGGATTTTTATTTCAATCCGTTTCAGTAACTCCATGATTAAATATAAAGGAAAATGAAATAGTTAATTAACTTCATAAGCATTTAATAAGGTATTAAGAAGCTGTCACATGCCACCTGTAAAGTAAATGACTTTTACTATAAAAGTGTCTTAACATATTTCTACCTGTGTAACAAAATGCAGTTATTCTACCCGTAATGAGGAGGTTACATTCAATTTATAATCTGAGCCAAGTCTGCTCATGCCAGCTGAAAGATCCCAATATAGAGTCCTACCTAGGAGTCAGTTTTCTCCAATAGTGGGTGAAAAACAAGGTAACACATCTGCTCGTATGTTCCTGTCTCTCAGGATGCTCCACAGGAACAGAAATGTGCCTTTATAACAGTGTGAAGGTTCACCGTTTTAACGATTCACAAGAAGACAAAGGATGTTTAAGTGCAGTTGCAAAATGTCTGTGGTGTTCACCCTTTGCTGTCCAGTTCATTGAACAACTGTGATATTTCTGCTGCCATGAAGAAAGTTTCTCCAGGGGTTAGGATGCTGGCCAGGGTATTACTGATACCCAAGTAAATTTTCTGCTCTCAGTCAGATAACAGCCTGTCTGTGTGAAATCCACAGACTTTTTGACAGCTGCTTGGTGGGCCTGCAGAGGTCACTTAGATAAAACAGTATTCTGAAAAGGACTTGGAAGGACAAAGAATGGTAGATCACTGATAGCAGATGAATTGCTCTGTAACACTTAGATGATAACAATACTTTAGTTCTTGCCTCTACTGCATATCCTGCCAGTTGAAAAAAGTGTAATAGTAGAAATAAAATGAAATTAATACTATTCCTCTGCTGCCTGTATTTTAGAGAAAAAAATAGTACTCCAGATGATACTAAGCAAATACATTTAAACCATGTTGTACAGTACTTGGATTATGTGTTAATGTGTTAGTGTCTTGTGGTTTAAAGTTGTTGTAGTAATTTACATAGTGTTTTCCAGAGGTCTGTACTTCAATGCTGAAAGCCTTACATTTCAACACTGCCGATAATTAATAAAAAAATACCACACTGGGTTGAAAACACCATTTTTTGGTTACGGATTTGGTTTTGGTTATCGTAGAGAGGCCCAGGGTAGATCTTACTGGAGAAGTTGTGTATCTGGGAACAGGGAAGCTACATATCACATTTCTTTGGCTAAATTGTTTTCATGTCCTAGACAGTGTCATTCAAAATCATTGTTGTACTTCTTTAGTGTAGACTTTAGTATTATTGCAGACTGGTATATGTAACTTGGAAAAGTGTATGGATTAAAATTACAGTTTGAATCTATTTTATGTTCATGAGAGCGTGTATGTGTCATCTAGATTTAGTGCACATTGGGTCTGCAATTAATTGCCTGCTTATGCTTTCTGTGGAAGAGCTATGAGTGGTGAAAAGAACAGGCATTTTGCTCAAGCCTTGCTTCCTTGTTTTTATGATGGGGTTGGTATTTCAGCTGCTCCACTGGCAGAATACCTCCAGGTCGATTTATTTATTTATTTATTTATTTATTGCATTGCCATTTATAGTGTGCTTTTAGAATAACTCAAAAAGAAGTGATTCTTGATGCCTGTGTGTAATAACATACCTTATAAAAGAAATGGAAACAGTTCATTTTGCTGATTGATTAAATACTTATTATTAAATGTCTTTTAGGCTAGAATTTTCTGAAGAGCTACTAAATGATGTATCTGAATGCGGAATTTTGAAAGTACAAAGCTCCTCTTCAGCTTAATCACAGGATCTCTGATCTTTTCATTATATTTTAAGGCCTCTTGAAGTGACAAGGTTGATATGAAAAAATAACATGCAATCACAAAATAACTGCATGTTATGTTTTCCAAAACACCGAGGTAGCTACATAATAATTACTTTGGGAGCTATTAAATGAAAATGCACAGCAGTATTCAGGAGTATTTGATTACTCAGAGGATTTCTTTATTAAATCTCTAACTTGTATTAAACTATAGGTGCCCCCCTCCCTCCCTTTATGCCACACCTTGTGCTTGATGATGTTAAAGTCTTTTTCAAATTTGGTTAAATTAATCCCTTGGGCAACTCTGCTCAAAGCAAAGACATGATATCAGTGACTAAGCAAGGACACCAATTAAGAGTGAGAGATCCTGTGCAGTAGGAGGAGAGTGGATGAAATAAGGTATTACACTCTTTTTTGAGATGGAGATTTTTAGTGCAAAGAAAGATGCACTTCAGCAATGGTGTTATCAGATTTGAATCCCACAGTTAAAGCTTGTGGTCTAAATATTAATCAAGCTCTTTTTACCTACTTTACAAATATTAACTGGTTTTAATAGGTTATTAATGCATTGAAAAAAAGAATGCACTCTACTATATTTTCCTGAACAGTTTATAAGAACAGAAATTGGACAGTTTAATGTTTCATTCTAATTTATAATCCTGTTTAAGTTCCTGATTTTTCTTTTTGTAGTACAGCACTCCATGAAGAGTTAATTATGCATTCGTTCCCTCCTCTGCTCCCCTCCCCACAGAGAGCAATCAGAAGTCCAAGTAGGACACTTCCTTGTTGAAGGACAAATACATGTTTAGAAATTTCAGATGCCAAGCATCGTATCTGCAAGAAGGATATCTGTTTTCAGACAGGTTCAACATGCGTGTAGTGATGATCTGCAGTAAATCCTATAACAAACAAAGGAGGAGATACATTTGTATCTAAAAAGTCAGCTTTAACATCAGCACTTCCTTCTCCTTTTTCTTCTTTTTCTTCTTCTTGTTATTATTGTTATTATTGTTATTATTGTTATTATTGTTGTTGTTATTATTATTATTATTACCATTACTATTACCATTACTATTACCATTACTATTACCATTATTATTATGTCTTCCAGCATCTGTTTTGGGAACTGCAAGGACAATAATGGATTGGATGTATCTGGATGTGCATAATAATGTGTAGTGGAGCTGGAGTGCATGCAAAGTTTGGCACAAAAAGACACAGAAAGCTAAGACAATTGTGCTTTACATGTGGTATAAGAGTGAGTTGGAAGAGATGTTTAATAATTAATATTATCAGAAACAGAAAGATAAAAATATACAACACAGATAAAGAAGATGTTTAAGAGGCAAACTGTAAAGCAACTTGTGTGGCTGAGGTTACTGAGAGCACAGTGTGTACCTAGGATGCTTTAAATTTAGAAGGGAACCTAAATCAGTGTACCAGACATACCAGGTGGAAGTAATAGTTGATGACAAACACAACACAGGATCACATTTGCTCTGAGTGTTGCTTTAGGCACTGCAAAGTATTTGGGCAAGCATAGTTAAATGGGCATGCTCATTATTGAAATAAATGCACTGAAACCTGTTTTTATAAGCATCTTTTCAGCATGAAGCTCTGAGAAATTCTTTCTGTGACTAAATTTTCCATTTTCATCAAATCTTCCAGGTATAGAAAGCCTCAGTTTTTGACTAGTGTATATAGGAAAAATGATGGGATTTGAAAATGAGTGCTTGGTTGCCTATCTTCACCAGAAGTACAGAGCAAGTTATTTATCATGAGGAAACTGAAAAGCTAGAAAATGTTTAAGAAACCAAATATTGTGGAGATCATTGCTAACAGAGAAAATATTATGTATTACCATAGTGGTTAACAGTCTGAAAATGAATTATAATTAAATATGTTTCTTGAATTACAGGTTTTGCTATAAATGGCAGAGTTAGCAGGAAGATTAATCGCTTTTGGCAGCAGCAAATTTTTTTTCCATTTTTGAGGGAAGCACAAATGTATTTCCATTATTTTAAATGACTGTGACTATTGAAGGTATTTACCATTCTCTGTGGCTGAGAAAACAGACAGAGCATATACATGATACATGATTCAAATGCAATACTATGCCATAGATTCAAGTTTAGAAGGTGTATGTGTTTGCTATGAATATTAGAATCTTCATTCTGATTTCAGAAAAAATACTCTGATTATTAATTGAAGTCTTAAAGAAATAAAAAAAAATAATTAATCCTTTTCTTTCTGTTCTTTGAAATCACTACACTAGTAAGTGAAACAGGAAGTGAGACATATGTTGCATTATAGGTTTTTTTCAGCTTGAAATAATTTCTTGTCCAAACTTTCCTTGGATTAGGGTAATGAAAAAAAGGTTCCCCCCTCCCCCTTGCCCACCCAGTATAATCACTGCACATTGTTATTTACCAAACAGCAATATTGTGCTTTGTGGCATAGAATACACAGATGGAGGCAGTTACTGCCTGTCTCTGTTAGGTCAACAGAATTCCAAAAAATTTCCTTTATATTTTCCAACATATAGAATGATAGGATGTGGTCTCTATATTTAAATTCAGAAAAAGCTCAGTCTCTAGTAAGTGATGTGATAACGGAATTGAAGGCTTGAGTGTTTGTGGCGTTTGTTTATTTGTTTTTCCTACACAATTATCTTTTTATTTCTTCCTTTCTCATTCAGAATACTGAATAAAACTATTTGGTTGTTTCACCACTGACAGAGGATATACCATCTCTCTCAGATATTTTTAAGAATGTTTAGTTCTTCATTCATTGACATAGAAAAGAAGTAGCAATGAGACTGTTCTCACTGGAGGTACACTGATCTTTTTTCAAGATTTTTATGACCATGTGTGAGATTCCATCATATTCCTTTTGTTGTTCTGCACTGTGGCAGCAGCAGTGGATGAAGACATCCATGAAACTGAGCAACATTGTCTGATCTGACAGTATAATTAGTCTACTAGAGGAGAAATATTTAACAGAGTATGAATTGTTCATTCTAGATTCAGTCCGAATAATATTCTAACATTTCTTCCTTTTAAAAAAGCTCCTCAATGACCAATACCTCTATTTCTACATCCTGTTCTGTATACAAAATAAAACAAGTGAATAAGACATCAGCAACATTGTCCCTAGTATGCAGATGTAGATGCAATTCTTGCAGCTTACTATGAGGTGACAGCTGCTTGATAGTGCAAAAAGCACGAAGGTAGCTGGAGCTGTTACTGCATATGGAGCTGTCTGCTAACTGCCCAGAATTACAGTCCTCTGTTTATGAGACTGGCCTCCTTTGAGGTTTTTTCTAATTTTAACAGGAGCTGCTCAGTTGAGGCAGACAAATTCAGCCAGAGATACAGTAGCAAGATGGATAACATGTAATCAGAGAATAACACCAAGGGAGAACCTGTGGTGTCCTCATGCTAGCATAACGACCTTGTGTTTATTAAAATAAATATCCCCAAGCAAGGCAGTGCCAAGGAGTTCAATCACAGAAATATTCTTCTGTCCTGCTGCTGCTGAGTGAAGAGAGTCTGAAGGTGCCACCTCTAATTGAAAGCAGTTTGTGTGCCTATAACAATTAAAGTTTTTTTTTTTCCTTTTGCCAAATATCTGCATGCAGAGTACATGGGAAAGGGGTGGTGTAAGGCAAAATTGAGATAAATTTGTCAGCTGTGCTGAGGAAAGATAGCAAACTCCCTGCACGTATATTATAAGTGATTATGATGATGGTCAAAATAAGAAAATAAAAACGAGTCAAGGCAGTTGCAAGCATTTCCCTGGTTCATAGGTATGTTCATTGTTCCAGCAACACTTTTGTACATCATCTTCAAATGTTTGTGGGTCTGGTAGGAGTATGCACTGTGCAAACTTGACTTACCATGTGAGACCTGAACTTGCAAAAAAGGAAGTTTTTTATATATATATATATATATATATACTCAACATACCCCTGAAAGGTGGAAAATTCTAGAATTACAAACCTGACAGAATTGCTCAAGGTAACATAGTCGTCTTGTGACATTGGATACAATCGAATACGCTTATGTCATTCCTGATAAATACTTTTTCAGAAGGACTTGAATCCATGGAATAACCTGGCAGGAACCTGTGGAGGTCATTTAGTTCAGCTGCTACTCAGTGTGTGTTGTTGAGGGCTTTGCTCACCCAGGTTTTTAATATCCCCAAAGATGGAGATACCACAACTGCTCTGGGCAACCAGCTGCAATATTTGACAACCCTTGCATCTTAGCAATTACCCTTGCTGCAGTTTGTGTTAATCGCCTTTCATCTGTCACCAGCACTGTTGAGGAGGGTCTGGTACTCTCTCCGTTCTTGACAGCATCCTGTTAGGCAGTTTAGGTAAGATGTCCCATGAACTTTCTCTTCTGAAGACTGAACAACTCCAATTTTCAGCCTCTCCTTTTAAATTATGTGCTCCAGGCTCTAAATCATATTGAACTCACTTCAGTCTGTCTTGTACTCTGTGTCTTATACAAGAAGTACACATGGACAACAGTCGAGTCTCATAGCTGCTGTAGAGGTAAAAAAATCACTTTCCTCAGTCTGCTGGCTGTCACTTTGTTGATTGCAGCCCTGTGCAGTTGGCACAGGTTACTCCATCCGAACGGCAGGACTTTGTATTTGCCCTTCTCAAACTTCATTAGGTCTCTGTCAGCCCATGTCTGTGGCATGCCAGAGTCCTTCTGAAGGGACTAATTCTGGGGACAGAGGCATCAAATTCTCATATTTTATTTTACTGCATAATTTTCCACATGGTTAGATTTTTTTTTCCTTAGGAATAACTTGGTTCTTCTTTCTGATGCAGTTTAAATCTGTTACTATTGGTCATGTAATCCCAAGGCATGGAAAATCAATTCATCCTATCCTCTTTGCAGCAGCTCTTTAGGTATTTGGAAACTTATCATAACCTTCTTTTACACTTTTCTGGTTTTCTCTCCTCCTCCCTTTTCACAAGTCATGTTCTCTTTTATTTTTTCTTGTCTTTGGACTGCTTGCAGATGACCCTCATCTTTATTGAAATGACTGAAATTTAGCACAATATTCTTTGTGAGTCTTTACCTTTGATCAGTACAGCAGAGGATAATTTCCTACCTTTTACAGGCTGTGTATTAGCAGATACATCCTAAATACGATTTGCTGCTTTTACAAGGGCATATAATTATGTTTAGCTCCTGAACCATAAAAACTTTGAAATCCTTTTCTGTGAAACCATTTTTCCATGCTGTGTTTGTGTAGCAAGTTACTCACCCTAGATTCAGAATATTGTCTGTTTTTAAGGGTAATCTGATTTGGTTCAGTTGGTTTTTCAAAGCATAGTTCCACATTGTCAAGATTACTTTCAGTTCTAGGCTTGTCCTTCCAACTGGCTGTCATGTTTTATCTTTCAGTATCCTTGTCATTAATGAAAACACTGAGTAGTTCTGAATCAATATGGAACTTAAATAGATGTATTGTTTCATTTTGATGAAATGGCATTGGTAATAACTTTCTGAGAATTGTTCTTTAAGCAGATTTGCCTCTGTGCTAATCTATTTTCATCTAGACTGTGCTTTCTCCCTGTTTATGAGCATATCAGATGAGGCAGTGTCAAAACCCTGAACTCAAATGGTAGTATATGAAACCTCCATAAAACCTTTTATGTTGCCATAGAAAGAAATCATGAGCTATTACCCATTCAATTGTGGTTTGATTTGGTTTGGTTTGGTTCTTTTTCAGTATTTTTCTGAGAACTGAAATTTAGTTCAAAATTTGAAACTCCTAAGCTTTTTTTTTGTTCCCAAGTGTAGAAACTGTGTTTGCCCTCCTTTGCTTCATCCCCTGTGCTATGTAGAAATGTTGTCATAAAACAAAATGTCAAGCATCAGAAAATTGTCATAGGACACTGTGTATATTTCTGAGTAATCTGTTTCACATGGTATTCCTTTCCCAGTAGCCAGTTATTTAATTATATTTATTATCTATCACCAGACTCAATTCTTTCTGTTCACCTAATCTTAGTTTTGTAATCTATACTAGGCAATTGGGTCCTACTAGAGGTCTGAACACCTTTATAATCCTCGGATTAGTATGTGATTGGCTTAGATGCTTGGCGTGTGGACTCATTGTCCTTTCTTTGTTCCTTACGGTGAATATTCCACTTCTTCCTAAATTTTTAGGGTTAATAATAATGCTTCGGCTTTTCTATGGATTTCTGTTACTGTCTCCCCTCAGTCATAAGGAGACTTGTAATTTGGTAAGCAAAACATTTTTTAATTTATTTGGGCTGTAATAGGTTGTCACAAAACACTATCCTGTGTTCAAAGTAACCAGCCCCTTTCTGGACCCTCTTCTGCACAAGCACACATTGTCTTCAAAATGCATCTGCTTTCACCTGAGCCTTGTACCTTTTCCTGAGAGGACTGAAAACCCAAAAGCTGATTGTGTCATCTCTTACTCCACTACTGTTTGCTTTATAGACACCTTTTATCTTCTTAGAGAAGTCCCTGGTACTATCGGTATCTGCATTATTTTTATTTTTTATTTACCAGATGAATTCAGTAGCTTTAAAGGAAATTTTCATATGTGAGGTCCTAAATGACAGAATATCTCCCAAAGCTTTGTGTGGGTTGTATTATGAATTTCAAAACAGAGTCTTAAGAGTTGAAGTAGCCTAATTTCAAAAGGAACTGGAAAGCAAATTTCAATCTGATTGCTTTTCCACACCTAATTTCTATATGGCTCCATATTGACTATGGATATCTGCCAAGTTAACATTTGTTTAGGTCATCAGTAAATAATGTTCTTCCAGGAAATCACTTTAATTCAATTAATGTGGCAAGTCAAGCTAGGTCAGAATTGAAATTCATTAGTTATTTGTATTTCAGAGACATTTGTTAATCACATACATTTTTACATGAGGGACCCTATCAGATAAAGGCTTTAAAGGGGGAAATGAAAGTGTCCAACTGTAATCAAGCCATCAATGCACATTCTGTGAAGGTAGGGGTAACTGACAGCACATATGCCTGATATTCCATATGGAATTAAAAAAAAAAAAAATTAACCAGGGAAGGGGCAAGGGGGAAAGAGTCTAGTGAATGATATTTAAGTGGAACTTCAGGGATGAATATAAACCCCAAATAGCAAAGGTAACTGAAGAAAAGAAAGACTCATACCTTCAATGAAATAAGGTGATGATAAAACTCTGTATGATTACATGCAGAAATTGCTGAGGAAATACTAGAATTTAATGCAAGCCACTTAACAACAGTATTTGGGGGACTATCTCTACCTTCCTTCCACTCTTCATATTTAATATAGGAAAAGCAGGCAGGTAACAGCATTGTACTTGTTCACAATTTTATTTTAATAGCAAACACCTGACATGACATTTTAAAGTCTGTCAAATTTAAATAAAAAGATAACTTAATAGAGAACAAAATCATGTACATAACGTACTTTTTAAATTGTGTAAGTAGAATTAGATTATCCTTGGTAGAGAGAATCACAAATTGTTGAAGGAGTGAGTGATTAAATGAGTTTTGTGTGTTCCAACATTAGGTGAAGCAGGAAATATAAAACATTTTGATGTCAGAATTCTTGATTTTTGCAAGAAATATTTAGATTCTGAAAGGCATTTTACTTCATGCTTTACCTCATGTGATCCTGTGCTGGTTTCTTATGAGCTTTTTATTGTGTTGAAAATGGCCTCTATCCTAAAAATATTGTTGCATTAGAAGGCAAACTTCAAGTAAGATCCTAAGGGTGATAGTGCTTTTTGGTAAAACATTCATGTAACTGTTGTATGTATTAATGTCCAGATTAGGTATTCTTTTATAAGAATGTAAACTATTTTGACACAAATACAGGGAAGAGTTTCAAGGATAGCCTGTAATCTGGGAACCTTTACCAGTGAAAGATTACAGAAATTCAGTCTGCTGAATTTATCAAAGTGGTGATTAAGAGGTGATCTCATAATAATTTTCAGCTATGTTTGTAAGGAAGAGATTGCACATAGATTGTTAATGAAAAAGTTGCAAATGTGGCCTCACAATTCAAAGATGAAAGGAATTCAGGCTAGAGATAAGACACATGCCATACATTGTGACACAGTAGAGTTTCTCCTTTCTTTATCAGTGGTGTACACTCAAAGTTCTCAAGAGTTCACGTGGGAGAAAGTCTCACTGATTCCAGTCTCCCAGTTATGGTAATTAATATATTTTGAGGATATCGATAACTTGAGTGTAGAGTAGCACTTTCAAGAACACTGAGAAGTGTCTCTAATCCTTTTCAGCACCTGATTCATTAGCCTTGCTGTTTCCATATATCTTCAGCTGAAGATGCAACTCTTTGAAACACAGAGCATTTATTCAGTAACATACATTTGCTAGAATGAAGTTGGAGTGATTGGTAATACTGCGGGATTTATAGCCCATAAGAACAGGCAGGTGCTCAGACAGAATTATTGATGTGTTATAATGATGTGAAGAAACCTCAGCAGGAGAGCAGGAATGTGCTGCTTCTGTTTACTGTAATGCAGTCTCCAAAGGAAAATACTGCATTTCTGAATTTGGGTGATTTTATTGATGCAGTTGTTACCTGAATGAGATCTGAATTGCAGCTACCAAACTGATCTGTTTTGTCAGATTTTGAAACTCCAGTCTTCTTTAACAAATAAAATATAAAATAAGACAGGGGTGTGCTGGCACTAGCTTTCTGCTCTGTCCAACCATCACTGCTGTGAGGAGATGAAGAAAGGCAGTATCCAGGTAGGTGGCCGGTTTGCTTTCATCACACTTAGAAACACGGCACATGCAGCCAATACAAAATATGATTATGTTGTATTTTGTGGATAAAATAGTTGTCATCATTACATGTCCACCCTACCAACAGCAGAGCTGTCATCCAGAGTCATTACTCCAAAGCAACAGAAACTGCAACAAAAGGGTCAAAGTAATTTCAGTAGCTAGAACAGAAGAGCAACTTTTTTTTTTAGGCAGTTCAATGGCTGATTTAGGCAAGTTAGCATTAAGTGTAGGGCAATAAAGATTTTCCTCTGAGGTTTTTTGTTTGTTTGTTTGTTTGTTTTTAAGTTGTTTGCTTTATAACAATGTGTGCTGATGCCAATTTTTATCTAAATACATTCCTTATTTTTTCAGAATATTTAACAAAAGCAGTTATAATCAATTTTAGGCACATTTAAAAATACATATTCACAATGTAAGAATAGAATTTTTTTGCACAGCATCTGATTTGAACAAGCTGTCACATTTTTTTGGTCTTGAAAGAGAAATAATTGAGATGATCTATGGAGTAACTGGTGTGCTTTATGGGCTACTATAATGCTTCGTCTCATGTTTCTGCATGTGAATTCTAACAGCTCCTTCATACATAGGCCAATTTTATCACTGGAATCTTACTTAAATATTGTCAGGAGTTTTTAGTTGTAAGGTACAATGAACACGGATTCAAACAAGAGACTTGGACCTTGAAATGTGTTCCTTTAATGTCATATAATACTTAGCAAGTCTGTGAAAGTAAAGAGAATATTAATGGGGTACAAAGCTGTGCTTAGGGCTCAGGTTCATGAATTTTATGGAAGAATAACCTCATCCTGAAACTTGTGAGATTTCTATACGTCTGCTGTATTATTTCCACATAGACATGTGTTCTTAGCTACTAATTTGCAATGTAGATGAAACAGCGCTTCAGCAGCAAGATTTCAGTCTTTTGCCAACAGCTTAAATTTTCATTTAAAACAATGTTTAAGAAGTGTTCAGGAGATTATATAGCAGAACTCATTAAGACAAGACTGCTGTGTAATACACAGGATATTCTAATTATTACCACTAACTACAAAGAAAAGTAAATATGAAAAAATGAGTCTTCAAAAATGTCTTAAATCAACTGAAGTAGGACTAATACAAGATGGGAAGATTCCAACTTCTCAACAAAAAGGTAGGCTTGAAAGAATTGGTAGCATCTACTAAAAAGGATCTTGTATATTTTGTTGTTTTAAAAAATATATATTTTTTTGAGGAATCATGTTGACTTGTAGCTGTAAGTTGAAGGTATGGTGCTTGCATTTACAGAAAACTAACAGCTCTTTAAGTGTGAAATAGAATGTGATCTCACACACACTAAACATGTGTAATGCCATTTTTACATAGTAAGTTTTTAGAGCAGAATTCACTCTTTAGGGAGATAAGAAAAATAACCTATAAGGATATTTTTCCAAAAAGAGTCCATCTCAGCTTAAGATCTGCCTGCTTCTGGTCAAAGAAAGGAAAAATGAAACCCCCCAAACTGTTTCAGACAAAGTATTAAGAGGATGTATCTTGTATAAATTATATACATATACACACATATTAATATAATGTATGTAATATAAAAAGAAATCCTTATATATAAAGCATTATAGGGTAGTTGGGGTTGGAAGGGACCTCTGGAGGTCAAACCTCCTACTTGTAGCCAGGACAACTATGAAGTTGGACTAAGTTGCTTATGACTTTACACAGCTGAGTGCTAAAAACCTCCAAAGACACCAAGACTGCAGCTTCTGTGGCCAACCTGATCTGATATTGGATTGTTCTCATGGTAGAGAAATCAGAACCTCTCTTGTTACAACTTATATCTGTCATTTCTTGACTTCCTTCTTTGCACCACTGTGAAGATACCCTTCTGCAGGAACTGCCCCTGCCACCCCCACCCCCCCAAGTCATTCATTCTCCAGGCTGAACAAGCCCAGCTCTCTCAGTTTCTCCTCACAGGGCAACTGACCCCAACCCTGACCATCTCAGTGACACTTCGTTGGACTTGCTCCAGTTTATTCTTGTCATTTTTTTAATTGGGAAAGAAAGAATGTGTTGTTTTCAGTAACTGAAAAAGAACGAATCCTGCTTTTGTGTAAAAGTCCTCTTATAACTATGTTTGGAGATATTTTGACTCAGACCCCAGTTATTTGGGGACACAGTGTTTCTAACTGAAGTTGTAAGACTTCCTGAAGAAAAGAACAGACTTGGCAGTTTGCCTCTTCAGATTTTGTGGAAGATCTCAGAATGAAATACAAAAAGGGGCAACACAGAGGACACCTCACCCTCCTCTCTACTGTAAGTCCTACCATATGGCACAATTTTAAAATCTTTTTTTTCCTTAGGATAAAGAAATTTTTCTTTAGAGGTTATTTGGATCACAGTTTTTATTTACTCAAGACTGCAAAACCACATCCTACTGTGATCCACTTGGCTACTGTGGTTTGCCGTGTAAAAGCTTAAAATCTACCAAGTCTCAAGCAAATTTATTTTGATGTGATTGCAGCCCTTTTTCCCTCTTCTTTATGGCAAGTAGTTGATGCATAGGAGAGGAAGCTTGATTGTCCAGTTTGCCAACTGTAGGCTATGACAAAAGAAAGCAAAAAAGGTATCTTTGTTACCATAGCAACAATAAAGCTTTTTCCCCAAGCCTGCTGAAAAACACCAACTCTCTGTCCTCTCCTCCTATAATGTTAAGAAATCAGATCTGAGGCATTAGCTGTGGGACATTCTACATTGAACAGAAAAGCATATATGCTTATGAAACCAAGACCTCCACCCACAAAAAACCCATGTTCATGCAGGGATATCACAGAACTCTTTTTAGTTCCCACTGGAACTTTCTCTAAATTGAATTTGATTAGCAATATTTTATATAGCAAAACACCATGAAAATCCTTACTCTGCGTTGTATTCCACTGTATTTTTTCTCCTTGTTCTGTTCCAGAAAGCATAGTATGGGGAAGGAGGAGTTTTTGCAAAACCAAACGAAAGTCAGTGCTTGGTACAGCATTAGGACTAGAAAATGGACTTATTTAGTTTCCTACTGAAGAATGTCAGTTGCCAAAGTGACTAATACTTTATTACTATTATTATTATTGTTATTATTATTAATAATAATTATTATTACAGTAATTGCTTTTAAATAAACCACACTTTTATTTTTCGTATCTTGAAATTATTTTTCTCTTCTAATGAGAGGGACATTTCAAATATTGACCATTTTGGAAATCTAACTCGACTACAAGACTACCCCTTCTACTCCTTCAGTTTCATACTGTTAAAACTTTGTGTGTGTATTTAGAGCTTTCTGTGGTCAATGATTATGTTTCTAGTGTCATTTCAAGTAGTAATTTAAGAGAACTGTAGTTCAAAAAGAAAAAGGAGGAAACTCTGATCTCTGTAAATGCAAAAACCATGAAATTAATGCCTGTACATACATACACCAAGATATCTGTGCCTAAATCATCAAAGGTCTTCTACAGTACAATCAACAACAAAATTGCAAACATTTTTACAGATATCATACAACATGTGTATTTTGTTTGCTGACTGACATGATCTTTTACACCTATACAGAAACATAAGTGTATTACGCTAGATTTTTAGTAAAGCGTGTATGTCTGTATCTATGACAAGACTGATACTCATAAAAACCCTACCTTTTTAATGTCTATAACTACCCCAAATGTTAAGATAGTTGCCATATTATTTCATGTGTAAAGAATATGTAACATTTTGGAAAAGGTCGATTTGATGTTGCCTTCTAATATCTTTGAGGCATAAATGAATCCTGCAGTCTGTATTGTGTGGTTGTTGTGGATTTTTTTTCTTTCTTCTTTCTCTTGTAAATCTAGTGTCCTAAGCATGAAATTTATTACTAGCCTTACAGATACCTAGCCAGCATCTACATATCTGGCTGTGTTCTTTTGGCTTCAGATATTATCTAGCCATCACCACCAATGAAGCCATAGATTTTGAGCTAAGATGCCCAAATGAAATTAAGCTTTACTTTCCCTTGTTATACTGTCTTGCTAATATATTTACAAAGAAAAACAACAACAATCACAAACCAGGCAACACACACAAAAAAATTTTGTCAGTAATCATCTCTGACTCCAAAGGTCAAAGGTGGCAGTTTTTTGCCTGCTTAAGCTTAATGCACATTTGAACTGGAACTGTCCTGTGTTTATGTATAAAAGTCTCTAGCAAGTTTAAACTTCAAGTACTTGAAAGTTTAATTTCAGTGAATGTTTCATCAATAGTTAAGAACAGAGTCCTTTAATTCCACATTGTGCCATATGTCTGTCCACAGCAAGTGGGGCTACCAGTCTTCCATCAGAAATGTTTCCCTGTGCTGTGTTCATATGAAAGGTATATCTTCATAAAATGGTTTGTAAATCTGCTCTATCTGCCTTATGCACCTTAACAGTGAGTCATTCTCACACTTGCTAGCTGACGTTTCCTGTAAGCATTGTGACTACTCTGGCATCCCAGAAATTTTGTCACTGCTTTTTTCAAATATAAAGCAGAATCTGAAAATTCCATCTTCTGAAATCTTGTCTCCATGGATAGATAGTTAAGGTATCTGAAGATAAATGGTGACTCAGTATTTACTGTTGTTATATTCACACATAAATCTGGAAAACTGTGAGCTTCCTGCATATATAATCTTCTCTGAGCAGATGCTGGGGGCATGGCATGCATTCTTGAAGGCTGTATGTCAGTAATAATTCCAGATATGCGACATGAAAATAAAGAACCATACAGTTAGAGATAAAAAGAGCTAATTTATTTTATGGTGGCATGTAGTTAAAAATAACTAATTAACTAAATTGATAAAATAATTTGAGGCAAAAAAAGTTTCAGAACTAATTGCTGAAAGTTGTTTGAGCATAATAGCTGTGTAAACTTGTTCTTCACCAGAATCTGCATAGTTTGGTTCTGATTAGTACAGCATCACACCTGTCAGCTATGTAGAAAATTGCTGCTTAGGCCCAACAGAAAATTTATATGCACTGGCTTAGTGTGTGATAAATTCTGTTGCTCAGAGACAAATTCTGAAGAGTTGTATGATGCTTCTTGCCAACATAACCAGACGTTTGCTCTCTTATTTGGAAAGAAGAATCAGTCTTTCATTTAAGATTTTGGATCGGTTATCAGAATTAATGGCATTCATTTTTTGATTCACGGCAATCTCGGACAGATGACTCCACCAGATACTTTCTTCATTCACACTGTACAAGCATCTCAGCACAATAACTGTTGTATATGCTGTATCATGTGTATTATAATACATGCTTCAGTGGGATTCTGTAGGATGCCAACACCACACAAGTAACACCCTTATGAAGGGACTGGGTGGTCCACTGAGACAGTGAGCAAATGTGGTATTCAGTGGGACACAGGTTGCAGCACCTGTGTAGCAGCATAACCAGACTCTGCTGAGGAGAAAGAAAGCACACACTAGCTCTGCACAAACTTCCCTCTTCTCTCTGACATGACATTTTCAGTTTCAGAAGAGGAGAGGAAGAGAAATCACTCAGTAAATCTAGATTCTTGTTGCAGTGGTACAGTGGAGACTACTCTTTCTCCTATGCCCTTCCTCCTTCTCCTTTGCCCCAGGTTTTCCTAAACAATCCATAATGAATTGTGAATTTAATTTAATTCTCAGAATTGTCTTAGTAGTTGTGATCCTGCAATATAAAGGCGGAGGCAATTTCATCTTTGTTGTAAACATATTTTCCGTTATATTTCATGTACGTTGTGTTTATTGACATCAAAGAAGACAGTGGTGTTTTGGGAACTTTATATGGCCTCATACTTCACTGAATGGAATATGGATTTCAGAGTTCTAATGAGAAAACAGAATCAAATTATTAGACAGAAAATAATTCAGCAAAGCTTTGGGGCAGATATGCTTATGTTACATATACACATATATTTGTATCACCCTAAGCTTTTAATTGTAATTTCTTTCATAATTTAAACGAGCAAAAAGTTTTAAAATGATATATTGAACCTTTACTACAGTATTGTTATAGTGCTTTTGGGGGATGTGGGGATTGTTTACTTTTAAGTAGGCATTAAAACAGCCTAAGTCCAGTTTTCACTTGCAGGTTTTCTGTCAAGGTCACTCTTTTTACTTAAAATCATAACAAGCATCAAAATATACTAGCATCCTGCAAACACTTCCTCTTCTACTTCTCATACTGTGCATTTCTTCCTGTTTAAACTTTAAGAGAAGTCCTTATCTTTTTTTTTGTGCTTGAAATGCTTTTTATGGATTCCCTTAGAGATATAGCGTGTTCTGAAACTTTCTTAGTAAAATGTACTGCTCCCATAACAGTGTATTAATTCTAAATCATATGCATTTGGGGGGAATTCTTTCAAATTCTCCGACAAAATAGTTTTGACGGGAACTAAAATGGTGTAGTCAGAGGTATTTCTGCTGCAATTAATCTTTACATTAGAGGGTGTTGCACAGAGAGCTACAGAAGGGAAAATTCATCTCTGTGGGAATTGTCAATGATCATCAGCACTGTAGCTGGCTAAGAAACTGTTACTAGGGCATATAAAATTAAACTGAAAGAGTATTCTTCCTGACCTTCAAACAGATTAGTGTTACTTGCTTCCAGTAAAAACATAAGTAATGTATTTTTATAAAAATTTATTAAAAATAATAAATTTAGTCAGTCTTAAGAAAAATCTTAGCAATGGTGAGCATTATCACATTGCAGGACACTGAAATTTCTCAGAACTTTTATATTTACCCTATTACTGCACTGGTTGACAGACAAGAAAATATATTCTTAAGGACAGAATTGACCAGAAAAACAGTAAAACAGAAAAACATTAAAATAGCCCAGGAGCTGAATTAGTCTATTGACCTTGTGTGTATATGTTCTAATCTTCTGTAATGAATTACTTGTTGCTGCTCTTCCGAGACCATCAGTGTGTGGTCATCTGATATATAGGGGTCTCTGAATACTAGAAAAGATTTGTCAATTTGTGCAACTAAGAACCTCCATGACTCACCGTACAGCCCATCCATTTTGTCACATGCTGTACTGCAACGATTTATTCAGAAACAGTCCCTCCCAAAATGAAACACTTCCATTTTCTGCTTCTATACCCAGTTGCGTAGGCTATAGAGAATGGACTATTTGTGCTCCTTGGTTTTTTTTGTTTTGATTCTGTTTAAGGATTTTATTATGGTGAATGAACTTGAAATCCTGGTGAATATTCTGATATATAGATGCAGTTATTTTAAGATTTATCTATAACACCACAGAAACATTTTACATCCTACTTATGATGCACAAAACTGATTCTTCAGAGTGTTTCTGGGTCATTTATTCAGTAGAGTAGCCATCAGAGCTGCAAAAGTGGACAGGAAAAGGTTCTTGAAAATGATGGGTAAGAAATGTGTTTAGTGATGCACACTGTCAAAGAAATCTTTGCTGTCTCCCTTGCTCTTAAAAATTAAAGAGTAAATCCAGTTTTGAAACATGGAGTTTTAAGTCTCTTGATAAACTCTCTGATACTTGCCATGAGCTTCTATTTTAACTTTGTAAAGAGCTATTTCTGTAAATGTCTAGTTTCTCTTTATATTCCAACTCTTAGTGTGAGAAGACAGGCACATTTCTAATGAAAGTGTGGGCACATTCTTTGACTCTTATGTCCTTCCAAAATATCTGGTGGCCATATTCCACTAGCTGTTGTGGAGAGCTCTTCCTTCCCAATGTTTTATGCTCTCTATTGCTGCAATAAGTAATGTGTCCCACGGGTGGAGGAAAGAGTGTTCTGCTCTCTTGGTCACTGCTATGTTTAAATGCCTGCTCAATATATGGACTTTACTAGTTTGAGTCTGAGTAAGCATTCATCAGTTTCCTATGTGCTTGTCTGAAATTTCAAATTATATGTTTTTAGGAAGTAGCTTTTTTTTCAGACTTCAGCCTTTTCAAGTCTGAGTATGTAGGTATATGGTTTGTGTCTTTGCATTAACAAATGAGATCCTGAACTTCTGAGTTTTCCTTTAAAAAACAATCTGTTACAAAGCATTCTCATTAAAAATATGATGACTGTGAAGGTACCCTGTGATGTAATCAGTCAGATCAGTTAACTACAATACTGTCTTCTGGCCTAAAATTTAGAGTAACATGAGAAATTAGAAATTGAAAATTGCTGGAAACTTGAGGTAGTTGTTATATAAGGTGTGTGCTATGTGTGAATCATATATTCTGTCTACAATCAGCAAACAGATGTACATGTGGATACAGGAGACCAACAGTATAGGATGGAAGTAAATATCCGTAAGGCTGGAGTCAAACTAGCAAAACTAGCAACAAAAACAGCTGTCCCAAACTAGATACTCAGGAACTGATGCTCTTGTCTTGTTTGGGTTTGCAGCTATGCCTCAGCAAAGGTTGTAAGAGGAGTAGAGGCAGGGGTCTCAGCAATGTCCTGATGGTGCAAGAGCACAGCCATCCTCCTTGGGACCAAACACATCTGAGTCATCCATGCACATATTTCTGGTTCATCTCAGTATCCTTCGGTTTTCATATAGAAGAAGATAGTACTTTTGTAATGAGCAGGTGATAGACAAGAGTGGTCTTCTGGATAAGGTTTTAAAAGGTTTGCTCAAAGGATGAGTTAGGAAATTGAAGTGTTGGAATTGACCATGTTGTGTTTACCAGCTGGTTGCTGCGGATTTGGAGCTCTGGTGTGCATGGGAAATTAGTCATGTATGTATTTAAAGTCTTTGTGCTGTGGTACCTGAGCTTTCAATCAGGAAACTCCTGGTCAAGGTCTTGTTACTGGTTACTTCCACTCAAGGAGTTTGACTGAGAAAGTCTGAGGAAATCACAGTTTTCTCTTGTGGGTTTCTACTGCCAGGAATACAGGTTAGTTGCTGTAAAAATGTTCCTAAAAATAGATAATTCATATCCTTGCAGTGTTGGCACTGAGAATTATTAATACCTGCATCCTGCAACATTTAAACTGTACAGTTTAGAACATTTGTCCGTTTGCCTATTTGTGGTGCAATTATTGCATTGTAAATGGATTCATGGCCTCACATGTGCTGCTCTAATAACAACCATTGTCATAAGAAAGCAATATTCAAATCTCTACTGGTTTAATGCCTGACCTCTGAGAAAACACAATGCCCACTAATTCTACAGTCTCAAAATATGCTGGCTATTCACATTCTTTTTACCAGTATTTCTCCAGTCTGTCCCCTTGCAGTAGTAAGAAGGGAAAGAAACAGGGTAGAGAAACTGATATCTGTTGTGGAGATACAATTAATTCCTAAAAATATTCTTAAAGCCCTTGTAATCTTTCACATATTACGGATTGAATGCAATAGCTGTGGGGAGACGAGAGCTCTGTTTCACTGATTTACTTTTTTCCTTTAATTGTCAGTAGGTCAAACTGATCTAATTTCCAGGGTTCCTTTCTTCAACTGCCATAAGAAATTAATTGACACAGTTCTCATTTCAATATTTCTTTAAAACAATTAACAAATAATTCCTATTCATTTATATTGTCCTGCTTTACTCCTGCAGCATTATTATAGTCCTTCATTTGAGTTGTTCTTCCTTTTAATCATCATTATAATCCTGGAATCTGTATCTCATTCTCCTCCTTTGAAATATGCTTATTATATGTATTTTAAAAGTATGTTTTGTCTGAATTTTTTTCTCAGTTCCCTCAAAGGACAAAGGAAAGTTTAATATAAGTAAACATTAAAGTCCTAGAGATGGATGTGAAGTAGTTATCTGGGTCTCTATCACTTCAAGCTCTGAACTTGAGTTGGATGTTGCTTTGGAAGTGAGAACCAGGAGAAAGATTGTTCTTTACCAATGATATAAACTTTCTATCTCTCACCCTTACCTTGCTCAGTTGCATACATTATTCACCAAACTTCAGGTGTTTTCTATGTCTAAAGAATCTGGTCTGACAGTTCATAATCTTGGTTGTGAGACCAGTTAATAAATATTTTAATAAGCATATTTAAATAGAAAAGATAGAGCTGGGCAGGATTTATTGATATTAGTCATGGAGAACAAATAAAGTTATGGTCATTAAATTACTTTGATGTCATTATCAAATTTTTAGGAAATATAAATGCAGAAAAAGTTAGTATATCTGAAACTAGATCTTGCAATAAAGTCCTACATTTCTACTTCTCCTATAAAATTAACTGAAACCAGAGCAACCCATGACAAATAGAATGAGACTTCAAATGTGATCGAATATTGCATTTTTAGAGCAAATCAACTACACCACATTTTCATTCCCGAGTGTTTTCAAATATTTTAACAATCCTGAAAATTAGTGTTCAGTTTGTTTGTATTCAAAGGTCTTTTGATTTTTGTGTTGTCATACTCTGTAGTGAACTTGTCAAAATACGACACTGAAGATCAACAGATTTGAAAAATGCAGATGTTTTAGCTCTGTGTTCTGTCCTCAGAGAATTTGTTTCTAAATGCAGAAATGAACTGTGAAGGTAAAAAAGACAGATGTTACAAGTTCTAGACATTATTTGCTTCTTCGGATATTGAGAGACCATATGTGGGTTGATGAAGGTATTTTGTTAGTGTTGCATTTAGTTTTGCAACTGATGTCATCTGATGTTACCAAATCATGCTTTTTCACAGAATCACAGAATCACAGAATGTTAGGGATTGAAAGGGACCTCAAAAGATCATCTAGTCCAATCCCCCCACTGGAGCAGGAACACCTAGATGAAGCTACACAGGAATGTGTCCAGGTGGGTTTTGAATGTCTCCAGAGATGGAGAC
The DNA here is from genome assembly GCF_036013445.1 of Caloenas nicobarica. Classification (NCBI taxonomy): domain Eukaryota; kingdom Metazoa; phylum Chordata; class Aves; order Columbiformes; family Columbidae; genus Caloenas; species Caloenas nicobarica. The sequence continues at coordinate 45,311,450 of NC_088249.1, forward strand.
TCCACAACCTCCCTGGGCAGCCTGTTCCAGTGTTCTATTACCCTCATGGAGAAGTAGTTTCTTCTCACATTTAAATGGAACCTCTTGTGTTCCAGTTTGCACCCATTACTCCTTGTCCTATCATTGGCTGTCACCGAGAAGAACCTGGCTCCATCCTCATGACACTCACCTTTTATATATTTGTAAACATTAATAAGGTCACCCCTCAGCCTCCTCTCCTCCATACTAAAGAGACCCAGCGCCCTCAGCCTTTCCTCATAAGGGAGATGCTCCACTCCCTTAATCATCTTCATTGCTCTGCGCTGGACTCTCTCAAGCAGTTCCCTATCCTTCTTGAACTGAGGGGCCCAGAACTGGACACAATATTCCAGATGCGGTCTCACCAGGGGAGAGTAGAGGGGAAGGAGAACCTCTCTCGACCTACTAACCACACCCCTTCTAAAACACCCCAGGATGCCATTGGCCTTCTTGGCCACAAGGGCACAATGCTGGCCCATGGTCATCCTGCTGTCCACCAGGACCCCCAGGTCCCTTTCCCCTACACTGCGCTCCAACAGGTCATTCCCCAACTTATACTGGTACCTGAGGTTGTTCTTGCACAGATGCAAGACTCTACACTTGCCCTTGTTATATTTCATTAATTTTTTCCCTGCCCAACTCTCCAGCCTGTCCAGGTCTTGCTGGATGGCAGCACAGCCTTCTGGCGTGTCAGCCACTCCTCCCAACGTGGTGTCATCAGCAAACTTGCTGATAGTACACTCTATTCCCTCATCCAAGTCATTGATGAATATATTGAATAGTACTGGTCCCAGTACTGACCCCTGAGGCACTCCACTAGATACAGGCCTCCAACTAGACTCTGCCCCATTGACCACGACTCTCTGGCTTCTTTCCTTCAGGCCAGTTCCCAGTCCACCTCACTACCCAATCATCCAGTCCATGCTTCCTCAGTTTAGTAGCAAGGATGCTGTGGGAGACAGTGTCAAATGCTTTATTGAAGTCAAGGTAGACCACATCCACGGCTCTGCCATCATCTATCCACCTCATTATGTCCTCATAAAAGGCTATGAGGTTGGTCAAGTACGACTTCCCCTTGGTGAAGCCATGTTGACTGCCCCTAGTGACCTTCTTATCCTTGATATGCCTTGAGATGGCATCAAAGATAAGTTGATCCATCACTTTCCCAGGGATGGAGGTGAGGCTGGCTGGTCTGTAGTTACCTGGGTCCTCCTTGCCCTTTTTGAAGACTGGAGTGACATTTGCTTTCCTCCAATCCTCAGGCACCTCTCCCGTTTCCCATGACTTAGCAAAGATGATGGAGAGTGGCCTAGCCATGACTTCAGCCAGCTCCCTCAGCACCCGCGGGTGAGATTTTACTTTTTAAAAAAAAATTTTTCCTCCTTATTAACCAAAGAATGTCAAGGAAAAATCATCCAGAAAAGTCAATAACTCATTAGCAGTATGCTGATTTCTAATGTAGGAGTTTCAGGTTCAAGACCCTGCTTTATTTGTTCCTAGATCCTAAATAAAAGTGTTTAAATTAGTTGGGATATTGAATATTTGTCTATCTGGTTTTGACCAGAAAATGTATCTTTAACATGAAGAATTTTTCATAATAAAAGTTTTATTTGAAAATGTTATTTTCTTCTCAAAATGAATGAAACATAGAAATAACATCAATTATAATTATTAGCCTAGATTCTTCACTGAGATATCTTTGAATTTGATAAGATCCTTATCTGTGGCCATTTTATTCTTTCTCCTGTTAGGAGAGAAACTGGGAGAGAAATCTGTGCTATTTCATCCTGTAAATGAAAATCAAGTGGAAAAAGCATGTTAAGTTCTTTATCCCTGTTTGATGGTGATGTTGGATTGGTCCCTCACAATAAAATCTATATGGAAGAGGTTATTTATATTTTCCATTATACTAATATACATCAAATCTTTACCACACTTTCATTATTATTCTTTAATGCTATCCAAAATATTTTTTTTGTTTGTTTAAGGTTAAGATTTTATTGGATAATGATTTTCTAAAACCCAGCTATATTTGAACCTTGTTTTCTCTCCATCTACTGATTTTAAAATATTAAAAACAGTCGGGATCATCTTTTAGAATCTGTTCTACAATAAGTATACACATTGTATGTAGCTTTGCTATTCACTGAAGTTGCGGGGCTTTTTCTTCAGTCATTGTTTGCTCCATTATTTTTCTAGGAATAGAGAGTGGACTTACACATTTGTGATTGCTGTTAATGTATTCTTATGTTGTTTTGTTCTAATTGTTGTTAACATATTCTTATTCTCTTACAGTTGGACTCTGATTTTAAGAGTCTTTTCCAACATAAATATTCTATGAAATTCCTTCTGTGCATTTACAGAAGTTACTTCCCTTGTACTAGAGCACCTGAGAAAATGTAGTTTTATATAAAAATATTTGTATTTATATATCTATATGTGTATTCCTAAAGCCATTTTTACAGCTTGTAATGAGGATGCAAGAATGGAATAGGTTTATTCAGGATAAGATCATGATTCATATAAGATAATCTACAGCCAGAATGACCATTATGTTGTAGTAGTGGGGCAGGAAAGAAGGGTGGGAGGACTTCTACATGAATCTGAATTGTAAAAAGACTATTTGATGTGCAAGAAGAATGGACAGAAATTCAGAATAAACACTAAATTGTTTTCTCCACAGATTAGCTGCATCCTGTAAAAGTAAAAATCTCGACTGATACCCTCCTAGTGTAATGCTAGCTAATTCCCTTTATGACCAGTAGGTCTTGCAGGAGTTATATGCTGAAATCACTTCCCTTATTGTTTTACTAAATTCACCTCACATCATCTGCATCAAATCCCATCTGATCTCTAGCCTTATACAACCTGAAGTTCACCTTCAGAGCTCTTTGCAATTCTTAACTTCCTTCTTGTTCCAGTGCCGAGATCTTTTAGTTCTTACTCTTTGAAGTGCATTGTACTTGTTTTGGATGGGATAGCATTAATTTTCCTCATGGTAGCTTGTATGGATTTGTGCTGAAAACAGTACTGATAACATAGGGATGTTTTTGTAATTGCTGAACAGTGTTGCCGCAGCATCAAGACCTTTTCAGCCTCTCACACTGCCCCACCAACAAGTAGGCTGGGGAGAACAAGGTGCTGCGAGGGGAGCACAGCTGGGACAGCTGACTCCAGCTGACTAAAAGGGATTTTTTTTTTTAAATTTTACTTTTGTTTTCCCCTCATTGTTTCTTATTAAACTATTTTTATCTCAACCCATGAGTTTTCAGAGTTTTACCCTTGTGATTCTCTCCCTCATCCCACTGCAGGGGGAGAAATGAGCAGCTGTGTGTGCTTAGCTGGCTACTTGGGTTAAATCACACCATCCATTCAATTCTACATGCAATTTTCTTCATTTGTTTCTTTCATTTTGAGATCTATTCTTTCGCCCTTGCTTCTTTTAGTACATGGGATGACCTCTGGCTTACATTGTTTCCTTTCTTCTGGTCATCTTTCAAACTTTTCTTACATACTCTTTTGCAGAGGCTTCTGGTATGGCTTGCTCTCCAGCTGTTGTGACTAAAAATCAGCAATGAAATGGTTCTTGTTTCAACTCTAAATGAAAAGAAGATGACACAAAAATCTAATGATAAATACTATTCCATTTCATTGAATTGTTTTATTTGTTTGACTGTCAGTCTGGATTATTCAAGATTCTGTTTACATGCTGGTACAAGGTTTCATGCAGTGCTTTGTAATGAATATGCTGATACTACAGTGTGGTTTTGTGAAACTACAGATGAATAATTAGCTGTAGGTCAACAAATGTGAACTCATTTTTTATTAACAATTCAATAATTTAATAATAATTAATATTCTAATAAGTATTTTTTTATTTCACGTTCATAACAGTTCATCTGTAGATAATTCACAAATACTTTCACACTTATTTTGATTAGTTTCAATTATCTCCATAGTTTTATTTCCATATTGAAAGATTATACAAGTAATCAGTGCAACTGAAAATTTTGAACTGTGTATCAGAGGAAGTGATAGGTGTCATTTAAATTCTTTATATTTTCCATGAGATTTTCAGCTTACTTCTGTATGTATTCTAATATTTGCTTTTACTCATGATGGCTAGTTTCTTTCCTGATAATACTGATTGTCACGGTCCATTCAGTGATGGACTCATGATAGTTTGTTTACCTTGATCTCGAAATGCAAAATTAAGGCAACCAAAATGCCAAGGGGTTATAATTCAATCAAAGAGTGTTACTCTATTAATTTGCCCGTAAAGTGGCATGTGATAGAGAGAGATGGAGAGAAAAGGAAAGGTAAAAGGAAAAAGGGGGTAAAGAATGTTGGTTACCACCGAACGAGTCCCAAAGGCGTCACTCTGGTCTCAGGTCCCGTGAGAAGAGTCCTGCCAGTCCTCCGTCGTGATCTGAGATCCTTCGGTGGGGAGATCTCAACGATGTCCCGTCGGGAATCATCCTTTATGCTTCTTCACCTGCCCTCACTCCCATAGATTGAGGCCAATCTCCGCCTTCGTTGCACAATCCAGGCTTAACTGTGCAGGTCCAAAGACTCCCCACTTCTCTTGCCAGAACCCGTCTGCGCCTGCGTTGCCTCAGTTCAGGGGTCTCTTACTAGTCTGTTGCGTGACCTCAAGATCCTTGATGAGCCTTTGCGCATGCTCTTCTTCGTTGGCCTTTGTTACAGGGAGGAGGTAGGGGGCAAGTCTGGCTCAGGCAACAGGTGAAAATCCATCTTCCGGACAGCAGTTACTGTCCCCAGGTTGGAGAGGCCTTTGTAACACAATTCCTTTTAGAAGGTGGGGGCAAGTTTGGCTCAGGCAGCAGGTGGAATCCATACAGCAGCCATTGTTACCTGTAGCCCCCGGGTCAGAGAGACCTGCACAACACAATTCTTTTCCTCAGGCCTCTCTCCAAGTCATTGTCCAATTCTTTCTATCAGGGCATCTGTTCTCCAAGTCTCTGATGGCGATGTTCAGGCAAATACTGACTCTTACACTGATATAAAACACCCTCAAAAATTGTGTTAGAATTTGGACAATACTTCTAAAATAGAAATATTTAAATACAAAATTAATGAATATTTAAATAAAGATAAATATCTAAGAATAGATATGACAATTTGAAGTAAGCATTTTTTGTCAAATGTAATTCCATTGTGCTTTGGTTAATATCAAGTCACCTAGGACTCATATTTCAGTACAACCTTGTGCCTTTCCTTTGGCTCTTTTTTTCCATAACTGATATTGGAAGATCTTATGCTTATTCATAAGACCATATCTATTCTGAACAGAATAGTAAGATTTTATTTCAATTTAAAAGCAGTGATTAAAAGCAAATTTTCAATTATATTTAAGGATAAATTTTAACTTAAATGTATAAGTTCTGTTATGAATGCAATTGTAATATGTGCAGGCACTTATATGCAGGAGTGTAATTAAGTCAAATGATTGCAAACATTTTACAATAGAACTATAATTAGTATTTGATTTTAGATACTATCACAAAAAGCATCTGTCTCAGCAACTGGCAGGAACTTTTGAAAATAATCTGTAGTTTTTATCTTTTGGTTTAATAGCCAAAAAGTAACCATTACCCTTTGAGATCTGAAGAACAAATCAATGTATGGCTTGCTGCCTCAGATTTCTCTCCTGACGGTACATTGTTACTATTTCTGTAACTGCAGTTTTGGCAATCATGTTTCTTATTTTTTAAATGGTCTGTCTGTCAAATTTACATGAATGACATTGAGTTCCCATGGCATTGCCTGGGCTGCTTTTAAGTTGTCCACTGTTTTAACACTGTAACTTTATGCAAGTACTTTGATATTTAGGAGGTGATCAATGTTTGAACACCTGCTGGAAAAGATATTTTCAACATTCACAAAGTTCTAAGAAATTTCCAATGATTGGATTACACGCTTATAAGCACAACAAAGACATATTTAGTAACATCTTAAGTTTTAATTGTGAGACAGTCTCAGAATTGAAATACAACATGTATTGTTTTCTCAACTCTGTTTTAACTGATACAGTGTAGCTCTTATTTCTACTTGCTTTTGAGAACATAGAAATATTGCGAACAAACTGGCTTTAGTTTCTTTACATGCAGAGCTGCAATTTCAGGCCTGAAAACATATCACGCCTGTTTAAACTTATGCTCTGACCTTATTCTCTCTGAGCTATGTACCTGTTTGCCATCAATAATCTCCAGAAACTTTTATTTTGGTCTCACTAAATTGGAAGATTAAGTAACATGGCAAAGTTCATGAGGGATATATGGAAAATGATGTGAATCTTGCATATATTAACCTGTAAATTTTGAGTGTTTCTTGTCAGGGCACCTTAAAGTCTATTAATTTAAAATAGCTTACAGTTCTGTGGGTGATCAGGATTCACAAATACCTGTCCTGTCTTTCTGTGATTTTTTTTCTTTCCCCAGTAACAGACACGGACAGCCAGAAACGATGTAAAATTATCTTTTTTGCCTTCTTTTTCTCTCCAGAGCTTTGATCCGGTATTTTTGAAATACGGGAAATACAGAAATAAAGTTCAAAAGAGAACTGTAAAACCTTTGTCTAAAATGGGGAAAACATTAGCTAATGGCTACGTTATTTGCAGTAATCCTTCAATAGCCAGTGTGCCAGCTTGAAATAGCTCTTACTGGGAGGCAACAGCACTGTTTTGGGCTCTGAAAGGATTCTGCAGTTTTCATGATGTTGATAAATTCTGAAAATAGGTTGATTGAACTAAAAATAATGTCTTGCCTGGAGAGTGCTTGGCATCATTCAATGCATTTATTTTGGGAAGGGAAGAGAAGGGGAGGTTGTACTAGGAAAGAGTAAATCTATCCAGTAATGTTGCAAAAGAAAAATTCCTAAGTCTTTGTAATTTAGTTAGATATAGTGCAACTGTTAAACCCCAAAGCAACACCGCCTAACATTGTGACTGTCCCTCAGTGACTGCTGCAGCACTATTTGCACTAATTTGGGTCATTTCTCACAAGCTCTATGACACACCTGGAAGCTTAAAGTGCCACTCAATTCACTTTCTATGAGCAGCCTTCACTAACTGTTCCTTATGCTGCAGTTGTAAAATAAATAAACAAATGAAACATGAAAGGAGATAAGCTTGTGAATTGTAGGCACTACTAAACCCTAATGACCTGTACTGAACTAGTGCCTTAGAAAAAGAGTTTGAAGCTGTCACCTTCTCTTCTGGATGAAACATAAAACGGAAGCTGAGCTTTCCTGTAGTGATTATGTTATCTATTGCTTGGCTTTTTAGCAGTAGAAATATCCACCAAAACCTGAGCTCTTACAGTTAATTCTGCATAGCTGTATAATTTATGAAATTTCTGCTTGAATAGAACCAATGGTGACTTGAATTGTTTTGTACTGCTCTTGTGTTGGCTCTTAGACAGTTGCTGTGTTCTGAATTCCCAGAAGTATTTTGATTGAATAGTTGTCTGTGCCACTCTGGTGTATTGTCATTCTAATATTTTTAAGGTAAAGAATTAATTCTGAATGTAAGAGCAATATTATATAAGATCCAGGTACACTAATCCATTTTCAAGATGAAATTGAACCTGAAGCTGAGTCCTTAATTGTCTTTTCTGTTTCCCCAGCACTGCTGAAATTAGGCACAATTCAATGGGGAGGTTTTTTAGCAGAGAAAACTCTGTTGCTACCTCTTCTTCCTATTTTGCTCATCATAAGCATTTTTAGTCCCCTCTACCCTATTCATTTATGCTTCTCTAAGTTAATTTAATGGACTGACTAATACTGAATGCTGTAAATTCAGATGATGTTTCAGGTTTTGTTGTGGGCTAATTGGTTTGCCTTGTGTCAACTCAGTTGCTCTTACCGCCATGCAGAAAACTTCATTTACTTTGCATGGTAGTGCTATCAGTTGCCTTTGTGGGAAAATAAATTTAAAAAAAAAAAAGTGTGTGCTAGAAAAGCAGCATGGTAGCCTCGGTTCTTAAGAATCTAAACATAAAAAAAGAGAGATTCCGTTAAGAACATGAATTTGTAGCTATGTATAAAAGCAATTTCTGTGTAAGGATAAAATTGGAAAGGCTGGTGCAAAATGTGAGTTATAAGAGTTATAAGACTTTGTAAGGGAAGGTTTTAGAAAAATATTAGATGTAAGAAAATATGAAAGATATGTTATGTTATGTTATGTTATGTTATATTGGTAAGTGAGCATATAACAAATATCTGAAAAGTTGAAGTATTCAGTGACCTTATTCTATTAATCTTCTACAAAAAAAGGGAATTATAAGCCCATTTTTAACAGTTAATAAAAAAGAAAATAAATACAGACAAGAATAATGGAAAATGGCTTCATACAGATGTATGTAAATTTTATATTTATTGTACCCTGATATCCTGGAAATAGTTAAATAACTAGGAACCGTTAATGTTAGAGAACTTGCAGGGCAGAGGGCTTGAAAAAGATCAGCATTGCACCTAACTGGGGCTTATAGCAGGCTGTAAAGTAAATGCATTTGATACACTGCTGCTGTAGAGGCAAGTAAAAATAATTTTAAACCCCCCAAATATAACAGAAATGTATGTATGACATAGTAATGGTTTTACTCCACTTAACAATGGATGGAGCATTTTGTTTACATCTGGGTACTGGAGAAGTTTTGGTAAATATGAAAGTTCTGAGAACAGGGAAAAAAATGAAAGTGATGTCCCAGAATGATTGTAGGATTGGTTGTTACATTGAGAGTTGTAATCACTGGTTTTCATGCTCTCACTGTAGGTGAGACAAGAAGTTACTGGTTTTATTTGCTGCTTAAAGACATAGGGAAAATGATATTAAGAATAACACAACAATGGAAAAATAATGCCATAGATGCTTTTTACTAATAGTTGCTAGGAGTAACTAGAAGGCAAGTGGGCAGAAGGCTGTCTGAAGATCAGTGATTCTATTTCAGAAAATTTGTGTGTGTGCTAGATGATTAGTTGACTTCTCCTGAAATACAGCATTTCTAGAATATTAATAAAGAAAAAGTGGCATTACTCCAGGGTATGGATATTGTATAAATCTTATATATTTTGCTAAGTCTCTAAGCTTGCCATGTATAATCATTATCATTCTCTTAGCTACAGATTTTCAAGTATTATAGATGTCCCTCTGTAGTGTAAACATCACTATTTATAACAGCCTTGACTAATGTTTGTGTAACATATGTTAGTACAATAATAGCACAAAAATGATAATGACAGCATTAATGCATCATGTTCATTGTGTGTTTTAATATTTAGATTATCTCACCTTCATTTCCATGCTTCTCTTAGTACTTTTTCTACTATTGCTATTATGAATGTCAGTGTTAAGCCTCAAACTCATAGTACCAAACTTGCTGTAGTTTATTAAAGCTTAAAATGTTTTTACATAAGAAAAACATCATTTCCAGCTCTTTATGTCTAATAGTGATGGTTTGGATCACTATTTGAGCATGAGCCATGAGACAAAATATTTTGAAGGACTTCATCTTTCTACTGCAGATTTGTTTCCTAAAACAATTCTACTCTTCCTCTTTCCAGAGGTGTATTCTATGATGCTCCATACTGATGACTTCTTAAATGTCAGTAACTTGATTTTTTTTTTCAAAATTTTACATATCTCTGTCTTCATTTCATTTTTTTCTCTCTCGTATTTATAATTTTTTTGTTCTAGTGATCTTTGCTTCTACATACTGTATATGCTTCCATATACTGTGTATTCAAAACATGTAGAGGATACCAGCAGCTAAATATTTCTGTGTAGTCATCTGGAGGGCCTAACCATGTCGACACTCTTGGGTGACAGTCCTAGTACTATGTGGCCATGTACATATCTGTGAAACAAAGCTTAACTATATCATCCAAAGCTGAGTGGCTGCATCAAATTGCTGCATTCTTAGATAGGAATAAGTTGTCTTTTACTTGATCCTGTGAAACATGTCTATGAAAGTCAGGGGAGGTGAGCTGCATATGAATGAATCTTCGAAATTTTATGTAATAGGGGACATAGTGTGGTTAGAGAAAGGTTACAGATATCTAGCTTAGAAATTTAAAGATTATTTTACTGTATTTCATATGATGCTTTTCTCTACTCCTTGTGAGCCCATATATGATTTTTGAATAACTGAAGTTGTCTAAGAAGTCATCTAACCAGGCAAGCAGTTATTGAAAATATCCTAAACAGAAGAATTAAGCCTTTTTTTTTTTTTTTTTTTTCCCCCTCACATATTAAGTTTAACCTACTGTGTCACTATCTGGCTTTTTTTCCACCCATTTAAAGGAATGCATGTTTCTGTAGGACTGAGGTAGTGAAGAAAAGGCAATTTGCTTTGACAGATTCTGGAAGCAGAGTCTTCATTCCCATCGTTTAAAGATTACTTCTATCGAGACTGCACCTTTTAGACAAGCACTCTGCTTTCTGCCAACATAGACTAGCCAGCCTTGCTTGCTTTTCACAGATGTGATATATTAAAGAGTTTCACTACAGCACATTTGCTTTATAATTTGCTTCTCAAATTTATGCCTTTGCTTCCAAATTTGTGATTTGCAATTACACTGATTTCTAGTCCTTGGTGCACGGTTATCAAGGAACTGAGCACAACTTAGCCCCTTTTAATTGGCTAAGTAATAAGAGTTACTGAGCACCTTATGAGAGGAGCAAAGAGTTCTCCAGGTAGCTGGCAGGACTGAACTGTCAATGACAAATAATTTGCATACTCTGTTATTAGCCTGTAGGTGTTAAGTCTGTATTTCATACTTTTTTAAGCTTTTGATATTTGTCCTCGTTTGAGGACAGAAATTTGTTAAAAGCCCAAGTTACTAATCTGTGACTGAAAATTACCAAAACAAGGTGATTCTTTTGAGATGTTTCTAATCATTTAAGTAATACTGCTGTGTTTCTATATCTGTATTCCTAGCATTGTAAGCCAAGCTAAACTTGGCCGTGTGCATACAGCCATTCTGCATTTCTTTATGGCTAGATAAATGCAGTATGTCAGAATCACTGTTCCGTGAAGGACTGACAAAACTGGAGAGCTGTATCAGCCTACCTGTACTCATTTCATCAGCACCTGCTTGCCATCACTTGTTCCTTTGTAAGTATTTGATGAGGCTTTAGATACTCAGCAAACTTGTTAGACAACCTAACAGATTCTCTCACAGCAGCTCACCGTCACTAGCATTTTCTCTCAGTCTAAAAAGATTTAAAATTACTAAAAGCTTCTAAGTAATTTTTTCTCAGTATTTTGCATCCTCACCTGTAGGATGGCTGAAGACCTGTTCACAGGGGGTCACAAAGAGTAAGTAAAAAACCCAAGCCTATTGTCACCAGGTTTAAATTCATATATCAGGAATATAGTTACTTCTAAAAAATGTTTAAAAATTCCTTTTTGACAGCAAGGAGCATTCCACAACACTGACTGGAAATCTTACCATGTTTTATTATTTTAGGGTAAGCAAGCAAAAAATCTTACTAACCACACCAATCAGAAGATAATTGTTTACAGGTGCAAGAGGCAAAAAAAATTTAAAATAGGTCTTATTTCCTACTAGAGGAAATGCTAAGCTTTCTTCAGCTTCTGTCGGAGCAGTAGGAATGAACTGAATCTCATTAATTGTACTGTGTCTACCTATAGAGATTTGTCTTTTTCTTGGGAGTCTATTCCACTGTTACATTGTTTTCACTGTAAGAGTCTATTGTTCAGCCTAAGTATTTTTTTTCATGTATTCTCATTAATAAATATTGAAAAGGGATGAAGGGAGGTACTCTGAGATATGATCTACAGGATTTTCTTCAAATCCTTCTACCATTAATATGCAAGGAAAATGTGACTTTTTTCATAAGAAAAATTGGGATTTTGGGCCGAGATTCCATTTTCTTTTAGAATAGTTGTGGTAATTCTTTTTGGTTGAAACTGGGAATGCATGCTCCCTGAAAAGCAAAAACATTGTTCTTGGCAGAGCAACGTAAAACAGAAATAATAAAGAAATTCCCTGCAGCTCAAGTAACTTTTTACCTACATATTCTTGACTCTCATAAAATGTTAATAGCATGTTCACATTCACAAATAAACATTTCATTATGCAGGTTTTTTAATGAAATTGTAGCTTGTCCTTGTAAATTTCGCAGCTGTCACTTTACTTTTTCATATATTAACACAGCGTGACTATTGAAAAAATTGACATTTAGCCTCATGTGTTGTTTTTGGTTTTTTGTCTTTCCAGAAATGAATTTCTTTGTTGCAAGAAATTATGATTATTTATTCACGCAGAGAGCAAATGGGTCGATGTTCTACTGAGTGTTCTGAACAACATGTAAGTGTAATACATTTACTGTAACACCGATTACATGTTCAGTTTAGCTAGGGATTTGATTTTAACAAAGAAACCATACGTTAGAGATGTTTCTTAATTTATTTTTATCACAGCAGCAGATAAGGTACCATGACATTGTGTCTGAGGTCATACCTTTCTGAAGGTATTTTTGTCCCCTTGTTTTACTCTGCACATTAGCATCCATCAGGCTCTGCTACATATTCAGAACCTTTGCTCAGGAAAGTCCATAGCAACACAAGTCAAGATTAATGGTAATTGGTAAGCAAAGCTGAAAAAGAAAAAAAAAAATTACATAAGGCCTACCTGGTCAGCAAAATTACCTGACACTAGAAACTTCTTTATTTTCCAACCTCCCCAAAAATAGCACTATTGTGACCTTTTATATTAGAAACTCCAAAACCACTCCAAACCCAAAACTACACAATGGCTGACAGAAATGTAAACTCTGATTAAAAACTTCAGTTTTGAGAAGACGCTAAGTAATATTAATGACCTTCTCAGTCTTAATGCACTAGTACACAAGGGAAGGTGAAAAGGCCATTTGTTATTTCCCACAGCAATATGTACTGAGCATTGTTGTTGTTCAGTAACAATATTATGTCTGATATTGCTAACAGGATGACAATCTCAACTGTTCTTCTCTTTATGTTTGATTTCATTGCTATAAGCATTTCTTGCCTGATGAAGGTCCAGTTCTTGAGATTGATGTTGGATCTCTGATTACTCATTTGACTTTCGAAAAGCTAATTGAGTCAACTTTGTTCATGATGTTTCAGTCTTTTCTGTGAACAAATGTTTGTGGAGATGATTTTATTTGCTCCAGTATCTGGGAATTGAATATCTGTTATTGAAATAGTCATGCACTCTCAGAGAAGGAGGATTTTGAGCATCCTATTATTCAGTACTTTCAGCATGATTCCTGTCACTGTTTTTAGAAAAGTGCCAAGTCTAAGAGTAGAAATGATATCAAGTGACTGACGTGGTGTGTCATATGTGTCATGACTAGTGAAAGCCTAAATGTGAGGTTTGCCACACAGCCAGTCAGCTTGTCTTTGTTCATATGATCTTTCCTAACAACTCTACATAATAAGTTACTTAATAAAAGATGACCTTTTTGCAAATAACTTATCAAGTGTAGGAAAGAGTGGTTTGAATCTGTCTGTTCAATTGTAGAGTAGGGCAAGGGTTCCCAAACTGGGTTCTAAAAGCTATGCAATGGGAACTGTAGCATGTTTGTGTTCTCTGCTGAAAGACTGACAAGAAGACGCAAAAGTCATCCTCTGGTCAAAAACTGGAGGTGTGCTGTCAAAATTCTGTTTTAGCTAGGAAGTTGACACAGGTGTTTATAGTTTCATGCAGGATTAGACTGGGAGAAAAATAAAATCACTAGGCATGTCTTACCAATGTCTCTGTATTTTTGTTGTTCATAAATACTTTCAGTCTCATGATGACATGACTTAAGATCAAATTTTTCATTGTTAGGGAAAGAAAATAGATTCTTTGTCACTCCATTGTGACAATGGATTCTTTTACTTGATGTACTCATTAGATTTTGTGATAGAAGCGATCAATTTGAAATTAAAATTAACTGGATTAATACTGTCTTATTATCCAGACTAAACGTTATACTGCAGTTGGCCTAATATGATTGTGTAGCTATTGGCTGTAGTTGATCGGGAAGCTTCAGCTTTCTGTGTATGACATTCCATCATTTACATTCCCTGCTATTACAGCCCTTGTAATTTCATGATACCCAGTTCTTCTCCCTGCTTTCTGGAAGGTACTGGCCCCTAGTCCCTGTTTCCATAAAAGGGTAGCAAAAGTTGCACTACATACAGTACTAGTATAGTTATACATGCCTAGGTATAGTACTTAACAAGATAACTGAACACATGCAGTGAGTGATTTTCACAACTGCACATTCAGCAATCAAAGGTATTCTGGCAGCAACAGGGTGATGCTGCTACTGATGAGAACTGATCTACATTTTTCCAGAATTTTTTTTCATATGAGAAAATTCAAATTGATGGAAAGCAAAATATGTGTCCTCAGTTTTTCATCAAAACAGCCCACCTGATAACTTTTAGTAATACCAGTGTTTTTGCAATATGCTAGAATTCAATTAAATGCAGTTCTGTAATTGGGCTGTGCTCCTAGCCATGCTCTTTTGGTGCTGGGCTCTCCCGATATGAAGAGATGCCAAGCCCTAGTAGTCCTTGTTCAAACTGGTGGTTCCCTGTTACCGATTCTCTGAAATCTAATGTGAGTGTTTGACAGCCATGGAAATCAAGGTCTAAGGGAGACTGCTGGGCCCTAGAGTAGCTTGACAACAGGGACCCAAAGGCCTGGGAGATGGGGTTGGAACTGGAGCTCTCGGTGCTTTGAGAAGGCTGGTCCTGCTCAGGGAGCTTCATTTCTGAGGGTAAATTAACCTCAACCTTCTGGATCAGCATGTGGGATTTTTGACACTACATTGAGAGTACTGACACTGCATTGAGTGCATGAACCTGGGGCAGCTCTTGATATTTTTCTTTTGTTCCCTTGCTGTCTTTAATGTCTCATTTCCTAGGGTTCTTCCTGACTCAGAGAATTCAGTGTTTTTACAAAAAATCATTATTTCATGGAATAGAATTTATGAGTTAAGAGTCTTATTGCTCTGTAATTTGGGGGAAAAAAAACCCAACAAACCAAAACCAAACAAACCAAAACAAAACACCTAATCTGAGTAGTTCTGATAATAATCCAGGTATAAATTATTTTTAAGAGGTTTTATGCGGATAGTATTCTTTGGCTGAAAATTGTTCAGGAATGTTTAATTTATTTCTTTATTTTGTTAGAGGATTGTCTGCTAACTGGAAGCATTTCATACTACATGGTTACTTGAGGCACTGTTATTTTCAATTCAACAGAAAATGGCTCTAAGAGCAGAGAAATGAGTGACAATATGTTAGGGGACTGTGTAGCACAAAATACACAGCTTCAGCTTGCATGCAAAAATATCATTTAGCTGTGATAATAGAAATTAGATTTCAATCAGTATGCTCTTTGTTATTAATCCATTTTTCTCCTTTCATCTGAAGAAGTTCTAATAACATGTTATACAAATCATACTCTTTAAAAACTGATTTGAAATAAAAATGCTTTTGAATCTATGCAATTTCAGGCATGCATTCTGTTACAATAATATGTTCTCTTGCTGCTGAAGTATCCATGTGTACTTGTAAGTGTACACAATGTTGTTACATTCATTTTTGGTCCAAGTTTATTTTAAGAATGAAATTATTTTTCCTATTTAAGCAAATTTGTGAGGGGACTATGCGAGGTGCAGTAAGAACGTTGAATTTGAAGATCTAATAAAGACTTTAAATTATAAGGGCTGATTATTATTATGTAGGGTTGAAGTACTAAGGGTAACTTTTTCCTTTGTGGCAAAAGGCATGGTTTCTTAAGTAGTTTTAAATCTTCAATGTTTCATCAGTTTCAGTTACTGTCTGAAGTTGAGGAATTTATAGTGTGTGTACCCGGACATCACTTCTGTGTGCACACTGCATAGCAGAACTTCCATGTAGGTTAGTACTATTACAGTCTCAACTGAACATCTTTATGGATTCTCTTTCTAGTAGACACTTTTTATGATAAACAGAAAGACACTGGTCTTATATATAAGGGCTTTTGGTCATCTACTGTGATTATCTTTTTGGACTCTAAGGCCAGCCTAAAGAACAACAGACTTTGTTGGCAATGACGTTGAGAAACTACTGCTAATTTAGAAGGGCTTCTTAGTTTCTTCTGCTGCTTTTGTCTGGCTGGGACAGTTTTTAGCTACCTAATATACCCTTTTAATTTCACCCTTTCAGATGGGAAGCAAAAGAAAACAACCCTATCATTTTTGTATTAGTTAATTTTGATGAATTATAGTCAAAGTTTCATTACTTTGTAGTATGGAAATTTCAACACTGTTCTTATTTCCTAAAGGAGATCAGATTGGGTTCAGTGGCAATGGTTCCTCCATATTTAGTGTCTACAAGGTGTAGCCGTAACATGCTCATGAACTAACACAAAAGATGTTTGTGCATGATAGGTGTTGACAAAGCATTAGTACAATGTTATGCAGGCTTCCCAAGACCAGTACAAAGCACACATGATTTCTGAACAACCGTGTTTAGAGAGTGATCAAAACTTATTAGACTACACTTGCATCCTTTTTTGGATATGTGCATTCCTATCACAAACCATTAAGCCATCTTAAGTTTGATAAATGTCTGCTCTATGTCCTTTCTGTTATTTTGGTGATTTTTTTTGAATTTTTGATACTGTTTATCTTGCACCATATTTGTGTGTAGACACTTCATCTATTGTTCACAGTTTCTACAGGACCTACTTTGATTAATGCTTTTATCAACTGCATCTGTATAATACTAAGCTCTAATCAATTCTCCAGCAAAACCTGCAATCACTAAAATGTCACTAAGGGATGAAATAAAAATGTTCATAGAATACTGGCCAAATCTTCTGCTGTCAGTAGATTCTAGGAAGCTGATAAAAATGTCAAAAATAATAGCATCATATCTGGATATTGAAGAGGGGCCTCATATTTCTTTTTTTTCTCATACAAAATAATCAAGGTAACATTCTTGACTTTCATCGTGAAGTATATTATACAGACTGCAATCATTTACATGGTGATGGTCTCTGTGGAGCATTGAGAGTAAAAACATTAATGTTCAGTAAAAGCTACGATTTGTTTTTCAAGAAGATTCCTAAAGGAAACTGTCTGAAGAAGGGGAGCTTTTCTGCTTGGTCAGTGGTATTAGTAGCTCGGTTTTGTCTCACTGCTGTAACTGCTCACCTTGGGCTCCTCAGCAAAGGAGATCACAGCACGTGCTGCCAGGTTTTTGCTGTCTGCTGTCTTTTCTGATAACAGTTTATTCATGTATTTTGCGATTTCAAACAGAAACTTTTCTCTTTTGTAGAAAGATAGCCTACCTTCTTCCCACATTTTTGCAGTTTGTTACATAAACCACTTTTAATTTCTTCTTCCTTCCTCAAAACCACGAATGTTTCTCTCCAATTGGCTTATCACACATTATTGCGGGAGGTTCCAAATGAACAGCTTCACTTTATTTGCAGTCGCAGCAGTAGTTTGCTTCTGAGCTTGGTCAGGACTCGCTGAAGAGAGCATGAGATTTAGGTAGTCAGTTGTGAATGTCCCACTGAAGAAACCTTCATCTCTTCTTTGATTCTTTGCATGAGAGTTTACCAGTTAGACCTTTGAGACAGCCATTGTGGGGTGATTATTGTGGTGTAAAATAATCAATAGGACTAATAATTTCCAAGTCATTTAGGGTTAGATTCAGTTTAGTTAATTTAGGTATCTGAAACTGTCTAATATTTAACAGCGTACGTATGAGAGGACAGAAGCTGACTTCTATGGAGGGTGTTTCCTACATGAGTTTTAAGATGGGTGTGATGAATTATCCCATAGAAGTGGCTATTTTTTTTTTCCCATTAATTTTAAGGAGAATCTATGGTAACTATTTCAGACTTAAGCAGCATACTTCAGATATTTAAATTAAAACAGGAATCCCATCCTTTACAACAGGGGTGTCAAACTCATTTTGACCAGGGACCACATCAGCCTTGTGGTTGCCTTCAAAGGGCCAATGAAAATGAGTTTGACACCCCTGCTTTACAAAAAACAAATTTTGCTTGACAGATAGATAACACTTAACTCAGTATAAGAAACCCCATCTACCTTATGATCTACCAGAACACTTAGTTTTCCAAGTTTTGCCCATGATGTAATTTATTGTGGTCTCTTGTGTACAGTATGTGAATAAATGCTGAAAGATGCATTTTCTTTTGTGCTTCAAGGTATAAACTATGAAAAAATCATCACATTTTATTATTGCCTGATAATTATTCCAAGAGAGTGGCACTACTAGTTATGTAGAAATAGTTTAAATTTGAACCAGCCTTGCTTTTTCAAGTATATGTTGTCAGCTGAGCATCTGCAATGCAGTGTGACATCACCTCTGTGTTGCTGCAGTCGAGGAGTTTTTCTGTTTTGTGGGCTTTGTCATCGTTGTTGTTGTTGTTGTTTTTTCCCCCTTCAAATCTTTCACTTTGTTGCAGAATGACACCCAAGATCTTCCTGATGCTTTGCCTGTTAGTCCCCTAATTCTCATGATCTGAGTTTGCAAGCAAATTCTAGTCTGGGAGTATGCAATTGTCAATGGCAAAATGTAAAGCTTTTGGAGGTATTATACTGGTATTATTGTTTTAGAAAGAAAATATACTACATTTTCTCAGGCTTTTATGTAGGTCGCTTAAAATATTTTTTTTTCAGCAGCTGTCAAGGGAATTTGCAAATTTTTTGTGTTGTTTTTCCCTATCTACTGTTTAAAGTGGATCATTCCAAACTTAATACAGCAAACTAATGGCCACAAGACTCTTGTATCCTCACTGTGATCTAATCTAGTTATGTGTATGGATATTCAGGTGATGGAAAAATGTGATATCTTAAGTATGCTCTCTGTATGATTCTGTTAAATTAGTCAGTGGTACATCTGTAGCTTCCTGACAAAAAATCCATGCTTGTCAGATTACAAGAGGACCGGGATGTGTCTGTTGTTGTACTGGACTAATAAAAAAAATTGATTTGAAATGTTTCAAGCACTAATGTTCTTCCCAACAAAATATAGCTAATATTATGAGACATCTGAGCATCTTCCACACGTTCAGGGCAGGAAGTAAAAGAATAAAAAGAAGTCCTTTATCAAATTACATCAAGACAACATTCAGTTCAGGTAATATTCTGGTTATCATAAATGTACATGCATATTAAATACAGTTGAAGGTGCAGCAATATTTATTTACAGGTTTAATTTGCATGAACTTTAATGCTATTAATTAAAAATATTTACATTTCTTAGATGCTGTCATCCTCAGCAACCTAGTACACTCTGTATTACATATACCATGGTTCATATGGTAAATACAATCCTAGTCACAAAAATAAAGGGTCTATCAACTCATTTGTATGCTTTCAGCTATCACACTGCAGATCTGTCTGACAGTGAAGTTACTATGAAAGTTGTTTTGTCACCAATTTGAAGGTCCCTTTGGAACAGAAATAAGAATGTATCCTGTGCATCACCAGTTATAAATTTAGAATGTTGTTTCTGGTTGATCTGACATGAGTGATATTGTTCAATTAGCTGAAGCTTCTTAAGTTATACCTGAATGTTGGCAAACGCCTCACTTTTTTCATAATGTCCTTAAAGCTTTGCTATAAAAATCTTATAAACACCCTCTGAAGGTAAAAAATAAAAACATGTGATCCACTTTTACTCTCCATGACTTCCCTTTTAAATAGCAGAACAATAATTCTAGGTTTGAATTTTCTCCAGTCAGTGTGTCCTTGGTTTTGCACAGAATCTGGAAGGAATATTTAGCTAGGGACTTTTTGTTATATGGTCCTGTTATCTCTTGGACCAAAAAATTAAAAGTTCTCATGGGTGACTGAAAACTAAGAAAATATTATGTTTTTCTATATAATGGTTACGGCTTCCTTTTCTTTTAAAAAGAGAAAAGTTTCCTTGTTTGCAGACTCAGGCTGCTGTGCTAGAGAGCCTGCTGCCATTCCCATGTTTTCAGACTTGCAGTGGCCCTGGCTGGGGCAGAGACACAGGGCGGCTGCCGCACATCTGGTGGTTTGGCCTTTGGCACAGATAGCAGCTGTCAAGGCAGTTTGCTTTGGAGGTGAGGTGCATGCCAAGACCATACACATGATGAAATGAGCTTGGTTTGAAATAAAATTTTGATAGCAAGTATTGCAATACTTTGAATGTTGCACAACAAACAGGCATAAGCGAGCTGCACTTTACACCAATACTAAAAAGTGGTGTTTGACATTCCTGAGTTTTGAGGTGTTGGTATCAAAAATAGCTGTTGTGTTGGTGCTTTATTGTTCCTGCTGTTTTACTGGCATACTTCCAGTCCTTTTGTTGGTTGAAGTTTCAGTCTGTTACAATTCTTCTGCTTGGTAAATGTTCCAAACTGCTTTATTAAAACAAAATCCACATACTTTTGTGATTCTTATGAGGCTATCTCATGCATTTGTTGTTAGCCAAGCAACGGGGCAGAAATGACATGCTAAAGTTGTATCTATGGTGTGAGGAATGGATACGAAGATTTTCAGCCATGGTTTTCTTCTCAAGGAAACTGTATTATGCCTGAGAATAATTTCCAACCTACGTTCTGTATTTATGTTGTGACCATAGTAACTATTTCTGATGTTTTTCTCATAAAAGTTATGATAAATTTATGAGTTTCATATGATAGTATGGTTTGACATTTGCTGTGCACAGTTATTTTTCTAGCAGATCTGCTTCCCTCAAAGAAAAGATGTTGGGCTGTGATTTATCTATATGTCTGTCTACATAATCTAAATATCGATGTCATAGAGATGACATATCACTTCAGTTCTAGTACTCATTACCAGTTTTGTTAGAGAACTGTCAGTTCTGTAAAGGGAAATACTTAAAATGTAAGGAAAGGGTAATTAAGTGTGGATAATTCCCTTTGGTTAAAATAAAACTAAGCTTATTTCTTTCTTAACTAAACTGAATTCAAAATCTATTCAGAGTTCTGAAGTATTAATTTGCCAATACCCTCACCATCACACACATACTCACTCCTGTTCTCCACTCAGTTCTATTTCGTGCTTTTGTATCCCTCTGGATAGATACTGTCTGCAATCAAAAGTATCTCTCTCTCTCTTATTTAAACTCAGTGGTGGTTGTCTGCATCCAGATGTAGGTATATATTTGTTTCTTAGGTAACATGTCTCGTAACTTGAGAAAACAATACTTTCAATCATGTTATGGGCATGACTATGTACTTCTGTTGGAAGAAGCCATATGCTTTCCTTACATTGACTCACACTGTAAAGAAGATGGTATGAGAGGAAAACAAGAGCTAGTAGAAATATGTATTATGTGAAATAGCAGCTGCTTAAAACTTCATTTGTAATATTAAAAATAAATTCTGGTGAAGAAGGTTCATTACAAAGTGATCTAGTTAAAAATACATGGTAAATCACAAACAGCTGGATAATAACATGTATGATTGAAAAGTAAAGCATATGTTTCTCTTGCTTATCTTCTCGCATTTGTCTCCATATATATGCTATGTAAATATACACAGGCAAATGTGCATTTAAATAGGAAATTCCTGTAATTTTGTGAGATTTTCCATTCAGTACAAAAGAAATAAGCATTAGAAATTGTTTTTATAAACAAGTATTTTATTAAAGAGTCACCCCAGTTGTGTTGCCAGCCCTACATAAGCTTAGACCGCACAAAATTCCTCATCGATACCTACTCCATATGCTGTGGCTCTGAAGTCATGCAGAGACCTGTGACTAGAGTAAGCTGTGAATACTATCAAGCAACATGAAAAATACAGCTGTTGTCACCCTAAAGACAGCTGAGATGAATCAGAGCAACAGTGTAGCTTTAGACATCCCTGCTGTTGCACACTATGAACCTGACAATGGATTGCTTCCGTTCTCCGAAACATGATCAAAATGTTCTCAACAAGAGAACTAGAGAGCTGCCAAAAGGTATTAGATATTCTTAGACCCATATCTTGTTTTTTCTTCACTTTCAGTTCCAATTTAGATCTTTAAAAAATGTCTCTTAAAAATTACTATGCTTCTGTGAGTTTTGGGCTTTTTGATTAAAAAAAAAAGGTCAAAAATTTAAACTAACCTCAAAAAAATGGGTGTTCAAGAAATCTTTCTGGGGATTTTCTGATTCCTCCTTAGGGAACAATCCTGTTTCAGAATCCTAGAAGAGAGAAGCTGTCACTTACAAAAAGACTGGATTTCACACAAGCTTCGTAGTCTCTGCATTTCCATTAGAAAGTACTTAGGTGATTTTTCTATTTCAAACGCTAATTGTTAACTTGGATAAATGCCCACATTTCATGCTCCAGTTATTGTACATGACTTTTAATACTAATATCCTAGTAAAACTATTAGTAAAAATAGTGGTGTAAAAATGGTGAATGCTACTTAATGTATACTCCCTAGATAAAAAATAGAAAATGTAAAAGAAAAGCATTTTGTTTCCCAGTCACTGTTTTATTACCGTTTGGAGCCACTTTTCAAACTTCCATAGAAGCATTCAGCCAGCGAAGTTGAAAAGGGATTAGAAATATAAGCAGCAAGCCCCAACTTCCTGCCCTTGCTATGCCCTACCTGGCAAGCCAGAGCAAAAGTTTATTTGTTTCTCCTCAATGCATGTTATGAATCAGCAGCAAAAAGGAGAACACGTGTAGAAAGATGTCATTCTGGATGAGTCTGAGTGATATTTTTGTAATCTTTGTGTTATACCCTCTATTTTCCTGATGTTATTGTCCTTTGAAGTCTGAAAGCACTTTAAGGAACAATGCAAAATATCTTTGGTACCATACTGACTCAGTTTCTATGTAATTAACTCCTCCTCCACCTCATAGACATTCTCTCATGGTATTCTGAATGCAACTTTTTCAATTCTATTTAATTTTCATAAACAGAGAGCAAAAGCCTCTCTTTCTAATACACATAGCCAGAAGGCACATACATATATAAAACAGACTGCAAAAGTCTAGCCAGTGACATTGTGTCAGTTGACTACTCAGAAAGATAAAATTGTGGTTGATACAGTGATGATGGAGATGTGTTATATAAGAAAGCCAGAATGAAATCTCTTTATCTTCACCTCCTTTACGCCTCATTCATAGTACATGCGGTTTCACTTCTGGAAAGGCCTTGTATTCTTTTGCTCTGATATTTTTACTCTCGTTAGAATACACATGTTCCTGAAAAATGTTTAAGATTACAGAACAAATAAGACATGCTTTACAGAGTGTTATCTCCTTATCTTTACTGACATTTTATCTATATTCCTGGTTTGTGTAATACTTCCCAGATGATAATTATTTATCAAACACTAGTGGTTTGCCTGATATTATTGAAAGAAGGCTTGAAAGGTATGCTTCTTGCCATGATGGCTCTACAGGATTTATCTTTTGCTATGTTTGGTTCTGTGCATGCTTTCACATGCCTATGATCACTGCTGAAGCACAGATGATTCCTTCACGTGAAATAAAAAACCTCAAAACACTGATAAATACATTTGCAGGTTCTTTTTGAACATGTGATAAACTATGTGTTTCCCCATAATATCCAGCATTTGGTGAGGTTAAATGTGGTTTATTCAGCTTACAGTTCAACTTACAGTAGGCAATTCTGTTACAGAGTCAGGTGGTGATTTAAACCAGGAAGGACTGCAGACAGGAACCTCTGATTTTACATTGAGGATACCATCCCACCAACATCTTGACTGCTGCTGGCATTGTAGCTGCACTAACTGCCCTAAGCATTTGCTTATGTATAGCATCAGAAGAGAGATGCATCATCAGTCATGTGTGTAATATTCTTTAACACGTGAACAGATGCTAAAAATCCTTTGTTAAAGAAGCTTTATATCTGTTAAAATATACTGCATCAAGGTAACTTCATGAACTGTGAGACGTGGAGGTTCTTTCCTAGATTAAAAAAAACCCAACCAAACCAAACCAAACCAAACCAAACCAAACCAAACCAAACCAAACCAAAACAACAGCATTATATGCAAAAAGTCAAAGTTAATGAATCAGTGTCTAAAATTGTATTTTGAAAATGTAAGAGGCTGAAAATCCAGGTGAACCTTTAACTGTCATAGGTACAGAAGGGTTCAAAGGGTTCAAAGCCTGATAAATAGGATGGTAGAAGTATTTGAGTATATTTAAAGGAAATAACTGCTATTTGTCAATATATTGACAAACTGGCACACTAATTCATCCATAAAATGCTACAGGAATAGTAGGATCGTTGAGTGCATTAACAGATTAGATTGTCCCATCTCTTGAACTTTTGGCTCTGTACATGTGCAGAGGACCTTCACAAAAAAAATAAACTCAGGGAAATAGATCTTAGAGGAAATAAAACTCAAAATGAAATCTTGAAGAATATGGCAACAAAAGAAATAGTAATAAAGAATTTTTGTAGAACATAGTATCTGGCTCTGAAGAAATAGTATATGACAAGTGCTTTGCAGTTTTTCTTTGTGTTTTGTTTTTACCAAGAGGGATAACATTACTTTTGAAATGAAAAATTGAAGCAAGACCTGACAGTAGTGTTTCTTTCCTGGTAAGTCTTGCTGGGATCCAGAGCTCTCCCCTTAGGAGAACTTTTGTTTTTTCAGACAGAGGCTATCAAGCGGGAGCCTGATTTTCACAGGACAGATGCAAGGCTTGTCTGCTACTGTAGGGAAAAAAACTATAAAACACAATTTGTCCCTCCTGAGGAATTTTCTTCTGTGCTGCCTTGTGTGTAGCTTCTGAGCAAATCAGAACAACTACTTTTAGTGAACACAAGCATTCCGGCACTTTTTAGGTCAAGGAGAATAAAATGAAAATGGGTAATACCAGTAAAGTCTCACTGAACGATCACAGAGAATTAGAGAATATAATCTGAAAACTAAAATAGTAAATGCTAGATGCCATTTGTAAATCAGAGTAGTTTTACTACAAAAATAAGCAAAATGAAACAAAAAAAAATTCCAAGCAGAACAGTTTTAACATTGTCTGTTTTTTGAGGAGTTTCCAGATTTTGAGGAAACAGACTTTTCCCAGTCTTCACAGCAAACTGTCTATGTGCAAAGCTTTGTTCTCACAGGTTTTCCTAAGGAAATTTGTATAATATTTTAAAATAAAGTCTCACTTGTTATTACTTTGTCTTCCTGAAACCTTACAGCATGATTACTTAATAAACTGGATTCTGAAACATACGGAAAATATAATGTCGGCAATAATATCCTGAGATTCAGGACATTTTCTAACAAATTGTAATTCCTGGGAAGATTCAGCTAGGTTTTCTGAGATCATTTGTCATTTGGGGGCTTTCTGATACAGTCCAAGTGATTTATGCTGCTGTATTTGTCTGATGCATTATTTTAATGCCGATTAGGCTAGCAACACTAATTTGATAGAAAAGACAGTATTTAATGGTTAGAACAGTACTAAGAGTTGCTGTTTGTCGATTGCATCATTGACAAACTGCCTGAACATTAAATATTTTTTTTCCATATTTGGTACTTGTAAGCAAGTGCTAATCTGTTGCAGGTCAATTCTAAGAGAACTTTCAAAATTGAACCACAAACTTCTATTGAAAGTAAGTGAAAACACGGCTACTTTTCTACTAATATGATAAGCTCTTCAATATTTATGTACACCTCCTCCCTCCCTCATTTCGTTAAACAGAAACAAATTGCTTAAGTGAGAGAAGGTTGTTGAATGTTCAAGGCAGGAGTGCAATATTTATATTTGTGCTTTCAAAAACAGTTCCTGGAGGAATTAAAGAAATGTGGTAGTTACAGGCTTATTTCAATGAAACCCTGAAAGCTCAGAATGGTTCTGGTAATAATAAGTTCTACTTACTATAAGCAACAGCAATTTGTTAACAAATTATGTGAATAATCAGCCTATTATCTTTACACATTCTCAGTAACTTTTGCAGCTTATCAACAAAGCTATACTGCCTTTACATCAACCATTTATAAAGGTGAAAAATTGTCTGACATTCTGGTCATGTAGTCTGCATAAAATATTTTGAGAAAAGAAAATTAGAAAGGGACATGTACTGCTTTCTAGAGAGAGAGGGGTAAATGCAGAAAAAAGTAGCGATTGGAATATTAGTAAGTGGTAATACATAGAAACAAGTACATAATTAAGTACACTTCTATAATTTCATTTCATTTCATTTCTTAATTTAGCTTTTTATGTAAAGCTATGGATATCAACAGTTAATTTCAGAAGTCTTTTTCATTTCATTTTTGTAATGTTCATGTTTTGCTAATGTAATGACAAAAGAAATTGTGATGTTTGAAAATGAACAATTTTTCTTTACCTAAATTTATTCGGTGGTGCAAAAAGTTGCGAAAT
This sequence comes from Caloenas nicobarica, assembly GCF_036013445.1. Classification (NCBI taxonomy): domain Eukaryota; kingdom Metazoa; phylum Chordata; class Aves; order Columbiformes; family Columbidae; genus Caloenas; species Caloenas nicobarica. Next base: position 45,337,877 of record NC_088249.1, read on the forward strand.
ACAAACCCTTCAAGATTATTGTGCTGAAACCCAAGACAAGATTCTGCAGTTATATCACGGCTTCAAATATTGTATATTTTAAAAGCCTGCATATATTTTGTGTATATGAAAACAACAAATTTCTGATATGCCCAATTTATCTTAGGAGTACAAAATTCTTGGTGTGTGCATTATTTGAATTAACCATCAGTTTAAAATCCCAGATAACAGAAGCCTGAGCCAAAAAACATATTAGAGCACTTCATGAGCTTTGGATGGCATAAAATAAATAAGTTCATAAACTGAATTTTCAGCTCCACTCTAAAAGAGGCAATACATTATTAAGTGATCAGCTTAGGCATAAACATTTTCTGAATAAAAGGCATGGTCCACTCTACGACTGTGAAGTAGAAAAGCATAGTACATTCTCAACTCACAGATGGATTTCATTAGTTGGTTTGTGATATTTATTATCCTCATTGTTCCTCACTTCCTTTAGCTTTAAAAATGAAGATTATAATTACTGATACTTTACTTATTATATACTTTGAGATGAAGAATTGTAGGGAAACATGAAGACTTGATATTTGTCCCACTACAAACCTGTTAGGAATATAAATGAGTTTTTCTTTTATTTTCTTAGATAGTTTAAGAGACCTGAGATTCAACAAATTATTATCTTCCAGTGAGACTTCATTTTAGCAGAACATTTCTGACCAACAATAAATTAGACTACTAGTTTGTATTATTGCTAATATTTTAACTGAGATAGCACAACTACTTTTTTGCTTTGTCTCCTTGTTATACTTATCTGATTGCATGATACAGGTTATGATCAGCCATGATTCAAATAGGAATTTAGGTTGTTTTCCCAATCCCGTTGCGTTCAGTCTGACAGCTGCTCCCTTGACATCTCCCCAAACTAGTCAGACCTTAGAAGTAAATGATGACAGGCAAACTAAGAACAGCAAGGGATTTCTCTCTTCACCCACTGTCTCTCATGCTGACAAGCATTTTTCATTCCCAAAAGAGACTGTCAGTTTCTTGGATGACCGCTTATGCTTCTTGGACTGCTGCCACATTTGTTTTTATTTTTGAGAAGTTCAAGCAACGGCAATGTGAAATGAGTGACCCTTTTCATCCTTGAAAAAAGAATGAAAATGACAGACTTATTCTGTTTCATTGTAAACTGAGCTTGCTTTCCGCCCCCCCCAGGAAAAAAAAAAAAAGTGAGTTATTCCATTAAAAATATTTCAGGTAACTTAATCCACTGATTTTTTGCAGTAGTCAAAATGAGCAAACATGACACCAAAATTATTAATTCTTGCAAACACAGCTTGTTAATATGTTTTACTAGTATTCCTGACCCCTTCAAATAAGTACCGTTGTGAAAATTAGAAACAAAGAAGAAACAAGTCTGTTTTAACAAAATAATCATGGTATGTTAATGAATAATTCCTGAGCTGAAACCAGGGTTCTTTCTGCAATTTCAATGAGAGGGCAGTACTATGAGACCTATGGAGCCAATCATGTGTATATGACTAGAAACCCACTAATACTAGGAACAGAAAATACTGACTGACCCAATGAGTTGAAAATTGTTCAACAAACCTTTAAACAAAATAGATAAATCACTAAATAGTGTTCTTTTTCTTTTCTAGTCACAGAGAGAAAAAAAGGCAGTGTGCACTTTTCCAGTGAAAACAGAATGAATGAAATGTCCAACAGCATTATCCACAGAGAGGCTGAAAATTAAAAATTAAATAAAGCAGGTCCATGACGACTGCATCCAAGAAATCCTTTGAATTTAGGCCAAACAACTCTAGAGAAAATGAGAAATTCCTAATGCTTCCTGCCAAAACAGAACAAATATGTTTCCAAATTAAAACCTGGGAGGACAGTTGCATATTTCTGGTTAAGTTATATGATGGAAGTGTTGTTTACTTTACATGAATATAGATTGTACGTGCTTACTTTTTGTGTTGCTTTCTGAAATCTCTCCCTTGCATTTCTTTTGGTCCCTTGGGCTATATATTTTGTTTCTTTGCAGATGTAAAGTATGTTTTACTTAATTTAATTCCTTTCCACAGGTATTTAGAGTTTTGAGATCTTCCTTGTTAAATAGTAAGCTGGTTTGGAAGCTTCTTTGTCATTATATGCAAAACCTTGATAGGATATCTGTTTTTTTCCTCAAAGGAAATATCCCTCTCTGAAGGCTCATGTGTCAGAAGAAGTAAATGTGCCGTGTTAATAATGGATGTTAAACTGAATGGAGAAAATAGCATTAAAAAGGAAAAAACTATTCTATTTTGTGCATAGCTAACCTGAATATGTAATTATAGAAATTGCAGAAGTCAGGTATTCAGGAAGGGATTAGATATGTAAAGTTAATAAGAGTATATACAATGGTGCTACTGAAGAAAAGATCTATAAGGATTATAGCATTTATTATTTCAGGACATAAATAAAACACACCCTAGGAATTGGGGATAAATGTTCTTCTTGGATTAGAGTATAATTGTAAAATTTTCTCATTTTACTGTAATATTAAGGATAAAACAGTGGATCAGCTCAGATTTAACATGGCATTTTCAAAATCTTAGATTTTTTAGTATATTGAAGTTATAGAAACACTGTAATGCTGAAGGTAGATGGAGTAGAATGGGGAAAATTCTAAATAGGAGAGGGAGAAACTTCAGCAATGTATGTCTTTGTCTTGGTAGCAGAGAGCATCATCTTGGTTTTGGTTAATCGTACAAATTTTACTATCTATAATTATCTTTAATTATAGGGATACGCAACCATTCTTGTGCTAAAAGGAAGATGATAGTTGTGCACAGTTGAACAACCTGTAAGCTTTTATATATCTTTTTATTTTCTGGAAAAGAATATAGGATTATAATGTTCGTAGGTGTTTCTTCTGTCAGTTCTGGAGCAGTATAATAATGATTATTTCTGTCATCAACTTTTGTCACTCATTAAACAGCTTTGCAGAGCTGGGAGAAATATCTTGCTTTGGAACTATCTGTCAGTAACTGGCAAAGGCAAAACTGTAGAGTAGCAGCAAGAAGCAGATGAGGCTATAACTGTATCGGTATCTACAGAGTTGTGATCCCTCTCCAAATGATCTGAGACTTTGGTCTGTGACTGCTGGGCAGGATGTTCTTCTGTCACCCCAAGTATACCATCACCACCTCTCAATCAGGAGCGACTGTGTGGTTTCAAGGTCACAGAGGAAATACTATTAACCCTTGAGAACCCCAAACCAGTCTTTGGATGGTAAGCAGCCTGGAAATGTGTCTGCATACTGCTTTAATGTAGATTTGCTGCTCCCTGAGGGAAGAAACTTCTCTGGGCTCATTGGATTGTACTGAGACTGACCTTAGTGCTTTGAAGGTACCTGATTATACAACTGGAAATGAGTTGCAAAAGAAAAAGCAGTACACCTCATTTTCAAGATTTAAATGAAATATGGGTTTGCGTCTGACAAGCAGGAGTACATCAGGGAGTATATTTCTCTCCGTCAAAGCCGGTAATGTAGTTCCAGATCATTCTCCTGAGTGTTATTTCTCAGAATAGGCTTCTTTCTGCAGTCAGCACTCCTTCATTTATCAAATATCAGGTGAAAGGAACATATCAGTGATAAATAATCTGATAATGATTTGCAATTTTTAAAATTGCTTGTTTTACTGATATTTCTTTTTACTGGAAGAGGAGAGTAAGTAAAGGCAAAATTATAAATTATTTAGTAGTATGAAATTGTATAATCTTAGAAATATCTTTATTATATAGCAAGTACAAGTCCTTTAGGATTGAGGTCTGCATGCCTTGTAAGAGCTTTAAAATGGAAAGGGAGTACAGAAGTTTAGAGAGATTTGTACATTTGTATAGCTTTCTTTAATATGCAGTATAAATATATAAATATAGGCCTAACAGAATGTTACAGGGTAGATGAATAAATGGATAAACACTAAAAAGAAGGTAACCTCAAAACAGCAATTGTCACTAAAGTTAATTCTTGATTACCTTACTTGTGAAGGAAGTTATTAGAAAGCTAAATATGAGTGGGACTTGTGTTCTTATGGAAGACCAACTTCACTTACAAAGGTCAGTGAAAAAATGCTACTAATAACAGTACGGTCAAGGTGTGAGAATCAACTGGTGTGTTCTCCAAAAGTCACTAAATCAGAATTTATGCAGTTCTTTCATTCATTTTTTTGCGTTTTGTAAATCTACTTTTTAAAGATATAGGCATAGTATATAACCCTTCAGGCTGGATAGCAGATATTAGCTTCACTTTATATTGAACAGGACAAATTTAAGGAGAGCAAGGACTGAAATTTTTTGAATGGAAGCATAAATCAGGAGGAAAGTTATGATTTGGACTCCCCAAAATTGGTCTTTGAGTGTAATTATGTTTAACATTTTTAATAGAGTTGTCATAAAAAGTGCTAGTTAGCATGCTAGTGGTGTCATGATGACACAAAATTAGAAAAAAAAAGTCCAGCGAAAGACTGATTCAATGTAGAGAAATAGTCCAGTGATTTTACAAACTGGAGAGACAGAGATGGGATGGAATTAATTAGTGTAAAATTCAAGTCCTGCACTAGAGTTAGAGCAAATGGTACTTTTTGTTAAAGCTTTTAGTCAGTTGTGACAGAGAAAAGTCTGGCCCAGTGTGAGTCATCTAGTATGAGGAAGACATTTATGGGACATTAGTGAAATCGTACATAGAATATTGTATAGTTGTGCCTATCATAAGCAATAAAAAACAACTATAGTTGTCAAATTCCTGGAGTTAAGTCATGACAATGAATAGAGGAAAGGAAAGTAAAGCTTACTTGTGGTAGGAATTAAAAGAATTTGGCTTTTTTGTTGTTGTTGCAAAGACATATGGGAACGAAGCCACAACAGGAGGTAAATTGCTAGATGAGAGCTAAGAAACAATGCTGGCACAGTTACAAATGAGTATATAGTGGCTTTAAATAAGTTTAGGCTGTCAAAGTTGAGAACAATCCTAACTGTCAGACCACAGGGAATAGCTTTTCAAAAAGACTGATGTGACAAAATCCAAAACTGAAAGTCACGTAAATACTTTACCTATTGCCATGCAGTTTTGGCAACGGATTACAAAATGTTTGTACTGTGGTAGGACAGAATGGGAACATATGGCACAGGAGATCCTTTTCAGTCTCATATTATTCTATTGAATTACCCTGTTCATTCTCTGCTAAGTAAGTTCATCTCATTAAAGATTTTTTTTTCCACAGTTTTAATTTCTCTGCATATGAAAAATAAATTATTTCCCCCCTTATTTTAAATATAAAGAATTAAAAAATGGGGTTATGAAGCAGTTCTACTGAAAATGAAAGTCTTCAGTCTGGAGACAAACTGTCAAAGAGGTCATTTAATTGACACACTGCTTAGTACAGCTCTAGATGTTTAGTTAGTTAGTCCTGGAAAATCGTAAGGTTCTAATTTCCATAAGCTATACTACTTACAGCTGTGGTTTTTTGTTTGGTTTTGTTTGGTTGTTGTTTTTTGTTTGGTTTTGGTTTCTTGGTTGTTTTTTTTGTGTGTGTCTTTTGTTTGTTTGTTTGTTTTTGTAAAGACTTTGCTGTATGAAACAATTGAGAATGAAATCTGAAAGGAGCAGGGTCCAAAACCTCGAATACTGATTTAAACTTCACAGGAAGGCCAACACTATTCTCAGAAAACTGTTAGAAATGAAGTAGTTTTCTGTAGTAATTCTGATTTTTTAAAGGAAAAGTTCCATGATGACTTTTTAGATTAAATTACTGCTACATTGTATCTTCTTTGAATGTAGTTAAAGTCATAGCCATTGGTGGTGTTTGAGGTTTAGGTCCACAATCATCCTCAAAAATGGAAACTGCCTTCTGCAGAGTTTCTGACTGAAGAAGATTGTAAAATATATTTATATGCATCTTCTTTTGCAGTTGAAGGTACTCCTTTTGAAATTGTCAGCAAATATTCATCCCGTTTGGTTGTGACAAACTGTAAATAAATGCTAAAAAGAGTGAGGAAAACAGAACAGAATAGAAAACAAAGTTAGAATACTAAATAAAATCAGACAATGCAAAAATATTTAGTAATTATTTGGAGGGAAGATCTCCTTTTAGTTTCTATTCATATTAATCAAAATAATTCTAAGAAAATAATTCTAAGAAAATAAGACTTAAGTCCTGATGGTGAAAACTGTTTTGGTGTCATCAAACTAACATCCCCAGGAAAGATGAAATATGGTTGGACTGCTGTCCTGGAATCTTTTAAAATGGCACTGGACAAAGCCCTGCAGAATGTACCACAGCAAATATTGTTTTTTAAATGGACTTGTGATCTTCCGATATCAAATGTCTAGGCAGAATTAACACTTTCAGAAAGGGAGAGCTTAGTACAAGAGAACGGAAACTTGATTTGTTGGCAAATTATGCCCTTTTTGGAGATCTGTTAGCTGAAGAAGTGTCTCTTTCTTGAAGCACTGTCTCAGTATAACAGCTGGAAAAAAACACATCTATAAAAAAACCCAGATGTGCTTAAATTATTAAAAGTAATAGAGAAATATTCAATATAAAGAGGAACAAGAAACTTAGAGGTACCAAATGCATTTATTTAACAAATAGGGCAATGAGTTGCCATCAGTGAAATAATAATCTTCAAACAGAAAATAGGTAAGAGAGTATATTTTGTTGAAACTATAACATTCATTAGAAAATATACTAAAAATTACATGCCAACAGCTTTGTATAATTAATGGAGGCCTACACTCTTTGAATCAGCCAGTTTCTTAGGAAATTTATTCTTGTGGCTGATTTTCAGAGTAGTAGATAAGTTACTCACTCATCCAGCATTTATTGTGCAGAAGACACAAATATGATGTTTCACCAGATGCACCATTTTTTTACTTGGGATAATGGCAAGAAAGATTAAAACTCACCCTAATGATGGTAACCCTAAGGAGAAGATAAGAACCCAACTGAGAAGTCCTAACAAAATACTACTCAAATAACAGTTTTAATTTCTTTATAAGTATGTGCTCTTGTACAGATACAGGACTTGCTAAATGACAGAAGTTTATGTAACAAATGACTTTTTTCCTTTTTAGAGTTGAACTCATGATTAATGATGTTTCTTACATGGAAGAAAACAGTATACTAAATCCCCAAAATCTTTTGCATCGGTTGCTGTGTTTAGCATTTAAGGTTTGAAATGTCTAAAGTGTAATGTTTCACATATTTTTTGTGGCTCTGAAAACAAATACAACAGTTGGAAGACCATGTGGGTGGATAAGATGGCAAAATGGAGCCCCTGTGATTTCAGCTCCATTGGCTTTAATTGGAGCACACTAAAAGGAAGTTGTTTTCATGTTGTTTCGCAGGCTAAAGAAGTGCATTCCCCCTACTTTCAGTTTCAGATCACCAGCACCCATCTACGATCACCCTGCTTTGTCTTTCATTTGAAAGACCTGATCAGAGAAACTGGAACATTTTAAAAACTTTATGTGAATTCAGAGGAAAATTGCTGACGCAAGGGCAGAAATCCAGCAGCTTTCCAGTGGCTTCCTACACCTTCTTTCTTGCTATGTCCCACAAGGAGTAGAGGACTGCTCTGATATGGCAATATGTGTGAAGTCTGTAAAGACCAGATACACCTCAGGCACTTGCATGTTGGCAGGGTTCTCTGCAGCTAATTTTATTCTTCATTGATAACTACTTTGAGAGCATACTTCAGCTAAACTGAAATCTGCCAAAAAGATGCTTGAATTCAACAGTACCTGAGAATTAAAATTTTTACTGTTTTTAGCTAATTTAGGATGGCAGAAGCAAAGACAGACCTACCAGATGTCATATATCAAACAAAGGTCTTTCCATAGTAGTTTCTCTAATATTGTAGAAGAAAAAAACCCCACTGTTCTTTAAATGCTGGAGCATGCGGAACAGGATGGTTGGTGCAGAGAAAGGAGAAAGCCTATGGACTATGCTTGTGCTCACAACATGAACAAGTGATGCATCATTCAGCCACAGCCAAAGATGTGTATGCTTTACAATGTTCTCTCTTTTGTTAGGTTCAGTAGTTCTGTAATTGTCCTTCCTTTCTTTTATGATGACTTTTATGCTGGTGAAAGCTGTCAATTGACAACTCTGAAAACTATAATCCTTTATCTGCAGATCAGGTACATAGTATACAAGTGCATTGCAAGTTTTTGAAACTATCAGCCCACCTCAAGTCTGACCCATTGAAACCTTGTTTATAAGTTAAAGAAGCTCCATCTCTATAACCAATTTACTGCAGAGTTTGTAGGCATTTAAGAGAATGTATTCTTCATCCCTCTGTTTTTTCTATTTAAGCAGCACTACAACCACCAGATGGTTATAGTAGTTTGTTCCATATAAAAGAGGAAACCAAGAGGTAAACAGTTGATTGATAGCCTAGAGCTTTTCATGGTGTTGATTATATTCTTCTAATACTACTGTACTGTGTTAGAAAATTTGCAGTTTTTTCGAGGGCTGACTTCGAAATAAGTTTCCCTTTTGGGCTTTCTCTGAATCTGACTATGCTGTGGCTTTACTGGTTTAAACAACATACACACATACAGATGTCCGTGCCCCTAGCAAATTTGTGCTATGCACAACCCTTCAGAATTTTGAAGCTGATTCCAATTAAAAACACATTTCTTGTTTGTATACAATATTTATAAATCTGTTGTATTGGTTTGCATTTGTTATTTGAATTTGTAGCTTATGTTATCAGACTTCAAACAGGAAAATCATGGTTTCTGGCATTGGAAGTGTTGCCAGTTATTTACAGATACCAAAAGATCACTGGTAAAGTGCTGCTATAAGTAACTCATAGTGTCTGGCTGATGCATTTCAATTATTTTAGTTAGTTTGATTGCTCACCAAGTTAAAAAGGTTAATGATTACAAAGCCAGTCACAGCCTAGTATAGAAGGAAGAACTACGCTAGAAGATGTTCTACCCAGCTTTTTTTAGCCTTTGCTAAAAGGGCTGAGTTTGGACTTAAATTCTTTATATAAATTCTGGCACAATTTATTAAATCACTGTGGCTTTAAGATGTTCAAACAGTGGGGAAAAAAAAGAAAAAATCAAGTTTATTGTTCTAATTCTGAGATGGTTTTTTAGACCTTGAAAACAGTTTATACATGGATTAATTCTTTCTTTCCTGCATTAATTCTGTAGAGAGAGAGGGAAAGGCCTTGCAGAGTAAAAATAACAACAAAATCACAACATTCAATTCCTTTATAAAAAAAGTACAACACTACAGCATAAATGGTCTGTAAAGAAAATGATCTAATAGGTCATACAATATTTTTAGGGGAAAATAATAAATTTCTAAAGGAAAAATATTTTCAGTTGAATTTGCGTTAACCCAAAGACAAACTGCAATAAGAAATTAAAACTGCAACACTAAGTTTTAATTAGAAACTGTTCAATCCACAAGGAAAGTCCTTCATATAATTGAGTCAGAATATTGGAACATTTACTGCACGTGTCCCTGTGTTTGTGCAGAAGATAAAGCAGAAACACAGGTGCAGTTCCGAGGGGGATAGAGAGGCTTTGTGGCCCCACTGAACAGTGCACACTGCACCAAGGGGTTCCAATGGACAGATGATTCCTTGTTCCTGCTGCTCTCCAACAGCGGGTCTTTACTAAAAAACTTTTCAGGGTATTGGGAACTTTGTAAGGTGCTCTGTGTTGTTCATTCTGCTGTTGTCCTGCTCCAGCACTGAGATCTCACTGAGATCTCTCCTAATTAAAAATTTCCCCATACCAGAAAACTTGTCATTGATGGTAGGCTGTTGTTTTGGTTTACTTGCTTAGCTGTTGTTTTATTCTCTGCACTACATCAAAGTTAGCCTGAGTTTCTGTGTTCAGTATTAAAGGACATGATAGAACATTCATTTCTCTAAAGGGCAGATCACTCCTCTGAGTTTTTAAGTGAGTGATGCATTGCTTATTAAAGACAGCCTTCTACAAGGTTACTTGGTTGCATGTGTTTTTTTGCTAGAATCAAAGACAGAATATATTGAACAACATTATAGGTAATGTACTCAGCAGTACATAGTTACTGCATTGCCTTTGTGATCAACTTGCAACATTTTGCATT